>NC_091282.1:784394476-785065726 GCF_032444005.1 Ranitomeya imitator | reverse complement strand
AGCATTTCCACCTAGCCTAACTAGTTCCAGAATATTGTTTTCGCCATTCCTATAAAGGTGTTTCAGTTTCAGCCATCTAGCTATATGGATCGCCTTATCGTAAGACTTAAGGACTGAAAGTCCTAAACCACCTATTTTTGGGGAAGGGAAAATATTTTGTGAGCAAGTCTAGCTTTTCTGTTTTTCCATATATAGTTTGAAATAATTTGCTTGCATCAAAGAAAGAAGGAGCTGGGGAGAGTTATTGGAATCATGCTCATTAAATAAATAGATTTTGGAAGTATGTATGATTTGACTATATTCACTCTCAACATCCATGAAATATTTTCGATCAGACGGGTAAAGTTTTTATGAAATAAAGTGTTAGGATTGTCCGAGATGTGTACTCCTAGACATTTGATTTGTCCAATGGGCCACTTACAGGGTGTTGTATCCTTAAACCTGCAGATATCTCTTTGGGGGGCAGAAATATTTAGAGCTTCGGATTTGTCTAAGTTTTTCTTAAAGTTGGATAGTTCACCAAATTGCAAAAAGAGTTCCATTAATATGGGGAAAGTTTCTATAAGGTTGGTTACTAGTAGCAAAAGATCATCAGCGAAAGCAGCTGTTTTGATCTCTAAATGTCCAATTTTAAGCCTGTGAATAGATTGATTCTGTCGAATTTTTTTGATCAGCGTTTCCATTACTAGGCTAAAGAGAGTAGGGGAAAGAGGGCAACCCTGTCTGGTGCCTGTAATGCTGCCACAGTGCAGTATCGTGCGTCCTATACCAGGGGCTGGAGCTGGAGACCAGTTTTTGAGATCAGCCCCCTTCTGAGTTAAATCAGTGAGGGTTTGACCACCTGAGAAAACCCCTTGATGAATTTTCTATAGTAATTGGCAAAACCCAGAAAACGCTGCAGACCTTTGAGATCTCAGGGTTGCATCCATTTCATAATAGCCCATACCTTTCCAAGGTCCATACAAAACCCCTCAGTAGACAAAATGAACCCCAGAAAGGACAATTTAAAAAAAATGAACACTTTTCCAGTTTAGCAAAGAGTGAGTTCCCCCTATGCCTCAGAAGGACAGCACGGAGGTGACCCATATGGTTCTGTTTATCCGTGGAATATATGAGGATATCATCCAGATAAACTACCATGAAGCACCCAATAAAATCAGAAAAAACATGATTAGTAAAGTTCTGAAATACTGCTGGAACGTTAGTCAGGCCAAAAGGCACAACCAAGTTCTCAAACAAACCCTCAGAGGTGAGGAATGCAGTTTTCCACTCATCCCCTCCATCCCATACGGACAGGCTCGGACTGGCCCACCGGGGATCCGGAGGATCCTCCGGTGGGCCCTGACACTGGCATCTGCTGGCAGGGCCTCCCCCCGCTCCAGGGCCCTCCCCCCGCTCCAGGACCCCCCCCCCCCCCCGCTCCAGGGCCCCCCTCCCCCGCTCCAGGGCCGCCGCCCGCCCGCTCGCTCGCCTGCTCGCCTTGAATACTCACCCTGCCTGCTCCAGCGATGGTCTCGGCGTCTGCACTGCACGAGCGGTCACGTGACACCGCTCATTAAGATCATGAATATGCGCATATTCATGATCTTAATGAACGGTGTCACATGACCGCTCAAGCAGGAAGAAGGTGCTGCGCCGGCGCCGCCGCCTGGAGTCGGGACAGAGCGCGAGGGATGTCGGCACGGCCGTGCAGTGGGAAGACAGGTGAGTATGAGGGACGGGGGAACGGGGGGGGGGGAATGAAGGAGGACATAAGCCGGCGCGCCGAGCAGGAGCAGGAGCAGAGAGATAAGCCTGCATACAGGGGGGAATATGAGCCATGCAGGGGGGATATGAGCCATGCAGGGGGGGATATGAGCCATGCAGGGGGGGATATGAGCCATGCAGGGGGGGATATGAGCCATGCAGGGGGGGATATGAGCCATGCAGGGGGGGATATGAGCCATGCAGGGGGGGATATGAGCCATGCAGGGGGGAATATGAGCCATGCAGGGGGGGAATATGAGCCATGCAGGGGGGGATATAAGCCATGCAGGGGGGAATATGAGCCATGCAGGGGGGGATATGAGCCATGCAGGGGGGAATATGAGCCATGCAGGGGGAATATGAGCCATGCAGGGGGGAATATGAGCCATGCAGGGGGGGAATATGAGCCCTGCAGGGGGGAATATGAGCCATGCAGGGGGGAATATGAGCCATGCATACAGGAGGGGTAATATGAGCTATGTATATGGGATAGGAGGGAGATGAGTCATGCATACAGGAGGGGGGTCATTATACAGTATGGAGCATCATGTGTGGCCGTTATACAGTATGGAGCATCATGTGTGGCCGTTATACAGTATTGAGCATCATTTGTGGTCATTATACAGTATTGAGCATTATGTGGGATCATTATACAGTATTGAGCATCATGTGGGGCCATTATACAGTATGGAGCATCATGTGCGGTCATTATACAGTATGGAGCTTCATGTGTAGCCATTATACAGTATGGAGCACCATGTGTGACCATTATACAGTATGGAGCATCATGTGTGGCCGTTATACAGTATGGAGCATCATTTGTGGTCATTATACAGTATTGAGCATTATGTGTGGCCATTATACAGTATTGAGCATTATGTGGGATCATTATACAGTATGGAGCATCATGTGCGGCCGTTATACAGTATGGAGCATCATGTGTGGTCATTATACAGTATGGAGCATTATGTGGGATCATTATACAGTATGGAGCATCATGTGCGGCCGTTATACAGTATTGAGCATCATTTGTGGTCATTATACAGTATTGAGCATCATGTGTGGTCATTATACAGTATGGAGAACTGTGTGGCCGTTATACACTATGGAGCATCATGTGTGGTGGCCGTTATACAGTATTGAGCATCATGTGCGGTCATTATACAGTATGGAGCACTGTGTGGCCATATTTTTTTGTTTATAATTATTGTATATAAAACAGTGTGATCAGCAGTGCTACATGGCTGCGGTTGGGACGTGGATATGGGTGTGACTAGTTGTGAAATGGGTCTAGTCAGAGGCGTGGCCTAAAATTTGCCGCGGCGCACTACGCGCGCCGCAAACTTTATACCTCCTTCCCTTCTTCAAGAGTTGGGAGGTATGGTACCACATTTGCCAGATCACGGCAAGTGCCGCAAATCCCATAGAGAATGACTGAGGCCGAACGCAGTGTTGCTGTAAGTGATCCGTTACGCTGCAGATGCAGAAAAACTGCCCGATCTGCTGCAAAAGGCGACTTTCACATCAGCGATTTTTGCCAAAGTCACTGCCGATAGTGTCATACTCACCAAAAGGGGAGGCAGCGCTAAAAGTGCCAAGGGCAGCAGAAACTCTAAATACGGCCCTGGGCGGCTACATTATATTCTGTGCTGGGTGCCATTATACTATATGAGGGGGGGCTGCATTATACCCTATGGGGGTGCTACATTATATTCTATGGTGGGGACTGTGTCATACCTGAGAGGGTTGCATTATATTTTGTGGGGTGCTGCATTATATTCTATGAGAGGGGACTGCATTATATTTTATGAGGGGGCTACATTATATTCTGTGAGGGGGCTACCCCAACCCTTGCTACATTATTAAGACGTGAACTACCTTATATTATACCCTGATATTAGCGCTTTTTACCGCACAATTGGTGGTCTTGTATCTATTTCTATGTAGCTACATAGTTGGCCCCAAGAATGATTTTCTCTGGTGGGCCCAAGGTGCTCCAGTCCGACGCTGCATACGGATGAGATTATATGCTCTCCTGAGGTCCAATTTAGAGAACCACCTGGCCCCAGACAATTGATTGTACAAATTAGGAATAAGTGGGAGGGGGTAAGTATTCCTTACAGTAATTTTATTTAACCCCTTTCTGCCATTGGAAGTACTATCCCGTTCATGTGACCTGGGACTTAATTCCCATGGATAAGATAGTTCGTCATAGGCGATCAGCCACGTTCACGGGGGAGTGCGGCCGATCGCGGCCGGGTGTCAGCTGATTATCACAGCTGATATCCGGCACTTTAACCCACGGAACACAATGATCAAACATGATTCCAGCGTTCCTGTGGCATAGGGAAGCATCGCGCAGGAAGGGGGCTCCCTGGGTGCTTCCCTAAGACCCTCAGAACAACACGATGTGATCGCGTTGTTCCGAGGGTCTCTTCCTGTCTCCTCTCTGCAGGCCCCCAGCTCTAAGATGGCCCGGGGTCCTTCCGGGTCCTGTAGGGAGGCGGCTTGTCAGTGCCTGCTGAGAGCAGGCGCCGGCAAGCCTCCTCCACTGCCTGTCAGATCGCTGATCTGACACAGTGCTCTACAAAGTGTCAGGTCAGCTATCGGACACTATATAGTGATGTCCCACCCTGGGACAATGTAAAAAAGTTGAAAAAAATAAAATTAACATGTGTAAAAATATTTTTTTAAAAACTCCTAAATAAAGAAAAAAAATACCGTATATACTCGAGTATAAGCCGAGATTTTCAGCCCAAATTTTTGGGCTGAAAGTGCCCCTCTCGGCTTATACTCGAGTCACGGTCGGCGGGTGAGGGGGAGAGGGCGCTGAGGCATACTCACCTAGTCCCGGCGATCCTGGCGCTCCCCCTGCCGTCCCACGGTCTTCGGGTGCTGCAGCTCTTCCCCTCTTCAGCGGTCACGTGGGACCGCTCATTAGAAAAATGAATATGGACTCCACTCCCATAGGGGTGGAGCCGCATATTCATTTCTCTAATCAGCGGTGCCGGTGACCGCTGATAGAGGAAGAGGCTGCGACACCGAAGACCAGCTGTCCGGGGGAAGGAGCGGGACGCCGGGAGCAGGTAAGTATCGCATATTCACCTGTCCCCGTTCCACACGCCGGGCGCCGCTCTGTCTTCCCGGCGTCTCTCTGTCTTCGTGTCCTCTTGCACTGACTGTGCAGGTCAGAGGGCGCGATGACACATATAGTGTGCGCGGCGCCCTCTGCCTGATCAGTCAGTGCGGAGATACGCCGGGACCGGACGCCGGGAGCTGCAATCAAGAGAGGTGAGTATGTGTTTTTTTTTTTTTTATTGCAGCAGCAGCAATGGCACAGCTTTCTATGGTACATCTATGGGGCAATAATGAACGGTGCAGAGCACTATATGGCACAGCTATGGGGCAATAATGAACGGTGCAGAGCACTATATGGCACATCTATGGGGCAATAATGAACGGTGCAGAGCACTATACGGCACAGCTATGGGGCAATAATGAACGGTGCAGAGCACTATATGGCAAGCTATGGGGAATTAATGAACGGTGCAGAGCACTATATGGCACAGCTATGGGACACAAATGAACAGTGCAGAGCAATATATGGCACAGCTATGGGGCAATAATGAACGGTGCAGAGCACTATATGGCACAGCTACGGGACAATAATGAACGGTGCAGAGCACTATATGGCAGAGCTATGGGGCAATAATGAACGGTGCAGAGCACTATATGGCAGAGCTATGGGACAAAAACGAACGATGCAGAGCACTATATGGCACAGCTATGGGACAAAAATGAACGGTGCAGGGCACTACATGGCACAGCTATGGGACAAAAACGAACGGTGCAGAGCACTATATGGCAGAGCTATGGGACAAAAATGAACGGTGCAGAGCACTATATGGCAGAGCTATGGGACAAAAATGAACGGTGCAGAGCACTATATGGCAGAGCTATGGAACAAAAACGAATGGTGCAGAGCACTATATGGCAGAGCTATGGGACAAAAATGAACGGTGCAGAGCACTATATGGCAGAGCTATGGGACAAAAACGAACGGTGCAGAGCACTATATGGCAGACCTATGGGACAAAAATGAACGGTGCAGAGCACTATATGGCACAGCTATGGGACAAAAATGAACGGTGCAGAGCACTATATGGCAGAGCTATGGGGCAATAATGAACAGTGCAGAGCACTATATAGCAGAGCTATGGGACAAAAATGAACGGTGCAGAGCACTATATGGCAGAGCTATGGGACAATAATGAACGGTGCAGAGCACTATATGGCGCAGCTACGGGACAATAATGAACGGTGCAGAGCACTATATGGCACAGCTATGGGGCAAAAATGAATGGTGCAGAGCACTATATGGCAGAGCTATGGGGCAATAATGAACGGTGCAGAGCACTATATGGCACAGCTATGGGACAAAAATGAACGGTGCAGAGCACTATATGGCGCAGCTATGGAACAAAAATGAACGGTGCAGAGCACTATATGGCAGAATTATGGGACAAAAATGAACGGTGCAGAGCACTATATAGCAGAGCTATGGAACAAAAACGAACGGTGCAGAGCACTATATGGCAGAACTATGGGACAAAAATGAACGGTGCAGAGCACTATATGGCAGAGCTATGGGACAAAAACAAACGGTGCAGAGCACTATATGGCAGAGCTATGGGACAAAAATAAATGGTGCAGAGCACTATATGGCAGAGCTATGGGGCAATAATGAACGATGCAGAGCACTATATGGCAGAGCTATGGGGCAATAATGAACGGTGAAGAGCACTATATAGCAGAGCTATGGGACAAAAATGAACGGTGCAGAGCACTATATGGCACAGCTATGGGGCAATAATGAACGGTGCAGAGCACTATATGGCACAGCTATGGGGCAATAATGAACGGTGCAGAGCACTATATGGCACATCTATGGGGCAATAATGAACGGTGCAGAGCACTATATGGCACAGCTATGGGGCAATAATGAACGGTGCAGAGCACTATATGGCACATCTATGGGGCAATAATGAACGGTGCAGAGCACTATACGGCACAGCTATGGGGCAATAATGAACGGTGCAGAGCACTATATGGCAAGCTATGGGGAATTAATGAACGGTGCAGAGCACTATATGGCACAGCTATGGGACACAAATGAACGGTGCAGAGCAATATATGGCACAGCTATGGGGCAATAATGAACGGTGCAGAGCACTATATGGCACAGCTACGGGACAATAATGAACGGTGCAGAGCACTATATGGCAGAGCTATGGGGCAATAATGAACGGTGCAGAGCACTATATGGCAGAGCTATGGGACAAAAACGAACGATGCAGAGCACTATATGGCACAGCTATGGGACAAAAATGAACGGTGCAGGGCACTACATGGCACAGCTATGGGACAAAAACGAACGGTGCAGAGCACTATATGGCAGAGCTATGGGACAAAAATGAACGGTGCAGAGCACTATATGGCAGAGCTATGGGACAAAAATGAACGGTGCAGAGCACTATATGGCAGAGCTATGGAACAAAAACGAATGGTGCAGAGCACTATATGGCAGAGCTATGGGACAAAAATGAACGGTGCAGAACACTATATGGCAGAGCTATGGGACAAAAACGAACGGTGCAGAGCACTATATGGCAGACCTATGGGACAAAAATGAACGGTGCAGAGCACTATATGGCACAGCTATGGGACAAAAATGAACGGTGCAGAGCACTATATGGCAGAGCTATGGGGCAATAATGAACAGTGCAGAGCACTATATAGCAGAGCTATGGGACAAAAATGAACGGTGCAGAGCACTATATGGCAGAGCTATGGGACAATAATGAACGGTGCAGAGCACTATATGGCGCAGCTACGGGACAATAATGAACGGTGCAGAGCACTATATGGCACAGCTATGGGGCAAAAATGAACGGTGCAGAGCACTATATGGCAGAGCTATGGGGCAATAATGAACGGTGCAGAGCACTATATGGCACAGCTATGGGACAAAAATGAACGGTGCAGAGCACTATATGGCGCAGCTATGGAACAAAAATGAACGGTGCAGAGCACTATATGGCAGAATTATGGGACAAAAATGAACGGTGCAGAGCACTATATGGCAGAGCTATGGAACAAAAACGAACGGTGCAGAGCACTATATGGCAGAACTATGGGACAAAAATGAACGGTGCAGAGCACTATATGGCAGAGCTATGGGACAAAAACAAACGGTGCAGAGCACTATATGGCAGAGCTATGGGACAAAAATGAATGGTGCAGAGCACTATATGGCACAGCTATGGGACAAAAATGAACGATGCAGAGCACTATATGGCAGAGCTATGGGGCAATAATGAACGGTGAAGAGCACTATATAGCAGAGCTATGGGACAAAAATGAACGGTGCAGAGCACTATATGGCACAGCTATGGGGCAATAATGAACGGTGCAGAGCACTATATGGCGCAGCTATGGGGCAATAATGAACGGTGCAGAGCACTATATGGCAAATCTATGGGGCAATAATGAACGGTGCAGAGCACTATATGGCACAGCTATGGGACACAAATGAACAGTGCAGAGCAATATATGGCACAGCTATGGGGCAATAATGAACGGTGCAGAACACTATATGGCAAGCTATGGGGAATTAATGAACGGTGCAGAGCACTATATGGCACAGCTATGGGACACAAATGAACGGTGCAGAGCACTATATGGCACAGCTACGGGACAATAATGAACGGTGCAGCGCACTATATGGCAGAGCTATGGGGCAATAATGAACGGTGCAGAGCACTATATGGCAGAGCTATGGGACAAAAACGAATGATGCAGAGCACTATATGGCACAGCTATGGGACAAAAATGAACGGTGCAGGGCACTATATGGCACAGCTATGGGACAAAAACGAACGGTGCAGAGCACTATATGGCACAGCTATGGGACAAAAATGAACGGTGCAGAGCACTATATGGCAGAGCTATGGGACAAAAATGAACGGTGCAGAGCACTATATGGCAAAGCTATGGAACAAAAACGAATGGTGCAGAGCACTATATGGCAGAGCTATGGGACAAAAATGAACGGTGCAGAGCACTATATGGCAGAGCTATGGGACAAAAACGAACGGTGCAGAGCACTATATGGCAGACCTATGGGACAAAAATGAACGGTGCAGAGCACTATATGGCACAGCTATGGGACAAAAATGAACGGTGCAGAGCACTATATGGCAGAGCTATGGGGCAATAATGAACAGTGCAGAGCACTATATAGCAGAGCTATGGGACAAAAATGAACGGTGCAGAGCACTATATGGCAGAGCTATGGGACAATAATGAACGGTGCAGAGCACTATATGGCACAGCTATGGGGCAAAAATGAACGGTGCAGAGCACTATATGGCAGAGCTATGGGGCAATAATGAACGGTGCAGAGCACTATATGGCACAGCTATGGGACAAAAATGAACGGTGCAGAGCACTATATGGCAGAATTATGGGACAAAAATGAATGGTGCAGAGCACTATATGGCAGAGCTATGGAACAAAAACGAACGGTGCAGAGCACTATATGGCAGAACTATGGGACAAAAATGAACGGTGCAGAGCACTATATGGCAAAGCTATGGGACAAAAACAAACGGTGCAGAGCACTATATGGCAGAGCTATGGGACAAAAATGAACGGTGCAGAGCACTATATGGCACATCTATGGGGAAAAATGAACGGTGCAGAGCACTATATGGCAGAGCTATGGGGCAAAAATGAACGGTGCAGAGCACTATATGGCAGAGCTATGGGACAAAAATGAACGGTGCAGAGCACTATATGGCACAGCTATGGGGCAATAATGAACGATGCAGAGCACTATATGGCACAGCTATGGGGCAAGAATGAACGGTCCAGAGCACTATATGGCAGAGCTATGGGGCAATAATGAATGGTGCAGAGCACTATATGGCACAGCTATGGGGCAATAATGAACGATGCAGAGCACTATATGGCACAGCTAAGGGGCAAGAATGAACGGTGCAGAGCACTATATGGCACAGCTATGGGGCAATAATGAATGGTGCAGAGCACTATATGGCACAGCTATGGGGCAATAATGAACGGTGCAGAGCACTATATGGCACAGCTATGGGACAAAAATGAACGGTGCAGAGCACTATATGGCACAGCTATGGGGATATAATGAATGGTGCAGAGCACTATATAGCACAGCTAGGGGGCAAGAATGAACGGTGCAGAGCACTATATAGCACAGCTATAGGGCAATAATGAACGGTGCAGAGCACTATATGCCAGAGCTATGGGATAAAAATGAACGGTGCAGAGCACTATATGGCAGAGCTATGGGACAAAAATGAACGGTGCAGAGCACTATATGGCACAGCTATGGGACAAAAATGAACGGTGCAGAGCACTATATGGCACAGCTAGGGGGCAAGAATGAACGGTGCAGAGCACTATATAGCACAGCTATGGGGCAATAATGAACGGTGCAGAGCACTATATGGCAGAGCTATGGGACAAAAACGAACGGTGCAGAGCACTATATGGCACAACTAGGGGGCAAGAATAAACGGTGCAGAGCACTATATAGCACAGCTATGGGGCAATAATGAACGGTGCAGAGCACTATATGGCAGAGCTATGGGACAAAAATGAACGGCGCAGAGCACTATATGGCAGAGCTATGGGACAAGAATGAACGGTGGAGAGCACTATATGGCACAGCTATGGGGCAATAATGAACGGTGCAGAGCACTATATGGCACAGCTATGGGGCAATAATGAACGTGCAGAGCACTATATGGCACAGCTATGGGGCAATAATGAACGGTGCAGAGCACTATATGGCACAGCTATGGGGCAATAATGAACGGTGCAGAGCACTATATGGCACAGCTATGGGGCAATAGTGAATGGTGCAGAGCACTATATGGCACAGCAATGGGGCAATAATGAATGGTGCAGAGCACTATATGGCACAGCTATGGGACAAAAATGAACGGTGCAGAGCACTATATGGCACAGCTTTATATGGAGCATCTTATGGGGCAATAATGAATGGTATGGAGCATCTATTTTTCTTTTTGAAATTCACCGGTAGCTGCTGCATTTTCCACCCTAGGCTTATACTCGAGTCAATAAGTTTTCCCAGTTTTTTGTGGCAAAATTAGGGGGGTCGGCTTATACTCGGGTCGGCTTATACTCGAGTATATACAGTAAATATTTTTCCAAAAAAATACATTTCTTTATGTAAATAAAAAAAAAAACAATAAAAGTACACATATTTAGTATAGCCGCATCTGTAACAACCTGACTTATAAAACTGTCCCACTAGTTAACCCCTTCAGTGAACACCATAAAAAAGAGGCAAAAAACAATGATTTAACTTCCTACAGCCAAACAAAAAGTGGAATAACACGCAATCAAAAAGATGGGTATAAATAAACATAGTACCACTGAAAACATCATCTGGTCCTGAAAAAAACATAAATAGTTTTTATTGTATAAAATAGTTTTTATTGTATAAAAGCGCCAAAACATAAGAAAATTATATAAATGAGGTTTTGCTGTAATTGTACTGAACCGAAGGATTTTATTTAGAATTGGGGGGTTTCCACTGCTTAGGCACATCAGGGGCTCTCCTAGCGCAACATGGCGTCCAATCTCAATTCCAGTCAATTCTGCATTGAAAAAGTAAAACAGTGCTTCTTCCCTTCCAAGCTCTCCCGTGAATCCAAACAGTGGTTTACCCCAACATATGGGGTATCAGCATACTCAGGACCAATTGGGCAAGAACTTTTGGGGTCCAATTTCTCTTGTTACCCATGGGAAAACAAAAATTTGGGGGCTAAAAATTATTTTTGTGAAAAATATGATTTTTTATTTTTACGGCTCTACATTATCATCAGTTTCCAATATGGGGTCACTTGTGGGGGGGTTTCTACTGTTTAGGTACACCAGGGGCTCTGCAAATGCAATGTGATGCCTGCAGACCATTCCATCTAAGTCTGCATTCCAAAACGGCACTCCTTCCCTTCCGATCTCTGCCATGCGCCCAAACGGTGTTTCCCCCTCACATGTGGGGTATTGGCGTACTCAGGACAAATTGGAAAACAACTTTTGGGGTCCAATTTCTCGTGTTACCCTTGGGAAAATACAAAATTAAGGGGTAAAAATTATTTTTGTGGAAAAAAAGATTTTTTATTTTCATGGCTCTGCGTTATAAACTATAGTGAAACACTTGGGGGTTCAAAGTTCTCACAACAAATCCTTGGGGGTCTAGTTTCCAATATGGGGGGTCTTCCCTTCCGACCTATGCTATGCATCCAAACGGTGGTTTCCCCCCACATATGGGGTATCAGCATACTCAGGACAAATTGATCAACAACTCTTGGGGTCCAATTTCTTCTGTTACCCTTGGGAAAATACAAAACTGGGGGCTAAAATATAATTTTTGTGGAAAAAAAAGATTTTTTATTTTCACGGCTCTGCATTATAAACTGTAGTGAAACACTTGGGGGTTCAAAGTGCTCACCACACATCT
Organism: Ranitomeya imitator; assembly: GCF_032444005.1. Classification (NCBI taxonomy): domain Eukaryota; kingdom Metazoa; phylum Chordata; class Amphibia; order Anura; family Dendrobatidae; genus Ranitomeya; species Ranitomeya imitator. The sequence goes on along the minus strand of NC_091282.1, from coordinate 785,053,392 downwards.
AGATAAGTTCCTTATGGAGTCTACTTTCCAAAATTGTGTCAATTGGGGGTCCAAATGTGACTTGGCATCCTATCTCAATTCCAGTCAATTTTGCATTGAAAAGTCAAACGGCGCTCCTTCCCTTCTGAACTCTGCCATGCGCCCAAACAGTGGTTTACCCCCCATATATGGGGCATCAGCAAACTCAGGACAAATTGCACAACAACTTTTGGGGTCCAATTTCTTCTGTCACCCTTGGGAAAATAAAAATTTGGGGGCAAAATATAATTTTTGTGAAAAAATATGATTTTTTATTTTTATGGCTCTACATTATAAACTTCTGTGAAGCACTTGGGGGGTCAAAGTGCTCCCCTCACATCTAGAAAAGTTCTTTAGGGGGTCTACTTTCCAAAGTGGTGTCACTTGTGGGGTTTTTTCACTGTTTAGGGGCTCTCGAAACGCAACATGGTCTGTTAGGGGTCGAGTTCCCGCCTCTGCACAGGGGGAATCTCGAACCATCTCCGCTGCTGTCTCCCATTCTTCTCGAGCCGCAGTGAAGCCTGCTCAGCGGAGACGTTGGTCCCAGCATCTGGCTCAGCCTGATACGGTGCGGATGGTTACTGCTGCCTTTCCAGGCTCAGCCATTGCAGCCAGTACTGGTCAGCGGCGAGCAGACGTCTCTGGGATGAAGTCCTGCTTTTCCCCTTCTGAGTATGCCCAGGGTAAGACCTCTCATTGGAGGTTGGGGGTCACATGCTCAAGTACTACAGCAGCTCCCATTGGTCCTCTAGGAAGGACCAGAAGTGGCTCAGGTACTGTAGCAGCTCCCATTGGTCCTCTATGAAGGTCCTGAAGTTGCTGCAGCTATAAAAGGTTCACATTGCCGCAGTGTGGTCATGTGTATGTGGTTTCAGGGTTCGGCTGAAATAAGCCCCTAGAATACCGGCACCTCGAGTTTTGCGTGTGCTATTCAGACTGCATGACCACTGCTCGCTCTTATTTGGTAGCTTTGTTCCTCTGTGAGGTTAACAGGGCACAGCGTTCTCTTGTCTGAAGTGACTCTGTGAAGTAACAGAGTTCACTTATACCACCATATAGTCCCGTCACTTACTAGCAGCAGGTTTTACTCCTGCACGGTGGACCCCGGGTTGCGAACGCACCTATTACTCTATGAATATATATTTGGTGCTTTCCGCCAAACCCTAACATAATACTAGTGCCATGGACTGGCTAGTAAATGGAGGATAAACAGCAATCATTGCGGTGCATCCAGCAGCTGGAGGGTAGTTTGGCGGCTCTGGAGCGCTCAACCTCAGCAGTGTATGTTACCGCAGTTGCTGTTCAGGTTACTAGCGTGGCTGCAGCAACCTTGTCCACTGCCACCCCTGTTCCGACTCTTTCTCGCCACCCGCTGCCAGAAAAATTTTCTGGAGATAGTAAATCTTACAGGGGTTTCGTGAGCCAGTGCTCTATACATCTTGAGCTTCTGGCCGCACTTTTCCCCACAGAGCGGGAAAAGGTGGGATTTATAGTGTCGTTCCTGTCGGACAGGGCGTTGGAGTGGGATACGCCGCTGTGGGATCGTGGCGATCAAGTGGTGCAGAGTGCTCCGCTGTTCCTGAGCACTCTGAAACAGGTCTTTTTAGAACCTCGTGTCACCCATGATACGGCGCTCCAACTGTTGGCATTGACTCAGGGCTCGTCCTTGGTCAGCTATTTTGCCATCCGCTTCCATACCCTAGCATCTGAGCTGGAGTGGTCGGAAAAAGCCCTTATACCTATATTTTGGAGGGGGCTGGCTGACCACGTGAAGGACGCTTTGGCCACTAGGGAGATTCCCGCCACACTGGAGGAGTTAATAACTGTGTCCAATCGTATTGACCTCGGTTTTCACAAGCGGAGGTTAGAGCGAGCCCTGTGTTTCAGCTGGCTCCCACCTTCGCCAAACCTTTGGAATCTCCGGTCCTGGTCCCTGAGTCACATGAGGCCATGGAATTGTCATGAGCGGGATCTAAGTCCCGGACTGCTCATGCACTCATGGTCTGTCATGCTTGCCAGCAGTCAGGACATCTTGCCACCAGATGTCCCCAGCGGTCGACGAAACGTCAGCGTCTAGTGGTAGTAGGTGGAGGTACACTAGACACGGCGATGTTTGCCTCCAAATTGTCCTTTAAGGGGAGAATTACTATAGGCTCATTCTCCCACTCGGTAGAGCTCTGCGTGGATTCTGGGGCAGAGGGCAATTTTATGTCTTCTGCCTTCGCCCAACGTCACACAATTGCCCTGGTAATGCTAGCTCAACCAGTTACCGTACGAGTGGTGAATGGGTCGACACTGCCCTCTCAGATAATACACCAGACCATCCCTTTCACTCTGTCCATGTCGCCATCTCATCAGGAGATTATATCTCTGCTTGTCATTCCTGAGGGAGTTGATGAGGTCCTGTTAGGAATACCTTGGCTACGGTACCATTTTCCTTATATTGAGTGGCCCACAGGCAGAATTTTGGGATGGGGTGAATCTTGTGGGGGTAGATGTCAGAGGGAATGCGTTCAGGTTGCTACTACCGAGGTACCCGCAGATCTATCCTCTCTCCCCAAGGAATATTGGCCCTATGCTGACGTGTTCTCCAAAAGGACTGCGGAGACCCTTCCAACTCACCGCCCCTATGACTGTCCTATAGACCTCTTGCCTGGTGCTGAGCCTCCCCGGGGTCGAGTCTATCCATTATCTCTCCCAGAGACGGAGGCAATGTCACAGTACATCCAGGAAAATTTGGCAAGGGGATTAATTAGGAAGTCAGTGTCACCTGCAGGGGCTGGGTTCTTCTTCGTGCAGAAGAAGAACAGGGAACTACGTCCATGCATAGACTACAGGGGTGTTAACGCCATCACCGTTAAGAATAAATATCCCCTGACCCTGATATCTGAGCTTTTTGATAGGCTTTGGGGAGCAACAGTATTTACTAAACTAGATCTGTGCAGGGCTTACAACCTGATTCGCATCCGTGAGGGGGAAGAATGAAAGACGGCTTTTAACACCAGGGATGGGCACTATGAATATCTAGTGATGCCCTTTGGGCTCTGTAATGCCCCAGCCATTTTCCAAGACTTTGTAAACGATATCTTCTGGGATATGCTTTCCACCTCGGTCATAGTCTATCTGGATGATATCCGCACCTACTCTCAAGATATTGACTCCCACCGGAGAGATGTTTGCAAAGTCTTCGACCTCTTACGAGTTAATTCCCTCTACGCCAAGTTGGAAAAATGTGTGTTTGAGCAGGAGTCCTTAACTTTCCTGGGCTATATCATCTCCGCAAAGAGATTGGCTATGGATCCTGCCAAACTACAGGCTGTGATGGACTGGCAAAAACCCCATTCTCTTAAAGCGGTACAACGCTTTATGGGGTTCATTAACTAGCATCGCCAGTTCATTCTTCATTTCTCCACTTTGGTAGCTCCCTTGGTAGCCTTCACCAAGAAGGGAGCAAATCCCAAATTGTGGTCTGAGGAGGTCTCCAAGGCCTTCACTTCTATTCTGCTGGCACTCCCATCCTACATCGCCCCGATGTAGATAAGCCATTTATAATGGAGGTGGATGCCTCTTCCGTTGGTGTTGGAGCAGTCCTCTTTCAAAAGGATGCTCAAGGTCGGAAGCATCCTTGCTTCTTCTTTTCCAAGACCTTCACACCAGCGGAGAGGAATTATTCCATCGGGGACAGGGAGTTGCTAGCAATGAAGTTGGCCTTCTCTGAGTGGAAACATCTTTTGGAGGGGGCTTGCTTTCCTTTCCAAGTATTCACAGACCACAAGAATTTGGTTTACCTACAGATAGCCCAGCGGTTAAATTCTCGCCAGACCAAATGGTCCTTGTTCTTCTCCCGGTTCCATTTCACCCTCCATTTTCTTTCCGGGGAGAAGAACATTCGTGCCGACGCTCTTTCTCGCTCTGTTGCATCACCTGAGGAGGAGGAAGAGGAGCCTCGGCTTATTGTCCCTACCAAGAGTCTGAGAACTGTAGCCCCGGTTTCGCTAGAGTTTGTGTCTCTAGGCAAGACTTTTGTACCATCCAGTCTGTGTCCGGAGGTTCTCTCTTGGGCTCACTCGTCCAGTGTGGGTGGACATTTTGGGTCTAAAAGGACATCTGAGCTACTGGCGAGGACCTACTGGTGGCTGCAAATGGCCCGTGACGTCGCAGACTATGTTCGGGCGTGTGTCTCCTGCACCAAGAACAAGTCTCCTCGTCAACGGCCAGCTGGGTTGCTCAAGTGACTTAAAATGTGATTTGGTCCCTAAAAAAATGGTGTTGTAAAAATGAGAAATTGCTGGTCAACTTTTAACCCTTATAAAGTAGGCATGTGGGAAATGTTTCTTAGTAAGTATTTTGTGTGACATATATCTGTGATTTAAGGGCATGAAAATTCAAATTTGGAAAATTGCAAAATTTTAAACATTTTCGCCAAGTAATGTCGAAGGGAACTTTACAACTAACATGAAGTAGAATATGTCATGAGAAAATTTTGTCAGAATCACCGGGATCCATGCAAGCGTTCCAGAGTTATAACCTCATAAAGTGACAGTGATCAGAATTGTAAAATTTGGCCCGGTCATTAACATGTAAACCACCCTTGGGGGTTAAGGGGTTAATTCTCGAAAATCGAGGCATGGGCATAAACCACCATTTTTTTTAACAAAAAAGAACCCCACCGCCACAGGAGAAACAGAAGGCCAAATGTGCTCTTTACGAAGGCTATCAGAGATATACTCCTTCATAGCAGCCCGCTCAAGGACGGAGAGGTTGTACAAATGGGCCTTGGGCAATTTGGCACCCGGAACAAGATTAACAGCACAATCGAATGGGTGGTGTGGTGGTTGACCCTCTGCCTCCTTTTCGGAGAACACATCCGCAAAACCCTTCAGATACTCCGGAATACCCTCCAGACTGATGGATAACACAGATACATTAACAAAGCATCCCTTAGAACAATTGGGACCCCAATTAACAATATCCCAAGCTTCCCAGTCAATGACCGGGTTATGTACTTGTTACCAGGGAAACCCCATCACCAATCCCGCAGGAAGATTGTCTAGCACAAAACATGCAATGCGTTCTAGATGATGAAACCCACCTTGATGATAAACTCCTCGGAGACCCACTTAACCACATTCCTAGCAAGAGGAGTTTTATCAATGGCCACAATATTGATGGGGGTTCCCAACCTGACTGTCCCTAACTTACATTTGGCAACCAAGTCTGACTCAATCAAGTTCAGAGATGACCCACTGTCCAAAAAAACTGAAGTGGGAGTATAACAGTTCTCAACATAAAGTTCCACTTCCAGCTGTAACTTAAGCAATGAGGAAAAAGGTACCTGAGCATCTGGGCAACCTCCTCGATAGTTACCCAGACATAGGCACTTCCTGACGTCTTGGGAATCGGAGGACAGGAGGGACAGTCCTTCTTCCAGTGTCCCGGACTACCACAGAAAAAGCAGATTCTCTCTTCCCATGGTCGTCTCCTCTCCTTTTCCTTGATGGTGGTGGCTCCTACTTCCATGGGCTCGGAATGTTGTGTAGAGTCAGGAATACTCGGAAGTAGAGGAACATATCGCTCCATAACACCCCTCTCCCATAGTCTATGATCCATCCAGATGGCCTGAGTCATAACCTTGTCCAAGGAACTAGGAGGTGGATGGAGAGCCAGAGCATCCTTCAGATAATCAGACAGTCCCCTCCGGAACTGGCACCTGAGCACAGAGTCATTCCAGGACTCCTCCAGAGACCATCATCTAAACTCCGAGCAATACCACTCAGCTCAGAGTGTACCCTCAATAAGACCAATAATAGTGTCCTCTGCCAACCTGACACGGTCCAGTTCATCATAGATAAATTCTAAGGCCTCAAAAAACCTATCCACTGACATCCATTCAGGGCAGTAGGGGGCCCTGAGAAAGCCCATGATTGTGGACCCTCCCTGTGTAAGGAAATAATTTTCCCCACTTGCTGGCTCTCATCCCCAGATGATCGAGGTCTAAGCGAAAATAATAATTTACAATTCTCCCTGAATGTAAAAAACATCTCATTCTCGCCAGAAAAGGTGTCAGGAAGTTTAACCGACGGCTCAGGAGCGTGCAAGGTGACATCAACAGAATCACCAGACCTCCTAACATGAGGGGTGGTACCCTGCACCGTCTTAACAGCCTCCGTCAACTCTTTCTGCAATTGAGTATGGGACTAGGCCAGAGCCTTGTGTTCCACAGACAGTTCCCACATATCATCTACGTCAAACTGGACACTTGATCTGCCAGGTTATGAAGGGGATCCATGACCAGAGGAATACAAAAGAAAAATCCCCTTAATGTAGGGGTCAGCTATAATGTAATGCTGCCGTAGCGCAGTATCATGCGTCCTATCCCAGGGGGTGCTTGATAGGGAAGATAGGTAGCACTCATGGTGTAACACTTCAGTGCGGCAGCGCAGGCGCCACTAGGTGGCAAAAGAGAGATCAGACAAACCGGGTCAGGAACACAGATGCCAGAGACGTGAGACAGAGAAACAGGTGAGATCACAAGCCAGGTCAGAGACCAGGGTCACAGCATGGGGAGCAAACAGCAAGACGAGCGGGGAAAGTAGGAATGGGAAGACAGGGGGACTGAGTAAATGGGCAGAGGACAAATCAGGGTATAACAGGGTCAGTCATTCAAGCCAGGGGCAAGAACTATAGCTGACGCTGCCTACAGACAGCCGGGAATTGGAATACAAAACAGATCCCAAAACGAAGTAACGAAGGTCAACCCCCACATGACCAGACTGGGGAAAGAATAGCAAGAAACAAACCCTGGCCTGAATCATGACAGTGTCGTTATGTATTTCTAGAGTGCTCGAGTAGGTTCCATTCACCCTAACCCTGGCTGTAGGATGGGAATAGAGAGTAATTTTAACATCTACTAGGATGGGAAGAAAATCGAATTTCAATAAATTACTCGCTATAAAGCGCCAACTTATTCTATCAAACACTCTTTCAACATTGGTCAATAGAAGCGTGAGCATAGTATTCGTTTTTTTAAAGCATATGATATAGATTGTATAATTCTTGCAGAATTATTGTTTCCCTCCCTTCCCTTCATAAAGCCAAATTGGTCAGGATGAATTAACCCCTTTCTGAAGTCAGATGGGATAGTACGTCCAATGTCAGAAGCACTGCTTTGAGGTGGTCTCCAGCGGTGAGCTCATCTCAAAGCCGCGAAATGTCAACTGTTTTCAACAGCTGACATGTGCCCACAATAGGCATGGGTGGAATTGCGATCCGCCCTTGCCTATTAACTAGTTAAATGCCGCTGTCAAACTCTGACAGCGGCATTTAATGTGCGCTTCTGGTCATCGGGCCGTTAATGCGCACATCGCTGACCCCGTCACATGATCGGGGGTCAGCGGTGCATCAGCATGACAACCAGAGGTCTCCTTGAGACCTCTATGGTTGTTGATGCCAGATTGCTATGAGCGCCACCCTGTGGCCGGCGCTCATAGCAATGCTGTAATTCTACTACATAGGGGCGATATGAGCATCGCCTCTATGTAGCAGCGGCGATCGAGTTATGGCAGCATATAGACTCCCATGGAGGCTAGTGAAGCATGCCAAAAGTAAAAGAAATGTGTTTAAAAATATGAAAAAAATTAAAAAAATAATGTTCAAATCAATCACCTCCCTTTCGCCCCATTCAAAATAAAACAATAAAAATAAAATCAAACCTACACATATTTGGTATCGCCACGTTCAGAATCACCCGATCGATCAATAAAAAAAGGATTAACCTGAACACTAAACAGCGTAGCGAGAGAAAAAATCGAAATGCCGGAATTACGTTTTTTTGGTTGCTGTGACATTGCATTAAAATGCAATAATGGGCGATCAAAAGAACGTATCTGCACAGACGTGGTATCATTAAAAATATCAGCTCAACGCGCAAAAAATAAGCCCTCACCCAACTCCAGATCACGGAAAATGGAGATGCTACGAGTATCGGAAAATTGGGTTTGTTTTTTTTAGCAAACTTTGGAATTTTTTTCACCACTTAGAAAAAAAAGAACCTACACATTTTTTTGCGTCTATGAACTCCTAATGACCTGGAGAATCATAATGGCTGGTCCATTTTAGCTTTTAGTGAACCTATCAAAAAAGCCAAACAAAAAACAAGTGTGGGATTGCACTTTTCTTGCAATTTCACCGCATTCCCGTTTTCTAGTACATGACATAGTAAAACCTATGGTGTCACTCCAAAAACAACTTCTTCTGCAAACCATAAGCCCTCACATGGCCATATTGACGGAAAAATAAAAAAAGTTATGGCTTTGGGAAGAGGGGGAGCGAAAAATGAAAACGCAAAACCGAAAAAAGCTCCGTCATGAAGGGGTTAAGCTCGGCAGAACTATGCATATCCTTCTAGCAAGGAGTTTTGCCCACAATTTCATATCTGTGTTCAATAAGGAAATGGGACGATAACTGCTGCACTGCTTGATGTCTTTACCCTCTTTCGGAATTACAGTGATAAATTCTTCTAAGGGCTGTTTCAATGTTGGTTGGCCAGTGAGGAATTCATTGAATAACTTCGCCAAATGGGAAAATAATGTTTTGGTGAATTTTTTATAATATATACAGTAGTTGGTAGACCATCAGGACCCCGTGTTTTCCCATTTGGTATTGTCTTCAAGGTATCTAGAATTTCTTGAATAGTAACTTTTGAAGTTAATTTAATAATAATAATAATAATAATTTTTATTTATATAGCACCATCATATTCCGCAGCACATTACAATTAAGTGGGGACATGTACAGACACTAAATTCAGCATAAGTTAAGACAATTTAAACAGTGACATTAGGGGTGAGGTCCCTGCTCGCAAGCTTACAATCTACAAGGAAATGGGGGGACACAATAAGTGAAAAGTGCTTGTTATTTCAGGTCTGACAATTATAATAAAAAATGATTTTCATATAAAGCTGCATGATCTGGTCATCAGCCCGTGTGTTTAAGTGCAATAGTCAAGTATCAAGTTCAGTTATCATGTGCATGGAGGGCGTGGAGACAGATGAATAGCAGGGTGCAGGTTCACACGCAGATAATATTTGGAAGGAGGGAACAGGACAAAGTTAGTTTACTGAGTAGTTGATGTGGTAAGCTTGTTTGAAGAGATGGGTTTTAAAAGCGCGCTTGAATAGGTCGGGGTTAGGTATCAGTCTGATCGTCTGGGGAAGTGCATTCCAGAGAGCTGGCGCAGCACGAGAGAAGTCTTGGAGACGGAGGTGCGAGGTTCGGATTACGGGGGATGTTAGTCTTAGGTCATTTGTAGAATGGAGGGCACGTGTAGGGCGATAGACGGAGATGAGAGAGGAGATATAAGGCGGTGCAGAACTGTGGAGAGCTTTGTGAGTGAGAGAGATGAGTTTATACTGGACCCTGTAGCAAATGGGTAGCCAGTGTAATAACTGGCACAAGATGGAGGCATCGGTGAAGCGGCTGGACAGAAATATGACCCTGGCTGCTGCATTCAAGATGGATTGGAGAGGAGAAAGTTTGGAAAGAGGGAGACCGATCAGAAGAGAGTTGCAGTAGTCCAGACAAGAATGAATAAGAGCAACAGTAAGAGTCTTAGCAGTTTCAAAGGTGAGAAAAGGTCGGATTCTGGAGATGTTTTTAAGATGCAGGTGACAGGAGCGAGTGAGTGATCGGATATAGGGAGTAAAGGAAAGTTCGGTGTCGAATATGACCCCAAGACAGCGGGCATGCTGTTTGGGAGTTATGGTTGAACCCTCCAGGGTAATTTTGATGTTGGGTAGAGTGAGGTTAGTAGAAGGGAGAAACACAAGTAGTTCAGTTTTGGAGAGATTTAGTTTCAGATAGAGGGAGGACATGATGTTAGAGACAGCAGACAGACAATCCTTGGTATTTTGAATTAGGGTAGGGGTGATGTCGGGGGAAGAAGTGTATAATTGGGTGTCGTCAGCATAGAGATGGTACTGGAACCCAAATCTGCTGATTGTTTGTCCAATAGGGGCAGTGTATAGAGAAGAGGAGGGGGCCCAGGACTGAGCCCTGCGGAACCCCGATAGTAAGGGGATGAGGAGAGGAAGAGGAGCCGGCAAAAGATACAGTGAAGGAGCGGTCAGAGAGGTAGGAGGAGAACCAGGAGAGGGCTTTGTCCTTGAGGCCTATGGAGCGGAGCATGGTGAGAAGGAGCTGGTGATCCACAGTATCAAATGCAGCAGATAGATCCAGGAGAATCAGCAGAGAGCAATGACCTTTGGATTTAGCTGTTATTAGATCATTAGAGACTTTAGTGAGGGCAGTTTCAGTGGAGTGTAAAGAGCGGAAACCAGATTGTAAGGGGTCAAGGAGAGAGTTATCCGAGAGATAGCGGATTAGACGGGAGTGGACCAAGCGTTCCAGGAGTTTAGAGATGAAGGAAAGGTTAGAGACAGGTCTGTAGTTAGCCGTGCAGTTCTGGTCCAGGGATGGCTTTTTAAGTAAAGGGGTAATGATGGCATGTTTAAATGAGGAGGGAAAGATGCTTGAGGAAAGAGAGAGGTTAAATATTTTAGTCAGGTGAGCGGTGACCACTGGTGAGAGAGACTGCAGGAGAGGTGAAGGAATGGGGTCACTATTGCAGGTTGTAGGCCGAGCAGAAGTGAGGAGCTTGGAAACTTCTTCTTCTGAAACAGGCTCAAAGTTGTCTTGTGAGCTTGAGGTGCGTCAGGGAAGGGGATCCAGGCACTGAGGAGATTGGGCTGAGATATCCTGATGGATGTGGTTGATTTTTTCTAGGAAATAAGTGGCCATATCCTCACCACTGAGATTGGAGATGGGGGCCTTTAGGTTTCAGGAGGGAGTTTAAGGTTTCAAAAAGTCGTTTTGGGTTGTTGGATAGTGAGGTGATGAGGGTGGTGAAGTAGGATTGTTTGGCCAGAGAAAGGGCAGAGTTATAGGTTTTGAGCATGAACTTATAGTGGATGAAGGCTTCTGCTAAGAGAGATTTTCTCCACTGCCGCTCTGCACACCTTGAGCAGCGCTGAAGAAAGCGTATTTGCATAGTGTGCCAGGGCTGCCGTTGTCTGTGTCGGGTCTTTCTACGTGTAGAAGGTGCTGCTTCATCCAGGGCATTCTTCAGTGTAATATTGAAGTGTGACAATGCTAAGTCTGGACAGGAGAGTGAGGAGATGGGGGCTAAAGATGTGTGGAGGTTGTCCATAAGCTGCTGGGTATTAATGGTGCATGTATTCCGATAAGTGTGGTAAGTGGGGGTGTCCCGGGTGAGGAGACAATTCTTGACAGAGAAGGAAAGAAGGTTGTGGTCCGAGAGCAGGAGAGTGGAGTTAGTAAAGTCGTGCAGCGATCCGAGACGGGAGAAAACCAGGTCCAGAGTATTCCCGTCCTCATGCGTAGGAGAATTAGTAAACTGTGAGAGGTTGAATGAAGAAGTTAGAGAGAGAAGATGAGAGGCAGATTGGGAGAAGGGATCATTGATGGGGATGTTAAAGTCTCCCATGATGAGGGCGGGGATGTCACAGGATGGAAAGTGAGTAAGCCAGGTGGCAAAGTGGTCTAGAAATAGGCGGGAGGAGCCTGGAGGGCGATAAACAACCGCCACCCGCAAGGGGAAGGGCTTAAAGAGTCTGATGGCATGGACTTCAAAGGAAGGAAATGTAAGTGAGGGAATCGGGGGATGACCTGGAAAGCACATTGTGATGAAAGGAGTAAACCAACACCTCCACCCTGTCTGTTCTCAGGTCTGGTGGTATGTGAAAATTTCAGCCCACCAAACGAGAGAGCGGCAGCAGCGGTGGTGTCTGAGTGCTGGACCCAGGTTTCTGTAATAGCCAGAAGGTTAAGGGAATTAGAGAGGAAAAGATTGTGAATGTAAGTTAGTTTTTTACACACAGACCGTGCACTCCAGAGAGCACAGTGGAAAGCAGTAGGAGAAGGCATACACTGAATGTTAATAAGATTAGCAGGGTTTCTATATGTAGCTGGAGGAGAGTAATGTATGCTGGTGGAGGGAGGTCCAGGGTTTGGGGAGATGTCACCTGCAACTAGTAGAAGGAGAAAAAACAGAAAGAGCAGGTGGTGGGATGATTTGTATGAACGTTTTGAGTGCTGCATGGCAGTAGTGGCTGGTTTGGAGTGGGTAAGAAATGTCAGTAGAGCCTCAGAATTATACATGGGAGAGGGGAGAAGGGAGGGGTGGATATAGAGAGAGTGCCCAGAATGTGTTAAAGGGCGGGCGAGTTGTGAGAAAGCAGAAGTTAAAACAAATAAGAAGCAGATTGATATGATCAATGCATAATGTGGTACGACTGACCAAAAAGCATGATTGTTTGGAAAACTTATGTACCTTACCTGTCTCCTGCCCTGTCCAACTGCCATTGTCTAACTGCAAAGCACTTTAAACTGTCGCACTTAAAATCTGTTGCGAACACGCACGCGTCCTATCCCAGCCACACTAAATATATATAAAATGAAATGACTGCTAGCATCAGGAGCCAAATGGTCCCAATCAGCAATCAACCAATTAGCATAAGGCCAGAGCAGGCATTACTATGGAGAGTAAACAACCAATGCTGAACAAAGCCATAAAACAGTGGGAAAGAGGAAGAAAGAAAAAAAAAATAGCTTTGAACACTTTAACCCCTTCGTGACATGCGCCGTACTAGTACTGCACTGCCGGCACTGCATTTGTGCCAGCAGCAGTACTAGTACGGCGCACCGATCACCGCGGTCTCGCGCTGAGCGTCGCGGTGATCGGGTGCGGGTGTCAGCTGTATATGACAGCTGACACCCCGCAGCAATGCCCACGATCGGCGGTAGCGCCGATCGTGGGCATTTAACCCCTCTGATGCCGCTGTCAGTAGTGACAGCGGCATAGAGGGGGATTGCGCAGGGACGGGGGCTCCCTGCGCTCTCCCACCAGAGAAACGCGATGAGATCGCGTTGCTCCGGTGACCCGGAAGGAGTCCCCGGATCCAAGATGGCCGTAGGACTCCTTCCGGGTCATGAAATGACCTGGCTAGCCGGCGCCTGCTGAGAGTTGCTGAGAGCAGGCGCCGGAAAGCCTCCTGAACTTGCCTGTCAGATCGTTGATCTGACAGCATACCTCCCAACCGTCCCGGATCCAGTGGGACTGTCCTGATTTTGACAGTCAGCCCCGCGATCCCGGGCGGGACATTAATTGTCCCGCACTGGTTGGGAGGTATGTGAATCACCCGGTCAGTCAGCTGAGAGCTCCCTGCACCCGGCCAGCACAGCAGCGCATAATGGCTGCTCTGTGCACAGGACCTGTGATGAGGTCACAGGATGGGAGGAGTTAGGGGTCACATGATCGGATTCGGGAGGAGGACCTCCGTGTACAAGACTTTGCTGGTTGCCATGGTGCCGGAGGAGGGTAAGGCAGCGTATGTGTGAGGTCAGGAGGTGTTTACAGGGTGGATGTAGCAGAGCCGTGTGTGCACGAGGTGTATGGAGCTGAGCCATGTGTGTAAGGGGTGTACGGAGCCGTGTGCATGAGGTGTATGGAGCGCAGCCGCGTGTGTACGAGGTGTACGGAGCCGTGTGTACGAGGTGTACGGAGCCGTGTGCATGAGGTGTACGGAGCACAGCCGCGTGTGTACGAGGTGTACGGAGCCGTGTGCATGAGGTGTATGGAGCGGAGCCGCGTGTGTACGAGGTGTACGGAGCCGTGTGCATGAGGTGTACGGAGCGCAGCCGCGTGTGTACGAGGTGTACGGAGCGCAGCCGCGTGTGTACGAGGTGTACGGAGCCGTGTGCATGAGGTGTACGGAGCGCAGCCGCGTGTGTACGAGGTGTACGGAGCCGTGTGCATGAGGTGTACGGAGCGCAGCCGCGTGTGTACGAGGTGTACGGAGCCGTGTGCATGAGGTGTACGGAGCGCAGCCGCGTGTGTACGAGGTGTACGGAGCCGTGTGCATGAGGTGTACGGAGCGCAGCCGCGTGTGTACGAGGTGTACGGAGCCGTGTGCATGAGGTGTACGGAGCGCAGCCGCGTGTGTACGAGGTGTACGGAGCGCAGCCGCGTGTGTATGAGGTGTACGGAGCGCAGCCGCGTGTGTACGAGGTGTACGGAGCCGTGTGCATGAGGTGTATGGAGCGCAGCCGCGTGTGTACGAGGTGTACGGAGCGCAGCCGCGTGTGTACGAGGTATACGGAGCCGTGTGCATGAGGTGTACGGAGCGCAGCCGCGTGTGTACGAGGTGTACGGAGCAGAGCAGCATGTACGGAGCGGAGCCGTGTGTGTAAGGGGTGTACAGAGCACAGCCGCGTGTGTACGAGGTGTACGGAGCACAGCCGCGTGTGTACAAGGTGTACGGAGCGCAGCCGCGTGTGTGCGAGGTGTACGGAGCGGAGCAGCGTGTGAAAGGTGTACGGAGCGGAGCCGTGTGTGTAAGGGGTGTACAGAGCACAGCCGCGTGTGTAGGAGGTGTACGGAGCACAGCCGCGTGTGTGCGAGGTGTACGGAGCACAGCCACATGTGTGCGACGTGTACGGAGCGGAGCAGCGTGTGAAAGGTTTTACAGAGCGGAGTCGTGTGTACGAGGTGTACGGAGCCATGTGTATGAGGTCTACGGAGCACAGCCGCGTGTGTACAAGGTGTACGGAGCGGAGCAGCATGTGAAAGGTGTACGGAGCGGAGTCGTGTGTACGAGGTGTACGGAGCACAGCCGCGTGTGTACAAGGTGTGCGGAGCGGAGCAGCGTGTGAAAGGTGTACGGAGCGGAGTCGTGTGTACGAGGTGTACGGAGCACAGCCGCGTGTGTACGAGGTGTACGGAGCGGAGTCGTGTGTAAGAGGTGTTCGGATGAGAGCAGAGTGTGAAAGGTGTATGGAGTGGAGCCACATGTGTACGAGGTGTACAGAGCAGAGCCACGTGTGTACGAGGTGTGCGGAGCAGAGCCATGTGTGTGCAAGGTATACGGAGCGGAGCAGTGTGTGCAATGTGTATAGAGCGGAGCCGTGTGTGTACGAGGTGTACGGAGTAGTGCCATGTGTGTACGAGATGTATGGAGAGGAGCCATATGTGTATGAGGTGTACGCAGCGGAGCCGAGTGTGTGCAAGGTATACGGAGCGGAGCAGCTTCTGCAATGTGTATGGAGCGGAGCGGTGTGTGTATGAGGTGTACGTAGTGCCGTGTGTACGAGATGTATGGAGCGGAGCCGTGTGTGTATGAGGTGTATGCAGCGGAGCTGAATGTGTACGAGGTGAACGGAACGGAGCCGTGTGTGTTTGAGATGTATAGAGTGGAGCCGTGTGTATGGAGCGGAGCCGTGTATGCAAAGTGTATGGAGCGCAGCCGCGTGTGTAGGAGTAGCTATGTGTGGCCATTATACGGTACGAAGTATCATGTGCGGCCAATATACAGTATGGAGCATCATGTGCGATCATTATACAGTATGGAGCATCATGTGTGGCCATTATACAGTATGGAGCATCATGTGTGGCCATTATACAGTATGGAGCATCATGTGTGGCTATTATACAGTATGGAGCATCATGTGTGGCCGTTATACAGTATGGAGCATCATGTGTGGCCGTTATACAGTATGGAGCATCATGTGGGGCCATTATACAGTATTGAGCATCATGTGGGGTCATTATACAGTATTGAGCATCATGTGCGGCAATTATACAGTATGGAGCATTATGTGTGGCCGTTATACAGTATTGAGCATCATGTGTGGCCGTTATACAGTATGGAGCATCATGTGGGGCCATTATACAGTATGTAGCATCATGTGCGGCCATTATACAGTATGGAGCATCATGTGGGGCCATTATACAGTATTGAGCATCATGTGGGGTCATTATACAGTATGGAGCATCATGTGGGGTCATTATACAGTATGGAGCATTATGTGTGGCCGTTATACAGTATTGAACATCATGTGGGGTCGTTATACAGTATTGAGCATCATGCGCGGCCATTATACAGTATGGAGCATCATGTGTGGCCATTATACAGTATGGAGCACTGTGTGGCCATTATACAGTATGGAGCATCATGTGCGGCCATTATACAGTATGGAGCACTGTGTGGCCATTATACAGTATTGAGCATCATGTGTGGCCATTATACAGTATGGAGCACTGTGGCCATTTTTTTTGTTTATAATTATTCTTTATGACCAGTGTGATCAGCAGTGCTAAATGGGTGTGGTTGAGACGTGGATATGGGTGTGACTAGTGAATGGGTGTGGTCAGAGGCGTGGCCTAAAATTTGCCCCTAACTTTGTCCCTCTTTCCCAGCTTCAAAAGTTGGGAGGTATGTGACAGTGTGCTATGCACAGTGTCAGATCAACGATCTATATCTAATACAGTGATGTCCCACCCTGGGACAATGGTAGAAAGTAAAAAAAAAAATAGAATGTATAAAAAAAAATTTAAAAAATCCCCAAATAAAGAAAAAAAAAAAACATTTCCCAGTAAATCCATTTATTTATGTAAATTGAAAAAAAACAATAAAAGTACACATATTTGGTATCGCCGTAACGACCTGCTCTATAAAACTATCCCACTAGTTAACCCCTTCAGTGAACACCGCAAAAAAAAAAAAAAAAAACAAGGCAAAAAACATTGCTTTATTATCATACAGGTGAACAAAAAGTGGAATAACACGCGATCAAAACGACGGATATAAATAACCATGGTACCACTGAAAACGTCATCTTGTCCCGCAAAAAAAAATCTGCCATGCAGCATCATCAGCAGAAAAGTAAAAAACTTATAGCTCTCAGAATAAAGCGATGCAAAAACAATTATTTTTTTAATATAAAATAGTTTTTATTGTGTAAAAGCGCTAAAACATAAAAAAATGATATAAATGAGGTATCGCTGTAATCGTACTGACCTGAAGAATAAAGCTGCTTTATCAATTTTACCATACGTGGAACGGTATAAACGCCCCCCCTAAAAGAATTTCAGGAATTGCTGGTTTTTGTTCATTCCGCCTCACAAAAATCGGTATAAAAAGCGATCAAAAAATGTAATCTGCCCGAAAATGGTACCAATAAAAACGACAACTCGTCCCGCAAAAAACAAGATCTCACATGACTCTGTGGGCCAAAATATGAATAAATTATAGCTCTCAAAATATGGTGATGCAAAAACTATTTTTTGCAATAAAAAGCGTCTTTTAGTGGGTGACAGCTTCCAACCCTAAAAATCCGCCAAAAAAACGCTATAAAAGTAAATCAAACCCCCCCCTTCATCACCCCCTTAGTTAGGGAAAAATAATAAAATGTAAAAAAATGTATTTATTTCCATTTTCCCATTAGGATTAGGGCTAGGGTTAGGACTAGGGTTAGGGCTAGGGTTAGGGTTGGGGTTGGGGCTAGGGTTAGGGTTGGGGTTAGGGTTACCATTGGGATTAGGGTTAGGGGTGTGTTTGGATTAGGGTTTCAGTTATAATTGGGGGGTTTCCACTGTTTCGGCACATCAGAGGCTCTCCAAACGCGACATGGCGTCCGATCTCAATTCCAGCCAATTCTGCTTTGAAAAACTAAAACACTGCTCCTTCCCTTCCGAGTTCTCCTGTGCGCCCAAACAGTGGTTCCCTTCAACATATGGAGTATCAGCGTTCTCAGGACACGTTGGACAACAACTTTTGGGGTCCAATTTGTCCTGTTACCCTTGGGAAAAAAAACTGGGGGCTAAAATATCATTTTCGTGGAAAAAAAAATATTTTTTATTTTCACGGCTCTGCGTTATAAACTGTAGTGAAACACTTGTTGGTTCAAAGTTCTCACAACACATCTAGATAAGTTCCTTGGGGGGTCTAGTTTCCAATATGGGGTCACTTGTGGGGGGTTTCTACTGTTTAGGTACATCAGGGGCTCTGCAAATGCAAAATGATGCCTGCAGACCAATCCATCTAAGTCTGCATTTCAAACGGCGCTCCTTCCCTTCCGAGCTCTGCCGTGCACCCAAACAGTGGTTCCCCCCAACATATGGGGTATCAGCGTTCTCAGGACAAGATTGACAACAACGTTTGGGGTCTAATTTGTCCTGTTACCCTTGGGAAAATAAAAACGTGGGGGCTAAAATATCATTTTTGTGGAAAAAAAATATTTTTTATTTTCACGGCTCTGCGTTATAAACTGTAGTGAAACACTTGTTGGTTCAAAGTTCTCACAACACATCTAGATAAGTTCCTTGGGGGGTCTAGTTTCCAATATGGGGTCACTTGTGGGGGGTTTCTACTGTTTAGGTACATCAGGGGCTCTGCAAATGCAACATGACACCTGCAGACCAATCCATCTAAGTATGCATTTCAAACTGCGCTCCTTCCCTTCCGAGCTCTGCCATGCACTCAAACGGTGGTTCCCCCCAACATATGGGGTATCAGCGTACTCAGGACAAATTGGACAATAACTTTTGAGGTCCAATTTCTCCTGTTACCCCTGGCGAAAAAAAAAATTGCGGGCTAAAACATAATTTTGTGGAAAGAAAAAATGATTTTTTAATTTTCACACCGCTACATTCTAAACTTTAGTGAAACAATTGGGGGTTAAAAGTGCTCACCACACATCTAGATAAGTTCCTTAGGGGGTCTGCTTTCCAAAATGGGGTCACTTGTGGGGGGTTTCCACTGTTAAGTCACGTCAGGGGCTCTCCAAATGCGACATCGGTTCCGATCTCAATTCCAGCCAATTTTGCATTGAAAAGTCAAATGGCGCTCCTTCCCTTCCGAGCTCTGCCATGCGCTCAAACAGTAGTTTATCCCCATATATGAAGTATCAGCGTACTCAGGACAAATTGCACAACTTCTGATCTTCAGCGACGGCTCCGGCGCAGGCGCACTTTGCTCTGCCCTCTTGAGGGCAGAGGATAGTACTGCAGTGCGCAGGCGCCGGAAAGGTCAGAGGCCCGGTGCCTGTGCACTGCAGTACTTTGTCTGCCCTCAACAGGGCAGAGCAAAGTACGCCTGCACCGGAGCCGTCGCTGAAGATCAGAGGAGGACGTCTGGTAATGAAGATGGGAGGCGCCGCAGCGGACTAGAGACGCCCATCCGACCTGACCAGCAGCGGGACCGCCCCTGGGTGAGTATAATATAACGCCTTTTTCTCCTTTTTCAGGTAACATTGGGGGCTTATCTACAGCATTACAGAATGCTGCAGATAAGCCCCTGATGCCGGTGGGCTTACCTCACCCGCAATTTTCGGGGTGACAGGTTCCCTTTAAGTTAAGAGATTGAAGTGTTCTTTGCAACCCTCCCAAAGTTTTCTGAGAATGGACAGTGTGTCTTGTGGAGGTATCAAGCATAGGGTTTAGAGAAATATTTAGATCCCCCTCCTAAAATCAATAATTCTTCTTTGAAGAGTGTCAAGGATTCTACTGTTTTAAAAATCCACGTGGTCTGTCACTGGCATACTAATTACAAAGAGCGACTAATGTGTTGGCAATTAGTGTTGAGCGATACCTTTCCGATATTCGGAAATATCGGTATCGAATTGGATCGGCCGATATCCAAAAAATATCAGATATCGCCGATAACGATACCCGATACCAATGCAAGTCAATGGGACACAAATATCGGAATTAAAATAAGCCCTTTCTGTCCTTGACATCCTGTTTCGGAGGGAGGAAGAGTGTGGGTGGTGCGTGGGCAGAGACTGCGTGACTGTGCGACCGTGGGGGTTCTGTGCGTCCTGCCGGGGGTCAGTATGGGCCTTTCTGGGGTCTGTGCGGCCTGCCGGGGATCTGTACGGGTCTCTCGGGGGGGGTGCGACCTGCTAGGGGTCTGTACGGGCCTCTCTGGGGTCTGTGCGGCCTGCCGGGGGTCTGTGCGGCCTGCCGAGCACATTTGCAAGATCTGTTTTTTTCCGCTGGATCCGTTTTTTTCTCATAGAGTTGTATTAGCGCCGGATTGCGCCTGATGGCCACACGTTTCATCCTTTTTTGCCAGATTCGTCGCTGTGCGTATTTTCGCCGGACAGAAAAACCGTTCCTCTGTATGTGTTTTCCGTCCGGTGGAAACAGCTTTTTTGACGGATCCGGCAAAAAATGGATGAAACGTGTGGCCATCAGGCATAATCCGGCGCTAATGCATCTCTATGAGAAAAAAACGGATCCGGCGGAAAAAAACAGATCCTGCAAATGTGCTCGCAGGATGCATTTTTTTACCCATAGACTTGTTATTAGCGACGGATCTTGACGGATGGCCTCACGTCGTGTCCGTCGTGCAATGGATCGTCGTGTTTTGGCAGACCGTCGGCAGGAAAAAACGTTCAAGTGAACATTTTTTTGTCCGTTGCGTTCGCCATTTTCTACTGCGCAAGAGAAAGAAGCAGGCGGTGAAACGCGCGTCGGGGTGAAGGGACACCGCCGGTGTGAATCCTGGATAGCACTACACATCGCTCCCCCAGGTACTGGTACTAGTTGCACCTCTTTTTGTCTGCACCGCACCTTGGTAGATTCCTTATTGTCTGCATCGCACCTTTATAGACTCCTTATTGTCATAGGATCCAGCGGCAATAATATGGGTTAATTGTTCAGCAGTGAGGGTAATGCCACTAGGCATCTGAGAGGAAACAAAGGGGCAATAGCTTGTTACAAGAGATTTCCCTGACATATCCATAACTTTTTGCCCTTTTGTTTATATTCCTCCACAATAACCCTATATACCAATACTGCTGTCATAAGGAAAACTAGCACTTTAGGATGTCTTTAGTATTTTTGTACATACTCTATAATTGGCTGCGGACATTTATGTTCAATAATGGTTTACATATAGTGTTGAACCTGAGATTTATACTTACCTAGTGATGGGGAATATATAGCCAGCTATAAAGATACGGCTTTTCACTTTTTTTGGGAGAAGTTGAGCATTACTAGATAACACTGTATTTTTGAAATCACAATAATGAGGTATTTTTTTCTGGTATATCAATATGTGAGCTATATTATTGTGTTGAGATTACGTTCTCTGGCTATTTATGCTGCAATATATTCCTTGGATCCCGGTGTTGTCCCTTTCTGTGATATACTCTTGCTACGTGTGTAATTTTTAACTGAATTTAAATAAACTTTATTTTTTATATTAACCCCTTACCGGCATCGGACGTACTATACCGTCCGATGCCGGCTCCCCTGCTTTGATGCAGGGCTCCGCGGTGAGCCCGCACCAAAGCCGGGACATGTCAGCTGTTTTGAACAGCTGACATGTGCCCGTAATAGGCGCGGGCAGAATCGCGATCTGCCCGCACCTATTAACTAGTTAAATGCCGCTGTCAAACGCAGACAGCGGCATTTAACTACCGCTTCCGGCCGGGCGGCCGGAAATGACGTCATCGCCGACCCCCGTCACAAGATCGGGGGTCGGCGATGCTTGTGAATGGTAACCATAGAGGTCCTTGAGACCTCTATGGTTACTGATTGCCCGTCGCTGTGAGCGCCACCCTGTGGTCGGCGCTCACAGCACACGTGCAATTCTGCTACATAGCAGCGATCAGCAGATCGCTGCTATGTAGCAGAGCCGATCGTGCTATGCCTGCTTCTAGCCTCTCATGGAGGCTATTGAAGCATGGCAAAAGTAAAAAAAAAAAGTTTAAAAAAATGTGAAAAGAATAAAAAAAACATAAAAGTTTAAATCACCCCCCTTTCGCCCCAATCAAAATAAATCAATAAAAAAAATATCAAATCTACGCATATTTGGTATCGCCGCGCTCAGAATCGCCCGATCTATCAATTAAAAAAAAGTATTAACCTGATCGCTAAACAGCGTAGCGGGAAAAAAATTCGAAACGCCAGAATTACGTTTTTTTGGTCACCGCGACATTGCATTAAAATGCAATAACGGGCGATCAAAAGAACGCATCTGCACCGAAATGCTATCATTAAAAACATCATCTCGGCACACAAAAAATAAGCCCTCAACCGACCCCAGATCACGAAAAATGGAGACGCTACAAGTATCGGAAAATGGCGCAATTTTTTTTTTTTTTTTTTTTAGCAAAGTTTGGAATTTTTTTTCACCACTTAGATAAAAAATAACCTAGTCATGTTTGGTGTCTATGAACTCGTAATGACCTGGAGAATCATAATGGCAGGTCAGTTTTAGCATTTAGTGAACCTAGCAAAAAAGCCAAACAAAAAACAAGTGTGGGATTGCACTTTTTTTGCAATTTCACCGCACTTGGAATTTTTTTCCCGTTTTCTAGTACACGACATGCTAAAACCAATGATGTCGTTCAAAAGTACAACTCGTCCCGCAAAAAATAAGCCCTCACATGGCCAAATTGACGGAAAAATAAAAAAGTTATGGCTCTGGGAAGGAGGGGAGCGAAAAACGAACACGGAAAAACGAAAAATCCCCTGGTCATGAAGGGGTTAAGGATCTCTTTGGTATTTCTATCCTAATAGGATTGGAAATTGTGAAAAAATTGCTATGAATATCAGCCCGCAGCTGTCTGCGTAGCCTTTACTGGCTATTAAAATAGGGGGACCCCCCCAAAAAAATCATGTGTGGTCCCACTATATTTTATAGCCAGAAAGACTGCGCAGACAGCTGCGGGCCGATATTCATAGCCTAGAGAGGTGCCATGGATATTGGCCCCCCGGCTACAAATACCAGTCCGCATCCGCCCCAGAAATGGAGCATCTGTACAGATGCGCAAATTCCGGCCCTTAGCTCCTCTCTTCCCACTCCCGTGTAGCAGTGGGATATGGGTAATAAGAGGCTAATGTCACCTTGCTATTGTAAGGTGACATTAAGCCGGGTTAATAACGGAGAGGCGTCAATAAGGCGCCTATCCATTATTAATCCAATACTAGTAAAGGGTTAATAAAACACACACACATTAGGAAAAAAAGCATTTTAATATTCTTCATTTAATCATACTTACCATTCTTCAGCGCCTGCAAAAACGTAAAATAATAAACCGTATGCTACCTGTTCGCCATAGTCCAATTAATAACGAGTGTCCCACGACAATCTCCCCTATAGAACAATGACATCGGGTGATGTCACTGCTCTATAGGACCTTCAGTGACACTGACAGGAGACAATGGCTCCTGCAGTGCATTACTGAGAGGTTACTAGAGTTCAAAGTCTCACTTTATGGCAATTGCTGCGTGGGAAAATTTCTCACACAGCAATGCCAAAAGTGAGACTAGGGACTGTTCTTTTTTACAGCGGCGGAGGAATACAGTGCGGACGGATACCTTCCTCCCGTCATTGTATTCCTGGAGCCCCTAGAGAGTGGTCGCATCAGCTGATGCTGCCGTTCTCCACGGGAGATCGTCGTGGGACACTCGTGGATTTCTGTGGATCAGGGAGTATATTGGTTGTTTGTTATTTTAATCTTTTTTACAGGTGACACTGGCTTCGGGGATCAAAATGACAAGTGATGGTGAGTATATACTCTATGTTATATGTACTGTATGTCTGTATATATGTATTGTATGTAATGTCTGAATGTATTGTATGTAGTATGTATGTAGTATGTATGTAGTATGTTGTATGTATGTAGTATGTATATATGTATGTACAGTATGTAGTATGTTGTATGTGTGTAGTATGTATATAATATGTTGTATGTATGTAGTATGTAGTATGTATGTAGTATGTAAGTAGTATGTATGTAGTATGTATGTAGTATGTTGTATGTAGCATGTATGTAGTATGTATGTATGTATGTAGTATGTATGTAGTATGTAGTATGTATGTACTGCAGTATGTTGTATGTATGTAGTATGTATGTTGGATGTATGTTGCATGTATGTAGTATGTTGTATGTATGTAGTATGTATGTATGTTGTATGTATGTTGTATGTATGTTGTATGTATGTAGTATGTATGTTGTATGTATGTAGTATGTTGTATGTATATTGCATGTAGTATGTATGTAGTATGTTATATGTACTGTATGTTGTATGTAGTATGTATGTAGTATGTATGTTGTATGTATGTAGTATGTATGTTGTATGTATGTAGTATGTTGTATGTATGTTGCATGTAGTATTTTTTTTATTTTACATTCAACACATTAGCCAGATGATGGGATTACTACTGTCCCATCATTGGCTAATGTGTCAATCACTGCCATTGTAGCAGGCATAGCCCGATGGGACTTGTAGTCCCATCGGACGATACCTGCACACCCGCACAGACCCACGGCAGGCCACACAGACCCCAGAGAGGCCCACACAGACCCCCAGCAGGCTGCACAGACCCCCGGCAGGCCGCACAGACCCCCGAGAGGCCCGTACGGACCCCTGGCAGGCCGCACAGACCCCCGGCAGGCCGCACAGACCCCAGAGAGGCCCATACAGATCCCCGGCAGGCTGCACAGACTCCCCGGCAGGCCCTCACAGACCCCTGGCAGGTCGCACAGACCCCCGGCTGGCCGCACAGACCCCCGAGAGGCCCATACGGACCCCTAGCAGGCCGCACAGACCCCCGGCAGGCCGCACAGACCCCAGAGAGGCCCATACAGACCCCCAGCAGGCCGCACAGACTCCCCGGCAGGCCCTCACAGACCCCTGGCAGGTCGCACAGACCCCCGGCTGGCTGCACAGACCCCCAAGAGGCCCGTACAGACCTCTGGCAAGCCGCACACACTCCCGGCAGGCCGCACAGACCCCTGAGAGGCCCATACAGACCCCCGACAGGCCCGCACAGACCCCCGGCAGCCCGCACAGACCCCCCCACTGTCACGCACAGACCCCACCCGCACACACAGACGCTGTCTCCGCCCACACACCGCCCACACTCCATTATAGGGCATCATTGCACTATAAGAACTTCCGATTCCGGTATCCGATATCTTAAAAATATCGGAACTCAGTATCGGAAATCTGATACAGCGAATATCGGCCGATACCCGATATTTGCAGTATCGGAATGCTCAACACTATTGGCAATATTACCTTTTACAAATATGTACCTGCCTTCTGGATCAGAGAGGCCATCTTTTCGGTTAAACGGAGGTCTCCTCCTAATCGCTATGCCTACACCTTTGGAGGCAGATGAGGTAGTATCGGATTGGATCAGCCGATATCCAAAAAATATCGGATATCGCCGATACCGATACCCGATACCAATGCAAGTCAATGGGACACAAATATCGGAATGTATCCTGGATGGTTCCCAGGGTCTGAAGGAGAGGAAACTCTCCTTCAGGCCCTGGGATCCATATTCATGTAAAAAATAAAGAATAGAAATAAAAAATATATATATACTCACCCCTCCGACGAACCCTGGCTGTCACCGTGCGGTGTGTGGTTCCCAGGGTCTGGAGGAGAGGAGACTCTCCTTCAGGCCCTGGGATCCATATTCATGTAAAAAATAAAGAATAGAAATAAAAAATATATATATACTCACCCCTCCGACGAACCCTGGCTGTCACCGCTGCAAGCGTCCGCCTCTGTTCCTGAGAATGCAGTGAGTGAAGGACCTTCGATGACATCGCGGTCAGGTGACCGCTCACCTGACCGCGACTTCATTGAAGGTCCTTCATTCTCTACATACTTAGGAAGGAAGGCAGACGCTAGCAGCGGTGACAGCCAGGGTTCGTCGGAGGGGTGAGTATATACATATTTTTTATTTTTATTCTTTATTTTTTACATGAATATGGATCCCAGGGCCTGAAGGAGAGTCTCCTCTCCTCCAGACCCTGGGAACCATACACACCGCACACGCCGAAGATGACTGGGAACTTATAGGAACTTCCGATTCCGATTTCCGATATCACAAAAATATCGGAACTCGGTGTCGGAATTCCGATACAGCAAATATCGGCCGATACCCGATATTTGCAGTATCGGAATGCTCAACACTACCTTTAACGTTAAAAGATGCCACCGTGACCAGAACCGGAAGAGTCTTGTGAGTCATTAAAGATGCTATTGGACTTACATGCAAGTCTCAGTTTTCACCTGTGAAAAAAAACAAATCAAACAGCCAACTATAAGCAAATGAAAACTCATCTACGGCAGAAGGGGGCCAATGTATCCCAATTTTGCTGCTGAGACAGTTCGAGTGATGATCTGGCTTTACGATTAAAAAAAGAAACTATCAAGTCTTATTCAGTCTACTCAAGAAAAAACACAGATTCAAGGCCTCATCTTACGTCATCTAAGAAGTCCTGAATCGAGAAACCTGGTTCCTACAATCCAGAAAATGGGAAGACTCGGAATCTCTCATCCAGAAGACCCGCGGTATTTAAGAGGATTGATGTATAAGACTCTGGTTTCTAGTTTTCAGGGAAATTGTTTTCCTTGGGGTGGATGCAGCGCCCCAGAGATCTAGTCGTTGCAGTAACGTCGCTCTGCCACTAAGGGGAGTGATGGTACGTCTGATGGCACTGAAGGAGTTCTACTGACCAGGTATCACCAGCACACATTACACTTCACACTCCGGCCACTAGGGGGAGAAAAAGGCTTTATTTATTGGGCCACTCCTCACACTGGTAAAACTAGGGATTGGATAGGAAGTTAGCACAGAAGCTGACTGGGTTGGATTCAGGCAACATCCCGTGGCAGGGGTGTGTTGCAGGGAGAAGATTCAAGGGGGTCCCTGTCAGGCGTGGGAACCTGGCAGGTACCTAACGAACTAGAACAGAAGTTGTGAGGACTATCCCGAATGCTCAGCAGGGTAGCACTACAACACACAGACGCTATTGGTAGGCAACGATTTCCACCTGTAAAGGGAACTCTGGATGTGCCATCGGACCGGCCGGTCTCAGACAGCCCTGTTAACTGTGCTCTGGATTGAGGATCCTGAAGCCTTCAGTAAAGAGACTGCAACCTTGTGTCCTCGTTATTGTCTGCACCTCACACCATCGCCATCTACATCACTGGGAAGCCCTGGGGATATACTTCACCTGTGGGAAGGTATACCATCTAGCTGCCATTCCATCACCCCAGCGGACCCCACAGCAGCGTCGGTCATCCTGACCGAATACCACAGGTGGCGTCACGAATCCCTGACAGACTGTACCACCTTTATTGGACGCCCCTTAGCAGGGTCGCGGACCGGGTCTAGCCATCGTGACAGCCTCAGAACTGAACCAGAGAGGCCCGGTACCGAGAACTCGCGGCCCCGTGTCTGGGGGCGATCCATGGACCACTCCTCCAGCTTTGGTAGCTGAGGAATTTGTCCAATGGCATCCATGAAGGAATTTCAATATGCAGCATCTCCAGGGTAACACATGCTTTGTCATGGTCTTCAGGGCTTCATATGATCATTTTCATTCCGTTTTTAAATACTCCTAGACCAAAGAGAAAGAGCCATCTATAATTGAGCTTATTGGATCTTAGGACATCCAAAGGTGGTTTCATCTTTCTCCTCTTAGGCAGAGTACTTGGATAAATGTCCTGGAACAAGAGAATGGTTGAGTCACCATAGCAGAGAGCTGCTTTCTCTCTGGCTCCAGACATAATTGCTGATGTGTCTACAAAACTCAGTAGACCCCATGTGACATCTCTGGGAGGATCCGCTGGTTTCGGCCTGGATCTGAGGGCTCTGTGCACACTCTCAATGATAGTCTCAGCCCTTTCTTGTCCAAGTATTGAATCAAAAATTTCTTTGGCAACTTTTTCCAGTAACTCAGGGGCAAAAGTCTCCAGAAGACAATTCAAACAGTATTCTCCTGATCTTCCAGGGCCACTAATGCTGTGTTAATCTGGTGATGATGTCGGATCATTTTGTTCTCTTAAGGTGTTAGGCTATGTGCACACGATGCGTTTTCTATGCGTTTTTGCAGCGTTTTTTTACACACATAAATGCTCCAAAAATGCAATTGAATACTAAAGGAAGGTAATTCAATTACAATCCTTAAAGGGAACCTGTCACCTGAATTTGGCGGGACTGGTTTTGGGTCATATGGGCGGAGTTTTCAGGTGTTTGATTCACCCTTTCCTTACCCGCTGGCTGCATGCTGGCTGCAATATTGGATTGAAGTTCATTCTCTGTCCTCCATCGTACATGCCTGCACAAGGCAAGATTGCTTTGCACAGGCGTGTACTATGGAGGACAGAGAATGAACTTCAATCCAATATTGCGGCCAGCATGCAGCCAGCGGGTAAGGAAAGGGTGAATCAAACACCTGAAAACTCCGCCCATATGACCCAAAACCAGTCCCGCCAAATTCAGGTGACAGAGTCCCTTTAAGTGTTGTACACATGAGCAATAAATTTCCGTCCGTATTTGCAGCCTTTTTTTTTCTGCAGCATGTCAATTCTTTTTACGTTTTCTTTTTACGTTTTTTGACTCATTGGCTGCAATTGAGTCAGTCAAATCTGCAGCAAAATTGTGTATTGTGTATGGCTGTCTGTGTGTGTGTCTGTCTGTTTGTGTAACCAAGCGACGTGTGTACCCAGGCGTCGTCTCATGGGACTACTACTCCCATCCGGTTAGGTGTTTTGTCACATATAACAGTGATAACATGAGCCGATGATGGGAGAATAGTCTCATCATCCAGCGCCTGTGTTCAATTGTAAAAAAAAAATCAAAACATTTACATATTCACATACAAAATACATACTCACCGAACGACTAATCGCCGATGCCCGTGTCTCCTGCAAACAATAAAAAATAATAAACCAACATATACTTACCTTTCTGCCGTAGTCCATTTAATACCTAGTGTCCCACGATGTTCTCACGTGTAGAACAGTCACATCGGGAGATGTGACCGCTCTACCCGGCCGCCGGCGATACAATGACAGGAAGTAATCACTCCTGCAGTGTATCACTGAGCCACCGTGAGAGTTCAATGGAATTCATCAGCTGATAAGCTCCGGTGCTCTCACTTACGGCACTGCTGCGTGAGAAAGTTCTCACACAGCGATAGTGCCGTAAGTGCGAGCAGGGGAGCTGATCAGCTGATGAACTCCGGTGAACTCTCCTGGGGGATGCTAATATCCATGGCCCATTCCCAGGCTATTAATATCAGCCCACAGCTGTCTGCCTAGCCTTTGCGGATTTGATTTTATACGGGGGCCCCATGTAAATTTTTTTCTGGGGTTCCCCTGTAAACTAGCCAGTAAAGGAAAAGCAAACAGCTGTGTGTGTGTCTTTATTTAATATTAATGAGGGTATTTGGCTGAAGAGGTTGAACAAGGAAATTACATCACAATTCTTTTTTTTATTAATAATAATAATAATAATATATCTTTGCCTGTTTTTTTATCTGCGTTTTTCTGTCTAGAGATGCAGAAAGCTTGCCGAAATTTCTGCAAGCAAATATGCAACATGTGCACATGGCCTAAGAGACATCCAGCACTTTTGTATGGGAGGCTTCAAAAGACTCAAGTCTCTGACCTACATGTTTTAGATCAGTATGTATCAGTCTAGTTCTCCTTGCTTTTGTGAGACTTCATGTTCAGTAAGATTTTTGCACTCTATTTGTTTTCAACATTTTATTTTGACTATAAGCGAGCACTAGCAGATCACCACTCGTACATGAAAGTTGAAATTACATAGTCACTGTGCGGTTGTATAGAGGATCTTCTGAAAAGATTAGGATGGAATAAGCTGTAATTTAATCTAATGAGCAGAAGATGGCAGTAAAGCGATTCTTCCAATATCTATAACAATGAAAAACTGATTGTGGTTTACAAAATGTTCCAAAAAGATTTCAAAGATTTGGTAGCTATCTAATTCCAGTCATTCCCTGAAAACTGTATAAGTCTATATAGTATACTTTATTTTGGAGTAAAATGGATGAACAAATTAATTCCACAAAGATTTCAAAAATTTGATAATTATTAGTCTTTACAATCTCTCTGAAAACTTGTAATTGTAGGTCCATATAGTTTTCTTATTTTGTAGGAGAGTATAAGATCAAATCAGAGCAGTCTCTTAACAGAAGGGGGAGAGGGTCCAGAGCGCCACAACCAGTGAGCAAAGGAACAAAGTTCT
Organism: Ranitomeya imitator; assembly: GCF_032444005.1. NCBI lineage: Eukaryota > Metazoa > Chordata > Amphibia > Anura > Dendrobatidae > Ranitomeya > Ranitomeya imitator. Next base: position 785,023,483 of record NC_091282.1, on the reverse strand, counting down.
GGGGGTTCCACTTCACCTCTCCTGTCACCCCCGCCTCCTCTCTTTGGTATGTGGGCCCAGCGTCCAGGGTCCACAGCCATGCTCGGGATCCGTGACTCTCAGGCAATCCTTCTGCCGGATCCAGCACTCCTCACGCTCACCACCAAAAATGGCCGCCGGGAACTCTGCTTCTGAGTTGGAGATGCCAACCACCGCCCCACATGGTCCAGTACGGAGGCTCCAGGGTCCTTTACACCTACACTCCCTCCACAGGAACCTGTCACCTGAGGGATAACCAGCCTAGGCCACAGGGTAAGTGAGTCGCCAGCAAGGGCCGTGGCGTACTCAGTACCGGGTCCGGTACTTAAAGGGGATGTCACAGTGGCAGTGACCCGGTCCATGGCCCTGGGCACCCAAGTAAAAGGGAATATTTTGAAAGGGAGTTGTAAAGCAATAAAAGTTCTTGAAGCCACCTGTGGTGCTCTGTCAGGGGTGACCGACACTGCTTAAAGGGGTCCTCTGAGGGTGATGGTATGGCGAGGATGGTATCGCTTCCCACAGGTGAAGCTCGGTTCACAGGGCTCCCGGTGTACTGGGCAGGGATGGTGTGGTGCTGGTAATAAACGGAGGACATGGGGTTGCATTTTTTTCATCTGGTTTACTGTTGCAGACAGCCTCAGTCCAGGGTACCGGCAACAGTTGTTGATGGGGACCAGGCAGCCTGAAAACAAGTGGAAATCCCTTTGCCAGGCCCGGTTTCTGCGCCTCTGCCTGGAAGGAGCCCAGTCACGGATCCCTTCCAGCTCTGTAGTTCTCCTGTGCTCCTTCTCTGTTCCTTGCCTACACCAGACTAACCAACTCCTTCTCCAAACCAGAATGTATCTAGGGAAGCTCCCCTTAAACCAGGTTCAGAGCTGCCCCTTCTGGGAGTCAGAATGTGTTGAATGTACAGCTTACCTGCCAAAGGGTCTCCCCTTGTTCCCAGGCATGGCATCACCCTCAATAAGAGAAAGGCAATACCACTGTGGTACCTGAACTCCTGGGTTGTCACATAAACGATGCCTCCGTCTAAGGGAGGGAGAGGGAACTTGGCACGCCACAGCCGCATAGCTCAGGTATTTTCTACCGAAAGAATGCTCCTCACCTCTCCCGTCCCTCCCATTTCCTCGCTCCATCAGACTCCTCAGACAGCCAGGCACTGCCACTGCGAGCGGGGAAGGCAGAAATCCATAGCTTCTCCAGAGCCCGTCATTCTGGCCTGATGCAGCCAACGGTCCCCGGAGCCCCGGCCCACGGAGTCTGTATCACTGGTTCAAGGCCACTTTGTCCACCGACTTTATACAGGGGAACAGGGTTGCACTACAGTCTTCAGAACCGCGACGTCACCTGACCGCGACGTCATCGAAGGTCCTTCACTCTTTGCATTCTCAGGAACGGAGGCAGACGCAGCGGTGACAGCCAGGGTTCGTCAGAGGGGTGAGTATATCCATATTTTTTATTTTTATTCTTTATTTTTTACATGAATATGGAACCCAGGGCCTGAAGGAGAGTCTCCTCTCCTTCAGGCCCTGGGAACCATCCAGGATACCTTCCGATATTTGTGTCCCATTGACTTGCATTGGTATCGGGTATCGGTATCGGTGATATCCGATATTTTTTGGATATCGGCCGATCCCATCTGATACCGATACTTTCAAATATCGCAAGGTATCGCTCAACACTATTGATATCAACTTCCTGTTTGTGGCACATTAGTATATGGGAGGGGGAAAACTTTTCAAGATGGGTGGTGACCATGTTGGCCATTTTGAAGTCGGCCATTTTGGTTCCAACTTTATTGTTTCCAAAGGGAAGAAGGTCATGTGACACATCAAACTTATTGAGAATTTCACAAGAAAAAAAATGGTGTGCTTGATTTTAATGTAACTTTATTCTTTCATGAGATATTTACAAGTTTATGACCACTTATAAAATGTGTTCAAAATGCTGCCCATTGTGTTGGATTGTCAATGCAACCCTGTTCTCCCACCTTTCCCGCTGCTTGCGACGTTCCGGTGACCGCTCCATGCATTGTGATCTCGCGAGATGATGACGTGGCGGTCTCGCGAGACCACTACGTCATCATCTCGCGAGACCGCAAGGCACCGCGCGACCAATCAGCGACATTGCCACTAGATATTGCTAGATATGCCCGTATTAGACATTTCTCCTATCCCCTTCTCATCCCTCCTTTTTATTTCGGGTGTGTGTTTTGTTTTTATACCTTTCCTTGTTTATTTTTTTATGTACATATTGTTTTATATATACTTTTTCTGACATTTGTTTATCATTTTCCTAAACAGGATACCAAATGTGATCCATTTGTACGTGTTAGTGATCTTTCAGCATCAACATTGTCAGCATATTGCAAACGCATGCATGATGTACAAGACTCAATATTGGAATGAAGGATTTGGATGAATATGCAGAAAACTGGATTGACATATGATATTCTATTTAATCTGTTTCCTTCTATAAATGTCACATTTATATGTTATTACTAGATGGTCGCCCGATTCAAACGCATCGGGTATTCTAGAATATGCATGTCCACGTAGTATATTGCACAGCCACGTAGTATATTGCCCAGCCACATAGTATATTGCCCAGCTACGTAGTATATTGCCCTATTTTTTCATTTTTTGACTAGCACTTGCTTATTTACTGTGACTTTTTTTTACAACAGAGTATTTTTTGACCTCTCTGTGCGCTTTTGTGTTTTCAAGTTCTTTGGTGGTGTGAACAGGTTCCTACAGACTGTTCGCTATGCATGTGGCCCATGTGTTTTTGGTTTTATAATTGTTCTCTTGTTTCTACAAGACTGGGGAGTTCACCACTCCTCTGTGGGTCATTTGCATTGTAGCTGTTCCATCTCGCATGTTCAACGTGGATATTTTCTCTCTGAGCCCTGTTCATACAGGTACTATACAGATGATCAGGTTTTTAATTACATCAGATAGGGATTATATACATTAGACAGGACTGCTCTATTATGGGTATACCTTGGCGATTGGTGGAGCAGCTTTACATGCTTTTTTTGCAAAAAAAGTATTAACTAAATACCCTGTATTTTTTCATTTTTTGACTAGCACTTGCTTATTTACTGTGACTTTTTTACAACAGAGTATTTTTTTACCTCTGTGCGCTTTTGTGTTTTCATGCCCAGCCACATAGTATATTGCCCAGCCACGTAGTATATTGCCCAGCCACGTAGTATATTGCCCAGCCACGTAGTATATTGCCCAGCCACGTAGTATATCGCACAGCGACGTAGTATATTGCCCAGCCACGTAGTATATTGCCCAACGACGTAGTATATTGCCCAGCCACGTAGTATATTGGCCAGTAACGTAGTATATTGCCCAGTGACGTAGTATCTTGCCGAGTGACGTAGTATACTGGACAGAGGCACGTAGTATATTGGCCAGTAACATAGTATATTGCCCAGTGACATAGTATATTGCCCAGTGACGTAGTATACAGCACAGAGCCACGTAGTATATTGCACAGTGAAGTAGTATACAGCACAGAGCCACGTAGTATATTGGCCAGTCACATAGTATATTGCCCAGCTACGTAGTATATTGCCCAGCCAGGTTTGTCACAGGTGAAAAAATTAAAAATAAACATATACTCACCTTTCCGAAGGCCCCTTGTAGTCCACGCCAGCTTCCGGTCCCAGGGTTGGTATCAGAGCGCAGGACCTGTGATGACGTCGCGGTCACATGACTGTGACATCATGGCAGGTCCTTCTGCCATACCATCTTTGCCACCGGAAACTGCAGCGGAAGATGGCGGCCGTCGGGAGCGGCTTGTGGCACCTTTTTCTGGTGCACACATTACTTATTTGTGACACAGCGGTGGTGCGCGTGTGCCCCGTGGTCTGGGCTTCCTGACATGTAGCGGCGCGTCTCTTGCCTCGTCTATGCGGGTAGAGATTGCTCCTCCTCCCCGGACGCATGTGACGACGCTGACGCTCTGCTCCATTGCCGGGACCCCGGACTATCAGTGCGCATGCGCCAGCGTTCCCGCTGTGATTGGCCTGCTATAGATCACGTGCAAGGTCTGGGGATCATAAAAGGTCCTGATCATTAGATGCTGCTATTCCCCTTGAGAAAGCGGGGTTTTTGACCCACGAAACATGCGTCGGGGTATCCACACCCGGTCTTGGACTCCTTTTATTCCTGCCCCTGGTAAGCATCATGTACCCCCTGCTATTTAGATGACGTCATGTGTTTGATTAACTACTGCAGGGCAGCATGGCTTGCCATTTGATGTGTGACCTATGACTGCACTTGCACCTTACTGAAGGCAATATTTGCACAAAATGGTCAGGTATAATTATGGAAGTCCTTTTCCTTGTATGGTATGTTTTCCTGCATCTAATCATATGATTTATTGATTGTCTTTACCCAGTATTATATTTTGTGGATTTTTGTTAAATCAATAAATTTTCTATTTTTACTATACCTTATTGCTCCTAAGTTTCTCCTGCTTTATATATATTTTGTGGAGCTGGTTTGCTTTTGTTTGTTGGCACATGGGCTATTTTTAAGCCCTTGATGTGATATTAATAACATGTCACCGAGGTTCTTGTGCTTATTAAAGTGCCAGAATTGGTGCATCTAATAGATATGCACTTTCTGGGGTGGCTGCAGGCTGCTATCTTTAGGCGGGGGGGAGGGGGGGCAATATCCATGGCACCTCCCCAGTCCGAGAGTACCAGCCCCCATCAAAAATGGGTGGGACCCCATGGTGTTTTTTTTTTATTATTTATTTATGTAATTGAAAAAAGGACAGCATGGGGACCCCTCTATTTTTGGTAGCCAGCAAAGATAAAGCTCACAGGTGAAGGATTTGCCTGCATTGGTTATAAAAAAAAAAAAAAATGAACAGACTGCGTGCCTTTTTTTTTCTACACAGTGTGTGCCGAGTAATCACAGCCATGCCAATCCATGCCAATACTTGACATGGCTTTGATTGAGCCACAACTTCCAACACAGTAAAACTTGATGATTGGCTGTGCTGCAGCCTTTCAACAAGCTTTGTTTGGGCTGCAGAACCTGAACAGAAACAGACTTCCTAAAGAATTCAGTGTTTGGGGTCCGTGCAAAGACACTAGGTGTCCGCTATGGACCCCGAACTTCACAGTTCAAGTTCACCCATCCCTACACAGGAGCAGTCAGCAGAGTAAATACTCCTGTTTATGTAGAAGTTGGTAGAGATACCTACTGGCCAAACCAACATTCATCTGTTGCTATCTAATGCGTATCGATCAAAGAATATAGCAAATAAGGGAAGCACAGAGTTTGTTGAATGTGGAGATATCTCAAAAACAAATAATTTTAATTGACTTTGGCAAAGATGATCTCACAGCACACAGGATACTCGGTTAATGATTGGAGGATAAAACTTTTGTAATAAGCAATGGGTAAAGTAGAAAACCACTAAGGGATATTAGTAAGATAGCACTTAGTGTGAAATAAAACTTAACTTTTAATCAAAAATAGATAAAAAGGGCATTAGATAATCCAGCTGGACTAAAAGTGCAGAAAGTAGTGCATCTTATGAACAGCAATAGCTCAAAAACATGTAGTGTCATCAACATAGACCAATATATAGAAACAAATGATACCATGTGAACACAAATTACAGCAGACCTGGTCAGATAGCAAAATATCATAGATATCCATTGGGGATGTGAAACAAGATCATAAAAATTCCTCAGGGGAATCTAGGAGCAGCAGGTGGGAGAATCCCACCATGATGGCACCAGGAGACCGCTGATCTATACTCCTCAGACCCCTCATTATGAATGCATGACACATGTCTCCTAGGCGGCACTTACGGTACCAGCGCATGAATTCCACTTGCTATGGTACATGTTGGCTGCTGCCTGGATGTGGCATTTAGCCGGTAATGGAGCGTGCATGACATGATGTCACAACTGGTTGCTGCATTCTGCCGACCGGCAGTGCTCAATTGTACTTCACCGGTGCAAAGATTTAAACGCAGCAATCTATCTAAAACAGAATAATGCCTGAATATAATGCATATTGGTCTGAGGAGTATAGACCAGCGGTCTCCTGGTACCATCATGGTGGGATTATCCCACCTGCTACTATAGACTCCCCTGAGGAATTTTTCTGAAAAGAAACACGTTGGGAGCAGCGCTCTTTATCTTGTTTAACATCCCCAATGGACAAAACCGTGACAACACATGTCAGCTGAGCGGATGAGAGAGTTCCATGTTATGTCTCTGTCTTACGCATGATCTCATTAATAGGGATTGTTTCATGACTGCTGGGTCAGATTGCTTACTATCTGATGAATAATTCTGAATGAATGGATCTATGATTGCAATACATCTGACCAGGTCTACTGGAATTTGTGTTTACATGGTGTCATTTGTTTATTGCCAGGACCTGAAAGTCCTATATATTGGTCAATATATTTGGTCAATGTTGATGACACTACATGTTTGAGCTATTGCTGTTCATAGAATGCACTATTTTCTGCACTTTTTAATCCAGCTGGATTATACGTATCGAATGCCCTTTTTAGCTTTTTTGATTAAAAGTTAAGTTTTATTTCCCTCTAATTGCTACCTTACGGAGAACAAAACTTTCACAATAGGAGGAAGTCAAAGTCCTATACTAAATCATCTGTGACACTGAAGCCACCTGCAAAGTCTGGAGGATCTGGAAACACTGAGAATTTCAAAGATGGTTTACATAATGGATGTTTTTCCCATTTGCAACATTGTCGACTTTGAAGAATTTTCTCATGTTTTTCGTCTCTTTTCTGTCTCTATGATAAGAATCATTGAATCCAATGGTTTTCTGATGACCCATATCTGTCTGCACTACCTTAACCCCTTCCCGACCTGTGACACAGCGTATGCGTCATGAAAGTCGGTGCCAATCCGACCTGTGACGCATATGCTGTGTCACAGAAAGATCGCGTCCCTGCAGATCGGGTGAAAGGGTTAACTCCCATTTCACCCGATCTGCAGGGACAGGGGGAGTGGTAGTTTAGCCCAGGGGGGGTGGCTTCACCCCCTCGTGGCTACGATCGCTCTGATTGGCTGTTAAAAGTGAATCTGCCAATCAGAGCGATTTGTAATATTTCACCTAAAAAACTGGTGAAATATTACAGGGTTAGGGTTAGGGTTAGGCCTAGGGTTAGGGGTAGGGTTAGGGGTAGGGTAGGGTTAGGGTTTCGGTATGTGCACACGTATTCTGTTCCTCTGCGGATTTTTCCGCTGCGGATTTGATAAATCCGCAGTGCTAAACCGCTGTGGATTTATCGCGGATTTACCGCGGTTTTTCTGCGCCTTTCACTGCGGTTTTACAACTGCGATTTTCTATTGGAGCAGTTGTAAAACCGCTGCGGAATCCGCAGAAAGAAGTGACATGCTGCGGAATGTAAACCGCTGCGTTTCCGTGCAGTTTTTCCGCAGCATGTGTACAGCGATTTTTGTTTCCCATAGGTTTACATTGAACTGTAAACTCATGGGAAACTGCTGCGGATCCGCAGCGTTTTCCGCAGCGTGTGCACATACCTTTAGAATTAGGCTATGTGCACACGGTGCGGATTTGGCTGAGGATCCGCAGCAGTGTTCCATCAGGTGTACAGTACCATGTAAACATATGGAAACCAAATCCGCTGTGCCCATGGTGCGGAAAATACCACGCGGAAACGCTGCGTTGTATTTTCCGCAGCATGTCAATTCTTTGTGCGGATTCCGCAGCGTTTTACACCTGTTCCTCAATAGGAATCCGCAGGTGAAATCCGCACAAAAAACACTGGAAATCCACGGTAAATCCGCAGGTAAAACACAGTGCCCTTTACCCGCGGATTTTTAAAAAATGATGCTGAAAAATCTCACACAAATCCGCAATGTGGGCACATAGCCTTAGGGTTAGGGTTGGAATTAGGGTTGTAGTTAGGGTTAGGGGTGTGTTGGGTTTAGGGTTGTGGTTAGGGGTGTGTTGGGGTTAGGGTTGTGATTAGGGTTATGGCTACAATTGGGATTAGGGTTAGGGGTCTGTTGGGGTTAGTGTTGGAGGTAGAATTGAGGGGTTTCCACTGTTTAGGCACATCAGGGGTCTCCAAACGCAACATGGCGCCACCATTGATTCCAGCCAATCTTGTATTCATAAAGTCAAATAGTGCTCCCTCACTTACGAGCCCTGACGTGCGCCCAAACAGTGGTTTACCCCCACATATGGGGTACCAGCATACTCAGGACAAACTGCGCAACAATTACTGGGGTCCAATTTCTCCTGTTACCCTTGTGAAAATAAAAAATTGCTTGCTAAAACATCATTTTTGAGGAAAGAAAAATTATTTTTTATTTTCACGGCTCTGCGTTGTAAACGTCTGTGAAGCACTTGGGGGTTCAAAGTGCTCACCACATATCTAGATAAGTTCCTTGAGGGGTCTAGTTTCTAAAATGGGGTCACTTGTGGGGGGTTTCTACTGTTTAGGCACACCAGGGGCTCTGCAAACGCAACGTGACGTCCGCAGACCATTCCATCAAAGTCTGCATTTCAAAAGTCACTACTTCCCTTCTGAGCCCCGACGTGTGCCCAAACAGTGGTTTACCCCCACACATGGGGTATCAGCGTACTCAGGAGAAACTGGACAAAAAACTTTTGGGGTCCAATTTCTCCTGTAACCCTTAAGAAAATAAAAAATTCTGGGCTAAAAAATTATTTTTGAGGAAAGAAAACGTATTTATTATATTCACGGCTCTGTGTTATAAACTTATGCAAAGCACTTGGGGGTTGAAAGTGCTCACCACATATCTAGATAAGTTCCTTTGGGGGTCTAGTTTCCAAAATGGGGTCACTTGTGGGGGGTTTCTACTGTTTAGGCACACCAGGGGCTCTGCAAACGCAACGTGACGTCCGCAGAGCATTCCATCAAAGTCTGCATTTCAAAAGTCACTACTTCCCCGACATGTGCCCAAACAGTGGTTTACCCCCACACATGGGGTATCAGCGTACTCAGGAGAAACTGGACAACAACTTTTGGGGTCCAATTTCTCCTGTAACCCTTGGGAAAATAAAAAATTCTGGGCTAAATAATTATTTTTGAGGAAAGAAAACGTATTTATTATTTTCACTGCTCTGTGTTATGAACTTCTGTGAAGCACTTGGGGGTTCAAAGTGCTTACCTCACATCTAGATAAGTTCCTTTCAGGGTCTAGTTTCCAAAATGGGGTCACTTGTGGGGGGTTTCTACTGTTTAGCCACATCAGGGGCTCTGCAAACGCAACGTGACGCCCGCAGAGCATTCCATCAAAGTCTGCAATTCAAAAGTCACTACTTCCCCTCTGAACCCCGACGTGTGCCCAAACAGTGGTTTACCCCCACATATGGGGTATCAGCGTACTCAGGAGAAACTGGACAACAACGTTTGTGGTCAAATTTCTCCTGTTACCCTTGGGAAAATAAAAAATAGCGGGCTAAAAAATCATTTTTGAGAAAATAATTTTTTTTTTAATTTTCATGGCTCTGCGTTATAAACTTCTGTGAAGCACTTGAGGGTTCAAAGTGCCCACCACACATCTAGATTAGTTCCTTTGGGGGTCTAGTTTCCAAAATGGGGTCATTTGTGGGGGATCTCCAATGTTTAGGCACACAGGGGCTCTCCAAACGCGACATGGTGTCCGCTAATGATTGGAGCTAATTTTCCATTTAAAAAGCCAAATGGCGTGCCTTCCCTTCTGAGCCCTGCCGTGCGCCCAAACAGTGGTTTACCCCCACATATGGGGTATCTGCGTACTCAGGACAAACTGGACAACAACATTTGTGGTCCAATTTCTCCTATTACCTGTTGTGAATTCTGTGGCTGAATTCACTCCTGTGGTCACAAGTGGTACTGCAGCTTCTGAGCTTCCTCCCTCAGGTGTTCTGGTGAGCTCGTTAACTGCTTCATTACTTAACTCCGCCTGATGCTGCTATCCTTGCTCCTTGTCAATGTTTCAGTGTTGGATCTGAGCTTCTCCTGATTGTTCCTGTGACCTGCTGCTCTGTATAGCTAAGTGCTTTTTGCTTTTTTGTTGCTTTTTTTCTGTCCAGCTTGTCTTTTGTTTTGCTGGAAGCTCTGAGACGCAAAGGGTGCCGTTAGTTCGGCACGGTGGGTTTTTTTTTGCCCCCTTTGCGTGGTTTTGCTTTAGGGTTTTTTGTAGACTGCAAAGTTCGCTTTACTGTCCTCGCTCTGTCCTAGAATATCGGGCCCCACTTTGCTGAATCTATTTCATCCCTACGTTTTGTCTTTTCATCTTACTCACAGTCATTATATGTGGGGGGCTGCCTTTTCCTTTGGGGAATTTCTCTGGGGGAAGTCAGGCCTATTTTTCTATCTTCAGGCTAGCTAGTTTCTTTGGCTGTGCCGAGTTGCCTAGGTAGTTGTTAGGCGCAATCCACAGCCGCTTTTAGTTGTGTTTAGGATAGGATCAGGTGTGCAGTCTACAGAGTTTCCACGTCTCAGAGCTCGTTCTTGTATTTTTGGGTATTTGTCAGATCACTGTGTGCGCTCTGATCGCTAAGCACACTGTGTTTCTGGATTGCCTTCATAACACCTGTCATTAGCAAACATAACAATTACCCTTGGCAAAATAGGAAATTCCAGGCTAAAAAATCATTTTTGAGAAAAGAAAAATTATTTTTTATTTTCATGGCTCTGCATTATAAACTTCTGTGAAGCACCTGGGGGTTTAAAGTGCTCAGTATGCATCTAGATAAGTTCCTTGGGGGGTTCAGTTTCCAAAATGGGGTCACTTGTGGGGGAGCTCCAATGTTTAGGCACACAGGGTCTCTCCAAACGCGACATGGTGTCCGCTAACGATGGAGATAATTTTTCATTCAAAAAGTCAAATGGCGCTCCTTCCCTTCCGAGCCTTACCATGTGCCCAAACAGTGGTTTACCTCCACATGTGAGGTATCGGTGTACTCAGGAGAAATTTCCCAACAAATTTTAGGATCCATTTTATCCTGTTGCCCATGTGAAAATGAAAAAATTGAGGCTAAAATAATTTTTTTGTGAAAAAAAAGTACTTTTTCATTTTTACGGATCAATTTGTGAAGCACCTGGGGGTCTAAAAAGGGCTCACTATGCATGTAGATAAGTTCCTTAGGGCGTCTAGTTTCCAAAATGGGGTCACTTGTGGGGGAGCTCCAATTTTTAGGCACACGGGGGCTCTCCAAACGTGACATGGTGTCCGCTAAAGAGTGCAGCCAATTTTTCATTCAAAAAGTCAAATGGCGCTCCTTCCCTTCCAAGCCCTGCCGTGCGCCCAAACAGTGGTTTACCCCTACATATGAGGTATCGGCGTACTCAGGACAAATTGGACAACAACTTTCGTGGTTCAGTTTCTCCTTTTACCATTGGGAAAATAAAAAAATTGTTGCTGAAAAATCATTTTTGTGACTAAAAAGTTAAATGTTCATTTTTTCCTTCCATGTTGCTTCTGCTGCTGTGAAGCACCTGAAGGGTTAATAAACTTCTTGAATGTGGTTTTGAGTACCTTGAGGAGTGCAGTTTTTAGAATGGTGTCACTTTTGGGTATTTTCAGCCATATAGACCCCTCAAACTGACTTCAAATGTGAGGTGGTCCCTAAAAAAAATGGTTTTGTAAATTTCGTTGTAAAAATGAGAAATCGCAGGCCAAATTTTAACCCTTATAACTTCCTAGCAAAAAAAAATTTTGTTTCCAAAATTGTGCTGATGTAAAGTATACATGTGGGAAATGTTATTTATTAACTATTTTGTGTCACATAACTCTCTGGTTTAACAGAATAAAAATTCAAAATGTGAAAATTGCGAAATTTTCAAAATTTTCGTCAAATTTCCGTTTTTATCACAAATAAACACAGAATTTATTGACCTAAATTTACCACTAACATGAATCCCAATATGTCACGAAAAAACAATCTCAGAACCGCTAGGATCCATTGAAGCGTTCCTGAGTTATTACCTCATAAAGGGACACTGGTCAGAATTGCAAAAAACGGCAAGGTCTTTAAGGTCAAAATAGGCTGGGTCATGAAGGGGTTAAGGTACCTTCACACTGACCAACTTCACAACGATATCGCTAGCGATCCGTGACGTTGCAGCGGTCCTGGCTAGCGATATCGTGTGTTTGACACGCAGCAGCGATCTGGATCCTGCTGTGACATCGTTGGTCGGAGCAGAAAGTCCAGAACTTTATTTTGTCGCTGGATCTCCAGCAGACATCGCTGAATCGGCGTGTGTGACGCCGATTCAGCGATGTCTTCACTGGTTACCAGTGTAAATGTAAAAAAAAAAAAACACTTCGTACTTACATTCCAGTGTCTGTCGCGTCCCTCGGCGTTCTGGTTCCCTGCACTGTCAGCGCCGGCCAGCCGTAAAGCAGAGTACAGCGGTGACGTCACCACTGTGCTTTACGGCCAGCCGGCGCTCACAGTCAGTGCAGGAAAGCACAGCGCCGGGGGACAGACACCGGAATGTAAGTATGTAGTGTTTGTTTTTTTTTACATTAGCACTGGTAACCAGGGTAAACATCGGGTTACTAAGCACGGCCCTGCACTTAGTAACCCAATGTTTACCCTGGTTACCAGGGGACTTCGCATAGTTGGTCGCTGGAGAGCTGTCTGTGTTAGGGTTGAGCGACTTTTACTTTTTTAGGGTCGAGTCGGGTTTCGCGAAACCCGACTATCTCTAAAGTCGAGTCGAGTGAAATCGGCCGATTATGGCGAAAAGTCGGGGATCGACCGAAACACGAAACCCAATGCAAAGTCTCTCTCTCTCTCTCTCTCTCCCTCCCCTCCGTCCCTGAACAGAAAAGCTGTTAAAAGCTGGTGTTACACATTGCAAATCGCTACTGCGCACAATCGACAAGATGACGATAGGCGTCCACGCCCCTAAGACCTATGTCATCACTCTGCCCACGCTCCTTCATTGGCTGAAAAAATGGCACCAAGCGCGTCATACGAAACGCGACTTTGGCGCGAAAGTCGCGTACCGCATGGCCGACCCCACACAGGGATCGGGTCGGGTTTCATGAAACCCGACTTTGCCAAAAGTCGGCGACTTTTGAAAATGGACGATCCGTTTCGCTCAACCCTAGTCTGTGTGACAGCTCTCCAGTGACCACACAGCGACGCTGCAGCGATCGGAATCATTGTCTAGATCGCTGCAGCGTCGCTAAATGTGACGGTACCTTTAGTGTCAGGTGCAGATATAGCAGAGCTTAATATGTCTTTAACCTGCATTTAGAACTAGGTGACTTGTATTTTATGATGTCCACAATATTTAAAGGAGATTTCTTCTTTGAACAGTGCATATTGTTAGAAGGATGAAACAATGGGGGACTTAAGGTATTATATTGGGGTCTATAGAAACCTTTAGGCTGCCCTAAAAATGCACTGATGGCCAGAGTAATTAAAGCACCCAAATCTACATGTCTTATCCTGCAATTACTGGAGATATCTGGGACTATAAACAATGTGCCTAATCACCAACAGGCATGTAGTAGATAACAGAGGCAACTACTTGCATGTTGTACCCAGCGTCAGTCATTGACCACTCCTGCCGGAGATACAGCTTGCTCCCTATCAACAGAGCAGTGCTTTCTCTTCCTGTTGACAGGGCAGGACTACTCTTCTCATGCTGATTTACAGCCGGCTTCCCCAATTAAGCAGCGGGGAACTGGCTATCAATCAACATACCAGTAGTCAGGTCTTATTAACAGGAAAACAAACTGCAGCTCTGTTGACATGCCATCAGCTGAAGTCTGTGATGGTGGAAAACGGCGCGGGGAACAACAAGCAAGTGAGTAGCAACTAGAGATGAGCGAACCTGAACACTGAAGAGGTAATTACATCTCAGTGGAAACCAGTTGTATAATTATTTTTTTTTTTACCTCCACACCTACAATGGCCCGTACCCGTCTTATGTTACTTCTCAGTAGGATCATGCAGAAACGCAAACCCCAAGCACAAAGCACAAATGGAAACAACACAGGGGGGCAGAATGTGAGACACGGGGGCAGAATTTGTGACATGGGGGGCAGAATGTGAGACACAGGGGGCAGAATGTGGGACACGGGGGCAGGATGTGAGACACGGGGGCAGGCTGGGAGACACAGGGCAGGATGGAGACAAATGGGGCAGGAACATGGGGCAAGAAGGAGACAGATGGGGCAGGAATATAGGGCAGGATGGAGACAGATGGGGCTGAATGGAGACAGATGGGGCAGGATCATGGTGCAGGATGGAGGCATGGTACAGGGTCATGGGGCAGGATGGATACTGTGGAGACAGATGGGGCAGCAGGATCATGGGACAGATGGGGTGGCAGGATCATGGGACAGATGGGGCAGGATGGGGAGATCATATGGGGGCAGAATGGATACTCATGAGGGCAGGATGTGAGAACATATGGCTGGAGCCAGGAATGAGATACACGGGGCCAGGATGGGGGATATTATTACCATAGGGGCTAATTAAGGGATATTATTACTGCAGTGATGTATTTATTTTATTTTTTGAGGATACTGCTTTAAATGGGGGGCGGTCCTGTTACTGTACAGAGCGACACTATGTCGCTAGGGTTGAGCGACTTTTACTTTTATAGGATCGGGTCGGGTTTCACGAAACCCGACTTTTTCAAAAGTCGGGTCGAGTGAAATCGGCCGATCCTATAAAAAAGTCAGGGTCGGGGTCGGCCGAAACTCGAAACCCAATGCAGTGCATTGGGTTTCCAATGGTTCCCAGGGTCTGAAGGAGAGGAAACTCTCCTTCAGGCCCTGCGATCCATATTTAAGTGTAAAATAAAGAATTAAAATAAAAAATATCGCTATACTCACACTCGGACGCGCCCTGGTACTAACCAGGAACCTTCCTTCCTTCGAATCAGCACTTGCAGGACCTTGCGGTGACGTCGCGGTGACGTCGCGGCTTGTGATTGGTCACGCGGCCGCCCATGTGACTGCTCGCGCGACCAATCACAAGCCGCGATGTCACCGCGACGTCACCGCAAGGTCCTGCAAGCGCTGATTCTTAGGAAGGAAGGCTGCCGGAAAGAAGCAGGGCGCGTCCGAGGGTGAGTATATTCCTATTTGGTATATACTCACCCTCGGACGCGCCCTGCTTCTTTCCGGCAGCCTTCCTTCCTTCGAATCAGCGCTTGCAGGACCTTGCGGTGACGTCGCGGCTTGTGATTGGTCGCGCGGCCGCCCATGTGACCGCTCGCGCGACCAATCACAAGCCGCGACGTCACCGCAAGGTCCTGCAAGCGCTGATTCTTAGGAAGGAAGGTTCCCAGTTAGTACCAGGGCGCGTCAGAGGGTGAGTATAGCGATATTTTTTATTTTAATTCTTTATTTTACACTTAAATGTGGATTCCGATACCGATTTCCGATATTGCAAACATATCGGAACTCGGAATCGGAATTCCGATACCAGATTCAGAAGATCGCCGACTTCATGGCTGACCCCACACAGGGATCGGGTCGGGTTTCATGAAACCAGACTTTGCCAAAAGTCGGCGACTTCTGAAAATGGCCGACCCGTTTCGCTCAACCCTTTTGTCGCCTTTTTTTCTTCATCTGGTGTAGTGTAGAAGTTGGGAAAAATTAAGCAATGTGTTCTGCAAGCGGTGCTCTAGATAACTGTGTTATTTCCTGCAGAGACGAGTTCTGGCTGGAAGACGTGATGGTGGTCCGTGCTGGATGAAGATGGAAAGCGAGGCTGAAGGACTTCATCTAGAGACATCACTGGTGAGTTAGAGTGTTACCTGTACATAGACACTGCATACTAAGTACAGATCTCCTGTATATAATGGCACTTATGGTGATAGTATTGTGTTTCTTTTTATTAATGATTAGTATTGCAGTATTCTGTCACTATGTGGCGGTAATATGTAATCTGGACATAGTGTGATGGTATTTGTCCCTTGTATGTGCTATTATTCGGTCAATGTGGTGGTGATATATGTGATCTGGACATGGAGCAGTGGTATTTGTCCCTTGTATGCGATATTATTGGTCAATTTAAAAATTGAAAAATAAATAAAAATATACAGAAATTGTAATGCATATTTTAACAAATTTTTTAATAGGTTAGCGTAGAATAGGGCACGGCCAAAAGAGTCGACCTTGTCGTGGTGGCAGATTAGAAAAGTATTTTGGCCAAAACAAAAGCTGCTGTCTATATGTGTGATCTGGTGATGGGAACTGTTAACGTGTGATTGGTGAGAAGTGGAGTTTTTCCAAGAGAGAGCGGTGGGACTTTGAATAGTTCAAGGGGTGGAGGCAGAGCTGGGGTGGAGCCTAAGTGGAGTCTCAATGGGGCCCCGAAAATTTTGCTGGAATGGGGCCCCGAAATTCCTAGTGGCAGCCCTGATCATGTTCATAGCTGGCACATAACTAGTTATATCATGCCACTAGGAATTTCAGGGCCACATACTGGCAAAATTTTTGGGCCCCTTTGAGACTCTGCCCAGGCTCCACCCCAGCCCCGCCTTCACCCCTCAAACCTTCCATGGTCCCATCACCCACTCTTATGAAATGTAAAAAAAATGATATCTGTTTTTTAAATATTTCAGAAATATTAATCTGAATTTTTTTCATTTGTATTCAGCTCCCCTGAATAAGTACATTGTAGGACCACCTGTCTCTGCTGCAGTCTTTTGGGGTCTGTCTCTCCAGATTTCTCTGCTACACTCTTTTGGGGTCTGTTTCTCCCAGCCTTCTCTGCTGCAGTCAATTTGGGTCTGCCTCTCCCAGGTATGTCTGCAGTCTTTTGGGGTCGTTCTCTCTATCTTTCTCTGCTGCTGTCTTTTGGGGTCTGTTTCTCCCAGCCTTCTCTGCTGCAGTCTTTTGTGGTCTGTCTATCCCAGCTTTCTCTGCAGTCTTTTGGGGTCTGTCTCTCCCAGCTTTCTCTGCAGTCTTTTGGGTCTGTCTCTCCCAGCTTTCTCTGCAGTCTTCTGGGGTCTGTCTCTCCAGCTTCGTCTCCTGCAGTCTTTTGAGGTCTGTCTCTCCAGCTTTCTTTGCTGCAGTTTCTTTGGGTCTGTCTCTCCCACTTTTCTCCGCTGCAGTCTTTTGGGGTCTCTCACCACTAGAGTTGAGCGACCTTGACCTTTTTAGAGTCGAGCCGGGTTTTGCGAAACCCGACTATGTCCAAAGTTGGGTCGAGTGAAATCGGCCGATTATGACGTAAAGTCGGGATCGACCGAAACACGAAACCCAATGCAAGTCAATGGGGCAGCATAGTCGGCAGTGAGTGGGGGCCAGGAAAACACCTAGAGTGCCCATTTTAATGTCAAAACCATCCATTCTTCTTAATGAAGCTTGTCAAGCGTAATTTACCTTATAATAATTGGAAGGCATTTGAAATTGGGGGTCATTTGGCTAAAGTTGTGGGGGGTAGGGCTGGTTCAAGTAATTAGTGGGCCCAGGAAATCTGGACCACGTCACGGCAGTGGAGCAGGGAGAGGTAAGTATTTCAACTTTGCAAGTGCTGTGAACCTGAGCAAGCAGGGGGGGCCCACTCGTTGGCATTGGCACTGGCACAGGGCCCCTCAAAGTACAGCGGTGTGTTTGCACGGCGGGGGCGCCTCCCACCGGCAGCAACACTTTTGCGTACTATGAGAGGCCCTGTGCCAGTGACGTCGCCAACTAGTATTCCTCCCCCCACCTGATGAAGGAACCTGCACTTTCATCTGCACCTTCCTCTTTGTCCCCGTGTAAGGTGGTATGGTATGCGGGAAGAGCAACCTGACTTTCAGCAGGGTCACAATGTTGTTGTGTAGCGTGCACGGGGAATGTTGCGTTATGGGTCAATGTACCAGCAGACTCATCTATCACTGGCTGGGCAATGGGCACGATGAAGTGGAAACACAGATATAGGCCCAAAGAAGAAAGTGGGCTAAATGCAGTTCAAAATTGGTAACACAGGAATAACCAGGGGGCATTGCAGTGGAGGACAACTGGAATGAGAGGCTGACACAGAGAGTAGGGCCAAATCAGTAAGTAGTCGAAATGCAGTTCAAAATTGGCAACCGTAGTAAACAGGCGGCACAGCTTTGTTCAGTGGAGGAGAACAGCAAGGAGTGGCAGACACCGATAGTAGGCCCCAACCCAACTAGTAGGCCAAATGCAGTCTAACATTAACAACTACTTAACGAGAGGCTGAAAATGGTATTTCAGGACAGGAAACCAGGAGAACAGCAAGGAGTGGCAGACACCGATAGTAGGCCCCAAACCAACTAGTACGCCAAATGCAGTTGTTCCATTTAACCACAATTTAATGAGAGCCTGAAGATAGAAGCTCAGGAAAGGCAACCTGGGGAACACCTTGGAGTGTAACACACCATCTCTCTCCACCCCATACCCATTTTGTAGGCCTAATGCTGTGTACTTTTCTACAACTACTAAACGAGAGTCGGAAGACCGAAGCAATGGCAAGGAAACCTGGGGAACACCTTGGAGTGTAACACACCATCTCTCTCCACCCCATACCCAATTTGTAGGCCTAATGCAGCCTACTTTCTGACACCTACTAAACGAGAGCATGAAGATCGAAGCTCAGGAAAGGCAACCTGGGGAACACCTTGGAGTGTAACACACCATCTCTCTCCACCCCATACCCATTTTTTAGGCCTAATGCAGTGTACTTTTCTACAACTACTAAACGAGAGTCGGAAGACCGAAGCAATGGCAAGGAAACCTGGGGAACACCTTGGAGTGTAACACACCATCTCTCTCCACCCCATTCCCCATTTTTTAGGCCTAATGCAGCCTACTTTCCGACACCTACTAAACGAGAGCATGAAGATCGAAGCTCAGGAAAGGCAACCTGGGGAACACCTTGGAGTGTAACACACCATCTCTCTCCACCCCATACCCATTTTGTAGGCCTAATGCTGTGTACTTTTCTACAACTACTAAACGAGAGTCGGAAGACCGAAGCAATGGCAAGGAAACCTGGGGAACACCTTGGAGTGTAACACACCATCTCTCTCCACCCCATACCCAATTTGTAGGCCTAATGCAGCCTACTTTCCGACACCTACTAAACGAGAGCATGAAGATCGAAGCTCAGGAAAGGCAACCTGGGGAACACCTTGGAGTGTAACACACCATCTCTCTCCACCCCATACCCATTTTGTAGGCCTAATGCTGTGTACTTTTCTACAACTACTAAACGAGAGTCGGAAGACCGAAGCAATGGCAAGGAAACCTGGGGAACACCTTGGAGTGTAACACACCATCTCTCTCCACCCCATACCCAATTTGTAGGCCTAATGCAGCCTACTTTCCGACACCTACTAAACGAGAGCATGAAGATCGAAGCTCAGGAAAGGCAACCTGGGGAACACCTTGGAGTGTAACACACCATCTCTCTCCACCCCATACCCATTTTGTAGGCCTAATGCTGTGTACTTTTCTACAACTACTAAACGAGAGTCGGAAGACCGAAGCAATGGCAAGGAAACCTGGGGAACACCTTGGAGTGTAACACACCATCTCTCTCCACCCCATACCCAATTTGTAGGCCTAATGCAGCCTACTTTCCGACACCTACTAAACGAGAGCATGAAGATCGAAGCTCAGGAAAGGCTACCTGGTGAAAACCTTGGAGTGTAACACAACCTGTCTCTACACCCCATACCAAATTTGTAGGCCTAATGCAGCGTAGTTTCCACCAACTACTAAACGAGAGCCGGAAGATTGAAGCTCATGAAAGGCAACCCGGGGAACACCTTGGAGTGTAACACAACCTCTCTCTACACCACGAAAGGGCTGATTCTTAGGAAGGAAGGCTGTTGTAAATAAGCATTGCGCGTCCGAGGGTGATTATATTCTTATTCGGTATCTACTCACCCTCGGACGCGCCATGCTTCTTGATTTGTAATTAATGTTTATTTGCAATGTGCTTTTGACTTACTCAATTATTTTTTTAATTATTGATTTTATTAAATTAATAGTTTAACATCTTATTGGAAATAATTTAAAGGAGACGCGACAGGACAACACTCGGTGGATGCCATATCTGTGTTAACAACTCCAAAAAACTTTCAGTTAACTTCTTGCAGGAGAAAGAAATTGTAGCTGTTGGACCTTTGTAGTACAGTTCCAGATATTTGTTGTGTGTTTGTTTTGATTGTTAAAATGTCTGCATTTGAGATCTCAACACGATCTTATTTTTTATAATCAAATTAATTTTTTTTATATTTAATGATGTTGGTTCAAGGGGTACACGGGCAGCAATAGACAGGTCAGTGGAGGCCTAGTGGAAGGAGTGACGGCAGACAGGCATCAAAGGCCTAACATTGGGCTGGCTGTAGGCAAGTTAAAATTGGTTCCAGGGGAACACGGCCATCAGTGGCCTGGTCAGTGTAGTTGTAGTTGAAAGAACGGGACGCAGACAGGCTTCGAAGGCCTAACATAATAACATAGGGCTGGCTGTAGGCAAGTTAAAATTGGTTCCAAGGGAACACGGCCATCAGTGGCCTGGTCAGTGTAGTTGTAGTTGAAAGAACGGGACGCAGACAGGCTTCGAAGGCCTAACATAACAAACTTGGGCTGGCTGTAGGCACTTTTAAATTTGTTCCAGGGGTACATGGGCAGCAGTGTATGGTCAGTGGAAGTCTAGTGGAAGGAGTGACCGCAGACAGGCTTCCAAGGCCTAACATAACAAACTTGGGCTGGCTGTAGGCACTTTTAAATTGGTTCCAGGGGTACACGGGCAGCAGTGGTCTGGTCAGTGGAAGTCTAGTGGAAGGAGTGACCGCAGACAGGCTTCCAAGGCCTAACATAACAAACTTGGGCTGGCTGTAGGCACTTTTAAATTGGTTGCAGGGGTACACGGGCAGCAGTGGTCTGGTCAGTGGAAGTCTAGTGGAAGGAGTGACCGCAGACAGGCTTCGAAGGCCTAACATAACAAAATTGGGCTGGCTGTAGGCACTTTAAATTGGTTCCAGGGGTACATGGGCAGCAGTGTATGGTCAGTGGAAGTCTAGTGGAAGGAGTGACGGCAGACAGTCTTCGAAGGCCTAACATAACAAAATTGGGCTGACTGTAGGCACTTTTAAATTGGTTCCAGGGTAACACGGCCAGCAGTGGCCTGGTCAGTGTAGTAGTTGTAGAAAGAAGGGACCGCAGACAGGCTTCGAAGGCCTAACATAACAAAAATGTCAAAACAATGGTATTGTCAGTGCCAGGCATTGAAGGATGTCAGCGCCTAGACTACACATTGGTGAAGCTGTGAGAGATAATTTTGCTAGTGGTAGAGCACTGTTTGAGCTGGGGGGGAGAACTGTCTTGTGGCCGGCGGTACAGGCACAGGGCCCCTCATATTACAACGGTGTGTCTGACGTTGGGTGCGCACCACCACCGCCAGAGACACTTTATTGTACTATGAGGGACCCAGTGGCAGTGCCGTCGACCAAAAGCGGCCACACCCACCTCTTCAGACAAACAGCACTCTCAAGGGTCCAAGCGCAAAGTGGCGATAGCACGGCCCCGTGTGGGGAGTTTGGCCATTTCGTGAGGTGGAAACATGTCGTATGCTGGACAATCAGGTGAAGAAAATTACGAGATTGGAAAAGTCATTCAGAATAGTCCACAGGCAAGACCTTTTCATAGGAAAGCTAGGTGTCAGCCGGGCAGGGTGGGGCAAAAGATTTTGAAATCCAGTTGTGGTTCATTTTAATGAAGGTTAGATCATCTACATTTTGGGTAGCCAGACGAGTCCTTTTTTCTGTTAGTATTGAACCTGCAGCACTGAATACTCTTTCTGATAGGACACTAGCTGCCGGGCAAGCAAGCTCCTGCAATGCATATTCTGCCAATTCTGGCCAGGTGTCTAATTTGGATGCCCAGTAATCAAATGGGAATGACGGTTGAGGGAGAACGTCGATAAGGGATGAAAAATAGTTTGTAACCATACTGGACAAATGTTGTCTCCTGTCACTTTGAATTGATGCTGCAGTACCTGTCCTGTCTGCGGTCATAGAAAAATCACTCCACAACCTGGTCAGAAAACCCCTCTGGCCAACGCCACTTCTGATTTCTGCCCCTCTAACACCTCTGGTCTGCTGGCCCCTGGAGCTCGTGTGAGAACGATCACGGGCGCTGTGTGCAGGGAATGCCAGAAGCAAACGGTCAACAAGAGTTGATTGTTTTGTTGCTAATATTAGTTCCAAGTTCTCATGTGGCATAATATTTTGCAATTTGCCTTTATAGCGAGGATCAAGGAGGCAGGCCAACCAGTAATCGTCATCGTTCATCATTTTTGTAATGCGTGTGTCCCTTTTGAGGATACGCAAGGCATAATCCGCCATGTGGGCCAAAGTTCCCATTGTCAAATCTGCGGTTGTGCTTGGTTGAGGGGCAGTTGCAGGCAAATCTACGTCACTTGTGTCCCTCAAAAAACCAGAACCCGGCCTTGCCACGCCACCAATTTCCCGTGCCCCCGGGAAAGCTTCCTCATTAAAAATATACTCATCCCCATCATCCTCCTCATCCTCCACCTCCTCTTCGCCCGGTACCTCGTCATGTACACTGCCCTGACCAGACAATCGCTGACTGTCATCAAGGCTTTCCTCTTCCTCTGGTGCAGACGCCTGATCCTTTATGTGCGTCAAACTTTGCATCAGCAGACGCATTAGGGGGATGCTCATGCTTATTATGGCGTTGTCTGCACTAACCAGCCGTGTGCATTCCTCAAAACACTGAAGGACTTGACACATGTCTTGAATCTTCGACCACTGCACACCTGACAACTCCATGTCTGCCATCCTACTGCCTGCCCGTGTATGTGTATCCTCCCACAAAAACATAACAGCCCGCCTCTGTTCGCACAGTCTCTGAAGCATGTGCAGTGTTGAGTTCCACCTTGTTGCAACGTCTATGATTAGGCGATGCTGGGGAAGGTTCAAAGAACGCTGATAGGTCTGCATACGGCTGGAGTGTACAGGCGAACGGCGGATATGTGCGCAAAGTCCACGCACTTTGAGGAGCAGGTCGGATAACCCCGGATAACTTTTCAGGAAGCACTGCACCACCAGGTTTAAGGTGTGAGCCAGGCAAGGAATGTGTTTCAGTTGGGAAAGGGAGATGGCAGCCATGAAATTCCTTCCGTTATCACTCACTACCTTGCCTGCCTCAAGATCTACAGTGCCCAGCCACGACTGCGTTTCTTGCTGCAAGAACTCGGACAGAACTTCCGCGGTGTGTCTATTGTCGCCCAAACACTTCATAGCCAATACAGCCTGCTGACGTATGCCAGTAGCTGCCCCATAATGGGAGACCTGGTGTGCAACAGTGGCAGGTGCGGATGGAGTGTTTGTGCGACTGCGGTCTGTGGACGAGCTCTTGCTTCTGCAGGAGGACGAGGAGGAGGAGGAGGAGGAGGGGGTGCGAACGGCTACAGACAACTGTTTACTAGACCGTGGGCTAGGCAGAACTGTCCCAAACTTGCTGTCCCCTGTGGACCCTGAATCCACCACATTTACCCAGTGTGCCGTGATGGACACGTAACGTCCCTGGCCATGCCTACTGGTCCATGCATCTGTTGTCAGGTGCACCTTTGTGCTCACAGATTGCCTGAGTGCATGGACGATGCGCTCTTTAACATGCTGGTGGAGGGCTGGGATGGCTTTTCTGGAAAAAAAGTGTCGACTGGGTAGCTCGTAGCGTGGTACAGCGTAGTCCATCAGGTCTTTGAAAGCTTCGCTTTCAACTAACCGGTAGGGCATCATCTCTAACGAGATTAGTCTAGCTATGTGGGCGTTCAAACCCTGTGTACGCGGATGCGAGGCTAAGTATTTCCTTTTTCTAACCATAGTCTCATGTAGGGTGAGCTGGACTGGAGAGCTGGAGATCGTGGAACTAGCGGGGGTGCCGGTGGACATGGCAGACTGAGAGACGGTGGGAGATGGTATTGTTGCCGCCGGTGCCCTAGATGCAGTGTTTCCTACTACGAAACTGGTGATTCCCTGACCCTGACTGCTTTGGCCTGGCAAAGATACCTGCACAGATACAGCAGGTGGTGCGCTAAATGGTGGTCCTACACTGCCGGAAGGGATGTTGCGTTGATGACTAGCTTCATTGGCCGAGGGTGCAACAACCTTAAGGGACGTTTGGTAGTTAGTCCAAGCTTTCAAATGCATGGTGGTTAAATGTCTATGCATGCAACTAGTATTGAGACTTTTCAGATTCTGACCTCTGCTTAAGGAAGTAGAACATTTTTGACAGATGACTTTGCGCTGATCAATTGGATGTTGTTTAAAAAAATGCCAGACTGCACTCTTTCTAGCATCGGATACCTTTTCAGGCATTGCAGACTGAGCTTTAACCGGATGGCCACGCTGTCCTCCAACAGGTTTTGGCTTTGCCACGCGTTTTGGGCAAGATACGGGCCCGGCAGATGGAACCTGTGGCGATGTTGATGCCTGCTGCGGCCCCTCCTCCTCCTCTGCTTCAGAACTGCTGCCGCCTGCACCCTGTTCCCCCAATGGCTGCCAATCGGGGTCAAGAACTGGGTCATCTAATAACTCTTCTTGTACCTCCTGCGCAACTTCGTCTGTGTCACCGTGTCGTTCGGTGGTATAGCGTTCGTGATGGGGCAACATAGTCTCATCAGGGTCTGATTCTTGATCAGCACCCTGCGAGGGCAATGTTGTGGTCTGAGTCAAAGGACCAGCATAGTAGTCTGGCTGTGGCTGTGCGTCAGTGCACTCCATGTCAGATTCAATTTGTAATGGGCATGGACTGTTAACTGCTTCACTTTCTAAGCCAGGGACGGTATGTGTAAAGAGCTCCATGGAGTAACCCGTTGTGTCGCCTGCTGCATTCTTCTCTGTTGTTGTTTTTGCTGAAGAGGACAAGGAAGTGACTTGTCCCTGACCGTGAACATCCACTAACGACGCGCTGCTTTTACTTTTACCAGTTTCACGAGAGGAGGCAAAAGAGCTAGAGGCTGAGTCAGCAAGATAAGCCAAAACTTGCTCTTGCTGCTCCGGCTTTAAAAGCGGTTTTCCTAATCCCAGAAAAGGGAGCGTTCGAGGCCTTGTGTAGCCGGACGACGAACCTGGCTCCACAGCTCCAGACTTAGGTGCAATATTTTTTTCCCCACGACCACCTGATTCTCCACCACTACCACTACCCTCATTACCAGCTGACAATGAACGCCCCCGGCCACGACCTCTTCCACTAGACTTCCTCATTGTTTTAAAAACGTAACCAAACTAACGTTATTTGTTGCAGTCACACAACTTACACGGTGAGCTATAACTTCAGTATGATTTAGCTACCCCTTTACAGGTTGGTGAGACCACAGCGAAAATCAGGCCCAATGTTACACACTCTTTTTTTGGTGGCTGCAAATTAGAGAGATGCCCCACACGCAGGACTGTCACTGAAGCACAAATGTTAATATTAATGTCACACTATTATTTTTTTTTTTTTTTTTTTTTTTTCAGGAACACTTTAGAAACCCCCCAAAAAAAAATAAATAGATTTTTGCAGGGAGAATTTAGAAAACAAATGTAACAAACTATATGCTTTCTATGGGCCACTGAGTGAGAGATGACGCACACAGGAATCAGGAGTGGCACACAAGCCCAGAGGCCAATATTTTTCTACCAATGATTGATGGAGTTATTTTCTCTGGTAGATTTTGGAACCCAAATCAAGGAAAAAAAATATAGGCTTTCTATGGACCACAATTGGAGAGAGAGAGAGAGAGAGATGGCACACCCAGGAGTCAAGACTGGCACACAAGCAGAAAGGCCAATATTAATCTCCCACTGTTTTTTTTGTTTGTTTTTTTTTTTTTTTTTTTCAGGGAGACTTTAGAAAAAAAAATAATAAAAAAAATATGATTTTATCAGGAAGAATTTAGAAACCAAATAAAATAAAATGATTTTTTCAGGGAGAATTTATAAAACAAATAAAAACAAAAATAGGCGTTCTATGGCCCACTGACTGAGAGATGACGCACACAGGAGTCAGGAGTGGCACACAAACCCAGAGGCCAATATTTTTCTACCAATGATTGATGTAGTTATTTTCTCTGGTAGATTTTAGAACCCAAATCAAGGAAAAAAAATATAGGCTTTCTATGGACCACAATTGGAGAGAGAGAGAGAGAGAGAGAGAGAGAGAGATGGCACACCCAGGAGTCAAGACTGGCACACAAGCAGAAAGGCCAATATTAATCTCCCACTGTTTTTTTTGGTTGTTTTTTTTTTTTTTTTTTCAGGGAGACTTTAGAAAAAAAAATAATAAAAAAAATATGATTTTATCAGGAAGAATTTAGAAACCAAATAAAATAAAATGATTTTTTCAGGGAGAATTTATAAAACAAATAAAACCAAAAATAGGCGTTCTATGGCCCACTGACTGAGAGATGACGCACCCAGGAGTCAAGACTGGCACACAAGCAGAAAGGCCAATATTAATCTCCCACTGTTTTTTTTTTTTTTTTCAGGGAGACTTTAGAAAAAAAAATAATAAAAAAAATATGATTTTATCAGGAAGAATTTAGAAACCAAATAAAATAAAATGATTTTTTCAGGGAGAATTTAGAAAACAAATAAAACCAAAAATAGGCGTTCTATGGCCCACTGACTGAGAGAGAGAGAGAGATGGAACGCTTAGTACTGGCACACAAGCCCAAAGGGCAATATTAATCTCCCTTTTTTGTTCCAGGGAGAATTTCTAAAACCCAAAAAAAAAAAAAAATAGGCTTTCTATGGCCCACTATTTGTGAGAGAGATGGGACGCTCAGGACTGGCACAGATGGCACGCTCAGGACTGGCACAGAAGCCCAGAGGCCAATATTAATCTCCCTTTTTTTCTGGGAGAATTTATAAAACCAAAAAAATATTTAAATAGGCTTTCTATGGCCCACTATTTGTGAGAGAGATGGCACGCTCAGGACTGGCACAGATGGCACGCTCACAACTGGCACACAAGCCCAGAGGCCAATATTAATCTCCCTTTTTTCAGGGAAAATTTATAAAACCAAAAAAAAAATTAAATAGGCTTTCTATGGCCCACTATTTGTGAGAGAGATGGCACGCTCAGGACTGGCACAGATGGCACGCTCACAACTGGCACACAAGCCCAGAGGCCAATATTAATCTCCCTTTTTTTCAGGGAGAATTTATAAAACCAAAAAAAAAATTAAATAGGCTTTCTATGGCCCACTATTTGTGAGAGAGATGGCACGCTCAGGGCTGGCACAGATGGCACGCTCAGGACTGGCACACAAGCCCAGAGGCCAATATTAATCTCCCTTTTTTTCAGGGAGAATTTATAAAACCCAAAAAAAAATAAAATAGGCTTTCTATGGCCCACTATTTGTGAGAGAGATGGCACACTCAGGACTGGCACACAAGCCCAAAGGCCAATATTAATCTCCCACTGTATTTTTATCAGGGAGAATTTATACACCCCACAAAAAAAAATACAGAAAAATGAAAAGGCTTTCTATGGCCCACTATGTGAGAGAGATGGCACACACAGGGATGGCACTCTAGCAGAAATGCCAAATTGCCAATCTTAATCTCCCACCAAAAAAAAAAAAAAAAAAAAACAGGGAATGTCCTACAATTACTATCTCCCTGCCTGCAGTAATCTCAGCCAGGTATGGCAGGCAGCTACTATCTCCCTGCCTGCAGTAATCTCAGCCAGGTATGGCAGGCAGCAATAAGGAGTGGACTGATGCACAAATGAAATAAAAAGTGTGGACAAACAAAAAAGATAGCTGTGCAGAAAGGAAGGAACAAGAGGATTTGTGCGTTGAAAAAAGCAGTTGGTTTGCACAGCGGCGTACACACAGCAATGCAGCTATCAGGGAGCCTTCTAGGGCAGCCCAATGAGCTACAGCGCTGAGGGGAAAAAAAAAAAAAAAAAAACTTCCACTGTCCCTGCACACCGAGGGTGGTGTTGGACAGTGCAAATCGCTGCAGCACAAGCGGTTTTGTGGTTAATGGACCCTGCCTAACGCTATCCCTGCTTCTGACAAAGCGGCAGCAACCTCTCCCTAAGCTCAGATCAGCAGCAGTAAGATGGCGGTCGGCGGGAACGCCTCTTTATAGCCCCTGTGACGTCGCAGACAGCAAGCCAATCACTGCAATGCCCTTCTCTAAGATGGTGGGGACCAGGACCTATGTCATCACGCTGCCCACACTCTGCGTTTACCTTCATTGGCTGAGAAATGGCGCTTTTCGCGTCATTGAAACGCGACTTTGGCGCGAAAGTCGCGTACCGCATGGCCGACCCCGCACAGGGGTCGGATCGGGTTTCATGAAACCCCGACTTAGCCAAAAGTCGGCGACTTTTGAAAATGTTCGACCCGTTTCGCTCAACCCTACTCACCACCTTTCTCTGCTGCAGTCTTTTAGGGTCTGTCTCTCCAGCTTCCTTTGCTGCATTCTTTTGGGGTCTGTCCCACCCACTTTTCTCTGCTGCAGTCTTTTGGGGTTTCTCTCTCCCCACCTTTCTCTGCTGCAGTCTTTTAGGGTCTGTCTCTCCAGCTTCCTCTGCTGCATTCTTATGGGGTCTGTCTCTCCAGGTTTGTACATCTACTGTAGCTCCAGAGAGGCCGTACTGGGCCACTGGCCATCAGGGGAGGCCGACATGATGAGGAGACATGGGAATATAGGGAGCTGATAGGTCTGGAGTGGGCTAGAGGGTTAATGTTATGATTATGGGAGGAGTGGAGTTTGAATCTGGGGGGAGTAGGTGGGGTCAGAGGTGGTGTTAAGAGGACCTTATAAATGGGGTGGCCATGTTAGTGGGGCAACCATTTTAGGTACTCACCAGCTAAATCGTGAAGCTTTAGAGTACCTATTGCGATGGATGTGGAGGCTTTGCTGCAGCGTTTGAGGGACACGGCGGGCACTCAGGGTGCGGATTGGTTGCAGGCCTCGGTCAACGGCCTGCTCCAAGGGGCAGTAGCTGGAGGTTCCATCGCTCCATCAGCAGGACGCCGGCTACAGTCTGCAGTCTTTTGGGGTCGTTCTCTCTATCTTTCTCTGCTGCTGTCTTTTGGGGTCTGTTTCTCCCAGCCTTCTCTGCTGCTGTCTTTTGTGGTCTGTCTATCCCAGCTTTCTCTGCAGTCTTTTGGGGTCTGTCTCTCCAGCTTTCTCTGCTGCAGTCTTTTGGGGTCTGTCTCTCCCAGCTTTCTCTGCAGTCTTTTGGGTCTGTCTCTCCCAGCTTTCTCTGCAGTCTTCTGGGGTCTGTCTCTCCAGCTTCGTCTCCTGCAGTCCTTTGAGGTCTGTCTCTCCAGCTTTCTTTGCTGCAGTTTTTTTGGGTCTGTCTCTCCCAGTTTTCTCCTCTGCAGTCTTTTGGGGTCTCTCACCACCTTTCTCTGCTGCAGTCTTTTAGGGTCTGTCTCTCCAGCTTCCTTTGCTGCATTCTTTTGGGGTCTGTCCCACCCACTTTTCTCTGCTGCAGTCTTTTGGGGTTTCTCTCTCCCCACCTTTCTCTGCTGCAGTCTTTTAGGGTCTGTCTCTCCAGCTTCCTCTGCTGCATTCTTATGGGGTCTGTCTCTCCAGGTTTGTACATCTACTGTAGCTCACAGTCCAGAGAGGCCGTACTGGGCCACTGGCCATCAGGGGAGGCCGACATGATGAGGAGACATGGGAATATAGGGAGCTGATAGGTCTGGAGTGGGCTAGAGGGTTAATGTTATGATTATGGGAGGAGTGGAGTTTGAATCTGGGGGGAGTAGGTGGGGTCAGAGGTGGTGTTAAGAGGACCTTATAAATGGGGTGGCCATGTTAGTGGGGCAACCATTATAGGTACTCACCAGCTAAATCGTGAAGCTTTAGAGTACCTATTGCGATGGATGTGGAGGCTTTGCTGCAGCGTTTGAGGGACACGGCGGACACTCAGGGTGCGGATTGGTTGCAGGCCTCGGTCAACGGCCTGCTCCAAGGGGCAGTAGCTGGAGGTTCCATCGCTCCATCAGCAGGACGCCGGCTATGGAGGTCTATGCCCCCGCTGCGCTTAAGTCCGGAAGTTACCCCCCGGGTCTGGCGCCATTTTAGGAGCTCCTCCAGGGACCTTCCAGCTAGCGACGGTGGCCGCTGGCCGACGGCGCCGTGCATGCAAGCTGGGAGGAATCCATCCAGACGTCGAAACCTGCAACAGGGAGAGGGGTCGGCCTCCCTCTCATCAGAGAGGCAACAGGTTCCAGGACCGGGAGCGGCGGGGATCTGTGTTTCAGCAGGGCCTGCTCGGCTGGGAGGACCGTGTGGATCCAGGGGGCAGGGGCATTGCCGGGCGGCTCCTCAGCATCAGCAATCTAGCGGGCGGCAGTCGGCCGGCCTGGTATCCAGCGTGCTGCGGGGTGCAGCGCTAGATGTGCCGGTTTTGAGCAGTGAGGCGGGGGCTGCACTGGCATTACCTGGGACAGGCGGGCAGCAGTTGGAGGCCTCAGTTGGCAGTACAGCAAATGCATCCCAAGATCCGGACCATGGACAACATCAGGATGGCAGCGCGGCATTCACCACAGCAGTGGCTCCAAGGGTCCCTGTGCAGGTTACCAGTTTGCCTGCTGCGATCAGTGGGCAGCTGGTGAGGCAGGGAGACCCAGGAGCTGTCGAGCCAACGATGGACCGCCTCAGTGTGGGACCAGCACACCCTTGACAGGATCCAGGACCTTCGGCTGATGGGTTCACAGCGCCCAGACAGCCAGATGAGAATGAGTAGTTTTTTCCATTTAACCCCTGCTTGGCTCCTCATTAACTTAGGAAATGGGAGGCATTTTCAGGGGGTGCTGGGGGGGTATGGGTTTAATACTGCATGGCCTTAGAGATTTAGCCAGGTTATGGTATGGGCGTCCACAAGGGGGGGGGGGTCACCGTCAACTGCTTGGTTAGGGAATGCAGAGAGGTTTACGGGTTCTGGGGCATCACTGGGCTTTGATGGAGTTTTACTTCATTCGGGTTAAAGGACAGTTGTTTCAGCTTCTCCGGGGGTAGCAGCAGAAAATCTGAAGGGGACCAGGTTCAGGCGACTCAGGAGGCGCAAGCCAGAATACGGGGACTAGTAAAGAAAAAGAGAACGATGAAGCGGTACGTTTGGATGGTATGGCCAGGATTGAGGTATATGTATGTTCTGAGGGACCACTAGGGTCCCATTTGAAGGAGGAGGTTAGGGAAAAAATATCGAAGGGGGATTACGTGGATATATTTTCATTATTGCCGTTGGAACGATTTAATCTTGATAGGCTGAGGAGAGACGATTCCAAAAAGGAAGACGAAGAGAAGAGGAGGTACTGTCTCATTCCTCGATCCTTCTGTAATTGGTTACAGGCGTTTGCCATATTGGCAATCGTGATAGGCGAAAAAGCGCCAGAAAATTGTTCGGGTCTTTTTTGCTGTATGGATGCAATTGGGGAGGCTTATCAGGTTTACGGTGGTCAGGGTTGGCTGAGATGCGACGAGCAGTTCCATCAGTGGGCCGACTTAGTATACGGTGGGACCAAAAGGATATAGCGTTATGGATGAGGGTGATGGTGCCAGCTAGGATGAATCAAGGAGGTCAGCCATTTCAAGGGGGCGCCGGGAGTTCGGGCCAGTCAGGACACTCGGTCGCAATACAGAAGGGACTGTGTTTTTCTTTCAATGAAGGGACCTGTAGATTTGGGAGCAAATGTAAATTTAAACACGAATGCTCAGGTTGTGGGGGCACACATGGTGCGACGAGATGTCTTAGAGGGGGAAAAGCAAGGGGGGAGACGCCGGTACAGCTGGACGCGATGGTAGCTTACCTAAATAGATACCCAGACGTAGCAGCAGCGTCACTGTTGAAGGAAGGTTTTTGAGAAGGTTTTAAAATTCTGTTTGTTGAACACGATGTTTGCTTGTCAAAAAAGAATTTAAAGTCGGCATTGCAGTTTCCGTGTGTAGTTTCTGAGAAGTTAAAAAAAGAGGTTGAGTTGGGAAGGACGGCTGGACCTTTCACATCAGCTCCGCTCAGCAATTTGAGGGTGTCACCGCTCGGAGTGGTTCCAAAGAAAGAGCCTAACAAATTTAGGCTTATTCATCACTTGTCTTTCCCGTATGGGTTGTCAGTGAATGATGGGATCAACTGTGTGCAGTTTCGTACACGTCGTTTGATGT
This sequence comes from Ranitomeya imitator, assembly GCF_032444005.1. Classification (NCBI taxonomy): domain Eukaryota; kingdom Metazoa; phylum Chordata; class Amphibia; order Anura; family Dendrobatidae; genus Ranitomeya; species Ranitomeya imitator. The sequence continues at coordinate 784,991,320 of NC_091282.1, read as the reverse complement.
AGCAATGGATTTGGTTCAATTGTGCAGAAAGGGGGCCTTGCTGGCGAAAACAGATATCAAAGCTGCATTTTGCTTGTTATCTGTGCACCCTGTGCATTCTAGGGGCTTATTTCAGCCGGGGCCCTGAATCCATAAACACAATCTCCTCACCGGAGGTGCCGGTATTCTAGGGGCTTATTTCAGCCGGGTCCCTGAACACATATACACCTAACCACACTGGCGCAAAGCACATCACTTAGATTTGATACTAGCCGTGCGGCCATGCGAACCTTTTATAGCTGCAGCAAGTACAGGACCTTCCTTAAAATAACCAATGAGAGGCTGCCACAGAGCCTGAGCAACTTCAGGACCTTCCTGGAGAACCAATGAGTTTTGCTGCAGTATCTAAGCATGTTGTAAGAGGGTAGTGCTGTTATGAACAGTAACACGCTGCCACATTAAGAGACAGCACCCCCTTGTCTGGTACGATGGAATGTACTGCTTCCCCCTGCTTTAGACGGTGAAGATAAACTGCCCTAGGATGAGGGAAGGAGTTGAACCTGAACTATGTGTGTGAGCTGAAGCTGTTAGAGAGAGAACTGTGTGCTGTTTGCTACAAGAAAGGTCTCACAACTTGGGACGAAGTTTACTTGTGAAATTTGCAAGACTTTTCCGGGTACAGCAAAGGTGGCTGTCCTGTGCTAGTTTGTGAAGCCACGAAGATACTGAGAAAGGGACTTACGGTTTCCAGGAGCATCCCTAGGATCCAGAAGCAAGGAGAAGACCATGTTTCACAGAGCTGACAGAAAGCCATGCGCACCACCATGTTGTACTTCAGGGGGCCCCCTGGGACTGGACCTGAGTCCCCAACATCACCGTGAGTCTGTTCCTGTTTGGTGCACCTGTTAGGGCCTAGTGTAGGCTTCAGTAGTCAGTACACGGGAGTCGTGTGGCCTGTTTAGTAAAGGCCAGGGAGGTTATACATAGAGTAGCATCGTTATTTGTCAATTGTTTAAACTTGCTTGTGAGACATATTCTGAGTTTGTAATAGTTGTAGCACCGTGCTATTTTACAGGAAAGATAACACATGTACATTGTCTTTTGCCATTGCATACCCCTGTTTGCATCTTCCTCATTCCCTTCATTACTTGCCTTCTAATAAATCAAGCCTTTGTAGTTTGCACCTCATCTTGTGTACAGTAGTCTTCCTCCACAGTGGTGGTCCCCCGGCCATCGATTCAAGTGGCACTGCGAGCAGGGTACTGTCACCAAGATGGAGGCAGCAGACAGCAATGGCGGGAATGTTAATGTTAATGGAGATGCTTTGGGCATTGATGGAACCCCTGCAAGGACACTCCCTATAGGCACCATATTTAGTGTGCTACCAAAGCTTGATGGCAAGAATATGCCACTGTCCGACTGGGTGTCCCGGCTGCAAAGCACCCTGAAGATTTATAAAGTCAGCCCAGATCTTGAAGTGGACATTGCATTAACTGCCCTAGAGGGAGAAGCCCATAGAAAAGTCTGCCTACAACCAGAACTCACCCGCAGTACCCTGAAGAAGCTAGTGAAGTTCCTGGAAGAGATCCATGGCGAGACTGCTAGCGCCGGACACCTTCGCGCCAAATTGTTCTCTAGGCTGCAGCGGGAAGAAGGCATTTCTCAGTATGCAACAGCACTGCAAGAAGTGTTAGCAGAGGTGCAGAGGAAGGAGGCGGATGGATTTGGCGGCATGGGCTCTAAAAACCGGATACTCCGGGAGCAATTCATTCTGGGACTGCACAACACATCCTTGAGGCGAGCACTGTCAGAATGGGTCCGAGCAGATCCGGCTCTTACGTTTCGTCAAATCCTGGCAGAAGCAGTGGCCCGAAATAAAGAAGAAAGGTATGCGTCTGGGGTGATGCGTGTCCAGGCCGCCAATACCAGAGGGGACCCAAACCATCAGGAGGTGCTGGTCCAGATGGTGCAAGACTTGCAGTGGTCCCTTGTCCACGTGCAAGAGAAACTGACCCAGATGGAGCGAAGAGTGGGGGAACTACAACAGTCTGACCCACCGTACCCGTGCAACCATACTTCAGCCCGACCGATAAGGGATCAATGGGAGCAAGCCCCCTCCGATCAGGCATCGGAGGCACGAGGACAGGCTCGAGGTACCCCCCGGCGAGGAGGAGGCATCCAATGCTAGGAATGTGGAGGAAGGGGGCACCTTGCCAGAGACTGTCGGAACTATACTCAAGGCCAGCGGAAGCCGCCGTTAAACTATCAACCCCCACAGTAGTGCGGCACTCTGTGGGGGAGGTGAGGAGAGAGGCCGCTCCATATCATAACGAACACTTGATTGCTGGGAGCCCCATCCTACATGCTGAATTCGATGGAGTTCTAGTGGATTGCCTGATAGATACTGGGACACAAGTGACAACGATGCCAGAAGCGTATTTCAAGCAGCATTTCCAGGACCTGGCCAAGCCAGAAAAAGAGACATTGATCCGGTTGTTTGCTGCCAACCAACAAGCGATCCCGGTAACAGGGGTCGTGTGGATGAATATTCGAATCTGTTGGGCAAGACGTTGGGAGAAAAGGGATCCTGCTAGTCCCTGAGCCTATCAAGTAAGATGTGCCTGTAGTACTGGGAATGAACATCCTACGTGAACTCGATCAGATTATGTTTGCTAAACGGGGACCTGGATATTGGAAGAAGGCTACTACACATAAGCCTACTCAAGAAGCCCTTCAACGACTGATCCGCGTTTGTGGGACGCAGAAGAGTGTGCCATCTTATCAGACGGTAGGGGTCATCAGGGCTCCTGGTAAAGAACCTGTAATCCTACCTCCCGAGCAAGAAACTATAGTATACCTTCCAGTGGAGACTCACCGCAACCTTGACGGGTTGGAAGTGGTTGTTCAGCCTGTGGTAGGCGGAGGAGTGGACCAAGAAGTCATGATAGCCCGTACAATAGCTGTGGTCCAGCGAGGACATGTCCCCATAAGAGCTTTGAACGTGGGCCCCGGGGAAGTCACCTTGCCACAAGGGACAGATCTGGCCCTGGTGTACCTACATAAGGGTGAAGTGGTAAGTCAGAAGGAAATGTCTTTATCACCGAAAGAAGGCGTGGGGTGGACCCTAGCAGTTGCTGCGGGGGACAAAGAGATGCCATCCCCGGAGTGGAGTGGACGGGTCATCCTTGATCAAATGGAATTGGATGTGAAGGCTCTGGGCCCTGAGTGTGTGCAAGCAATAGAAACTATGCTGTGGGAAACTCAGGCCGCATTCGCCCGCCACACCGAGGATTTCGGCTGTATTGAAGCCATCACGCATGAGATCCAGACTGGGGAAGCTCATCCAACTCGAGAACGATACCGGCAGATCCTGCCCAAGATGTATCAAGAGGTGAAAACATTACTGGGGCAGATGCTGGATTCAGGAGTGGTGCAGAGTAGTAAGAGCCCTTGGGCAGCCCCGGTGGTGCTCATCAAGAAAACAGATGGGACCATCCGGTCCTGTGTAGATTACAGGAAACTCAATGCCTGCACTGTTCGAGACTCGTATCCGTTGCCCCACATCGAGAAATCCTTGACAGCATTGGGGAAAGCCAAGTACTTCTCCACCCTGGACCTAGCAAGTGGATACTGGCAAGTAGCCGTGGCAGAGAAAGACAAAGAGAGAACCGCCTTCATCCTCCCTATGGGGCTGTTCGAGTTTAACCGGATGCCCTTCGGGCTCTCCAATGCTCCAGGCACATTTCAACGGCTGATGGAAAAGTGTTTGGGAGACTTAAATTTTGAGGCTACGCTGATCTATCTGGATGACATCAGTGTTTTTGGCTTCATTCGAAGAACACTGTCACCACCTCGCAGTCCGGGGCGCCTTCTTTCTCTTCCCCGCCTGCTCTTACCTCTTCTGGCCCTGTCCTTAGCCAGCAGGGTCACGCTCCGGTCGTCCGCCGGCGCTCCGGAGTCCGTCCCTGCAGACATGCTGCCCGGGTCCTTGCTCCCATGTCTGCTGCACTTCCTCCTTTCTCTCCCTCTCCTAGGGAGTGCATAGGGGGCGGGCAGGCAAGCTCTCTGGCTTCTTAAAGGGTCAGCCCCTCCCTACTCACTGCCCCTCCTCCTGGCCTATCACCTGGAGGCTGGAAGTATATAAGGATCTCAGTCACTCCTGGATGCCGCTTGGGCAACTTCTATTATCCTGAAGTCTCTGCTCCAGGTCTGGTCTAGCTAGGTTTACCAGTCCAATTTGCCGGTCTTACTCTGTTTACCTTTTTCCCTAGGATCGTGTCTGGTCTTCTCAGCATCCTGAGTCCTGTTTCCAGTGCGGTTCCCTGCAGTCTTCAGCCTGCTTCCAAGTTCCACATTCTTCCCTGTTTTTGTCCGTTCATTTCTTCTCAACCTCCTAGGTCGGTTTAACACAGGTTTCTGTCTCATCGGACCCTCTTTTGGAGGTCAAGGGGAAATCCCTGTATAGGGGTCACTCCAAGCCTTGGACTCCATAGAGGCACCCTGGTGTTTTGGTCCTGTGGCCTTCCTTTGGGGTGTCTCTCCTAGTATATTTTGTATTTCTTACAATAAAGCTTTTTACCTGCTTCCCTGGTCTGGCTCTCCCTTCCTGGTATCAGCAACCGCAGTATTTGCGGTCCAGTGGGTCTACCCGATTGATCCTTCGGTAGGGCGTGACAAACACCTTGCCTGGCTGGGACAGGTACTCGGAAGACTTCGGGCTCATAACCTGAAGGTGAATCCAAAGAAGTGCCACCTCTTCAAGAGAAAGATCGAGTACCTAGGCCACATAGTGTCACAAGATGGAGTTCTACCCTCGCCTGAAAAAGTGGCTGCTATCCAGAAGTGGCCAGTCCCTCGAACAATGAGAGAACTCCAGGCCTTCCTGGGGGATCGCTGAGTACTACCGCTGGTTTGTTAAAGACTTAGCGAAGGTGGCGGGTCCTCTCAATGAGTTGCTGAGGGGGACCGCTGGAGTGCCGAAGACCCAGCGCATCCCCTGGGCACAGGAACAAGACGAGGCCTTCCAGGCTATAAAGAATGCCCTTACTTCAGCCCCGATTTTGGCCTATGCAGACTTCAATCAACCGTTCCTGTTGTACACAGATGGTAGCCTTCATGGTGCAGTACTTTCTCAGATACAAGATGAACATGAGAGAGTCATCGGGTATGCCAGCAGGTCCCTGCGAGACAGCGAAAGAAACCCTCACAATTACAGCTCCTTCCGATTAGAGCTCCTGACCCTGGTGTGGGCCATGACAGAAAAGTTTGCAGGCTTCCTGACAGGTGCCAAGATTCAAGTTCGAACAGACAATAGTCCCCTGGCCCACCTTGAGAATGCTAAATTGGGGGCCTTAGAACAACGGTGGGTGGCTCGCCTAGCCAAGTTCGACTTTACCATCCGTTATCACCCTGCTACCGAAAACGCAAATGCTGATGGGCTGTCAAGAGTGACTGTGGAGACTCCAGTGGGGGATCTTGATGAGCAACTCGAAGAGGAGGAAACCCCAGACTTTTGCAAGTTTAAGCCCCCAATGGTTGCAGCCCAGTCAAGAAGGGAGGCCTGCGCATTACCCAGGTCCCTGGGGAGAACCAATGAGGAATGGGGACATGTTCAGGATGAAGATGAAGGGCTGAGACAGATGAAATGGTGGGTAACTCAAAAGCGTAAGCCTGGCAAACAAGAGAGAGATGATCTGAACTCTGAAATGAGGAGTGTGTTACATCAGTGGGATAGACTGGAGGTGCGAGAGTCAGTGCTATATCGTAAGAGGCAACAGCCAAAAGATATGGAGGTAAGGTGGCAAGTGGTCATCCCAGGAAGAATGGCTCTAGAAGTAGCTAAAGAAGCCCACGAATTCGGAGCGCACTTCGGCCCCACAAAGACTTACCATTGGTTATAGCGGTATGTGTATTGCCCCCGGTTGGAGCTTGTGGTGGAAGAGGTTTGCCGGCAATGTTGAGTATGTGACCTTAGGGTTGAGCGACTTTTCTTTTTTGGGGGTCGAGTCGGGTTCTGCGAAACCCGACTATCTCAAAAGTCGAGTCGAGTGAAATCGGCCGATTTTCTTGAAAAGTCGGGGATCGACCGAAACACGAAACCCAATGGAAGTCAATGGGGAAGCATAGTCAGCAGTGAGTGGGGGCCAGGAAAACACGTACAGTGCCCATTTTAATGGCAAAAACATCCATTCTTGTTACTGAAGCTTGCCAATCTTAATTTACCTTATAATAATACTTAGGCATTGGAAATTGGCGGTCATTTGGCTAAAGTTGTGGGGGGTAGGGCTGGTTCAAGTATTTAGTGGGCCCAGGAAATGTGGACCACGTCACGGCAGTGGAGCAGGGAGAGGTAAGTATTTCAACTTTGCAAGTGCTGTGATCCTAAGCAAGCAGGTGGGGCCCACTCGTTGGCATTGGCACTGCCACAGGGCCCCTCAAAGTACGGCGGTGTGTTTGCACGGCGGGAGTGCCTCCCACCGGCAGCGACACTTTTGCGTACTATGAGGGGCCCTGTGCCAGTGACGTCGCCAACGAGTATTCCCCCCCACCTGATGAAGGAACCTGCACTTTCATCTGCACCTTCCTCTTTGTCCCCGTGTAAGGTGGTATGGTATGCGGGAAGGGGAACCTGACTTTCAGCAGGGTCACATTCTGGCTGTGTAGCATGCACGGGGAATGTAGCGTTCTGGGTCAATGTACCAGCAGACTCATCTATCACTGGCTGGGCAATGGGCAGAATGAGGAGGAAACACAGATATAGGCCCAAATAATAAAGTGGGCTAAATGCAGTTCAAAATTGGTAACAGGACTAACCAGGGGGCATTGCTTTGTTCAGTGAAGTACAACTGTAATGAGAGGCTGACACAGTGAGTAGGCCCAAATCAGTAAGTAGGCTAAATGCAGTTCAAAATTGGTAACAGAAGTAAACAGGCAGCACTGGTTTGTTCAGTGGAGGAGAACATCAATGAGCGGCAGACACCGTTAGTAGGGCCAACAAAACAAGTAGGCCAAATGCAGTGTTATATTAAAAACAATTTAACGAGAGCCTGAAGATAGAAGCTAGGGAAAGGCAACCTGGAGAACACCTTGGAGCGGAAGACACCGTTTGTAGAACCCAGACCCAACTTGTAGGCCTAATGCAGTGGTGTTTCAACAACTACTTAACGAGAGCTTCAAGATAGAAGCTAGGGAGAGGCAACCTGGAAAACACCTTGGAGCGTCAGACACCGTCTCTAGAACCCAGACCCAACTTGTAGGCCTAATGCAGTGTTGTTTCAACAACTACTTAACAAGAGCTTCAAGATAGAAGCTAGGGAGAGGCAACTTGGAGAACACCTTGGAGCGGAAGACACCATTTGTAGAACCCAGACCCAACGTGTAGGCCTAATGCAGTGGTGTTTCAACAACTACTTAACGAGAGCTTGAAGATAGAAGCTAGGGGTAGGCAACATGGAGAACACCTTGGAGCGGAAGTCTCAGTTTGTAGACCCCAACGAAACTTGTGGCCCCAATGCAGTTTTAAAATTACGACAAGCTGAAAACCAGACAATTGCAGCTTTTTTTTTTTTTAGAGGAGGACAGCTGCATTGAGTGGCGCAGACAGACACTGCTAGTAGGCCTTATACCACAAAGTTGGCTGGCTGCAGGTTTAAAAAAGGTTACATGGGTACAAGGCCAAAAACAATCAAACATGAAGATATTTTATCAAATATCCCAACCATGCTCAACCCCACCATGGGGGAGCGGCCCAAAGAGATATTTAATTATTTTTAGTCACAACGGACACTCCTAAGAATAGCATTTAACAAAAGAAAGAGCATGGCACTTAAACACTGTCTTTTGTCACCTACAAATTTATGCACAATTTTATGGGTATGTCCTGTCATTATGAGGCCCCGTCATTATATATGTTTAGCGCTATTTTCACTGATTGTTAACCAATTAGTCACTTTGAGCAATGTATGACCATCTCAAACGCTATTGTTTCTATCTTTCCTCCTCTATCTGGGGCTATTATTGGCTCCGCTGGTTATTTGACTGTTTTTCTCCGCCCCCCTTCCCCTCTTTTTGTGATTCATCACCTTCTAGTTTGAGCACAGGGCCACTGTGCGCATGTCCGCTGACGTCTTGGTCCGGAGCATTGCGGGCGGCGCCGTGTGATGACGCGTGCGGGTCAGTGACGTCATTGCGACGGAACTGACCGCGGCGCCATCTTGGATGCCGCCGGTGATGCAATTTCCGGTCGGGCGGGTGATGACATGCGCCGCGACAGGTGGAAAGGGGTCCCTCTAGTGAGATGCATTACATAAGGCATTTTCAGGTCACATAGCAGCATCGCCCCCTGACGAAGCTAACGCGAAACGCGCGTTGGGGCCACCTGGCGGGTTATCCTAGTTGCCTCCTATCTGGGTAAGGATTTAGTTTGATGGACTTATAGCGATTTCTTAGATCTGACTGGCCTATTACGGACTCTATTGTGGTCACTCGGTCTGTGCGCAGGGCTGATACAAATTACATGACTTCATATTAGCCGGGTAGATTTACGTATGAGAACTTTATTATTGTAGGTCCTTGCCCCTAGACGTTTACAGCACTATGCACTTTAAATAATAACTACCGGGCACTAGTTTAACCCTTTCAGGTGTTTATTTTTCCATCTTTTGCTACCAATTATCCTCTTTGTTATGATTTATATTAAGGTATTATTTGAAAACATCTTTATTTATGTATGTGTAGTATTATGATTGTCATTTGTATAATAAAATATTTATTTATGGACATGAACTCCATTTTTTCTTTTGTTAAATACATGGGTACAAGGGCAGCATTGGTGTGGTCAGCGGAGGACATTTGGAAGGAGGGACCACAGATAGTCTTAGTAGGCCTAAAATAAAAAAATTAGGCTCAATGCAGTTAGAATTATGTGGCAGGGGTACACAGGCAGCATTGATGTGGTAAGCGGAGGTGATTTGAAGGAGGGACCGCAGACAGATTTAGTAGGCCTAAAATAACAAAATAGGCTCTATGCAGCTTCTATTAAGTGGCAGGGGTACACAGGCAGCATTGGTGTGGTCAGTGGAGGGCAATTTGAAGGAGGGACCGCAGACAGACTTAGTAGGCCTAAAATAACAAAATAGGCTCTATGCAGCTTCTATTATGTGGCAGGGGTACACAGGCAGCATTGGTGTGGTCAGCGGAGGGCAATTTGAAGGAGGGACCGCAGACAGACTTAGTAGGCCTAAAATAAAGAAATTAGGCTCAATGCAGCTTCTATTATGTGGCAGGGGTACACAGGCAGCATTGGTGTGGTCAGCGGAGGACAATTGGAAGGAGTGTCTGACACAGTACTCCCAAAAAATAAATAGATGTTAATGTCTCGCAAAACAACAACAACAAAAAAAAGGGTGGCATACTTAGGTACAGGGGTGGGCTCCTCTGCTGACTTTCAGACATAGTAATTTGGCGCAAAGTATTTACTGGTGTAAATATAGGACACGACCCCTGACTATTTTAACTAGCATCATACATGTCAACAAATTGGTATTGTCAGTGCCAGGCATTGAAGGATTTCAGTGCATAGACTAAACATTGGTAGAGCTGTGAGAGATAATTTTGCAAGTGGTAGAGCACTGTTTGAGCTGGGGGGGACACTCTCTTGCGGCCAGCGGTACAGGCCCAGGGCCCCTCATGTTACAACGGTGTGTCTGACGTTGGGTGCGCGCCACCACCGCCAGAGACACTTCATTGTACTATGAGGGACCCAGTGGTAGTGCCATCGACCAAAAGTGGGCACACTCACCTCTTCAGACAAACGGCACTCTCACGGGTGCTTGCACCAAGTGGCGAGACCATAACCCCGTGAGGGGAGTAAGCCCATTTAGGGACGTGTAAACATGTTGTATGCTGAACAGCTGCAAATTAAGAGATTGGAACAGTCAGTAAGACCAGTCCACAAGCAAGACCTTTTTATAGGAAAGCTAGGTGTCAGCTGGGAAAGGTGGGGCAAAATAATTAGAAATCCATGAGTAGTTCATTTTAATGAAGGTTAGATCATCAACATTTTGGGTAGCCAGACGAGTCCTTTTCGGTCAATATTGAACCAGCAGCACTGAATACTGTTTCTGATAGCACACTAGCTGCTGGGCAAGCAAGCTCCTGCAATGCATATTGGGCCAATTCAGGCCAGGTGTCTATTTTGGATGCCCAGTAATCAAATGGGAATGACGGTTGAGGGAGAACATCGATAAGGGATGAAAAATAGTTAGTAACCACACTGGACAAATGTTGTCTCTTGTCACTTTGAATTGATGCTGCAGTACCTGTCCTGTCTGCGGTCATTGCGAAATCACTCCACAACCTGGTCAGAAAACCCCTCTGTCCAACGCCACTTCTGATTTGTGCACCTCTAACACCTCTGCCCGGTTGCCCCTTGCAGCTCGTGTGAGAACCATCACCGGCGCTGTGTGCTGGGAATGCCTGAATCAAACGGTCTACAAGACTTGCTTGTTTTGTTGCCAATATTTGTTCGAGGTTCTCATGTGGCATGATATTTTGCAATTTGCCTTTATAGCGAGGATCAAGGAGGCAGGACAACCAGTAATCGTCATTGGTCATGATTTTTATAATGCGTGGGTCCCTTTTGAGGATACGCAAGGCATAATCCGCCATGTGGGCCAATGTTCCAGTTGTCAAATCTGCACTTGTGCTGGGTTGAGGGGCAGTTTCTGGCAAATCAACGTCACTTGTCTCCCTCAAAAACCCTGAACCCGGCCTTGCAATGCCACCAGTTTCTATTGCCCCCTGAGAAGATTCCTCATCCAAAAAATACTCATCCCCATCATTCTCCTTGTCCTCCTCCTCTTCGCCCGCCACCTCGTCCTGTAGACTGCCCTGACCAGACAATGGCTGACTGTCATCAAGGCTTCCCTCGTCCTCGGCTGCAGACGCCTGCTCCTTTATGTGCGTCAAACTTTGCATTAGCAGACGCATTAGGGGGATGCTAATGCTTAGTAGGGCGTTGTCCGCACTAACCAGCCATGTGCATTCCTCAAAACACTGAAGCACTTGACACAGGTCTTGTAGCTTCGACCACTGCACACCTGACAACTCCATGTCTGCGATTCAACTGCCTGCCTGTGTATGTGTATCCTCCCACAAATACATAACAGCACGCCTCTGTTCACACAGTCTCTGAAGAATGTGCAGTGTGGAGTTCCACCTTGTTGCAACGTCGATGATTAGGCGATGCTGGGGAAGGTTCAAAGACCGCTGATGGTTCTGCATACGGCTGGAGTGTACGGGCGAACAGCGGATATGCGATCAAAGTCTGCGCACTTTAAGGAGCAGGTCGGGTAACCCCGGATAACTTTTCAGGAAGCAGTGCACCACCAGGTTTAAGGTGTGAGCCAGGCAAGGAATGTGTTTCAGTTGTGAAAGGGCTATGGCAGCCATAAAATTCCTTCCGTTATCACTCACTACCTTGCCTGCCTCAAAATGTACAGTGCCCAGCCATGACTGAGTTTCTTTCTGCAAGAACTCGGACAGAACTTCCGCGGTGTGTCTGTTGTCGCCCAAACACTTCATTGCCAATACAGCCTGCTGACGCTTGCCACTAGCTGTCTCATAATGGGACACCTCGTGTGCAACAGTGGCAGCTGCAGATGGAGTGCTCGTGCGACTGCGGTCTGTGGACGAGCTCTCGCTTCTGCAGGAGGACGAGGAGGAGGGGGGGTGAACGCCTACAGCCAACTGTTTCCTAGACCGTGGGCTAGGCAGAACTGTCCCAATATTGCTGTCCCCTGTCGACCCTGCATCCACCACATTAACCCAGTGTGCCATGATGGACACGTAACGTCCCTGGCCATGCCTAAGGGTCCATGCATCTGTTGTCAGGTGCACCTTTGTACTCACAGATTGCCTGAGTGCATGGACGATGCGGTCTTTTACATGCTGGTGGAGGGCTGGGATGGCTTTTCTCGAAAAGAAGTGTCAACTGGGTAGCTCGTATCGTGGCACAGCATAGTCCATCAGGGCTTTGAAAGCTTCGCTTTCAACTAACCAGTAGGGCATTATCTCTAACGAGTTTAGTCTAGCAATGTGGGCGTTCAAACCCTGTGTATGCGGATGCCAAGATGAGTACTTCCTTTTCCTAACGAGAGTCTCATGTAGGGTGAGCTGGACTGGAGAGCTGCAGATGGTGGAACTAGCGGGGGTGCCGGTGGACATGGCAGACTGAGAGAGGGTTGGAGATGATATTCTTGCTGGTGCCCTACATACAGTGTTTCCTACCACGAACCTGGTGATTCCCTGACTGCTTTGGCCTTGCGACGAAACCTGCACATTTACTGCAGGTGGTGCGGTAAACGGTGGGCTTACAGTGAGGGAAGGGATGTAGCGTTGCTGACAAGCTTCATTGGCAGAGGGTGCTACAACCTTAAGGGACGTTTGGTAGTTAGTCCAGGCTTGCAAGTGCATGGTGGATAAATGTCTACGCATGCAACTTGTATTTAGATTTTTAACATTCTGACTTCTGCTGAAGGTACTTGAACATTTTTGACAGATGACTTTCTTCCTACTATCGGATACCTTTTCAGGCATTGCAGACTGAGCTTCTTTAACCGGATGGTCACGCTGTCCTACAACTGGTTTTGGTTTTGCCACACGTTTTTGGCCAGATACGGGCCTGGCAGATGGAACCTTTTGCGATGTTGATGCCTGCTGCGGCTCCTCCTCCTCCGCTTCAGAGCTACTGCCGGCGGCACCCTGTTCCCCCAATGGCTGCCAATCGGGGTCAACAACTGGGTCATCTATGACCTCCTCTTCTATGTCGTGTGCAACTTCCTCTGTGTCACCGTGTAAGCCGGTGCTATAGGGTTCGTGACAGGGCTCTATAGTCTCATCAGGGTCAGATTCTGGATCAGTACACTGCGAGGGCAATGTTCTGATCTGAGTCAAAGGAACAGCATAGTAATCTGGCTGTGGCTGTGAATCTCTGCACTCCATGTCCGATTCATCTTGTAATGGGCATGGCCTGTTAACAATTTCCCTTTCTAACCCAGGAAACATATGTGTAAAGAGCTCCATGGAGTAACCCGTTGTGTCGCCTGACGCATCCTTCTCTGTTGTTCTTGGTGAAGAAGACAAGGAAGCGACTTGTCCCGGACCGGGAACATCCACTGACGACGCGCTGCTTTTAGCAGTTTCCGAAGAGGAGGCGAAAGAGCTAGAGGCAGAGTCAGCAAGGAAAGCCAAAACTTGTTCCTGCTGCTCCGGCTTTAAAAGCGGTTTTCCTACTCCCAGAAAAGGGAGCGTTCGAGGCCTTGTGTAGCCAGACGATGACGCTGGCTCAAAAACTCAAGACTTAGGTGCTATATTGATTTTCCCACGACCACCTGATGCTCCACCACCACTACCATCATTACCAGCTGGCAATGACCACCCACGGCCACGACCTCTTCCACCAGACTTCCTCATTGTTTGAAAAACGTAACCAAACAAACAAGCAAACGGTATTTGTTACTGTAAAACCAGTTACAAGGTGTACTCAAACTTGTGGTGAATTTATATCTCCCTTTATAGGTGGGAGAGACAGCAGGAAAAATCAGGCCCACTGTATAACAGTACACAGCTTAAGTGGCAGACAGATATGCCACTAACAGGACTGAAGCAGATGCACACACTACCAATAAAAATCTCCCCCTTTTTATTTTTTCTGGGAGAATATTTAAGAAATCAGGCCCACTCTTATACAGTATATTTTCTGTGGCAGAAAATGAAAGACAGATGCCACAGACAGGACTGGCAGTGATGCATATTTGCCAATCTTAATCTCCCACTTGTTTTATTTTTTCTGGGAGAATTGTGAATTAATCAGGCCCACTGTATTAGAGTATATTTTCTGTGGCAGAAAGTGGCTTGAAGAGATATAACACAAAAAAAAAGGGACTGTACTACAATTACTATCTCCCTACAGTAATCTCAGAAAAGTATGGCAGGCAGCAATAAAAAGGACTGCTCTGCTGCACACAAAAGTATAAAGTGTGGACAAACAAACAAGATAGCTGTGCAGAAAGGAAGGAGCAACAGGATTTGTGCTTTGAAAAAAGCAGTTGGTTTGCACAGCGGCGTACAAACAGCAATGCAGCTATCAGGGAGCCTTCTAGGGCAGCCCAATAAGCTACAGAGCTGAGGAACAAAAATCTAGCCTCCACTGTCCCTGCAAACAAAAGGTGGTGTTGGACAGTGGAAATCGCTACAGCACAAGCGGTTTGGGGGTTAATGTACCCTGCCTAACGCTATCCCTGCTTCTGACGAAGCGGCAGCAACCTCTCCCTATACTCAGATCGGCAGCAGTAAGATGGTGGTCAGCGTGCACGCCCCTTTATAGCCCCTGTGACGCTGCAGAAAGCAAGCCAATCACTGCCATGCCCTTCTCTAAGATGGTGGGGACCAGGACCTATGTCATCATGCTGCCCACACTCTTCGTCCACCTTCATTGGCTGAGAAATGGCGCTGAACGCGTCATAGAAACGCGACTTTGGTGCGAAGGTCGCCGACCGCGTTGCCGACCCCACACTGGGATCGGATCAGGTTTCATGAAACATGACTTTTCCAAAAGTCAGCGACTTATGAAAATGACCGATCCGTTTCGCTCAACCCTATGTGACCTCATTAACCTCTTCATGACCCAGCCTATTTTGACCTTAAAGACCTGGCCGTTTTTTGTAATTCTGACCAGTGTCCCTTTATGAGGTAATAACTCAGGAACGCTTCAACGAATCCTAGCGGTTCTGAGATTGTTTTTTCAAGATATATTGGGCTTCATGTTAGTGGTAAATTTAGGTCGATAATTTTTGCGTTTATTTGTGAAAAAAATGGAAATTTGGCTAAAATTTTGAAAATTTTGCAATTTTCAAATTTGAATTTTTATTCTGTTAAACGAGAGAGGTATGTGACACAAAATAGTTAATAAATAACATTACCCACATGTCTACTTTACATCAGCACAATTTTGGAACCAAAATTCTTTCTTGCTAGGAAGTTATAAGGGTTAAAATTCGACCAGCGATTTCTCATTTTTACAGCAAAATTTACAAAACCATTTTTTTTAGGGACCACCTCACATTTGAAGTCAGTTTTAGGGGTCTATATGGCTGAAAATACCCAAAAGTGACACCATTCTAAAAACTGCACCCCTCAAGGAACTCAAAACCACATTCAAGAAGTTTATTAACCCTTCAGGTGCTTCACAGCAGCAGAAGCAACATGGAAGGAAATAATGAACATTTAACTTTTTAGTCACAAAAATGATGTTTTAGCAACAATTTTTTTATTTTCCCAAGGGTAAAAAGAGAAACTGGACACCAAAAGTTATTGTACAATTTGTCCTGAGTACACCGATACCCCATATGTGGGGGGGAACCACTATTTGGGCGCACGACAGGGCTCGGAAGGGAAGGAGCGCCATTTGACTTTTTCAATGAAAAATTGGCTCCAATCTTTAGCGGACACCATGTCGCGTTTGGAGAGCCCCTGTGTGCCTAAGCATTGGAGCTCCCCCACAAATGACCCCATTTTGGAAACTAGACCCCCCAAGGAGCTTATCTAGATGCATAGTGAGCACGTTGAACCCCCAGGTGCTTCACAAATTGATCCGTAAAAATGAAAAAGTACTTTTTTTTCACAAAAAAATTCTTTTAGCCTCAATTTTTTCATTTTCACATGGGTAATAGGATAAAATGGATCCTAAAATGTGTTGGGCAATTTCTCCTGAGTACATAGATACCTCAAATGTGGACACAAACCACTGTTTGTGCACACGGCAAGGCTCGGAAGGGAAGGAGCACCATTTGACTTTTGAATGAAAAATTAGCTCCAATCATTAGCGGACACCATGTCGCGTTTGGAGAGCCCCTGTGTGCCTAAACATTGGAGCTTCCCCACATGTGACCCCATTTTGGAAACTAGACCCCCAAGGAACTTATCTAGATGCATAGTGAGCACTTTGAACCCCCAGGTGCTTCACAAATTGATCCGTAAAAATGAAAAAGTACTTTTTTTTCACAAAAAATTTCTTTTAGCCTCAATTTGTTCATTTCCACATGGGCAACAGGATAAAATGGATCCTAAAATGTATTGGGCAATTTCTCCTGTGTACACTGATACCTCACATATGGGGGTAAACCACTGTTTGGGCACACGGCAGGGCTCAGAAGGGAAGGAGCGCCATTTGACTTTTTGAATGAAAAATTAGCTCCAATCGTTAGCGGACACCATGTCGCGGTTGGAGAGCCCCTGTGTGCCTAAACATTGGAGCTTCCCCACATGTGACCCCATTTTGGAAACTAGGCCTCCCAAGGAACTAATCTAGATGTGTGGTGACCAATTTAAACCCTAAAGTGCTTCACAGAAGTTTATAACGCAGAGCCGTGAAAAGAAAAAATCATTTTTCTTTCCTCAAAAATTATTTTTTAGCCCACAATTTTTTATTTTCACAAGAGTAACAGGAGAAATTGGACCGGAAAAGTTGTTGTCCAGTTTGTCCTGAGTACGCTGATACCCCATATGTGGGGGGAACCACTGTTTGGGCACACGTCGGGGCTCGGAAGGGAAGTAGTGACTTTTGAAATGCAGACTTTGATGGAATGGTCTGCGGGCGTCATGTTGCGTTTGCAGAGCCCCTGATGTGCCTAAACAGTAGAAACCCCCCACAAGTGACCACACTTTGGAAACTAGACCCCCCAAGGAACTTATCTAGATATGTGGTGAGCACTTTGAACCCCCAAGTGCTTCACAGAAGTTTACAACGCAGAGCCGTGAAAATAAAAAAATCATGTTTCTTTCCTCAAAAATGATGTTTTAGCAAGCAATTTTTTATTTTCACAAGGGTAACAGGAGAAATTGGACCCCAGTAGTTGTTGCCGAGTTTGTCCTGAGTATGCTGGTACCCCATATGTGGGGGTAAACCACTGTCTGGGCGCATGACAGATCTCGGAAGGGAAGTAGTGACTTTTGAAATGCAGACTTGATGTAATGGTCTGCGGGCGTCATGTTGCATTTGCAGAGCCCCTGATGTGCCTAAACACTAGAAACCCCCCACAAGTGACCACGTGTTGGAAACTATACCCCCCAGGGAACTTATCTAGTTATGTGGTGAGCACTTTGAACTCCCAAGTGCTTCACAGAAGATTACAACGCAGAGCCGTGAAAATAAAAAATCATTTTTCTTTCCTCAAAAATGCTGTTTTAGCAAGCATTTTTTTATTTTCACAAGGGTAACAGGAGAAATTGGACCCCAATAATTGTTGCCCAGTTTGTCCTGAGTATGCTGGTACCCCATATGTGGGGGTAAACCACTGTTTGGGCGCACGTCGGGGCTCGGAAGGGAGGGGGAACCGTTTGACTTTTTGAATGCAAGATTGACTGGAATCAATCGTGGCGCCATGTTGCATTTGGAGACCCCTGATGTGCCGTAACAGTGGAAACCCCTCAATTCTAACTCCAACACTAACCCCAACACACCCCTAACCCTAATCCCAACTCTAGCCATAACCCTAATCACAACCCTAACCCCAACACACACCTAACCACAACCCTAATACCAACACACCCCTAACCCTAATTCCAATTCCAACCCTAACCCTAAGGCTATGTGCCCACGTTGCGGATTCGTGTGAGATTTTTCCGCACCATTTTTAAAAAATCCGCAGGTAAAAGGCACTGCATTGTACCTGCGGATTTACCACAGATTTCCAGTGTTTTTTCACCTGTGGATTCCTATTGAGGAACAGGTGTAAAACGCTGCGGAATCCGCACAAAGAATTGACATGCTGCGGAAAATACAACACAGTGTTTCCGCGCTGTATTTTCTGCACCATGGGCACGGCGGATTTGGTTTTCCATAGGTTTATATGGTACTGTAAACCTGATGGAAAACTGCTACGAATCCGCAGCGGCCAATCCGCTGTGGATCCGCAGCCAAATCTGCTGCAGATCCGCAGCCAAATCCGCACCACGTGCACAAAGCCTAATTCTAACCCCAACCCTAGTTCTAACCCTAATTCTAGCCGTAACCGAAACCCTAACCCTAAGACCAGGTTCACGTTGCGCTAGCAGCAGCCCATTCAGCACATACGCTAATGGGCTGCTGCTAGCGTAAGTGCCGATGTTTGCATCACGCTAGCACAGATAGAGCATCTGCTAGTTCTATCTGCGCTAGCAGTGACGGACCCGGAAACGCTGCAGCCTGCGTCTCCGGGTCCGTCACTCAATGACGGCACATCCCTAGTGTACACCCATTGTGGGCGTGCGCTAGTAATGCGTCCGAAATTGCTGTCAATGGTGGCCGTAACGGACTACGTTACACCGCATTTATGCCGTGGTGTAACGTAGTCCGTCTAACGGACTGCTAAGACGCAGTGTGAACTAAACCTAACCCTAACCCTAACCCTAGTGGGGCAAAGAAAAAAAAATTTCTTTATTTTATTTTTGTCCCTACCTATGGGGGTGATAAAGGGGGGGTTATTTATTAGGTTCTATCACAGCGATCAAAATGTACTTGTAACGAGTCTGCCGGCCGGCCATTTTCCAAGATGGCGGCGCCCATGCAGCAGCCGGATGGACACCGGGAGGGACACGGGAGGTCGGTAAGTATGATGGGGGGGATCGGACAGCGGGGGGAGCGGACAGGAGGACGGAGGGGAGCGGAGGACATGAAATGACAGGACGGAGGACCGGAGGGGAGGCGATCGGTGGCGGTGGGGGGGTCAGGTCACGATCTCCAGCCATGGCTGATGCTATTGCAGCATCGGCCAGGGCTGGATTGTAATATTTCACCAATTTTCATTGGTGAAATATTACTATCGCTCTGATTGAAAGTGAAACGTCACTTTCAACAGCCAATCAGAGCGATCGTAGCCAAGGGGGGGGTGAAGCCACCCCCCCTGGGATAAAGTACAACTTCTCCTGTCCCTGCAGGCCGGGTGAAATTACAGTTAACCCTTTCATCCGGCCTGCAGGAGCCCAATCCGGCCATGACGCATATGCTACGTCACAGGTCGGATTGGCACAGGTTTTCATGACGCATACGGTGCGTCAAAGGTCGGGAAGGGGTTAAGAGTACTGAACAGAGGGCACCCATCCAGACCATACAAACTAAGGAACCAGTAGAAGTCTTGATAATCGACTATCTCCTCATGGGACACTCAGCCCGGGGGCTGCAATACTGTTTTGTGATGACCGATCATTTCTCTAAGTTCGCAGTAGTCACTCCAACTAGAGACCAGACTGCGGAATCGGCGGTGCGAGCCATCTGTCAAGACTTCATCCGGGTGTATGGGTGCCCAAAGCTCATCCACTCCGACCAAGACGCATGTTTCCAAGGCAAGGTGATGGAAGAATTGTATCGCATGTATGGCATCGAGCGGTCCCGGACCACCCCTTACCACCCTCAAGGCAACGGAGCTTGTGAACGCTTCAACAGAACCTTACTTCAAATGCTGAGAATGTTGGAGGAGGATAAGAAGGCGTGTTGGCCAGACTATCTGCCAGAATTGGTCTGGACCTACAACAATCGGGTCCACTCCACCACGGGTTATACCCCCTATCTACTGTTGTTTGGAAGAGCTGGATGAGAGATCATCGAGCTGAATTTGGAACAGCCAAAGGAGCTGATGGAGCGAACTGTCACCTCATGGGTGAAAGAGCATCGGCAACGATTGCAAACGATACGGCGGTTGGCGGGTCAGCAACTGCAAGAAAAAGAACATATGGGCCGCAAACCGACTCAAGAGTTACCGCGCCAACCTGTAGACCGAGTATTAGTCAGAAAGAAATGCCCTAGGGGAAAACTAAGTGAGAGATGGGAAGTACAGCCGTATAAAGTTATCGAGCGAGTGTATGCTAACGGCCCTGTCTCCAAGGTACAGATTGAGAATGGGGCATCCGCCCCTAGAGTACTTCACAGAAATATGCTGCGGTCTTGCCGGTCTGAGGTCTGTTCTACGCCATTGTCGCCTGAAGGTGCCACTCCACTTCCTGAATCTGTCATGCCTGATGGTGAAATCGATGATGAGTGGTGGACCGTCCCTGACACAGTAGGGGGTCCTCAGCCGCACAGAGACGGTAATCCCATGGATGTACCAGTACTGCCATTTGAGGATGAGACCAGTCAAGAGCTCACAATGTCTCCTGCAACAAGTGTTCCTCTGGAAGATAGTCGAGCCTTGCCTGACAGCCAAGAGCTTCGGAGATCCCAGAGGTCTAATGCGGGGGTTCCACCAGTCCGATATGTAGAACAGTGTGCTCTGTCTGTTTTTACACCTTTGTTGTCTCCTCTATAGGTGCTGTTCCGTATTGCACGTTCCTTCATTACGCTTCAACCTTGATTCTGTGATGGTCGAGGACAACCATCATTAAGAAGGGAGGCATGTAAGAGGGTAGTACTGTTATGAACAGTAACACGCTGCCACTTTAAGAGACAGTACCCCCTTGTCTGGTATGATGGATTGTCCTGCTTCCCCCTGCTTTAGACGGTGAAGATAAACTGCCCTAGGATGAGGGGAGGAGATGAGCCTGAACTGTGTGTGTGAGCTGAAGCTGCTAAAGAGAGAGAAATGTGTGCTGTTTGCTACAAGAAATTTGCAAGACTTTTCCGGGTACAGCAAAGGTGGCTGTCCTGTGCTAGTTTCTGAAGCCACGAAGATACTGAGAAAGGGACTTACGGTTTCCAGGAGCATCCCTAGGATCCAGAAGCAAGGAGAAGACCACGTTTCACAGAGCTGACAGAAAGCCGTGCACACCACCATGTTGGACTTCTGGGGGCCCCCTGGGACTGGACCTGAGTCCCCAACATCACCATGAGTCTGTTCCTGCTTGGTGCACCTGTTAGGGCCTAGTGTAGGCTTCAGTAGTCAGTACACAGGAGCCGTGTGGCCTGTTTAGTAAAGGCCAGGGAGGTTATACATAGAGTAGCATCGTTATTTGTTAATTGTTTAAACTTGCTTGTGAGACATATTCTGAGTCTGTAATAGTTGTAGCACCGTGCTATTTTGCAGAAAAGATAACACATGTACATTGTCTTTTGCCATTGCATACCCCTGTTTGCATCTTCCTCATTCCCTTCATTCCTTGCCTTCTAATAAATTAACCCTTTGTTGTTTGCACCTCATCTTGTGTACAGTAGTCTTCCTGCACAGTGGTGGTCCCCCGGCCATCACTTCAATGTGACCCTTGATCTCCAATGAGAGATCTTACCCAGTGCATGCTCAGAAGGGGAAAAGCAGGACTTAGTCCCAAAAGCGTCTGCTCGCCGCTGCCCAGCACTGGCTTCAATGGCAGAAGCTGGAAAAGCAGCAGTAACCCTTTGCACAGAGTGAGACTGAGCAAGATGCTGGGACCAACGTCTCTGCTGAGCAGGCTCCACTGCGGCAGGAGAAGAATGGGAGACTGCAGCGGAGATGGCCCGAGATTCCCCTTGTGCAGAGGCGGGAACTCGACCCCTAACAGTTTGTTTTTCAGAATGGGAGGTGGATTTTTTTTGAGCGGCTTTGGCATTGGCATTTTTGGGGGCATTTCATTTGGGCGAGTTGGTCAGCCATTCCAGGGTTAAAAAAGGGGGTTTGTTGAGGGAGGATGTGGACGTTTCTTCAGATAGGGTGGTAGTTTTCATTCATACTTCAAAAACGGATGTCACAGGCAAAAGTTGTAAAATAGTGTTATTTGAGATTCCAGATTGTCCATTGTGCCCTGTAACCTGTGTGGATAATTTCATGAAACGAGGTGGTGGATTATCTGACCCATTGTTAGTTCACGCTGATGGCTCCTTTTTGTTGCGTTTTCAGTTTGTTTCCGTATTTTGGAGCAGTTTGAAGTCGGGGGAATTTCAGCAGCAAAGTATAGTGTACATTCATTTTGGATAGGGATGGCAACAGAGGCGGCCAGGAGGGATTTTGGGGGATGAGGTGGTAAAGAGGATAGGGCGGTGGGAATCAGAGAGATTCCGGTCTTATGTTCGCCCGGGTTTGGCTTGATATTCATGGTTCAAGTATTTGGTTGTTAATATTAATTAGTGTTGTTGTTTTGTTCTCTTACAGAGCATGAAAAAAGGCTGGTTTGGATAATGGGACACTCTTTCGATTTCTGGGCAGCGCAGAGGGCAGCAGTTCGTCCGGATGGTCGTCAGTTGGGTTTTTCGCAGGAATTGGTAACCCTGCAGTGGATTGGAAAAAGCGGGATGATATGGAGTCAGTTTTTGCCCGAGCTTCACCGCTTTGTGAGCTTGGATCTGGTCCCACAAATAGTGGTTGTCCATTTGGGGGGTAATGATTTAGGGATGAGGCCTTTTAGAGAATTGATAAAAGACATCAAGTTTGATATGTTAAGACTATGGGCGATGTTTCCCAAGGTTATGGTGATTTGGTCCGACATCGTTCCGCGGAAGGTTTGGCGTGGCGCTAGGTCGGTTGAGGGGTGAATAAAGCAAGGATCAAAGTGAACAAAGCTGTTTCTCGATTTATGGCGAGGAATGGGGTAATAGTAGTGCGGCACTTAGATTTGGAGTCCGGCGCTGGAGGTTTCTGGAGGTTGCATGGTGTGCACGTAAATGCAGTCGGTACGAATATATGGTGCTTGGCTATACAGGAAGGCATTGAAACAGCTTTGAAGGTTTGGGGGGATATAAATGTTTAAGGGATCAGAACATTTATGTTTGTGGCATGGGGTGGTGCTCCTCGAAGTTGGTGGAATTGGAAAATGGCGGATTGGTGGGGTGATCTCAACAGGTCCTGGACTCCCCTTGGTGAATTAAAATGGTCAAGGGATATACGACATGGTGCAACTTTCGGAGAAAAAATTAATATAAGACGGTGTCTTATTTTCGAGGAAACAGGGTACATATCGATATGGAGAGACTCGGGACAGATGGAGCGCTATTTGTCCCCTGGAGCGCAGATTTTCCTATAATAGTTTGCAGATTCCATATAAAGAAAAGCAAAATATTCCCTCAAGTTACCATATTTTTTAAATTATACCCCATTGGGAATTTATCTACAGAAGTAGTGACGATTTTGACTCCATGAGTGTTTTCCAAAAAAAGGCAGCAGGGGATGTTGCTGAATGAAAATAGCAACCTGCCGTTGTATGTTGCAGTCATCAGTACATTATGCTCAACCCCTACTTCTGCAGACATGCATCGGTAAAATAGGCAGGCTCTCATCACTACAGAAATGCCAAACATATGGGCGCTAAATGTTGTTTAGGCACACTGGGGCTCAGAAGGAAGGAGGGGCATTTGGATTTGGAAGCGGAGAATTTGCTGAATTTCTTTTGTTGGGCAAGGAGCCATTTAGCTTTTTCAGAGCCTTTGTGCTACCAGTAAAATGGAAGCCCCCTATATTTCTGCTAACAGATGGCAGACCTGAGTGGGCACTTGCTTTTTTTGTGGATTGAGTTGAAGCTTTTATTGGAAACATTTTACATAACGTTTGGGATAGCATTTATCCTGCGCTCTATACTGAGCACTTACTTTGGGATTTCCACCTAAATCTGAGTGACGTGATTCAGATGAAACCACCAAGGGATCCATTCACTATAATGAGGCAGCAGATTTACTCTGGACTCCATCTGGCCTCTGTTTAGGGGTGTCCTTTTAAGAAGTGCACAAAACTGTGGCCGACGACACTTTTATACAATCCTAAAAAAATGGACACTGCTGGATCACAGGTGCTATGGCATCCACAGTGCTTCCATCTGCCTCATTATAGGGAATCTTCCTCAGGGGTTCTGTCTGTATCACTTATTTCAGAGATTTACACATAAACCCCGGTGTAAGCGCTCTGTGCAGAGCGCAGGATAGATGTGTGTCAAACCTTACTGTGATCTTTGGGAGGCAGAATGAAAAAATCAACAGCATTTGAAGAATTTGCATTGTTTATTTTTTGCATTGTTCCTTGTGTGGTATAAGTGATTAGGCAACTTTATTCTTTGGGTCAGTGCGATTATAGTGATACCAGATTTATAGGGGGTTTTTATGTTTGGCTTCTGTCACACACTGAACGATGCTTTTCATTGCAAAAACTAGTTTTTGCATCACCATACTTTGAGAATTATAATTTTTCCATATTTTGGCCGACAGAGTCATGTGAGTGCTCTCTGTTTGCGGGATGAGCTGACATTTTTATTGGTACCAATTTGGGGCACATGACATTCAGTGGGGGAAATAAGCATTTGATCCCTTGCTGATTTTGTAAGTATGCCCACTGACAAAGATATGAATGGCCTATAATTTTAAGGGTAGGTGAATTTTAACATTGATATAATATCAAAAATAAAATCCAGAAAATCTCATTCTATAAATTACATAAATTTATTTGCATTTTGTAGTGAGAAATAAGTATTTGATCCCTCTGGCAAACAAAACTTAACACTTAGTGGCAAAACCCTTGTTGGCAAGCACAGCAGTCACAACATTTTTGTAGTTGATTATGTGGTTTGCGCACATGTCAGGAAGAATTTTGGTCCATTCCTCCTTGCAGATCATCGCTAAATCATTAAGATTTTGAGGCTGTTGTTTAGCAACTCAGAGCTTCAACTCCCACCATAAGTTTTCTATGGGATTAAGGTCTGGATACTGGCTAGGCCACTCCATGACCTTAATGAGCTTCTTTTTGACTCACTCCTTTGTTTCCTTGGCTGTATGTTTTGGGTCATTGTCTTGCTGGAAGACCCAGCCACAACCCATTTTTAATTTCCTGGCGGAGGGAAGAAGGTTGTCACTTAGAATTTTACGTTACATGGCTCCATCCATTCTCCCATTGGTGCAGTGAAGTAGTCCTGTGCCATTAGCAGAGAAACACCCCCAAAGCATAATGTTGCCACCTCTATGCTTGACAGTGGGTGTTCCATAGTTTGGTCGCAGAAGAAACTTGTGAGAAGATTATATGGGGTAATTCAACTTTTATCTTCACAGAACATGAGATACATGCATCAGCTTCTTAATACAGCATAACAGAAAGTCTGATGGATGTTTTACCAGAGAGAAAGGAAAACCAAAGTACAACAAGTATGTGCAATACATTCAACTAAGCATATAACAGTAACAACATCGTCATCTACTGTCAGAAAAAGTGTTAGCTCCTCCTGCACACAAATAAGTCTGTATCAGTTGCTTATCTGCCAACACACTTTCTCAACAGGACTTATTTGGTTAAGCCTAATTTTTTCATCAGTCTCTGATGTCTTTCAGCATTCAATGCCTTTGTGAAAATATCTGATGTCATATCTTCACTTGGGCAGTACTCTAAATTTAGGATTCCTTGTTCCTGGTGATCTCTCAGGAAGTGAGACTTCATATAAATGTGTTTAGTTTTTAGATTAACTCTTTCCATCTGAGCAAGAACTAGACATCCTTGATTGTACCTAGGAATGCAGATAGGAAGAGAAGAAGATGTGACCAGTTTGTGACGGGGTGTACGGCAGAGCAAGAAGGGACAACAGGCCGAGGGACGATTCAACAGATTTATTATCAAGAATGCTGGAACAACACATGCAGGTAGATCTACAGAGTCCACAATTAGTCCAACGGAACAGGTTCGGGGCACCTCCCGATAATCCTTGTGCCAGCTAACAAAGCAATAGTCCACACGAGTCCAAGGGATCCCAAAACAATCCCATGAACGACGAGATATGTCCTCAGCTGAAGTCTCGCCCCGTTCGCTTCTGCAGTCCCAGATGGGCGTAGGGTCTTGCCTCAGCTAAGAATCCCCACTCCTTCTCCTTCAAGGATCAACTCACATCTGATCTCAAAATAAGAATGGATTGTCTGAGCTCCTGGGATCCGCCCATGAAGGGGGGGTAGGGGTCACACCTTCTATTCAATGGTTGGGTCCACCAGAAGATTCTAGATTGGTGGGCTCCAGGTAGTCTATGTAGTATGTACATTTGACTAGCCACCTGCTGTGAGGAAGAATGGCTATTCTTTCACTAGTGATGTTGACAAAGCTTAATTACATTATAGCTTAGGGCTGCAAGTATTGGGGGAAGGAGACATATTGTTACAGGTGAACTCCCAGCACAAGAAAATACATAAATTACAGCTAATAGAAACCAGAGAACAGTTACATACATCAAATGGCATATTATTCAAATACAGGACAGGGCAAAAGTACATATCATGACAATCCCTTCCCCTCCCAATTTGTGTACGTACTAGGGACCTCTACAGGTCGCTGGTTAAGTACACACAGGCAGAGCGTAACTTACATGTGGCTTCATGCAGCCACGAATTGGCATCGTAGCTCTCCCACATCATTGCCCAGGAGAACATCTGCAGGCAGACCACCCATCACCCCAACCACACATCGCCTGACCCCAAAACCAAAGTTCAGATCCACAGTGGCTGTGGGAATAGTCCTCCATTGTCCACCAGCCAGTTCAATGACAATCCCAGGTCCTCTATGGATTGCCTCAGGCCGAACCACTCGGGGATCAGCCAGTGTGAGGAAAGTCCCTGAGTCACAAAATCCAATAAGTCTCTGTCCATCCAGCACGACCTCCTGCAAGTGCTTACCTCGATGAGCAGAAGTCATCATAGCTGCAGGTCGCACACCATAAACTCCTAGTGGTGCAACATGGGTGGGTGAGGCACTAGGCCAGTCCTCACGTAGTGGTGACACATCGTCCTCCATGGCACTTGGCTGTACATAATTAATAATACGACTGGGTACAGGAACAATCCTCATTTGAACAGCTGGGCAGGAGGCTTGCAGATGCCTCGGCTGCCCACATCGATAGCATCTGTGCTGGGTCTCACTCCATCCAAGGCGTCCTCTTGGGCGAGGGGTAAGGGAACCTGGAGGCCGGCCCCCACCTGAAGGTGCTGTAGGGGTTTGAGGACGACTCCTCCATGGGCTGGCTGGGCATGAGGCCTGCAGATGCCCCGGATGCCCACAACCATAACACCTGCGCTCTGCTACTTCCTCTCCTCGTCGTATTCCAGAAAACGCAGTAGAAGCAACTGGAGGCACATTTACACAGGTATCAGCATGAGGTGGTGGCTTAGAGGAACGGGGAACAATGGGGACAGAAGAACAGGGGGCCACCGCTGTTGTGGAGCTGGTAGGCCTCTCTCCATCCTCCAACAGAACCCTCCACTGAGGCTTGATGGTGAGAGCCTCATCGGCTAGAGCTGCAGCTTCCTCCACAGTGGCTGGTCTCCTCTCACGCACCCATTCCCGGATCTCAGAAGGGCACTTGAAGTAAAACTGCTCTTTTAGGATAACCTGGAGGAAGGTCTCCCAGGTTAAGGCCCCCTCTGCCTCCAGCCAGCGGTGACATATTTGTTTGAGTCTGTGGGCATACATCTTGAAAGACACTTCCTCATCACAGGCTAAAGTACTGAACTGAGTCCTGCAAGTGTCTGGGGTAACAGCATAATATTCTAGAATAGTCCATTTAATCTCCGCATACTCACAGTTCCCCTGAGGGTCCATAGCTCTATAGGCTGCGGCAGCTCCACAGAGCCCCACCAGATGTCGGACTCGGTCCCTTTCCGGGACTTCCATTAATCGACACTGATGCTCAAAGTCCTGGAAGAAGCCCTCAATGTCGCCTGCAGCCTCATTAAAGGGCTTAAAGTCTTTGCGGGACACTCTGGGGAGTTCCCTCATGGTGGGTGCTGGGGTTAGAGTCTGCCTGGAGCTTCTAGCTGCTTCCAAAGCGATCTGCCTCTCCAGCAATGCCATCTCCTGAGCTCTGTGATTGGCCTCCCTCTCCCTCTCCTCCGCTCTGTGAATGGCCTCCCTCTCCTCGGCTCTGTGAATGGCCTCCCTCTCCTCGGCTCTGTGAATGGCCTCCCTCTCCCTCTCCTGAGCTCTGTGAATGGCCTCCCTCTTATCACCTATGGTGGCCTCTTCTCCCAGCAATGCCAACTCCTCCTCGTACCACACAACCCACTGACTTTTTTGGGTATTTACCTCCGGCTGCAGTCTTTCCTCCATTTGCTGTGAGGATCCTTCCTCAGCGTCATCTTGCAGGCGAACTCCTTCCAAAGCCTCAATAAGCTGCTCCTTGGAGAGTCCCTTAAAACGGACTCCTACTTCACGGGCCTTTGATTGTAGGCTCCCCAAAGTCCAGTTCTTGTACTCTGCGGTGATGGTTCCCGATGTTGGGCCATTGTCCTCCATTCCTTCTGCTCTGATCCCTCTGCTGCCAACCAGTTTGCTTCTTAATCGAAATATTTGGATTGAAAGATGCAAAACCAGCAAAAGTCTCCAATGGAAATCAGCTATCTGAAGGAAATAAATACATAGTAACATAGTAACATAGTTAGTAAGGCCGAAAAAAGACATTTGTCCATCCAGTTCAGCCTATATTCCATCATAATAAATACCCAGATCTACGTCCTTCTACAGAACCTAATAATTGTATGATACAATATTGTTCTGCTCCAGGAAGACATCCAGGCCTCTCTTGAACCCCTCGACTGAGTTCGCCATCACCACCTCCTCAGGCAAGCAATTCCAGATTCTCACTGCCCTAACAGTAAAGAATCCTCTTCTATGTTGGTGGAAAAACCTTCTCTCCTCCAGACGCAAAGAATGCCCCCTTGTGCCCGTCACCTTCCTTGGTATAAACAGATCCTCAGCGAGATATTTGTATTGTCCCCTTATATACTTATACATGGTTATTAGATCGCCCCTCAGTCGTCTTTTTTCTAGACTAAATAATCCTAATTTCGCTAATCTATCTGGGTATTGTAGTTCTCCCATCCCCTTTATTAATTTTGTTGCCCTCCTTTGTACTCTCTCTAGTTCCATTATATCCTTCCTGAGCACCGGTGCCCAAAACTGGACACAGTACTCCATGTGCGGTCTAACTAGGGATTTGTACAGAGGCAGTATAATGCTCTCATCATGTGTATCCAGACCTCTTTTAATGCACCCCATGATCCTGTTTGCCTTGGCAGCTGCTGCCTGGCACTGGCTGCTCCAGGTAAGTTTATCATTAACTAGGATCCCCAAGTCCTTCTCCCTGTCAGATTTACCCAGTGGTTTCCCGTTCAGTGTGTAATGGTGATATTGATTCCCTCTTCCCATGTGTATAACCTTACATTTATCATTGTTAAACCTCATCTGCCACCTTTCAGCCCAAGTTTCCAACTTATCCAGATCCATCTGTAGCAGAATACTATCTTCTCTTGTATTAACTGCTTTACATAGTTTTGTATCATCTGCAAATATCGATATTTTACTGTGTAAACCTTCTACCAGATCATTAATGAATATGTTGAAGAGAACAGGTCCCAATACCGACCCCTGCGGTACCCCACTGGTCACAGCGACCCAGTTAGAGACTATACCATTTATAACCACCCTCTGCTTTCTATCACTAAGCCAGTTACTAACCCATTTACACACATTTTCCCCCAGACCAAGCATTCTCATTTTGTGTACCAACCTCTTGTGCGGCACGGTATCAAACGCTTTGGAAAAATCGAGATATACCACGTCCAATGACTCACCGTGGTCCAGCCTATAGCTTACCTCTTCATAAAAACTGATTAGATTGGTTTGACAGGAGCGATTTCTCATAAACCCATGCTGATATGGAGTTAAACAGTTATTCTCATTGAGATAATCCAGAATAACATCCCTCAGAAACCCTTCAAATATTTTACCAACAATAGAGGTTAGACTTACTGGCCTATAATTTCCAGGTTCACTTTTAGAGCCCTTTTTGAATATTGGCACCACATTTGCTATGCGCCAGTCCTGCGGAACAGACCCTGTCGCTATAGAGTCACTAAAAATAAGAAATAATGGTTTATCTATTACATTACTTAGTTCTCTTAGTACTCGTGGGTGTATGCCATCCGGACCCGGAGATTTATCTATTTTAATCTTATTTAGCCGGTTTCGCACCTCTTCTTGGGTTAGATTGGTGACCCTTAATATCGGGTTTTCATTGTTTCTTGGGATTTCACCTAGCATTTCATTTTCCACCGTGAATACCGTGGAGAAGAAGGTGTTTAATATGTTAGCTTTTTCCTCGTCATCTACAACCATTCTTTCCTCACTATTTTTTAAGGGGCCTACATTTTCAGTTTTTATTCTTTTACTATTGATATAGTTGAAGAACAGTTTGGGATTAGTTTTACTCTCCTTAGCAATGTGCTTCTCTGTTTCCTTTTTGGCAGCTTTAATTAGTTTTTTAGATAAAGTATTTTTCTCCCTATAGTTTTTTAGAGCTTCAATGGTGCCATCCTGCTTTAGTAGTGCAAATGCTTTCTTTTTACTGTTAATTGCCTGTCTTACTTCTTTGTTTAGCCACATTGGGTTTTTCCTATTTCTAGTCCT
This sequence comes from Ranitomeya imitator, assembly GCF_032444005.1. NCBI lineage: Eukaryota > Metazoa > Chordata > Amphibia > Anura > Dendrobatidae > Ranitomeya > Ranitomeya imitator. The sequence continues at coordinate 784,960,991 of NC_091282.1, read as the reverse complement.
TTTATTCCCACAAGATATAAACCGCTTACACTGCCTATTTAGGATGTTCTTAAACATTTCCCATTTATTATCTGTATTCTCATTTCTGAGGATATTGTCCCAGTCTACCAGATTAAGGGCATCTCTAAGCTGTTCAAACTTTGCCTTCCTAAAGTTCAATGTTTTTGTGACTCCCTGACAAGTCCCCCTAGTGAAAGACAGGTGAAACTGTACAATATTGTGGTCGCTATTTCCTAGATGCCCGACCACCTGCAGATTTGTTATTCTGTCAGGTCTATTAGATAGTATTAGGTCTAAAAGTGCTGCTCCTCTGGTTGGATTCTGCACCAATTGTGAAAGATAATTTTTCTTGGTTATTAGCAGAAACCTGTTGCCTTTATGGGTTTCACAGGTTTCTGTTTCCCAGTTAATATCCGGGTAGTTAAAGTCCCCCATAACCAGGACCTCATTATGGGTTGCAGCTTCATCTATCTGCTTTAGAAGTAGACTTTCCATGCTTTCTGTTATATTTGGGGGTTTGTAACAGACCCCAATGAGAATTTTGTTACCATTTTTCCCTCCATGAATTTCAACCCATATGGACTCGAAAATAGTGAACAGAATGTGGTACTGAATAATGAACAACACAGATAGGTGTTATGAACTGGTGGTTTAGAAACACAATGGACCTGGTGGTTAAGAGCACACAAAATGACCTGATAGTTACTAATATCATAGGACGAGCTCTGAGACGTGGGAACTCTGCAGACCGCAATCCCTAATCCTATCACACCACACTAGAGGTAGCCATGGAGCGCTCCTAGACCTAGGCGCCTCGGCACAGCCTAAGAAACTAGCTAGCCCTGAAGATAGAAAAATAAGCCTACCTTGCCTCAGAGAAATTCCCCAAAGGAAAAGGCAGCCCCCCACATATAATGACTGTGAGTAAAGATGAAAATACAAACACAGAGATGAAATAGATTTTAGCAAAGTGAGGCCCGACTTACTGAATAGACCGAGGATAGGAAAGATAGCTTTGCGGTCAGCACAAAAACCTACAAACAACCGCGCAAAAAGACCCTCCGCACCGACTAACGGTACGGAGGTGCTCCCTCTGCGTCCCAGAGCTTCCAGCAAGCAAGACAAACCAAAATAGCAAGCTGGACAGAAAAAATAGCAAACAAGAAACACAAGCAGAACTTAGCTTATGCAGGGAAGACAGGCCACAAGAACGATCCAGGAGAGAGCAAGACCAATACTGGAACATTGACTGGAGGCAAGGAACAAAGAACTAGGTGGAGTTAAATAGAGCAGCACCTAAGGACTTAACCTCATCACCTGAGGAAGGAAACTCAGAAGCCGCAGCCACACTCACATCCACCAGAGGAAGCCCATGGACAGAACCAGCCGAAGTACCACTCATGACCACAGGAGGGAGCTTGACCACAGAATTCACAACAGTACCCCCCCTTTGAGGAGGGGTCACCGAACCCTCACCAGAGCCCCCAGGCCGACCAGGATGAGCCAAATGAAAGGCACGAACCAGATCGGCAGCATGAACATCAGAGGCAAAGACCCAGGAATTATCTTCCTGACCATAACCCTTCCACTTAACCAGGTACTGGAGTTTCCGTCTCGAAATACAAGAATCCAAAATCTTCTCCACCACATGCTCCAACTCCCCCTCAACCAAAACCGGGGCAGGAGGATCAACGGATGGAACCACAGGTGCCACGTATCTCCGCAACAATGACCTATGGAATACATTATGGATGGAAAAAGAAGCTGGAAGGGTCAAACGAAACGACAAAGGATTAAGAACCTCAGAAATCCTATACGGACCAATGAAACGAGGCTTAAACTTAGGAGAGGAAACTTTCATAGGAATATGACGAGATGACAACCAAACCAAATCCCCAACACGAAGTCGGGGACCCACACAGCGCCTGCGGTTAGCGAAACGTTGAGCCTTCTCCTGGGACAATGTCAAATTGTCCACTACATGAGTCCAAATCTGCTGCAACCTATCCACCACAGTATCCACACCAGGACAGTCCGAAGACTCAACCTGCCCTGAAGAGAAACGAGGATGGAAACCAGAATTGCAGAAAAACGGCGAAACCAAAGTAGCCGAGCTGGCCCGATTATTAAGGGCGAACTCAGCCAAAGGCAAAAAGGACACCCAATCATCCTGATCAGCAGAAGCAAAGTATCTCAGATATGTTTCCAAGGTCTGATTGGTTCGTTCAGTTTGGCCATTTGTCTGAGGATGGAAAGCCGAGGAAAAAGACAAATCAATGCCCATCCTAGCACAAAAGGCTCGCCAAAACCTCGAAACAAACTGTGAACCTCTGTCAGAAACGATGTTCTCCGGAATGCCATGTAAACGAACCACATGCTGGAAAAACAATGGCACCAAATCAGAGGAGGAAGGCAATTTAGACAAGAGTACCAAATGGACCATCTTAGAGAAGCGATCACAAACCACCCAAATGACCGACATCTTTTGAGAGACAGGGAGATCCAAAATAAAATCCATGGAGATATGTGTCCAGGGCCTCTTCGGGACCGGCAAGGGCAAAAGCAACCCACTGGCACGAGAACAGCAGGGCTTAGCCCGAGCACAAGTCCCACAGGACTGCATAAACGAACGCACATCCCGCGACAGAGACGGCCACCAAAAGGATCTAGCCACCAAATCTCTGGTACCAAAGATTCCAGGATGACCAGCCAACACCGAACAATGAACCTCAGAGATAACTCTACTCGTCCATTTATCAGGGACAAACAGTTTCTCCGCTGGGCAACGGTCAGGTCTATTAGCCTGAAATTTTTGCAGCACCCACCGCAAATCAGGGGAGATGGCAGGCAAAATTACCCCCTCTTTTAGAATACCCGCCGGCTCAGGCAAACCAGGAGAGTCGGGCACAAAACTCCTAGACAGGGCATCCGCCTTCACATTCTTAGAGCCCGGAAGGTACAAAACCACAAAGTCAAAATGGGAGAAAAACAGCGACCAACGAGCCTGTCTAGGATTCAACCGTTTGGCAGACTCGAGATAAGTCAAGTTCTTGTGATCAGTCAAGACCACCACGCGATGCTTAGCTCCTTCAAGCCAATGACGCCACTCCTCGAATGCCCACTTCATGGCCAGCAACTCTCGATTGCCAACATCATAATTACGCTCAGCAGGCGAAAACTTCCTGGAAAAGAAGGCACATGGTTTCATCACCGAGCCATCAGAACTTCTTTGCGACAAAACAGCCCCTGCTCCAATCTCAGAAGCATCAGCCTTGACCTGGAACGGGAGCGAAACATCTGGCTGGCACAACACAGGGGCAGAAGAAAAACGACACTTCAACTCCTGAAAAGCTTCCACAGCAGCAGAAGACCAATTGACCACATCAGCACCCTTCTTGGTTAAATCAGTCAACGGTTTAGCAATACTAGAAAAATTATTGATGAAGCGACGATAAAAATTAGCAAAGACCAGGAACTTTTGCAGACTCTTCAGAGATGTCGGCTGAGTCCAATCATAAATGGCCTGAACTTTAACAGGGTCCATCTCGATAGTAGAAGGGGAAAAAATGAAACCCAAAAATGAAACCTTCTGAACACCAAAGAGGCACTTTGACCCCTTCACAAACAAAGAATTCGCATGCAGGACCTGGAACACCATTCTAACCTGCTTCACGTGAGACTCCCAATCATCCGAGAAGATCAAAATATCATCCAAGTATACAATCAGGAATTTGTCCAGGTACTCTCGGAAGATGTCATGCATAAAGGACTGAAATACTGATGGAGCATTGGAAAGCCCGAATGGCATAACCAGGTACTCAAAATGGACCTCGGGCGTATTAATTGCTGTTTTCCATTCATCGCCCTGTTTAATACGCACAAGATTATACGCACCACGAAGATCTATCTTGGTGAACCAACTAGCCCCCTTAATCTGAGCAAACAAATCAGACAGCAGCGGCAAGGGGTACTGAAATTTGACTGTGATTTTATTAAGAAGGCGGTAATCAATACAAGGTCTCAACGAACCATCCTTCTTGGCCACAAAAAAGAACCCTGCTCCCAATGGCGACGACGACGGGCGAATATGACCCTTCTCCAAGGATTCCTTTACATAACTCCGCATAGCGGCGTGCTCAGGCACAGACAAATTAAACAGTCGACCTTTGGGAAACTTACTACCAGGAATCAAATCGATAATACAATCGCAATCCCTATGCAGAGGTAGGGCACTGGATTTGGGCTCATCAAATACATCCCGGTAATCCGACAAGAACTCTGGGACCTCAGAAGGGGTGGATGATGAAATAGACAGAAATGGAACATCACCATGTACCCCCTGACAATCCCAGCTGGACACAGACATAGATTTCCAATCCAATACTGGATTATGGACCTGTAGCCATGGCAACCCCAAAACGACCACATCATGCAGATTATGCAACACCAAAAAGCGAATATCCTCCTGATGCGCAGGAGCCATGCACATGGTCAGTTGGGTCCAGTACTGAGGCTTATTCTTTGCCAAAGGCGTAGCATCAATTCCTCTCAATGGAATAGGACACTGCAAGGGCTCCAAGAAAAACCCACAGCGCCTAGCAAACTCCAAGTCCATCAAATTCAGGGCAGCGCCTGAATCCACAAATGCCATGACAGAATAGGATGACAAAGAGCAGATCAAAGTAACGGACAAAAGAAATTTCGACTGTACCTTACCAATAGTGGCAGACCTAGCGAACCGCTTAGTGCGCTTAGGACAATCGGAGATAGCATGAGTGGAATCACCACAGTAAAAACACAGCCCATTCCGACGTCTGTGTTCTTGCCGTTCAGCTCTGGTCAAAGTCCTATCACATTGCATAGGCTCAGGTTTATACTCAGATAATACCGCCAAATGGTGCACAGTTTTACGCTCACGTAAGCGTCGATCGATCTGAATGGCCAAAGACATAGACTCATTCAGACCAGCAGGCATAGGAAATCCCACCATGACATCCTTAAGGGCTTCAGAGAGACCCTTTCTGAAAATTGCTGCCAGAGCACATTCATTCCATTGAGTGAGCACAGACCACTTCCTAAACTTCTGACAATATATCTCTACCTCATCCTGGCCCTGACACAGAGCCAGCAAGATTTTCTCTGCCTGATCCACTAAATTAGGTTCATCATAGAGCAATCCGAGCGCCAAAAAAAACGCATCAATATCACATAATGCAGGATCTCCTGGCAAAAGGGAAAATGCCCAGTCTTGAGGGTCGCCACGTAATAAAGAAATAATGATCTTAACTTGTTGAACTGGGTTACCAGAGGAGCGGGGTTTCAAAGCCAGAAACAGTTTACAATTATTTTTGAAACTCAGAAACTTAGCTCTATCTCCAGAAAACAAATCAGGAATAGGAATTCTAGGTTCTAACATAGAATTCTGAACCACAAAGTCTTGAATATTTTGTACTCTTGCAGTGAAATGATCCACACAAGAAGACAGACCTTTAATGTCCATCACTACACCTGTGTCCTGAACCACCCAAATGTCTAGGGGAAAAGAAAGACAAAACACAGTGCAGAGAAAAAAAAATGGTCTCAGAACTTCTCTTTTCCCTCTATTGAGAAGCATTAGTACTTTGGGCCTCCAGTACTGTTATGAACTGGTGGTTTAGAAACACAATGGACCTGGTGGTTAAGAGCCCACAAAATGACCTGATAGTTACTAATATCATAGGACGAGCTCTGAGACGTGGGAACTCTGCTGACCGCAATCCCTAATCCTATCACACCACAGTAGAGGTAGCCGTGGAGCGCTCCTAACCAGACCTGTTGTGAATTCTGTGGCAGAGTTCACTCCTGTGGTCACAAGTGGTACTTCGGCTGATTCTCTCTGGGATCTTCCGTTTGTGGAGGAAAGTGGTACTGCAGCTTCTGAGTTTTCTCCCTCAGGTGATCTGGTGAGCTCGTTAGCTTCTTCTCTACTTAACTCCACCTGATGCTTTGATCCATGCTTCCTGTCAATGTTACAGTGTTGGACTGGTTTTTTCCCTGGATCATTCCTGTGGCCTGCTGCTCTGCAAAGCTAAGTTTTGCTTTTGTTATTTTGTTGCTATTTTTCAGTCCAGCTTGCTTTATTGGTTTTTTCTCGCCTGCTGGAAGCTCTGAGACGCAGAGGGACGACCTCCGTACCGTTAGTCGGTGCGGAGGGTCTTTTTGTCCCCTCTGCGTGGTTATTTATAGGTTTTTGTGCTGACCGCAAAGTTATCTTCCCTATCCTCGTTCTATTCAGCTAGTCGGGCCTCACTTTGCTAAATCTGTTTCATCTCTATGTTTGTGTTTTCATCTTACTCACAGTCATTATATGTGGGGGGCTGCCTTTTCCTTTGGGGAATTTCTCTGAGGCAAGGTAGGCTTATTTTTCTATCTTCAGGAATAGCTAGTTTCTCAGGCTGTGACGAGGCGCCTAGGTTCTGGTCAGGAGCGCTCCACGGCTGCCTTTAGTGTGGTTTGATAGGATCAGGGATTGCGGTCTGCAGAGTTCCCACGTCTCAGAGCTCGTTCTTTAATTTTGGGTGTTTGTCAGATCACTGTATGTGTTCTGACCGCTATGTCCATTGTGTTACTGAATTGGTTAACATAACACAGACCTAGGCGCCTCGGCACAGCCTAAGAAACTAGCTAGCCCTGAAGATAGAAAAATAAGCCGACCTTGCCTCAGAGAAATTCCCCAAAGGAAAAGGCAGCCCCACACATATAATGACTGTGAGTAAAGATGAAAATACAAACACAGAGATGAAATAGGTTTTAGCAAAGTGAGGCCCGACTTACTGAATAGACCGAGGATAGGAAAGATAGCTTTGCGGTCAGCACAAAAACCTACAAACAACCATGCAGAGGGCGCAAAAAGACCCTCCGCACCGACTAACGGTACGGAGGTGCTCCCTCTGCGTCCCAGAGCTTCCAGCAAGCAAGACAAACCAAAATAGCAAGCCGGACAGAAAAAATAGCAAACAAGAAACACAAGCAGAACTTAGCTTATGCAGGGAAGACAGGCCACAAGAACGATCCAGGAGAGAGCAAGACCAATACTGGAACATTGACTGGAGGCAAGGAACAAAGAACTAGGTGGAGTTAAATAGAGCAGCACCTAACGACTTCACCTCGTCACCTGAGGAAGGAAACTCAGAAGCCGCAGCCCCACTCACATCCATCAGAGGAAGCCCATGGACAGAACCAGCCGAAGTACCACTCATGACCACAGGAGGGAGCTTGACCACAGAATTCACAACAGATAGGCAATCTGAAAATTATTATATCTTGCAACTGTTACAAGGCCAGACATTGCAGCAGCAGTAGGAATTTTGAGCAGGAAGGCGTCAAAGCCAAACAAAATAGATTGGAATGCAGTGAAGAGAGTAATCCGTTATTTGAAAGGGGCTAGCAGTCTTAAACTGAAACTACCTGCAAGTGAGAAATGCATTTTAACCGGATACGTTTATGCAGACTGGGCTGGAGAGCCAGTTGACAGGAAATCTACCAGTGGTTATCTTTTCTTGCCCTCAGGTGGACTAATTAGTTGGACTAGTAAGAAACAATCTATAGTAACACTGTTGTCAACAGAATCTGAATATGTCGCTGCAGCACATGCCAGTCAAGAAGTTATATGGTTAAGACAACTGCGAGCAGACTTAGGACAACAACTATTCGGACCAAAAAATATGTATATACCTGCTGAAGCAGACCCAAACCATGATGCTGCCACCACCATGTTTGACAGTTGGGATGGAGTGTTCAGGGTGATGAGCTGTGTTGCCTTTACGCCAAACATATCGTTTGGCACTGTTGCCAAAAAGTTCAAAAAGTTTTGGTTTCATCTGACCATAGCACCTTCTTCCACATGTTTGTTGTGTTTCCCAGATGGCTTGTTGCAAACTTTAAACAACACTTTTTATAGATATCTTTGAGAAATGGCTTTCTTCTTGCCACTCTTCCATAAAGGCCAGATTTGTGTAGTGTACGAGTGATTGTTGTCCTATGGACAGACTGTCCCACCTCAGCTGTAGATCTCTGCAGTTCATCCAGAGTGATCATGGGCCTCTTGGCTGTATCTCTGATCAATCTTCTCTTTGTTTGAGATGAAAGTTTAGAGCGATGGCTGGGTCTTGGTAGATTTGCAGTGGTATGATACTCCATCCATTTCAATATGATCGCTTGCACAGTGCTCCTTGGGATATTTAAAGTTTTGGAAATCATTTTGTATCCAAATCCGGCTTTAAACTTCTCCACAACAGTATCACTGACCTGCCTGTTGTGTTCCTTGGTCTTCAAGATGCTCTCTGTGCTTCAAACAGAACCCTGAGACTATCACAAACCAGATTCATTTATACATAGACTTGATTATACACAGGTGGATTATCTTTATCATCATTAGGCATTTAGGGCAACTTTGGATCACTCTGAGATCCACAATGAACTTCTGGAATGAGTTTGCTGCACTGAAAGTAAAGGAGCAGAATAATATTGCACGCCACACTTTTCAGTTTTTGAATTTCCACCAAAAATTAAAATAACCAATAAATTTTGTGCAACTTTCCAATTTTGTTCCCCTTGTTGTTGATTCTTCACCAAAAATTTACATTTGGTATCTTTATGTTTGAAGCATTATATGTGGGAAAAGGTTGAAAAGTTCCAGCGAGCCGAATACTTTCGCAAGACGCTGTAAGTAGCTGTCATTGCTGCTTCACCCAAGTATTTCTCTGGTAGTTCAGAGTCTGTTAGCATACATCTTTTTCAGTCAGAGCTCTATTTTTCCTTTCTGCTACCCTGTTCTGTTCAGGTGGGTATGGAGCAGTCTTTTGATGCTCTATTCCATCCTGTCTTAAGTAGTTTTCTATTTGATGTCCTGTAGCTTCACCTCCATTATCACTTCTGATGATGATTGGCTTCCTCTGAAAGTTGTTATTTGACTTTGTCACATAGTCTTCTAATATTTTAAAAACTTCACTTTTGTTCTTTATCCAGGACGTGACTGTGTATCTTGAGTAGTCATCTATGAAGGTCACCATATATCTAATCAACCTACAAAGAAAGGGCAAGGCAGTGGATAGGTAGATGTCAGGGCAATATACTGTTGTTCACAAATTCGTTGTGTGTAAAATCCATGCCAGAATAGAGGTTAATAATTAAGTATAACAAATTTTATTTCAAAAGATAAATATTCACATAGACAAAATAAACAGTGGATGAGTGATAGCAACTAAAATATACCCGGTGTACCTAGATGTTACAAGGATAATATCGTTACACAGGTAATAAACAGAATTATCCTGCTTCAACACCTGCAATGCACAAAGCTAAATCATCGTAGATGGAGTAGTCGTATGCAGAGAGGACATACTAAGGAAATGACTGGGCTAAATAGCCTACTGATAGTCGACTTAGTTATTTATCCTGACAGCATGCCTGCACTTTCCTGCTAAGATGTCCCAAGGTGAATACTTAGCCATTATTGGCACAGATTGATGATTGACTATTTTAGACTATAGCCATTATTAGTTGCGCTAGTGGACTATCGGTAGGCTATTTTTTCTATAAAATAGTTTTTATTATATAAAAGTGCCAAAACATAAAAAATAAATAAATGCGGTATCTCTGTAATTGTACTGACCCAAAGAATAAAACTGCCTTATCAATTTTAACACACACAGAACGGTATAAACGCCCCCACAAAGAAATTCATGATTTGCTGGTTTTTGCTCATTCTGGCTCCCAAAAAATTGAAATAGAAAGCGATCAAAAAATGTCATGTGCCCGAAAATGGTACCAATAAAAATGTCAGCTCATCCCACAAAAAACAAGAGCTCACTTGACTTTGTAGGCCAAAATATGGAAAATTATAGCTCTCAAAATGTGATGACGCAAAGACTATTTTTAGCAATAAAAAGCGTCTATTAGCGTGTGACAGCAGCCAAACATAAAAAGCCGCTGTAAGGCCTCTTTCAAGGGTCCTGATATTTCCGGTACCAGAAATGTCAGTGTCAGTGTGTGTAATACTTGCGGCACATGGGTAGCATGCGTGTGCCGCATCAGTACCACACTGATGGGTGCCAGAGAAGAAGCGGTACAGTAAGCGCTGTTCCCCCTCGCCGGGTGCTGAACATGGCTCTCATTATTCTCACCTGCTCTGCCGGCGATCAGGGAGTTATATTTAAGCAATAAAAGAAACAGCCGGCGGCAGCTGATGGGTCTATTATTCCCATCAATCTATCCCTGCTGCTGCTAATAATAGTAACAGCAGGAGCGGCGGATGGGCTTATTCATCTGCTGCTCCTGCGCTGTACATAAGATTAAAAAAAAATGGCATGGGTTCCCCCCTATTTTTGATAACCAGCCAGGCAAAACTCACAGCTGGGGCTGCAATCCACAGCTGTTAGCTTCATCAAGGCTGGTTATCAACAATAGAGGGGTCCCCATGCTGTTTTTTAAATTATTTAAATAAATAATTTTAAAAAACGGCATGGGGTACCCCCCCTCCTTTTTGACAACCAGCCTTGCTAAAGCTCACAGCTGGGGGCTGGTAGTCTCACACTGATAAAGGGCCATGGATATTGACCCCCCAGCCCAAAAATAGCAGCCTGCAGCTGCCAAGAAAAGGCACATCTATTAGATGCACCGTTTCTGGTGCTTTGCCCCGCTCTTCCCACTTGCCTTCTTCCAGGTGACATCAAGCACACGGCTTAGTAATGGAGAGGCGTCTATAAGACAGCCATCCATTACTAATCCTATAGTTATATTTTTTGTAAATATATACACAGCCAGAATAAATTTGAAAAAAAAATGACAGACTCCTTTTTTAATCTCAATTAAACCATACTTACAACCACGCCTAATCCAAGCAAAGCCCTCGATCTCCTGTAATAAAAATAAAATAAAAAAGCATATATACCATACCTGTCTGTCGTAGTGTCCCACGCTGTAATCCATATCTGGGGGATATACAGAACACTGGTGAATGAGCTGCTGTGAAGGCAGTGTCAGTGCCCGGGGTGACATCATAGAGGTTACCTTCAGTCACTGAGCTACATTACCAACTGGGCTGAACTGCGATGAGATCATGGTGCTAGCAGCGATCTCACCAAAGTCACCGCAGCTCAGCCTGGCTGGGAAAGGAGCCCAGTGACCGGAGGTAACCTCTATGATGTAACCCTCAGTTACTGACGCACCTGGCGCCGGGGAACAGCACTTACTGTAACGCTTCTTCCCTGACACCGATGTGTGTTACATGGATGACATCAAGGGGAGTTATGTGTATGCACGTGTGCGGGACGTTTTATGGCCATGCTGACATTAAAATATGGACACGTCAGCGTCTTTTGCCCACGGACACATGGTCCATGGAAATACACTGACATGTGCACAGATCCATTCACTTGAATAGGCAAATAGCCCTCCATTACACCCGAGTCTCTCTGCATGGCTAAATAGCACTGTACAGCTACGTTCAGGAGAAATTATGGGACAAATTTTGTTGCCATTTTTATCCACTTGTGTGAAAATTTAAAATCTTTGTTTAAAACAAAATTTTGGTGGTAAAAATGCAGTTATTTTGTCCTCACTGCCCAATGGTATAAAATTTTGTGACACACCCATGGTGTCAATATGATCACTGCACCCCTAGATGAATTCAATGAGAAGTGTAGTTCGTAAAATGGGGTCACTTATGGGGAGTTCGGCTTTTTTGGCACCTCATGGGCTCTTCCAGTGGGTCATGGCACCTGCAGACCATAACAGTAAAATCTGGCACTTCTTCCCTTCCGAGCTCTGCCATGCACCCTGTAACGCCCACAGAGTGTGACAAGGTATATTGGACTCACTAGACCACTGATGGTGCAGTGGCGGCTGTATACCCGATACTCAAAAGACAGGAGAGTGGATCTCATAAATCAAAAAATATTTATTAACAAGGTAAAAACAAAAAGGAAAAAGGTGTCAGAGGAAAAGAACCTCTGGATCACAACACTGTACCACGTAGTGGAGCACCAGGCAAGGTGTACCCCTATACAGGGATTCCCCCGTCATAACACCAGGTGGCCTGAATGCCACGAATCCAGGACCAGAGGACGACCCTTAAGCGGAGGGTACTTTTTATGAACAGAGCATCATAACACAGACAGCCCTAATAGCGAACAGGTGCCCTGCTGTTTCAAGTATGTGCAGGAAGCGGGGCGCGGCTCCTAAGAGCATTTCCAGGAGACCTGCCAAGAGGATGCAGGTTCTTAGCAGAGAAAGGAGCCGCTGATCGTCTGGAGCCACAGACAGGGTGAGTAAGGCTGTGTGATAGGCGCCGGTCTCCCTGCACAGCGGAGACCGGACCTGCAGCTGAGGGCATGACAGTATCCCCCCTTACGCCCCCCCTTGTTCAAACCTGCCAGGAACCTTCAAAGAAGAACCGGGGCATTAATGTTCTCCTCAGGCTCCCAGGATCTCTCTTCAGGGCCATATCCCTTCCAGTCAACCAGAAAGAGTGACCTGCCTCCTCTTTTCTTCATGGCCAGGAGGTCCTTCACTTTATAGACGTCCTCAGAAGCGACTGAGAACAACTGGTTTCAGCAGGGAGTTATGGATCTGTAAGGAGGCAGGTAATTACAAACGAAAGCACACATCATTGATCCGGTGGAGTACTTCAAAGGGACCGATGAAACGAGGAGCCAGCTTATAAGAAGGGACTTAAAGACGGATGTGCCTGGAAGACAGCCATACCTTATCTCCGGGTTGGAAAGGTGGAGGATCCAGACGTCTCTTATCCGCATGTTCCTTGGTTCAAACCGATGCCTGCTCCAGTGAGGTCCTCGTCTCAGTCCAGACTTTTGTGAAGTCCTTGGCCAGGGACTCAGCTGCAGGATTGCCAGAAGCAAGAGGCAGTGGAGTCGGGATCTTAGGATGCTGTCCATAAACAATGAAAAATGGGGAGTTAGAGGAGGACTCACCGACACGATTATTGTAGGAAAACTCAGCCCATGGCAGCAGGTCAGCCCAGTCACTGAGGTGACCATTCACGAAGTTTCGCAGATAGTTGGTGAGGACTTGATTCACTCTCTCCACTTGGCCATTAGATTGTGGGTGATAGGCTGAGGAGAAGTCCAGGATGACATCCTACAATTTACAGAGGGACTGCCAGAATTGGGAAATGAATTGGACTCCTCTGTCGGAAACAATGTGGAGTGGAAATCCATGAAGCCAAAGGACATGCTGAATGAAGAGCTCTGCGAGTTTAGGAGTGGAAGGAAGACCAGACAGTGGAGTGAAATGTCCCATCTTGGGGAACCGTTCCACAACAACCCAGATTACTGTACAACCGGATGATGCTGGCAGATCTGTGATGAAATCCATGGCAATGTGTTGCCAGGGAGAAGACGGAATCGGGAGCGGCAGAAGGTGACTGGCTGGCAGTTTCTTGGGTGTTTTATTACGAGCACAGGAGGGACAGGCTGCAACAAAGTTCAGAACATCTTGGCGCAAGGTGGACCACCAGTAGTGTCGAGATATTAGTTGCAATGTCTTCTTTTGACCGGCATGTCCGGCAAGCTTAGAAGAATGACTCCAGCGTAGAACTCGCTTCTTGTCTCTTTCAGTTACAAGGGTCTTACCGGGAGGGAGCTGTGACAGCCTGACTGGAGCCACTATGATCATCTTGGACGGTTCAATGATATGCTGAAGCTCCTCTTCAAGGTCGTCTGACAAGAAGGACCTGGAAAGCGCATCAGCTTTGATATTCTTCTCTGCAGGATGGAAATGGAGAGAGAAATTGAACCAAGCAAAGAATAATGACCAACGAGTCTAGCGAGGATTGAGTCTTTGAGTAGACTGAAGATAGGACAGATTATTATGATCAGTGTAAATGATGACTGGATGAACTGCGCCTTCAAGCAGATATCACTAATTGAGTAGTTTCGTTCACAGGGTGAAAATGCCTACCGGTAGGCAGTTTTTGTGAGGACTGCTCCGGCTCCGGATGACGAAGCGTCCACTTCAAGGAAAAACTGTTTGTTGATCATAGGTCTATGAAGAGCTGGTGCGGTTGAAAAGGCTTGTTTGAGGGAGGCGAAAGCTGATTCGGCCTTAGGAATCCAATCCTTAGGTTTGGCACCTTTACAAGTCAGGGCAGTGAGTGGTCTTACCAGAGAGGAGAATTGGGGAATGAATTGCCGATAGAAGTTGGCAAATCCTAGGAACCACTGAATGGCCTTGATTCCCTAAGTTTGGGGCCACTTTAACATGGCAGAGACCTTCTCTGAATCCATCTCGAGACCTGTATCGGAAATAATATAGCCAAGAAAGGGTAAAGATCTCCGTTCAAACAGACATTTCTCAAACTTCGCATAGAGACGATTCGCCCTCAATCTTTGAAGAACGAGACGAACATTCCTCCTGTGAGGAGTTGGGTAAGTCGGGAGAAAACACCAAGATGTCATCCAGATACACCACCACACAAATGGAGCGCCCCCAGACACAGGGCCACGCGTTCTCGGTACCGGGCCTCTCTGGTTCGGTTCTGAGGCTGTCACGGTGGCTAGACCCGGTCCGTGACCCTGCTAAGGGGCATCCAATAAAGGTGGTGCAGTCTGTCAGGGGTTCGTGACGCCACCTGTGGTGTTCTGTCAGGGTGACTGACGCTGCTGTGGGGTCTGCTGGGGTGATGGAATGGCAGCTTGATGGTATACCTTCCCACAGGTGAAGTATGTCCCCAGGGCTTCCCAGTAAGGTGGATGGTGATGGTGTGAGGTGCAGTCAATAACGAGGACACAGGGTTGCAGTCTCTTTACCTCTTTACTGAAGACTTCAGGATCCTCAATCCAGAGCACAGTTTAACAGGGCTATCTGAGACCGGCCGGTCCGATGGGCACTTCCAGAGTTTCCTTCGCAGATGGAAATCGTTGCCTACCACTAGCGCCTGTGTGTTGTAGTCCTACCCTGCTGAGCATTTGGAATAGTCCTCACAACTCGTTATCGTTCGTCGTTCTCTACAGCTCTCTCTCTTTAGTTCCAGATGTTGCTAGTTTCTCGTCCCCCAGATATGTTATGGCTAGGACGCACCCGTATGACGGGAAGGCCTGGAGGTCTTCCGGGACCCTAGAGACGCCCCTCTCCCACTGTTGCCCCCTATGTCTTCTTAGGAAATTTAAGGTAGACAGCCAACCTATAATTAACTGTCCTGCGGAGTTCGAAGTAAGGCCTAGAGTCAGTTACTCCTACGGTGTTCCGGCCACCGGCTACGCGCCTCAGTAGGATGTTGCCTCGGTCTCACGGCACAACTCCTACTGGTACTCCTTTGTGCTTGATCTCGTTTACACTGTTTCATAATATCCTTCCCTTCTTGTCTCTTTCTTAGGATACCGCCGCAAGGTAGTGCAGGCGCGGTTCCGTTACGTTCTGTTCTGTTCGCTAGGCACCTGCCAGGTTCCCACGCCTGACAGGGACCCCCCTGTGTCTTCTCCCTGCAACACCCCCTGCCACGGGATGTTGCCTGAATCCAACCCAGTCAGCTTCTGACTAACTTCCTCCACGACCCGTAGTTTTACCAGTGTGAGGAGTGGCCCAATAAATAAAGCCTTTTTCTCCCCCTAGTGGCCGGAGTGTGAAGTGTAAAGTGTTCTGGTGATACCTGGTCAGGAGAACTCCTTTAGTGCCATCAGACGTACCATCACTCCCCTTAGTGGCAGAGCGTCATACTGCAACGACCAGATCTCTGGGGCGCTGCACAAACATAGAGCAGGTCACGGAATACGTCATTGACAAACCCCTGGAAGACGGCGGGTGCATTGCTTAACCCGAAAGTCATGACCCGATATTCGTAGTGACCATCTCACGTGTTGAAGGTGATTTTCCACTCATCCCCGGATCGTATCCTGATGAGGTTGTAAGCCCCACAGATATCCAACTTGGTGAAAATCCTAGAACCTTAAAGCCGATCAAAGAGCTCGGGAATTAAGGGAAGAGGGGAAGAGGGTATCTGTTCTTTACCGTTATTAGGTTGAGACCACGGTAGTCGATGCACGGGCAAAGAGACCCATCGATGCACGGGCAAAGAGACCCATCTTTCTTCTTGACGACGAAGAACCCAGCTCCAGCTGGGGAGGAGGACTTCTAGATAAACCCTCGAGCCAAATTTTCCTTGATGTAGTCGGACATGGTTTGAGTCTCAGTGGGAGAAAGAGGGTAGATCCTGCCTCGAGGCGGAGTAGATCCAGGGATTAGATCAATGGGGCAATCGTAAGGCCTGTGAGGCGGAAGTGTCTTGGCTTCCCTCTTGCTGAATACATCTGCGAAGGACCAGTAGGCAGAAGGTAACCCGGTTAAAGCTGCAGGAGGCCGCGGGGTAGAACCAGGCTGTACTGGTTTGAGGCAGTGTTCATGACAAGACTGATCCCATCGAAGGACATCTCCAGACCTCCAATCCAGGACAGGTTCATGGAGGCGTAGCCACGGAAGACCTAGAAGGAATGGTGGAGAAAGATTCGGTAACACACAGAAGGTAATTTTCTCCCTGTGGAGTGCTCCAATTAGAAGCTCCACCTCTTCGGTGATACCAATAATGGCATCTTTCAGGGGTCTACTGTTATGTTTGCTAATGACAGGTGTTATGAAGGCAATCCAGAAACACAGTGTGCTTAGCGATCAGAGCGCACACAGTGATCTGACAAATACCCAAAAATACAAGAACGAGCTCTGAGACGTGGAAACTCTGTAGACTGCACACCTGATCCTATCCTAAACACAACTAAAAGCGGCTGTGGATTGCGCCTAACAACTACCTAGGCAACTCGGCACAGCCTAAGAAACTAGCTAGCCTGAAGATAGAAAAATAGGCCTGACTTGCCCCAGAGAAATTCCCCAAAGGAAAAGGCAGCCCCCCACATATAATGACTGTGAGTAAGATGAAAAGACAAAACGTAGGGATGAAATAGATTCAGCAAAGTGGGGCCCGATATTCTAGGACAGAGCGAGGACAGTAAAGCGAACTTTGCAGTCTACAAAAAACCCTAAAGCAAAACCACGCAAAGGGGGCAAAAAAAACCCCACCGTGCCGAACTAACGGCACAGCGGTACACCCTTTGCGTCTCAGAGCTTCCAGCAAAACAAAAGACAAGCTGGACAGAAAAAAAGCAACAAAAAAGCAAAAAGCACTTAGCTATACAGAGCAGCAGGTCACAGGAACAATCAGGAGAAGCTCAGATCCAACACTGAAACATTGACAAGGAGCAAGGATAGCAGCATCAGGCGGAGTTAAGTAATGAAGCAGTTAACGAGCTCACCAGAACACCTGAGGGAGGAAGCTCAGAAGCTGCAATACCACTTGTGACCACAGGAGTGAATTCAGCCACAGAATTCACAACAGTCTACCATCTATGGAGACGATGCGCCAGGACTGCTGCAGTGGAACGATTGGAATCCCGAACTGCCTGGCCACAGTTTGTTGGATGAAATTTCCACCAGACCCAGAGTCCAGATAGCCATCTCAGAGAACTGCACCTTCCCAAAGATCACCTGTATGGATATGGTTAGCAGGAGAGAAGAGTCATTCTCACCTAGGAAGGTCTCCCTTACCTGTCCTTGGCAGAAGAGTTCTTCCGACCTCTCAGTTCCACTGCATTGACCGGAAGTGGAGCGTCCACCGTAACGGTATGGATTCCTAGTGGGAATCTCCTCTTGCTGATTCCTCTGCACCTTTTCACGGTCAAGCTCCATGGGCTCATCCTCGAAGACCGGAGCAGGACAAAGCAGAAACCGAGGTTTCGGTGAAGAAGACGCTGGATGAGGAAATTGCTTCTCGAGAAGCCCCTCTCTGGAGCGCTGCTGAAGACGCAGGTCAATCCGAATGGCGGGTATTATGAGATCATCCAGGGTTTCGGGTAGGTCCCTGCCTACCAATTCATCCTTGATTCTTCCAGATAACCCTCTCTGCAAGGCTCCGACCAGGGGCTCATTGGTCCACTGGAGCTCCGAAGCCAAGGTGCGAAAATGGATGGCATACTGACCGACAGAGAGAGAGCCCTGTTGCAAATTGAAGAGAGACTCCATGGCAGATATGGCATGACCAGGCTCATCAAATATTTTGTGGAACGTGTCCAAGAATACCTGCAGATCAGACATGATTGGATCATTCCACTCCACTAGGGGTTTGAACCAAGCTAAAGCCTCTCCCTCCAGATGAGAGGCAAGGAAAGGCACCTTGGCCATGTCTGTCTGAAAATGCTGAGGCAAAAAATGAAATTGCAGCAAGCATAGGTTGAGAAATCCTCTGAACAACTTGAGGTCACCATAGTAACGAGGAGGCTTGCAGAGACGAGGACAGGGTCTCATGTCAGGCACAACCGTCGCATGATGTACCTTAGTTAACCGGTCATCCACAGAGGTCATGTAGTCCAACAAGTCTCATGTTGGCATTTGAATTTCAGACGGAGCTCTGCTAGCTGGGTCACGTTGGTAGACTCGGCAGCCTGTAGAGTAGATAAGCGGGTATCCAGAGTTTGCATGAAGGCAACCATTTGATCTTGGCTTTGACAAAGCGCAGCTAGCTCTCACTGGAATGAGAATCGGGTATCAGCGGAGTCCATGGCTTGGACAAACTGTAACACCCACAGGGTGTGACAAGGTATAGTGGACTCACTAGAACACTGATGGTGCAGTGGCGGCTGTATACCTGATACTCAAAAGACAGGAGAGTGGATCTCATATACCAAAAGATATTTATTAACAAGGTAAAAAGGAAAAAGGTGTCAAAGGGAAGAACCTCTGGATCACAACACTGTACCACGTAGTGGAACACCGGGCAAGGTGTACCCCTATACAGGGATTCCGCCGTCACAACACCAGGTGGCCTGAATGCCACGAATCCAGGACCAGGGGATGACCCATACTGACAAACTAGCAACACTATAGAATACTTGGGCCTGCTGGTGGAGAGAATCCCAGAAGCTCCATGAAATCCAGAAAGGTTGATCCCACTGGCAGCAGCGTCTGGAGGGTTCCGTGAGGAGAGGCAAGACAACTTGGAGTGGGAACCAGAGAGACCAGAGGAGTCCAGGATGGGAATTGCCAGAAGAGGACTCTGTGAAAATAGAGGTATAAGTAAAGTGTAGAGCACAGCAGAGTGTGGCCTGAAGCTGAGGCAACTATCCAGAGAATGAACACGTTGCCCAGGCACCTCCCTTAAGCGGAGGGTACTTTTTATGAACAGAGCATCATAACACAGACAGCCCTAATAGCGAACAGGTGCCCTGCTGTTTCAAGTATGTGCAGGAAGCGGGGCGCGGCTCCTAAGAGCATTTCCAGGAGACCTGCCAAGAGGATGCAGGTTCTTAGCAGAGAAAGGAGCCGCTGATCGTCTGGAGCCACGGACAGGGTGAGTAAGGCTGTGTGATAGGCGTCGGTATCCCTGTGCAGCGGAGACCAGACATGCGGCTGATGGCATGACATGCCCAAACAGTGGTTCACCCCACATATGGGGTATCAGTGTACTCAGAACAAATTGCACAACAACTTTTGGTGTCCAATTTCTCCTGTTACCCTTGGGGAAAAAAACTGGGGGCGTTATAAACTTCTGTGAAGCACTTGGCTGTTCAAAGTGCTCACCAAACATCTAGATAAGTTTCTTAGCTTCCAAAAACTTGTGGGAGGTTTTCAATGTTTAGGCACATTAGGGTCTCTACAAAAGCAACATTGCGTCTGATCTTAATTCCAGCCAATTGTGCGTTGAAAAAGTAAAACGGCGCTGCATCCCTTCCAAGCTCTGCCATGCTCCTAAACAGTGGTTTACCCCCATATATGGGGTATCAGCATACTCAAGACAAATTGTACAACAACTTTTGGCATCCAATTTCTCCTGTTACCCTTGGGGAAAAAAATTGGGGGCGAAAAGATCATTTTTGTGAAAAAATATGTTTTTTTATTTTTACGGCTCTACGTTATAAACTTCTGTGAAACACTTGGAGGTTCAAAATGCTCACCACATGTCTAGATAAGCTCCTTAGGGGGTCTAGTTTCCAAAATGGTTTCTCTTGTGGGGGGTTTCCACTGTTTAGGCACATCAGGGGCTCTCCAAACGTGACATGGCGTCCAATCTTAATTCCAACCAATTTTGCGTTGAAAAGTAAAACGCCGCTCCTTCCCTTCCGAGCTCTGCCATGAACCCAAACAGTTGTTTACCCCCACATATGGGGTATCAGCGTATTCAGGACAAATTGCACAACAACTTTAGGGGTCCAATTTCTTCTGTTACCCTTGGTAAAATAAAAAAATTGCATCTGAAATACATTTTTTGTGAAAAAAAAGTGTTCATTTTTTTAAAAACATTAAAAAAATTACTGTGAAGCACTTGAAGGGTTAATAAACTTCTTGAATGTGGTTTTGAGCACCTCCAAGGGTGCAATTTTTAGAACGGTGTCACTTTGGGGCATTTTCTTTCTTATAGACCCTTCAAAGTGACTTCAAATGTGATGTGGTCCCTAAAAAAAAATGGTGTTGTAAAAATGAGAAATTGCTGTTTAACTTTTAACCCTTATAACTTCCTAACAAAAAAAATTTTGATTTCAAAATTGTGCTTATGTTAAGTAAACATGTGGAAAATGTTACTTATTAAGTATTTATTTATTCTCATTTTAAGTTTTTCTGTATTTTCATGACTATGAAAATTGTAAATTCACACTGAAGGCATCAAAACTATGAATTAACACATGTAGAACTATGTACTTAGCAAAAAAGTGTGAAACAACTGAAGGTATGTATTTTATTCTAGGTTCTTCAAAATAGCCACCTTTTGCTTTGATGACTGCTTTGCACACTCTTGGCATTCTCTTGATGAGCTTCAAGAGGTAGTCACCGTAAATGTTCTTCCAACAATCTTAAAGGAGTTCCCAGAGATGCTTAGCACTTGTTGTCCCTTTTGCCTTCACTCTGCGGTCCAGCTCACCCCAAAACATTTCGATTGGGTTCAGGTCTGGTGACTGTGGAGGCCAGGTCATCTGGCGTAGCACCCCATCACTCTCCTTCTTGGTCAAATAGCCCTTACACAGCCTGGAGGTGTGTTTGGGGTCATTGTCCTGTTGAAAAATAAATGACGGTACAACTAAACGCAAACTGGATGGAATAGCATGCTGCTGCATGATGCTGTGGTAGTCATGCTGGTTCAGTATGCCTTCAATTTTGAATAAACCCCAACAGTGTCACCAGCAAAGCACCCCCACACCATCACACCTCCTCCTCCATGCTTTATGATGGGAACCAGGCATGTAGAGTCCATCCGTTTGGTTGGAACCAAAGATCCCAAATTTGGAATCATCAGACCAAAGCACAGATGTCCACTGGTCTAATGTCCATTCCTTGTGTTCCTTAGCCCATACAAGTCTCTTCTGCTTGTTACCTGTCCTTAGCAGTGGTTTTCTAGCAGCTATTTTAACATGAAGGCCTGCTGCACAAAGTCTCCTCTTAATAGTTGTTGTAGAGATGTGTCTGCTGCTAGGCATTGACCTGGTCTCTAATCTGAGCTGCTGTTAACCTGTGATTTCTGTGGCTGGTGACTCTGATAAACTTATCCTCAGAAGCAGAGGTGACCCTTGGTCTTCCTTTCCTGGGGCGGTCCTCATGTGAGCCAGTTTCTTTGTAGCGCTTGATGGTTTTTGCAACTGCACTTGGGGACACTCAAAGTTTTCCCAATTTTTCAGACTGACTGACCTTTATTTCTTAAAGTAATGATGGCTACTCGCTTTTCTTTACTTAGCTGCTTTTTTCTTGCCATAATACAAATTCTAACAGTCTATTCAGTAGGACTATCAGCTGTGTATCCACCAGACTTCTGCACAATGCAACTGATGGTCCCAACTCCATTAATAAGGCAAGAAATCCCACTTATTACAGGGGACACCTGTGAAGTGAAAACCATTTCCAGTGACTACCTCTTGAAGCTCATCAAGAGAATGCCAAGAGTGTGCAAAGCAGTCCTCAAAGCAAAAGGTGACTACTTTGAAGAACCTAAAATATAAGACATATTTTCAGTTGCTTCACACTTTTTTGTCAAGTATATAATTCCACATGTGTCAATTCATAGTTTTGATGCCTTCAGTGTGAATTTACAATTTTCATAGTCATGAAAATACAGAAAAATCTTTAAATGAGAAGGTGTGTCCAAACTTTTGGTGTGTACTGTATGTCTGTGATTTAAGGGCTTGAAAATTCAAACTTAGAAAATTGCGAAATTTTCTAAATTTTTGCCAAAATTCAATTTTTTTCACAAATAAATGCAAGTTATATCAAAATTTTTTTACCACTATCATGAAGTACAATATGACATGAGAAAACGGTATTGTCATCGTTTGGACAGGGTTAATGTCCTGCCCTCTCAGGGTTAATTATTGTGTCCTCCTTTTGGATCTGGGAGGGATACACACACTGGACTAGGATTCTCTGTCAGTTATACTTTTGTCCTTTGTGTGCCTGACCCCCTGGTGTGCATGTACATACTGTGTTGTTTGTTTGCTCTCCGTGCTCGATCCGGTCTGTTTTATTCTCTCGGCTTTCTGATCTCTGGCTTTCAACTGACTATCCTTCTGTCTCACCCTCCAGTACCTCGCTTATCTCCCAGTTATTGACCTCGGCACGTTTGACTACTTTCCGTCGCCGTTTGCTTCCTTCACACCCTGGCGCCTGGCTCCGCCCCTGGCCACTCCCCCTGTTTTACATGGTTCAGGTCCTGCTTGTTACCCAGTGAGTTCTCTGCCGTTCTGCTCTGGACTCCCTTACTGCGGCGAGTAGTCTCCCGGCAGTAGTTACACCCGGGATCCATGACATTATAACTGACCATACAGTCTCTTCCAGGTGGTGGGGTGTGAGTTTATTATGGATCTGCTACGGGCTCTCACATAGCAAGTTAATGAGCTCTAACAACTTATACAGAAGCTGTCCATAGAGCAGCAAGCCCTGGTTCACTTGCACCAACATGTGCAGAGAGATGTGGCGGGCGCTCTACAGGGTCCTGTTCCGTTGGTGACTCGGGATGGTGGACCCACTGATGTGTCCCTAGTGGACTCCAAAGCACCGGTAAAGTTATCTGACAATTTTTCCAGGGATAAAAAATTGTTTAGGGTTATTAAAGAGGGATGCAAAGTGTTTTTGAGTTACGTCACCGAGCTTCTGGTATTGAAAGGCAGAAGGTGGGGATTGTTAAATCCTTGTTAAGGGGGGTTCCACAGGCATGGGCTTCCTCTCTCTCTCCCCCTCTGCTTCTGAATGTATGTCGGTGAACCTGTTCTTTGAGGCTTTGGGGCACATTTATGACAAACCTGATAGAGTGCGTTTAGCAGAGGATAAGGTGATGAATGTGACACAGGGGAGGCACTCAGCCAAATGGTTCTGTTCAAAGTTTAGACGCTAGGCCGCTGAAGTATCCTGGAACGACGCTGCCCTGAGGAGGTTGTCCCGCATGGGCCTGTCCGACGGTTTACAGGACGCTCTGGCATTACATTCTCCCCCTGATACCCTGGAGGATGCCATGATTCAGGTGGTAAGTATGGACTTGAGGCTCCATGCTAGAGGAGTGATGCAGTAGGAGACGTCATTACACTGCAACCTGTGTGACACTGCGTCCATCCCTGAACCCATAGAGGTTGGGGCCATTTCAATGATGGAAAGCCAAAAGAATAAAACAGACCGTATTGAGCATGGAGAGCAAACAAACAACACAGTATGCACATGCACAAAAGGGGGTCAGGCACACAGAAGAAAATATAACTGACAGAGAATCCTAGTCCAGCATGGGTATAAATATCCTTCCCAGTACCGAATGGAGGACACAACAAGAGGAAACCCCAAGAGGACATGACATTAACCCTGTCCAAACCCTGTCAGAATCACCATGGATCCATGGAAGCGTTCCAGAGTATTATCTCATAAAGGGACAGTGGTCAGAATTATAAAAATTGGCCTGGTCATTAACATGCAAACCACCCTTGGGGGTAAAGGGATTAATGTACTCTCTGCACCCCATCTTGACTGAAAAAAAAACAGAAATGTAGAAATGTATTAAAAAAGAAAAACTGAAATATCACATGGTCAGAAGTATTCAAATCCTTTGCTCAGACACTCATATTTAAGTCACATGTTGTCCATTTCCTTGTGATCCTTCTTGAGATGGTTCTACTCCTTCATTGAAGTTCAGCTGTGTTTAATTAAACTGATAGAACTTTATTTGGAAAGGCACACACCTGTCTATATAAGACCTCACAGATTACAGTGCATGTCAGAATCATGAGGTCAAATGAACTGGCCAAGGAGCTCAGAGACAGAACTGTGGAAAGGCACAGTGTTACGCTGCCTTTTCATACATACCTGTCCGGCCGGCGCGCTCCTCCCTCCTCTTCTCTGTCTTCCTGCTTTGCCGGCGCTCGTCCCTTCTGTGCTTCGCGCATGCGCCGACGCGCTCCTTTTGTCGCTGGGGCTGCCGGGAGGTCGTGACCCGGCGGCTCCGCCTCCAATATGCCGCTGGGTACTTCTTCCCAGCGCCTGCCCTGCTTAGACGCCTTTGGGTCTATTGCGTTTTCTGGTTAACCACCAGCAATCCCTTAGGTTCCTTGGCTCTGATCCGTGTTATCTCCGCAGTGTCCTTTACGCCCTCTGTTTGCTGTCTCCTGCCAAGTCCTGTGTTCCTGCCGTATCCTGTCAAGTCCTGTGTTCCTGCCGTATCCTGCCAAGTCCTGTGTTCCTGCCGTATCCTGCCAAGTCATGTGTTCCTGCCGTATCCTGCCAAGTCCCGTGTTCCTGCCGTGTCCTGCCAGTTCCGTATTCCTGCCGTGTCCTGCCAGTCCCGTGTTCCTGCCATATCCTGCCAAGTCCCGTGTTCCTGCCATATCCTGCCAAGTCCTGTGTTCCTGCCGTGTCCTGCCAGTCCCATGTTCCTGCCGTATCCTGCCTGTCCCATGCTCCTGCCTTGTTCTGCCGGTCCTGCGTTCCTGCCAGCTCTACATTCCTGTCGTATCTTGCCAGTCCTGTGTTCCTGCCGTTCCCAGCCAGTCCAAAGGCTCCGTTGTCTCCATCTCTCGAGTACCAGCATCTTATCGGTTAGTACCCTGTCTTTGCTGCCTCCGCCATTTTAGTCACTTCACTAGTCCCGTCTCCCCGCTGCCTGTCGTTCTCTCTGTGCTCTAACTACAGTCGTCCCTTTGGCTCCGGCAGTTGCGGCTTCACCCTCCTTGGGCCTGTCCCTAACTCTCCCTGTACAGGGGGTGGCATCATCTGGTCCACTTGTCCACGGGGGCTCTGAAGCTGTGACCCAGAGGGTCCACTTCCTTAGATCTAATACACAGATTTGGCCAAGGTTACAACAGAATTTCTGCAGTACTCAAGATTCTTAAGAGCACAGTGGCCTCCATAATCCTTAAACTGAAGAAGTTTGGGACTACCAGAAGTCTTCCTAGACATGGCTGCCCAGCCAAACTGAGCAATCGTGGGAGAAGAGCCTTGGTGAGAGAAGTAAAGAACCACCCCACGATCACTGTGGCTGAGCTCCAAAGACACAGTAGGGAGATAGGAGAAAGTTCCACAAAGTCAACTACCTCTGCAGCCCTTCACCAGTTGGGCCTTTATGGTAGAATGGCCCAACGGAAGCCTCTCCTCAGTGCAAGACATATGAAAGCCCGCATAGAGTTTACTAAAAAACACATGAAGGAATCCAACACTATGAGAAATAAGATTCTCTGGTCTGATGAGACGAAGATAGACCATTTTTGTGATAATTCTAAGTGGTATCTGTGGAGAAAACCAGTCAATGCTCATTATCTGCCCAATACAATCCCAACAGTGAAATGTGGTGGTGGCAGCATCATGCTATGGGGGTGTTTATCAGCTGCAGGGATAGGACGACTGGTTGCTATTGAAGGAAACATGAATGTGTCCAAGTACAGAGATACTCTGGATGAAAACCTCTTCCAGAGTGCTCTCGACGAACTCAGACTTAGCCAAAGTTTCACCATCCAACAAGACAATAACCCTAAGCACACAGCTAAAATAACAAAGGAGTGGCTTCAGAAAAACTCTGTGATCATTCCTGACGGGCCCAGCCAAAGCCCTGACCTAAATCAAATTGAGAATCTCTGGAGAGACCTGAAAATTGCTGCCCACCAACGATCTCCATCCAACCTGACTGAACTGGAGAGGATCTGTAAGGAAGAATGGCAGAGGATCCCCAAATCCATGTGTGAAAAACTTCTTGCATCATTCCCAAGAAGACTCATGGCTAGTGTTGAGCGATACCGTCCGATATTTGAAAGTATCGGTATCGGATAGGGTTGAGCGAAACGGATCGTTCATTTTTAAAAGTCGCCGACTTTTGGCAAAGTCGGGTTTCATGAAACCCAATCCGACCCTTGTGTGGGGTCGGCCATGCGGTACGCGACTTTCGCGCCAAAGTCGCGTTTCAATGATGCGAAAAGCGCCATTTCTCAGCCAATGAAGGTGGACGCAGAGTGTGGGCAGCGTGATGACATAAGTCCTGGTCCCCACCATCTTAGAGAAGGGCATTGCAGTGGTTGGCTTGCTGTCTGCGGCGTCACAGGGGCTATATAGGGGCGTTCCCGCCGACCGCCATCTTACTGCTGCTGATCTGAGCCTAGGGAGAGGTTGCTGCCGCTTCGTCAGAAGCAGGGATAGCATTAGGCAGGGTCCATTAACCACCAAACCGCTTGTGCTGTATCGATTTCCACTGTCCAACACCACCTTTTGTTTGCAGGGACAGTGGAAGCTACATTTTTTTTCCCTCAGCGCTGTAGCTCATTGGGCTGCCCTAGAAGGCTCCCTGATAGCTGCATTGCTGTGTGTACGCCGCTGTGCAAACCAACTGCTTTTTTCAAAGCACAAATCTTGTTGTTCCTTCCTTTCTGCACAGCTATCTTGTTTGTTTGTCCACACTTTTTATTTAATTTGTGCATCAGTCCACTCCTTATTGCTGCCTGCCATACCTGGCTGAGATTACTGCAGGGAGATAGTAATTGTAGGACAGTCCCTGTTTTTTTTTGTGGGAGATTAAGATTGGCATTTCTGCTAGAGTGCCATCCCTGTGTGTGCCATCTCTCTCACATAGTGGGCCATAGAAAGCCTTATCATTTTTCTGTTTTTTTTTGTGGGGTTTATAAATTCTCCCTGATAAAAAAAAAACCAGTGGGAGATTAATATTGGCCTTTGGGCTTCTGTGCCAGTCCTGAGTGTGCCATCTTTCTCTCAAATAGTGGGCCATAGAAAGCCTATTAATTTTTTTTTTATTGGGTTTCTAAATACTCCCAGAAAAAATTAAAAAAAATCAGTGGGAGATTAATATTGCCCTTTCTGCTTGTGTGTCACTCCTGACTCCTGGGTGTGCCATCTCTCTCTCTCAAATAGTGGGCCATAGAAAGCCTATTTTTTTTTATTGTGTTTCTAAATTCTCCCTGAAAAAATCAAAAAGAAATCAGTGGGAGATTAATATTGCCCTTTCTGCTTGTGTGCCACTCCTGACTCCTGGGTGTGCCATCTCTCTCTTTCAAATAGTGGGCACTGGGCCATAGAAAGCCTATTTTTTTATTGTGTTTCTAAATTCTCCTCGAAAAAATCAAAAAGAAATCAGTGGGAGATTAATATTGCCCTTTCTGCTTGTGTGCCACTCCTGACTCCTGGGTGTGCCATCTCTCTCTTTCAAATAGTGGGCACTGGGCCATAGAAAGCCTATTTTTTTTTTATTGTGTTTCTAAATTCTCCCTGAAAAAATCAAAAAGAAATCAGTGGGAGATTAATATTGCCCTTTCTGCTTGTGTGCCACTCCTGACTCCTGGGTGTGCCATCTCTCTCTCTCAAATAGTGGGCCATAGAAAGCCTATTTTTTTTTTATTGTGTTTCTAAATTCTCCCTGAAAAAAAAAAAAAAATCAGTGGGCGATTAATATTGCCCTTTCTGCTTGTGTGCCAGTCTTGACTCCTGGGTGTGCCATCTCTCTCTCTCAAATAGTGGGCACTGGGCCATAGAAAGGCTATTTTTTTTTATTTGGTTTCTAAATTCTCCCTGAAAAAATCATTTTATTTTATTTTGTTTCTAAAGTCTCCCTGAAAAAAAAAAAAAAATCTGTGGGAGATTAATATTGCCCTTTCTGCTTGTGTGCCAGTCTTGACTCCTGGGTGTGCCATCTCTCTCTCTCTCAAATAGTGGGCACTGGGCCATAGAAAGGCTATTTTTTTTATTTGGTTTCTAAATTCTCCAAGAAAAAATCATTTTATTTTATTTGGTTTCTAAATTCTTCCTGAAAAAAATCAATTTATTTTATTTTGTTTCTAAAGTCTCCCTGAAAAACAAAAGAAAAAATCAGTGGGAGATTAATATTGCCCTTTCTGCTTGTGTGCCAGTCTTGACTCCTGGGTGTGCCATCTCTCTCTCTCTCAAATAGTGGGCACTGGGCCATAGAAAGGCTATTTTTTTTATTTGGTTTCTAAATTCTCCCTGAAAAAATCATTTTAATTTATTTTGTTTCTAAAGTCTCCCTGAAAAAAAAAAAAAAAATCTGTGGGAGATTAATATTGCCCTTTCTGCTTGTGTGCCAGTCTTGACTCCTGGGTGTGCCATCTCTCTCTCTCTCAAATAGTGGGCACTGGGCCATAGAAAGGCTATTTTTTTTATTTGGTTTCTAAATTCTCCAAGAAAAAATCATTTTATTTTATTTGGTTTCTAAATTCTTCCTGAAAAAAATCAATTTATTTTATTTTGTTTCTAAAGTCTCCCTGAAAAACAAAAGAAAAAATCAGTGGGAGATTAATATTGCCCTTTCTGCTTGTGTGCCAGTCTTGACTCCTGGGTGTGCCATCTCTCTCTCTCAAATAGTGGGCACTGGGCCATAGAAAGGCTATTTTTTTTATTTGGTTTCTAAATTCTCCAAGAAAAAATCATTTTATTTTATTTGGTTTCTAAATTCTTCCTGAAAAAAATCAATTTATTTTATTTTGTTTCTAAAGTCTCCCTGAAAAACAAAAGAAAAAATCAGTGGGAGATTAATATTGCCCTTTCTGCTTGTGTGCCAGTCTTGACTCCTGGGTGTGCCATCTCTCTCTCTCAAATAGTGGGCACTGGGCCATAGAAAGGCTATTTTTTTTTATTTGGTTTCTAAATTCTCCCTGAAAAAAATCATTTTATTTTATTTGGTTTCTAAATTCTTCCTGAAAAAATTATTTTATTTTATTTTGTTTCTAAAGTCTCCCTGACAAAAAAAAAAAATAGTGGGAGATTAATATTGCCCTTTCTGCTTGTGTGCCAGTCTTGACTCCTGGGTGTGCCATCTCTCTCTCTCGAATAGTGGGCACTGGGCCATAGAAAGCCAATTTTTTTTTTATTGTGTTTCTAAATTCTCCCTGAAAAAATCAAAAAGAAATCAGTGGGAGATTAATATTGCCCTTTCTGCTTGTGTGCCAGTTTTGACTCCTGGGTGTGCCATCTCTCTCTCTCAAATAGTGGGCACTGGGCCATAGAAAGGCTATTTTTTTTTATTTGGTTTCTAAATTCTCCCTGAAAAAATCATTTTATTTTATTTGGTTTCTAAATTCTTCCTGAAAAAATCATTTTATTTTATTTTGTTTCTAAAGTCTCCCTGAAAAACAAAAAAAAAATCAGTGGGAGATTAATATTGCCCTTTCTGCTTGTGTGCCAGTCTTGACTCCTGGGTGTGCCATCTCTCTCTCTCAAATAGTGGGCACTGGGCCATAGAAAGGCTATTTTTTTTTATTGTGTTTCTAAATTCTCCCTGAAAAAAATCAAAAAGAAATCAGTGGGAGATTAATATTACCCTTTCTGCTTGTGTGCCAGTCTTGACTCCTGGGTGTGCCATCTCTCTCTCTCAAATAGTGGGCACTGGGCCATAGAAAGCCAATTTTTTTTTTTTTTATTGTGTTTCTAAATTCTCCCTGAAAAAATCAAAAAGAAATCAGTGGGAGATTAATATTGCCCTTTCTGCTTGTGTGCCAGTCTTGACTCCTGGGTGTGGCATCTCTCTCTCTCAAATAGTGGGCCATAGAAAGCCTATTTTTTTTATTTTTTGGTTTCTAAATTCTCCCTGAAAAAATCATTTTATTTTATTTGGTTTCTAAATTCTTCCTGAAAAAATCATTTTATTTTATTTTGTTTCTAAAGTCTCCCTGAAAAAAAAAAAAACAGTGGGAGATTAATATTGCCCTTTCTGCTTGTGTGCCAGTCTTGACTCCTGGGTGTGCCATCTCTCTCTCTCAAATAGTGGGCACTGGGCCATAGAAAGCCTATTTTTTTTGTATTGTGTTTCTAAATTCTCCCTGAAAAAATCAAAAAGAAATCAGTGGGAGATTAATATTGCCCTTTCTGCTTGTGTGCCACTCCTGACTCCTGGGTGTGCCATCTCTCTCTCTCAAATAGTGGGCCATAGAAAGCCTATTTTTTTTTTTATTGTGTTTCTAAATTCTCCCTGAAAAAATCATTTTATTTTATTTGGTTTCTAAATTCTTCCTGAAAAAAACAGAGGGTGTAACATTGTGCCTGATTTTCCTTGCGGTCTCACCCACCTGTAAAGGGATATCTAAATCATACTGAAGTTATAGCTCACCGTGTAAGTTGTTTGACAGCAACAAATACCGTTACTTTGGTTACGTTTTTAAAACAATGAGGAAGTCTGGTGGAAGAGGTCGTGGCCGTGGGCGTTCATTGTCAGCTGGTAATGATGGTAGTGGTAGTGGAGCATCAGGTGGTCGTGGGAAAAAAAATATTGCACCTAAGCCTGGAGCTGTGGAGCCAGGTTCGTCGTCTGGCTACAGAAGGCCTCGAACGCTCCCTTTTCTGGGAGTAGGAAAACCGCTTTTAAAGCCGGAGCAGCAAGAGCAAGTTTTGGCTTACCTTGCTGACTCAGCCTCTAGCTCTTTTGCCTCCTCTTTTGAAACTGGTAAATATAAAAGCAGCGCGTCGTTAGTGGATGTTCACGGTCAGGGACAAGTCGCTTCCTTGTCCTCTTCAGCAAAAACAACAAGGATGCAGCAGGCGACACAACGGGTTACTCCATGGAGCTCTTTACACATACCGTCCCTGGCTTAGAAAGTGAAGCAGTTAACAGGCCATGCCCATTACAAGTTGAATCTGACATGGAGTGCACTGATGCACAGCCACAGCCAGACTACTATGCTGGTCCTTTGACTCAGACCACAACATTGCCCTCGCAGGGTACTGATCCAGAATCAGACCCTGATGAGACTATGTTGCCCCGTCACGAACGCTCTACCACCGACTTACACGGTGACACAGACGAAGTTGCGCACGAGCTAGAAGAGGAGGTTATAGATGACCCAGTTGTTGACCCCGATTGGCAGCCATTGGGGGAACAAGGTGCAGGCGGCAGTAGTTCTGAAGCGGAGGAGGAGGGGCCGCAGCAGGCATCAACATCGCAACAGGTTCCATCTGCCGGGCCCGTATCTGGCCCAAAATGCGTGGCAAAGCCAAAAACTGTTGGAGGACAGCGTGTCCATCCGGTTAAAGCTCAGTCTGCAATGCCTGAAAAGGTATCCGATGGTAGAAAGAGTGCAGTCTGGCATTTTTTTGAAACAACATCCAATTGATCCGCACAAAGTCATCTGTCAAAAATGTTCAACTACCTTAAGCAGAGGTCAGAATCTGAAAAGTCTGAATACAAGTTGCATGCATAGACATTTAACCACCATGCATTTGCAAGCCTGGACTAACTACCAAACGTCCCTTAAGGTTGTAGCACCCTCGGCCAATGAAGCTACTCACCAATGCAACATCCCTGCCGTCACTGTAAGGCCACCATTTTCCGCACCACCTGCAGTATCTGTGCAGGTTTCTTTGCCAGGCCAAAGCAGTCAGGGTCAGGGAATCACCAGTTTCGTAGTAGGAAACACTGCATCTAGGGCACAGGCGGAAACAATACCGTCTCCAACCGTCTCTCAGTCTGCCATGTCCACCGGCACCCCCGCTAGTTCCACGATCTCCAGCTCTCCAGTCCAGCTCACCCTACAAGAGACTCTGGTTAGAAAAAGGAAGTACTTATCCTCGCATCCGCGTACACAGGGTTTGAATGCCCACATAGCTAGACTAATCTCGTTAGAGATGATGCCCTACCGGTTAGTTGAAAGTGAAGCTTTCAAAGCCCTGATGGACTACGCTGTACCACGCTACGAGTTACCCAGTCGACACTTCTTTTCGAGAAAAGCCATCCCAGCCCTCCACCAGCATGTTAAAGAGCGCATCGTCCATGCACTCAGGCAATCGGTGAGTACAAAGGTGCACCTGACAACAGATGCATGGACCAGTAGGCATGGCCAGGGACATTACGTGTGCATCATGGCACACTGGGTGAATGTGGTGGATGCAGGGTCCACAGGGGACAGCAATTTCGGGACAGTTCTGCCTAGCCCACGGTCTAGGAAACAGTTGGCTGTAGGCGTTCGCACCCCCTCCTCCTCGTCCTTCTGCAGAAGCGAGAGCTCGTCCACAGATCGCAGTCGCCCAATCACTCCATCCGCAGCTGCCACTGTTGCACACCAGTTGTCCCATTATGGGGCAGCTACTGGCAAGCGTCAGCAGGCTGTATTGGCTATGAAGTGTTTGGGCGACAACAGACACACCGCGGAAGTTCTGTCCGAGTTCTTGCAGAAAGAAACACAGTCGTGGCTGAGCACAGTAGATCTTGAGGCAGGCAAGGTAGTGAGTGATAACGGAAGGAATTTCATGGCTGCCATCTCCCTTTCCCAACTGAAACACATTCCTTGCCTGGCTCACACCTTAAACCTGGTGGTGCAGTGCTTCCTGAAAAGCTATCCGGGGTTATCCGACCTGCTCCTCAAAGTGCGCGGACTTTGCTCACATATCCGCCGTTCACCCGTACACTCCAGCCGTATGCAGACCTATCAGCGGTCTTTGAACCTTCCCCAGCATCGCCTAATCATAGATGTTGCAACAAGGTGGAACTCAACACTGCACATGCTTCAGAGACTGTGCGAACAGAGGCGGGCTGTAATGTTTTTGTGGGAGGATATGCATAGACGGGCAGGCAGTAGGATGGCAGACATGGAGTTGTCTGGTGTGCAGTGGTCGAAGATACAAGACATGTGTCAAGTCCTTCAGTGTTTTGAGGAATGCACACGGCTGGTTAGTGCAGACAACGCCATAATAAGCATGAGCATCCCCCTAATGCGTCTGCTGATGCAAAGTTTGACGCACATAAAAAATCAGGCGTCTGCAGCAGAGGAAGAGGAAAGCCTTGATGACAGTCTGCCATTGTCTGGTCAGGGCAGTGTACAGGACGAGGTAGCGGGCAAAGAGGAGGAGGACGAGGAGGATGATGGGGATGAGTATATTTTTAATGAGGAAGCTTTTCCGGGGCCACTGGAAATTGGTGGCGTGGCAAGGCCGGGTTCTGGTTTTTTGAGGGACACAAGTGACGTAGATTTGCCTGAAACTGCCCCTCAACCAAACACAACCGCTGATTTGACAACTGGAAGTTTGGCCCACATGGCGGATTATGCCTTACGTATCCTCACAAGGGACACACGCATTACTAAAATGATGAACGATGACGATTACTGGTTGGCCTGCCTCCTTGATCCTCGCTATAAAGGCAAATTGCAAAATATTATGCCACATGAGAACTTGGAACTAATATTAGCAACCAAACAATCAACTCTTGTTGACCGTTTGATTCAGGCATTCCCAGCACACAGCGCCCGTGATCGTTCTCACACGAGCAGCACGGGGCAGCAGAACAGAAGTGTTAGAGGTGCAGAAATCCGAAGTGGCGTTGGACAGAGGGGTTTTCTGACCAGGTTGTGGAGTGATTTTGCTATGACCGCAGACAGGACAGGTACTGCTGCATCAATTCAAAGTGACAGGAGACAACATTTGTCCAGTATGGTTACTAACTATTTTTCATCACTTATCGATGTTCTACCTCAACCGTCATTCCCATTTGATTACTGGGCATCCAAATTAGACACCTGGCCAGAATTGGCAGAATATGCTTTGCAGGAGCTTGCTTGCCCGGCAGCTAGTGTCCTATCAGAACGAGTATTCAGTGCTGCAGGTTCAATATTAACCGAAAAAAGGACTCGTCTGGCCACCCAAAATGTTGATGATCTAACCTTCATTAAAATGAACCACAACTGGATATCGAATTCTTTTGCCCCACCTTGCCCGGCCGACACCTAGCTTTCCTATGAAAAGGTATTGCCTGTGGACTACTCTGAATGACTTTACCAATCTCGTAATTTGCAGCAGCTGATTGTCCAGCATACAACATGTTCACACCTCCCTAAATGGCCAAACTCCCCACACGGGGCCGTGGTATCGCCACTTGGCGCAAGCACCCGTGAGAGTGCTGTTTGTCTGAAGAGGTGGGTGTGCCCGCTTTTGGTCTACGGCACTGCCACTGGGTCCCTCATAGTACAATAAAGTGTCTCTGGCGGTGGTGGTGCGCACCCAACGTCAGACACACTGTTGTAACATGAGGGGCCCTGGGCATGTACCACCGGCCACAAGAGAGTTCACCCACCCCCAGCTCAAACATTGCTCTACCACTTGCACAATTATCTCTCACAGTTACACCTATGTTTAGTCTATGCGCAGACATCTGTAAATTACTGCCACTGACAATACCATTGTGTTGACATGTATGATGGTACTTAACATAGTCAGGGGCAGTGTCCTATATTTACCCAAGTAAATACTTTGTGCAAAATTACTAGGTCTGAAACTACGCAGAGGAGCCCAACCCTGTACCTAATGATTGAACCCTTTTGGTTTTTCTTTTTGTTGTAATGCGAGACATTGACATGTATTGATGTTTTGGGACTACTAACTGGCAGACACTCATTACAATTGGCCGCCGCTGAAAACACCAATGGTGCCCACTGCCTGTGTACCCCTGCAAGAGAATTCAAAGTGCCTACAGCCCTAATTTATTATGTTAGGCCTTCGAAGCCTGTCTGCGGTCCCTCCTTCCACTAGGCCTCCACTGACCTGTCTACTGCTGCCCGTGCACCCCTGGAACCAATTCTAAAGTGCATACAACCATATTTTATTATGTTAGGCCTTCGAAGCCTGTCTGCAGTCCCTTCTTTCTACTACTCCTCCACTGACCAGACCACTGCTTCCCGTGTACCCCTGGAACCAATTATAAAGTGCCTACAGCCCAATATTTTATGTTAGGCCTTTGAAGCCTGTCTGCGGTCCCTTCTTTCTACTACTCCTCCACTGACCAGACCACTGCTTCCCGTGTACCCCTGGAACCAATTATAAAGTGCCTACAGCCCAATTTTTTTATGTTAGGCCTTCGAAGCCTGTCTGCGGTCCGTTCTTTCTACTACTCCTCCACTGACCAGACCACTGCTGCCCGTGTACCCCTGGAACCTATTTAAAAGTGCCTACAGCCCAATTTTTTTTATGTTAGGCCTTCGAAGCCTGTCTGCGGTCCGTTCTTTCACTAGGCCTCCACTGACCAGTCTACTGCTGCCCGTGTACCCCTGGAACCAATGTTAAAGTGCCTACAGCGCTAATTTATTATGTTAGGCCTTCGAAGCCTGTCTGCGGTCCCTTCTTTCTACTACTCCTCCACTGACCAGACCACTGCTGCCCGTGTACCCCTGGAACCAATTATATAGTGCCTACAGCCCAATTTTATTATGTTAGGCCTTCGAAGCCTGTCTGCGGTCCCTTCTTTCTACTACTCCTCCACTGACCAGACCACTGCTGCCCGTGTACCCCTGGAACCAATTATAAAGTGCCTACAGCCCAATTTTATTATGTTAGGCCTTCGAAGCCTGTCTGCGGTCCGTTCTTTCTACTACTCCTCCACTGACCAGACCACTGCTGCCCGTGTACCCCTGGAACCTATTTTTAATTGCATAGAGCATCCTTTTATTAATAGTTGGCGTACAAAGTCTGTCTGTGGTCCACTATTGAAATTGTCCTCCACTGCCCAGATCAATGCTGCCTGTGTACCCCTGTAACCTTTTTTAAACTGCAGTGAGCCACATTTTTGGTTTAACAGATACAAAAACCGTGTGCACTACTGGAGAAGAATGGTGCTAGGTTAGGTTCCCACACCTTCATAGACTATAAAGAAAAAGAACCCAGCACTCAACTGATGCTTTAGTGCAATTTTAATCGTAGTAGTACCCAATAAACGTTTCGGTCCTTGAATGGACCTTCGTCAGTAACTACATGTGAAAACCAAAAACAAGTGTAAACAAAAATTACAGAAAATAAAGTTGCATACAAAATAAAGTATATACAAGGTATTTTGGAAAAGGACAATAGCATCGATACAAAACTCTGGTCAATCTATACATAGAGTATATGCTGGGGAGAAAATAACCCGAATATCTAGGCTGAATTATGTTCTTTCATCTTTCTGGTGTATCTCTCCTTATTTCATCCTGAGTGGAACATAATTCAGCCTAGATATTCGGGTTATTTTCTCCCCAGCATATACTCTATGTATAGATTGACCAGAGTTTTGTATCGATGCTATTGTCCTTTTCCAAAATACCTTGTATATACTTTATTTTGTATGCAACTTTATTTTCTGTAATTTTTGTTTACACTTGTTTTTGGTTTTCACATGTAGTTACTGACGAAGGTCCATTCAAGGACCGAAACGTTTATTGGGTACTACTACGATTAAAATTGCACTAAAGCATCAGTTGAGTGCTACATTTTTGGTTTAAGGCCTACTACCTGTTTCTGTCTGCGCCACTCAATACAGCTGTCCTCCTTTGAAAAAAACAGAGCGTCAATAGTCTTGTTTTCAGCCTCTAGGAATTTGAAAACTGCATTGGGGCTACTACTTTGGTAGGGCCTACTAACGGTGTCTGCCGCCCCAAGGTGTGCCCCAGGTTTCCTCTCCATTGCTTCAATCTTCCTACTCTCGTTTAGTAGTTGTTGCAAACTACACTGCATTAGGCCTACAAATTGGGTATGGGGTGTAGAGAGACGGTGTGTTACACTCCAAGGTGTTCCCAAGGTTTCGTCCACATTGCTTCGATCTTCCTACTCTCGTTTAGTAGTTGTTGCAAACTACACTGCATTAGGCCTACAAATTGGGTATGGGGTGTAGAGACGGTGTGTTCCACTCCAAGGTGTTCCCCAGGTTTCCTCGCCATTGCTTCGGTCTTCTAGCTCTCGTTTAGTAGTTGTTGAAACAACACTGCATTAGGCCTACAAGTTGGGTCTGGGTTGTAGAGACGGTGTCTTCCGCTCCAAGGTGTTCTCCAGGTTGCCTTTCCTGAGCTTCTATCTTCAGGCTCTTGTTAAATAGTTGTTAAATGGAACAACTGCATTTAGCGTACTAGTTGGTTTGGGGCCTACTAACAGTGTCTGCCGCTCCTTGCTGTTCTCCTGGTTTCCTGTCCTGAAATTCCATTTTCAGGCTCTCGTTAAGTAGTTGTTAATGCTAGACTGCATTTGGCCTACTAGTTGGGTTGGGGCCTTCTATCGGTGTCTGCCACTCCTTGCTGTTCTCCACTGAACAAAGCTGTGCCGCCTGTTTACTACTGTTGCCAATTTTGAACTGCATTTCGACTACTTACTGATTTGGGCCTACTCTCTGTGTCAGCCTCTCATTCCAGTTGTCCTCCACTGCAATGCCCCCTGGTTAATCCTGTGTTACCAATTTTGAACTGCATTTAGCCCACTTTATTCTTTGGGCCTATATCTGTGTTTCCTCCTCATCCTGCCCATTGCCCAGCCAGTGATAGATGAGTCTGCTGGTACATTGACCCATAACGCAACATTCCCCGTGCACGCTACACAGCAAGATTGTGACCCTGCTGAAAGTCAGGTTCCTCTTCCCGCATACCATACCACCTTACACGGGGACAAAGAGGAAGGTGCAGATGAAAGTGCAGGTTCCTTCATCAGGTGTGGGGAGGAATACTCGTTGGCGACGTCACTGGCACAGGGCCTCTCATAGTACGCAAAAGTGTTGCTGCCGGTGGGATGCGCCCCTGCCGTGCAAACACACCGCTGTACTTTGAGGGGCCCTGTGCCGGTGCCAATGCCAACGAGTGGGCCCCCCCTGCTTGCTCAGGATCACAGCACTTGCAAAGTTGAAATACTTACCTCTCCCTGCTCCACTGCCGTGACGTGGTCCAGATTTACTGGGCCCACTAATTACTTGAATCAGCCCTACCCCCCACAACTTTAGCCAAATGACCCCCCAATTTCAAATGCCTTCCAATTATTATAAGGTAAATTACGATTGACAAGCTTCTGTAACAAGAATTGATGTTTTTGCCATTAAAATGGGCAGTGTAGGTGTTTTCCTGGCCTCCACTCATCACTGCCGACTATGCTCCTCCATTGAATTGCATTGGGTTTCGTGTTTCAGTCGATACCAGACTTTTCGCGATAATCGGCCGATTCCACTCGACTCGACTTTTAAGATAGTCGGGTTTCGCGAAACACGGCTCGACTCTAAAAAGGTCAAGGTCGCTCAACCCTAGTATCGGATGGTATCGGCCGATATCCGAAAAATATCGGATATCGCCGATACCGATATCCGATACCAATACAAGTCAATGGGACACAAATATCGGAAGGTATCCTGTAATGGTTCCCACGGTCTGAAGGAGAGGAAACTCTCCTTCAGGCCCTGGGATCCATATTCATGTGTAAAATAAAAGCTAAAAATAAAAAATATTGCTATACTCACCCTCGGACGCGCCCTGGTTGTAACCGGGAGCCTTCCTTCCTAAGAATCAGCACTTGAAGGACCTTTCGATGACGTCGCGGCTTGTGATTGGTCGCGGTAGCGTCATGTGACCGCTCACGCGACCAATCACAAGCCGCGACGTCATCGAAGGTCCTTAACGCGCTCATTCTTAGGAATGAGCGCGTTAATGACTTTCGATAACGTCGCGGCTTGTGATTGGTCGCGTGAGCGGTCACATGACGCTACCGCGACCAATCACAAGCCGCGACGTCATCGAAAGGTCCTTCAAGCGCTCATTCTACCAAGGAAAGCATGGCGGTCGCAGCGGTGACAACCAGGGCGCGTCAGAGGGTAATTATTTCAATATTTTTTATTTTTATTCTTTATTTTACACATAAATCTTACTCCCGATACCGATTCCCGATATCACAAAAATATCGGTACTCGGTATCGGAATTCCGATACCGCAAATATCGGCCGATACCCGATACTTGCGGTATCGGAATGCTCAACACTACTCATGGCTGTACTAGCTCAAAAGAGTGCTTTTACTCAATGCTGAACAAAAGGTCTGAATAATAATGACCATGTGATATTTCAGTTTTCTTTTTTTAATAAATTTGTATAAATAGCTACATTTCTGTTTTTTTCCCGTCAAGATGGGGTGCAGAGTGTACATTAATGAGGGAAAAAATGAACTTTTTTGAATTTACCAAATGGCTGCAATGAAACAAAGAGTGAAAAATTTAAAGGGGTCTGAATACTTTCCGTACCCACTGTATGTAGAAGTTGGTAGAGATACCAGCCGGCCAAGCCAGAATTTGTCTGTTCGCTATCTAATGTGTATGGATCAAAGAGTTGTACCAAAAAATGGGTTTATTACCCCTTTTTTGGTACAATATTGTATTGAGTTTGCCCAGTTTTTGATTTTTTAATCAGTATTTAGTGTATCAATGGATCAAAGAATATAGCAAATAAGGGCAGCACAGAGTTTGTTGAACGCGGAGACATCTAAAAAACAAATAATTTTAATTGACTTTGGCAATGATGATCTCGCAGTACGCAGAATTCACAGTTAATGATTAGAGAATGAAACTTTCACAATAGGATGAAGCTGTTTTCCTATACAAAGTCATCTGTGACATTGAGGCCTGCAAAGTCTGGAGGATCTGTAAACACTGTGAATACAAAGAGGGTTTATATAATGGAAGTTTTTCCTATTGCAACATTTTCGACTTTGAAGAATTTTCTCATGTTTTTCTACTCTATTTTGCCTCTATAATAAGAATTATTAAATCCAATGGTTTTCTGATGTCCAAGATCTGTCTACCCTACCTTAGTGTCAGGTGCAGATATAGCAGAGCTTAATATGCATTTAATCTGCATTTAGAACTAGGTGATATGTATTTTATGATGTCCACAATATTTAAAGGGGATTTCCTCTTTGAACAGTGCATATTGTTAGAAGGATGAAACAATGGGGGGCTTAAGGTATTTCATTGGGGTCTATGGAAACCTTTAGGCTGCCCTAAAAATGCACTGATGGCCAGAGTAATTAAAGCACCCAAATCCACATGTCTTATCTTGCATTTAAAGGAGATATCTAGGAGTTTAAAACAATGTGCCTAATCACCAGTAGGCATGTAGCAACTAACAGAGGCAATTTTTTTGCATGTTGCCCCGGTGCTAGTGATTGACAACTCCTGACCTAGATACAACTTGCTCCCCTTCAACAGAGCAGTGGTTTCTCTTCCTGTTGACAGGGTGGGACTACTGTTGTCATGCTGATTGACAGACGGCTTCCCGCAATTAGGTAGCTGGGAGCCAGCTGTCAATCAGCATGATACCAGTAGTCCGATTTGTAACAGGAAAAGAA
Source organism: Ranitomeya imitator (assembly GCF_032444005.1). NCBI lineage: Eukaryota > Metazoa > Chordata > Amphibia > Anura > Dendrobatidae > Ranitomeya > Ranitomeya imitator. Next base: position 784,920,393 of record NC_091282.1, on the reverse strand, counting down.
ACTGCAGCTCTGTTGATGTGCCATCAGCTGAAGTCTATGATGACAGAGAATGACGCGGGGAACAACAAGCAAATGAGTAGCAACTAGAGATGAGCGAACCTGAGCAGTTAAGGGTAATTACCTCTAAGTGGAGCACCAGTTGTATAATTATTTGTTTTTACCTTCACACCTACAATGGCCCGTACTTCTTTTGTTGCATCTCAGTAAGATCATGCAGAAGCACAAACCCCAAGCACAAAAGGACAGATTTATTATTGCATAAGCACCTTTTTCTAACTATATTTTGGTGTTTTTCATCCGTTTTTCATTTATACCTTAATTCTTCTGTCAATTTGCACCTTTTTTAAGTCTTTTTTTGTAGACCAGAGTGCCATTATGGTCCTCATCAACTACATTTATTTCAGAGGTAATTAATGTAACAAGTCGGCCACCACACATGGTCATATTAATGCTGCTTTCACCCTCCATCTACACTCAGTAGGGCCCATGTTAGAGACTTCATCTAAGAGGGAAATGTTGAAACAAGAACCTTTTCTGCACTAGTAAACCATCCTGCACTATCACTGGGTCCTTACACTAACAATAGGGTAACATTTTATTATACACCACAGACAGACATTTCTTTGATTTTACGTAATACCTAACAAAGAATATCACAGCCACCATCCCATACAGTAATATAATCAGTAATCATTATATTTCTTTATAGGGAAATGGAAAATAACAGTTGAAAAAGACTGGACAGAAGTGGGAGATTTTTATGTCTGTGAAAACATAAAGGTGATGGTGTCGTTTAGGACTAGAAAAGGAGCTTACAATGCGGTTTTTACTAGAGACGAGCCAATATTTCAATTCAACGATCGCCGAATTTGCAATATTCGCCGAATATAGCCGAACATACAAGGCACAAAACACCGGCGTAGTGCTTCTGAACGGCGGTGAATTCATCCCCGCTGGTCAGAGAGCCATGGTTCCCATGCTGTCAAAAGACAGCATGAGAGCTCAGCTGTGATTGGAGGTATCAAGTTTACCTACATTCTCTGGTGTCAGCTGATGGGACTACTGCTCCTATCATCCGAAACCTGCTGCCACAAATAACATTGAGAGCAGGAGCGGATGATGGGCGTATTCATCAGCCGCTCCTGCGCTGTACATAAATAATTTTTTTAAAAAACCTGCGTGGGTTCTCCTGTATTTTTGATAACCAGCCAGGTAAAACCCACAGCTGCGGCTGCAACCCTCGGCTGTCAGCAAGGCTGGTTATCAAGAGTAGAAGGATCCCCACTCTATATTTTTTAATTATTTAAATAAATAATTTAAAAAAAAGGCATGCAGTCCCCCCATTTTTGACAACCAGCATTGCTAATGCAAACAGCTGGGGGCTGGTATTCTCAGGCTGGTAAGGTGCCATGGATATTACCCCCCCAGCCTAAAAACAGCAGCCCGCAACCACCCAGAAAATGCGCATCTATTAGATGCACCAATTCTGGCACTTTGCCCGGCTCTTCCCACTTGCCCTGTAGCGGTGGCGAGTGGGGTTCATATTTGATTGGTTGATGTCACCTTTGTATTGTCTGGTGATATCAAACCCACGGGCTTAGTAATGGAGAGGCAACTATAAGGCACCCATCCATTACTAATCCTATAGTTACAGCTCTGGCAAAAATTAAGAGATCACCACATCAAAACCCTGTCATGGGCAGCCCAATCTCCAGACCTGAACCCCTGTGTTAAAGACTGGTGGAAAGCATGCCAAGGCGCATGAAAGCTGTGATTAAAAATCATGGTTCCACAAAAATTTGATTTCTGAACTCTTCCTGAGTTAACACATTAGTATTGTTGTTTCTAAATGATTATAAACATTTTTTCTTTGCATTATTTGAGGTCTGAAAGCTCTGGGTTTTTTTTGTTTGTTTGTTTGTTTGTTTATTTTTCTTTGTCCGAAAAAAATATGAAAATTATTCCTTGGAAATTCAGAGACATGTTGTCAGAAGTTTATAGAATAAAAGAACAATTTACATTTTACTCAAAAATATACAAATAAAGAGAAAAATCAGACAAACTGAACATTTTGCAGTGGTCTCTTAATTTTTGCCACAGCTGTATATGGAAAATAAACAAACAGCAAGAATAAACTCCTTTATTAGAAATAAGACTAAACACAGTTTTCCATTTTATTTTAAAAAAACAAACACAGTTATGCTCTCCTAATTCCACCAAAGCTCTCGTTCTCCTGTAATAAAACTAAAATAAAAAATAACAATATCCTATACCTGTGTCGTTCTGTCCCATGCCGTAATCCATGTCTGAAGATTAATAGTTTTCAACCTGGATGGTGCCAAGATGCGACCATCCAGGCCGAGAACCACTGGGGTCTGAGCTGCTGCGAGCGCAGCGTCAGTGACTAGAGGTAACCTCAATGACGTCATAGGAGCAGTGTTATAGTAGTTATATTTTTGTGTATAAGAGCAGTATTGTAGTAGTTATATTCTTGCACATAGGAAGAAGTATTATAGTAGCTATACTCTTGTATGTAGGGGGCAGTATTGGAGTAATTATAATCTTGTGCATAGGAGCAGTATTATAAAAGTTATATTCTTAACCCCTTTCTGACCTCGGACGGGATAGTACTTCCGAGGTCAGAAGCCCTGCTTTGATGCGGGCTCTGGCGGTGAGCCCGCACCAAAGCTGGGACATGTCAGCTGTTTTGAACAGCTGACATGTGCCCGTAGTAGGCGCGAGCAGAATCGCGATCTGCCCGCGCCTATTAACTAGTTAAATGCTGCTGTCAAACGCAGACAGCGGCATTTAACTACCGCTTCCGGCCGGGTGGCCGGAAATGACGTCATCGCCGACCCCCGTCACATGATCGGGGGTCGGTGATGCATCTCCATTGCAACCATAGAGGTCCTTGAGACCTCTATGGTTACTGATCACCGGTGGCTGTGAGCGTCACCCTGTGGTCGGCGCTCACAGCACACCTGCAATTCTGCTACATAGCAGCAAACAGCAGATCGCTGCTATGTAGCAGAGGCGATCGTGCTGTGCCTGCTTCTAGCCTCCCATGGAGGCTATTGAAGCATGGCAAAAGTAAAAAAAAAAAAGAAAAAAAAATGTTAAAAAAATAATAAAAATATAAATGTTTAAATCACCCCCCTTTCACCCCAATCAAAATAAATCAATAAAAAAAAAATCAAATCTACACATATTTGGTATCGCCGCACTCAGAATCGCCCGATCTATCAATTAAAAAAAAGCATTAACCTGATCGCTAAACAGCGTAGCGAGAAAAAAATTTGAAACGCCAGAATTACGTTTTTTAGGTCGCCGTGACATTGCATTAAAATGCAATAACGGGCGATCAAAAGAACGTATCTGCACCAAAATGCTATCATTAAAAACGTCATCTCAACACGCAAAAAATAAGCCCTCAACCGACCCCAGATCATGAAAAATGGAGACGCTAAGAGTATCGGAAAATGGCACAATTTTTTTTTTTTTTTTAGCAAAGTTTGGAATTTTTTTTCACCACTTAGGTAAAAAATAACCTAGTCATGTTAGATGTCTATGAACTCGTACTGACCTGGAAAATCATAATGTCAGGTCAGTTTTAGCATTTAGTGAACCTAGCAAAAAAGCCAAACAAAAAACAAGTTGCACTATTTTTGCAATTTCACCGCACTTGGAATTTTTTTTCCCATTTTCTAGTACACGACATGCTAAAACCAATGATGTCTTTCAAAAGTACAACTCGTACCGCAAAAAATAAGCCCTCACATGGCCAAATTGGGAGAAAAATAAAAAAGTTATGGCTCTGGGAAGGAGGAGAGTGAAAAACGAACACGGAAAAACGAAAAATCCCAAGGTCATGAAGGGGTTAAACATATGGGCAATATTGTAGTAGTTATATTCTTATACATATTGGCAGTATTATTGTAGTTATATTCTTGTACTGTAGTAGTTATATTCTTGTAGGTATACGTAAGGGCAGTATTATAGTAGTGATATTCTTGTACATAGGGGCAGTATTATAGTAGTTGTATATTCTTTCACAGATGAGCAGCATTATAGTACGGTAGTTTTATTCTTATAGTATAGTAGTTATATCCTTGTGTGACACCCCAGGGTCCTGGTTGTCACACTGGCATTGCTTTCCTCATGTGGAGAGTAATGTCAAGCTTGGAAGCAAAGGAAGATCTCTTTTATTAGGTAACCACAAAGCACAGCATGTTCACACTCCAGGCCAGAAGAGGGAGCTCTGAACCTGGTTTTCAGGGGAACTCCTCTATTGATATATTCTGGCTTGGAGGGAAAAGCAGTCAGTTGGTCCAGGGAGACCAAGAGAGAAGGAATAACAGCTTATAAGGCATATCTGCATATTGCACAATGTCATAATATTATAGACAGATACCCATACATGGAGAGGACTGTGTGACCTATCATCACTATCGTTTACAAAACCAACACACAAAAAAAGATGACTGACGAAAGTGCTTCTCCGAAACTCGCATTGGGGCGGAGGCGCGCCCCCAGGACATCTTGATCACATCTGTTATAAGGTGACTGTACTGATTATTTGTATCTATTCATATATGCCTCAGGAATATCAACAACTCCGAGGAGTGATCATGGTGGGCATTGGATTATATGCTGGTTCTGTGTATTTTGGTGTAACAGTATTGTATACTAGAGAGGCCAGTCATTACTACATGCCCACTACTAGATGGCCAGGGAGACGTGCCTCCTTCTTTGCGTTATCGTTTTGTGTTCGATTCCCTTTCACTTGTGTCTGTAATTTAAAAAAAAAAAAAAAATTGTTATATTTTGAGTAATTTGGACCAAAATATCATCTTTTTTGTGTGTTGGTTTTGCAAGAGAGAAGTGTTAGGGTTGGCGGAACGCACCGAATATATTTATTAAATGAGATAGGTGCGTTCGCAACCCGGGATCCACCATGCAGGAAAGAACCTGCTGCTAAGCAAGGCGGCGAAGCAAATTAGTATAAACGAACTCTGTTAATTCACAGAGCCCGTAATAAAGAGAATGCTGTGCCCTGTTTAGCTCACAGGAGACACAGCTACTGTGTAGAGCCGACAGTGGTCATGCAGTCCAACCAACACGCAGCTCCTCTCCAGTGGAGCCGGAATTCTAATGGCTATTAGCCAGCCCTGAATTCAAATGTAAACTCCTCGCCAGAGGTGCCAGCATTCTAGGGGCTTATTTCAGCCGGGTCCCTGACCACACACATGACCACACTGGCGCTGAGCTCGTACATATTTGATTCTAGCGCATGGCCGTGCAGTCATGAGAACCTTTTATACCTGTAGCACCTACAAGACCTTCCAAGAAGGACCAATGGAGGGCTGCCACAGAACTTGATCAGGTACAGGACCTTCCTGGAGGACCAATGGAAGTTGCTGCAGTACCTGAGCATGTGACCCTTGATCTCTACTGAGAGATCTTACCCTGGGCATGCTCAGTGTGTGCAAAGCAGGACTTAGTCCCAGAAAAGCCTGCTCGCCGCAGACCAGTGCAGGGTACAATAGCAGCGCCTGGAGAGGCAGCAGTAACCCTTTGCACAGTATCAGATTCAGTAAGACGCTGGGACCGACGTCTCCACTGAGCAGGCTCCACTGCGGCCGATGCAGAATGGGAGACCGCAGCAGACATGGTTCGAGATTCCCCCTGTGCAGTGACGGGAACTCGACTCCTAACAAGAAGGAAGTCTGTTGGAGGGACAGAGCAGAGAGAGAAGGCCAGACAGCAGACTGGAGCCGTCTGAGGCTGAGAGGAGAGTTGGGGAAGGCCAGAGAGGAGCTTGTCACAGAACTTCAGCTGAGGTGGAGTTGGTACGATAGGAGAATAGCCGAGCAGACATGGGGGTATGCAGCTCCTGGCGGGAGGAGGAAAGAAGAGAGGCTTGTGAGGGGCCATGCAGCCATAGGTGCTGCAGCTCCTGGACAGGGAAACAGAGACGGAAGAACAGCGTAAAGTGAGCATGCAGGAAAGTGACACCAGGGGAGGACAGCAGCGTATGGGCTATCTCCCTGTGGAGTGCAGATTCCCAGTAGCCGGAAGACCAAGGTTATGTCAGACTCTAAGAGGCACAGCAGAAACCAGCAGGACAGCTGGATTATTACACGTAACCTGTCCGAACTAATACCCAGGAAACCAAGTGACACATAGAGCCTGGGTCGTGATAGAGACCTTGTAAAAAGGCTCGAGTCACCTTTCATGCGGGTTTGTGTCCTAAACTTCATGGAGGACAGAGAGAACTGTGAGGACCTTGCCAGAAGCCATAGGCAGTAAGGGGCTACAACATCACTGCGCTAATAGGAAGGCTTATAATTCCACCTGGTGAAGGGGACTCTGAACTTACTTCCAAGCCGGCCGGACCCTGCCTGTAACTGTGATCTGGTGCCCTGGACTGCGGTTTGCCTGAAGCCTTCAGTAAATCAGGTAAAAAGACTGCAAACCTGTGTCCTCCTTTTCTTACCGCACCACTCTCTCTCTCTTCACCTACACACCGGGAGCCCTGGGGACCTACTTCACCTGCGGGAAGTTATACCATCTAACTGCCAAAACATCCCCGCAGAGGACCCCTTTAAGCAGCGTCGGTCCCCATTGACCGAATACCACAGGTGGCGTCACAAACACAAACTTTACTTCAAATCCCCTTAAAAGACCTTTCCCTTTATTTGGGCGCCCCCGGGGTTGCAGCGACCAAGACATCCACTTTAAGTACTGGACCCGGCACCGAGTACCCCACGGCCCTGGGGGGTGACTCACTTGTGCATAGGGACAGTATTATAGTAGCTATATTCTTGTACGTAGGAGCAGTATTTTAGTAGTTTTATTCTTGTATTTAGGGGGCAGTATTATAATAGTTATATTGTTCTACATTGAGGTGAAACCATAATAGATTTTTTTTTTACTGGATCTTTTCAACCAAGAAATACTGACAGTAACTTAAGTCATTGAGTATTCCCCTCAACAACAGAACCTATAGCAATATAAGTTCATTTTCTTGGGTAACCAGCACTATTTCCATTGATCTGAATGTACCTTAGACTCAGACAGTATATTTCAAACATGGGAATTTCAAACCATGAGTCATGATGTACAATAGCTACCATATATACTCGAGTATAAGCCGACCCGAGTATAAGCCGACCCCCCTAATTTTGCCACAAAAAACTGGGAAAACTTAATGACTCGAGTATAAGCCTAGGGTGGAAAATGCAGCAGCTACTGGAAAATGTCAAAAATTAAAATAGATACCAATAAAAGTAAAATTAATTCAGACATCAGTAGGTTACCGTATATACTCGAGTATAAGCCGACCCGAGTATAAGCCGACCCCCCTAATTTTGCCACAAAAAACTGGGAAAACATATTGACTCGAGTATAAGCCTAGGGTGGAAAATGCAGCAGCTACCGGTTAATGTCAAAAATAAAAATAGATACCAATAAAAGTAAAATTAATTGAGACATCAGTAGGTTAAGTGTTTTTGAATATCCATATTGAATCAGGAGCCCCATATAATGCTCCATACAGTTCATTATTGCCCCATAGATGCTCCATATAAAGCTGTGCCCCATATACAATGCTCTGCACCGTTCATTATTGCCCCATAGCTGTGCCATATAGTGCTCTGCACCATTCATTATTGCCCCATAGCTGTGCCATATAGTGCTCTGCACCGTTCATTATTGCCCCATAGCTGTGCCATATAGTGCTCTGCACCGTTCATTATTGCCCCATAGATGTGCCATATAGTGCTCTGCACTGTTCATTATTGCCCCATAGCTGTGCCATATAGTGCTCTGCACCATTCATTATTGCCCCATAGCTGTGCCATATAGTGCTCTGCACCGTTCATTATTGTCCCATAGCTGTGCCATATAGTGCTCTACACCGTTCATTATTGCCCCATAGCTGTGCCATATAGTGCTCTGCACCATTCATTATTGCCCCATAGCTGTGCCATATAGTGCTCTACACCGTTCATTATTGCCCCATAGCTGTGCCATATAGTGCTCTGCACCATTCATTATTGCCCCATATCTGTGCCATATAGTGCTCTGCACCGTTCATTATTGTCCCATAGCTGTGCCATATAGTGCTCTGCACCGTTCATTATTGTTCCATAGCTGCCATATAGTGCTCTGCACCGTTCATTATTGCTCCATAGCTGTGCCATATAGTGCTCTGCACCGTTCATTCTTGCCCCATAGCTGTGCCATATAGTGCTCTGCACCGTTCATTATTGCCCCATAGCTGTGCCATATAGTGCTCTGCACCGTTCATTATTGCCCCATAGCTGTGCCATATAGTGCTCTGCGCCGTTCATATTGCCCCATATCTGTGCCATATAGTGCTCTGCACCGTTCATTATTGCCCCATTGATGTACCACAGAAAGCTCTGCCATTGCTGCTGCTGCAATAAAAAAAAAAAAAACACACACTCACCTCTCTTGCTTGCAGCTCCCAGCATCCGGTCCCGACGTCTCTCCGCACTGACTGATCAGGCAGAGGGTGCCGCGCACACTATATGCATCATCGCGCCCTCTGACCTGCACAGTCAGTGCGGAGAGACGCCGGGAAGATGGAGCGACGCCGGGAAGATGGAGCGACGCCCGGCGTGTGGAACACGGATAGGTAAATATTACATACTTACCTGGTCCCGGCGTCCGGCTCCTTCTCCCGCACAGCTGGTCTTCGGTGCCGCAGCCTCTTCCTCTATCAGCGGTCACCGTTACCGCTGATTAGAGAAATGAATATGGAGTCCATATTCATTTCTCTAATGAGCGGTCCCACGTGACCGCTGAAGAGACTGCAGGGACAGCGCCAGGATCGCCGGGACTAGGTAAGTATGCCTCAGCGCCCTCTCCTTCTCACCCGCCGACCCCACCGTTACCGTAACTCGAGTATAAGCCGAGAGGGGCACTTTCAGCCCAAAAATTTGGGCTGAAAATCTCGGCTTATACTCAAGTATATACGATAATTATATTGTGGTACAGTGTTAGCCAGAAAATTGAGGTGAATACTTTTCTGCCCAATGATGACAAAAGTGTTCTCAGAGTGATACCTTTACTGGCTAACCAGAAAATAATGTTTGCATGAGTCACAAAGAGAATTTCTTTCTAATTCTTAACATTATTAGTAAATGGCATTGTACTATTGTTTTTAAAGTTTTACTCGTCTGTAGTGTTGAGCGATACCGTCCGATACTTGAAAGTATCAGTATCGGATAGTATCGGCCGATACCCGAAAAATATCGGATATCGCCGATACCGATATCCGATACCAATACAAGTCAATGGGACATCAAGTATCGGAAGGTATTCTCATGGTTCCCAGGGTCTGAAGGAGAGGAAACTCTCCTTCAGGCCCTGGGATCCATAGGGATGTGTAAAATAAAGAATTAAAATAAAAAATATTGATATGCTCACCTCTCCGGCGGCCCCTGGACATCACGCTGGTAACCGGCCGGCTTCTTTGTTTAAAATGAGCGCCTTCAGGACCTGCGAATGACGTCGCGGGTTCTGATTGGTCGCGTGCCACCCATGTGACCGGCACGCGACCAATCAGAAGCCGCGACGTCATTCGCAGGTCCTTAATTCCGAGAATTAGGAGTTTTGTGAATGAGAATGACGTCGCGGCTTCTGATTGGTCGCGTGCCGGTCACATGGGCGGCACGCGACCAATCAGAACCCGCGACGTCATTCGCAGGTCCTGAAGGCGCTCATTTTAAACAAAGAAGCCGGCCGGTTACCAGCGTGATGTCCAGGGGCCGCCGGAGAGGTGAGCATAGCAATATTTTTTATTTTAATTCTTTATTTTACACATCCCTATTGATCCGATACCGATACCCGATACCACAAAAGTATCGGATCTCGGTATCGGAATTCCGATACCGCAAGTATCGGCCGATACCCGATACTTGCGGTATCGGAATGCTCAACACTACTCGTCTGCGATAAGGCGTCTTTTTTAAGGAAGAGGAATAATGTTACAATATATGGTGGATTGCTTCTCTGTGCTGCACAGACTTGCTTTAGATCTCTGTTAATAACAGAAAGCACACATTGCCCAAGGATTAAAAAACAGACCACGTCCTGTGCTGCTTTTGGGGTGATACTGGACACAGCATCGGGAGGACTTCTATATTGGAGCATATGATTAGAAATCTGCCAGTTAAGTGTGGCCTGGGGACAGTGTCCTGGAACATTCTCAGTTTTATTAGGTTAATCATCTGTCCTAGTTAATATTATTCATCTTCCAGCATTATGCAAACATCTGACCAAACTGTCTGCACCTATGGGCCAATCTCACGACCTGATTATTTGGCTTTGATGTTTGCAGAACTTTTCTGATATTGACCCCATAAAATTCATGAAATTGCAACATTTCCTACATATACTATTATCTTAGACTTCTCACCCACTTATTTTCACAGAATCTCAGCACTGCTGTGACTACAAGTCTCTTCACAATTGGAGTTCATTCTGTTCTTAATGTAGGCACAACCAATACTCTGATATATTGGGTATGAAACCCACAGATGACATTAACCCCTTAAGCCCCGAGGGTAGTTTGCACGTTAATGACCGGGCCAATTTTTACAATTCTGACCACTGTCCCTTTATGAGGTTATAACTCTGGAAAGCTTCAACGGATTCCGGTGATTCTGACACTGTTTTCTAGAGACATATTGTCCTTCATGATAGTAGTAAAATGTCTTTGATATTACCTGCGTTTATTTGTGAAAAAAATGGAAATTTGGCGAAAATTTTGAAAATTTCGCAATTTTCCAACTTTGAATTTTTATGCCCTTAAATCACAGAGATATGTCACACAAAATACTTAAAAGGTAACATTTCCCACATGTCTACTTGACATCAGCACAATTGTGGAAGCAATTTTTTTTGTTAGGGAGTTATAAGGATTAAAAGCTGACGAGCAATTTCTAATTTTTACAACACCATTTTTTTTTAGGGACCACATCACATTTGAAGTCACTTTGAGGGGTCTATATGATAGAAAATAACCAAGTGTGACACCATTCTAAAAACTGCACATCTCAAGGTGCTCAAAACCACATTCAAGAAGTTTATTAACCCTTCTGGCACTTCACAGGAATTTTTGGAATTATTAAAAAAAAAAATGAACATTTAATTTTTTTTCACAAAAAATTTACTTCAGCTCCAATTTGTTTTATTTTACCAGGGGTAACAGGAGAAAATGAACCCCAAAAGTTGTTGTACAATTTGTCCTGAGTACCCTGATACCCCATATGTGGGGGTAAACCACTGTTTGGGCGCATGGCAGAGCTCGGAAGGGAAGGAGCGCCATTTGACTTTTCAATGCAAAATTGGTTGGAATTGAGATGGGACGCCATGTTGCGATTGGAGAGCCACTTTTGTGCCTAAACATTGAAACCCCCACAAGTGACACCATTTTGAAAAGTAGACCCCCTAAGGAACTTATCTAGATGTGTGGTGAGCACTTTGACCCACCATGTGCTTCGCAGAAGTTTATAATGTAGAGCCGTAAAAATAAATAATCATATTTTTCACAAAAATGAACTTTTCACCCCCAATATTTTATTTTCCCAAGGTTATCAGAAGAAATTGTACACCAAAAGTTGTTGTGCAATTTGTCCTGAGTATGTTGATACCCCATATGTGGGGATAAACCACTGTTTGGGTGCATGGCAGAGCTCGGAAGGGAAGGAGCGCTGTTTGACTTTTCAATGCAAAATTGGCTGGAATTGAGAAGGGACGCCATGTTGCGTTTGGAGAGCCCCTGATGTGCCTAAGCATTGAAACCCACACAAGTGACACCATTTTGGAAAGTAGACCCCCTAAGGATCTTATCTAGATGTGTTGTGAGAGTTTTGAACCCCCAAGTGTTTCACTACAGTTTATGACGCAGAGCCGTGAAAATAAAAATTCTTTTTTTTTTCCCACAAAAATTATTTTTTAGCCCCAGTTTTGTATTTTCCCAAGGGTAACAGGAGAAATTGGTCCCCAAAAGTTGTTGTTCAATTTGTTTTGAGTATGCTGATACCCCATATGTGGGGGGAACCACCTTTTGGGCGCATGGCAGAGCTCTGAAGGGAAGGAGCGCCATTTGGAATGCAGACTTAGATGGATTGGTCTGCAGGCGTCACATTGCATTTGCAGAGCCCCTGATCTACCTAAACAGTAGAAACCCCCCACAAGTGACCCCATATTGAAATGTAGACCCCCCAAGGAACTTATCTAGATGTGTTGTGAGAACTTTGAACCCCCAAGTATTTCACTACAGTTTATAACGCAGAGCCGTGAAAATAAAAAATCATTTTTTTCATACAAAATTTTTTTTAGCCCCCCCAAACAAATTTTTATTTTCCCAAGGGTAACAAGAGAAATTGGACCCCAGAAGTTGTTGTCCAATTTGTCCTAAGTACGCTGATACCCCATATGTTGGGTAAACCCCTGTTTGGGCACACGGGAGAGCTCGGAAGGGAAGGAACACGGTTTTACTTTTTCAACGCAGAATTGGCTGGAATTGAGATCGGACGCCATGTCGCGTTTGGAGAGCCCCAGATGTGCCTAAACAGTGGAAACCCCCAATTCTAACTGAAACCCTAACCCATACACACCCCTAACCCCAACCACACCTTTTACTCTAACCCTAATCCCAAGCATAACCCTTACCACACCCCTAACCCTGACACACCCCTAACCCTAATCCCAACCACACCCCTAACCCCAATACACCCCTAACCCCAATCCCAAACTAACCCCTAACTCCAACACACCCCTAACCCTAATCCCAACCATAACCCTAACCACACCCCTAACCCTAATCCCAAGCATAACCCTTACCACACCCCTAACCCCAATACACCCCTAACCCTAATCCCAACCTAACCACACCCCTAACCCTAATCCCAACCATAACCCTAACCACACCCCTAACCCTGACACACCCCTAACCCTAATCCCAAACGTAAATATAATCCAAACCCTAACACTAACCCTAGTCCCAACCTTAACCTTAACCCTAGCCCTAACCCGAACCCTAGCCCTAGCAGGAAACACCACGGTTACTTACTGGTAGCCGGTTTTTCCGGAGCCCATGACAGCACACATGAGAGAGGGGATCCGCCCAGTCAGGACAGGAAACCTACTGAAATAAAAGGACGGTACCTCTCCCTCGCTTCAGTTGGTTTTCAGAGCATGAGAGGCCTCCTTAGTTAGTACACATGGTAATCCACCACCACATTATAATAATAACAAAAAAAACACCCAGCTAAAAGTGCGCACCAAAGGGTGAAAAGAAGAAGGGAGGGAATATACAGGTGCTGTCATGGGCTCCGGAAAAACCGGCTACCAGTAAGTAACCGTGGTGTTTTCCCGTCTCCCATGACAGCACACATGAGAGATTTTTGGAGAAAGGACCACCTTAGGGAGGGACCACCGCTTGTAGCACCCTTCTACCAAAGGTAAGGTCAGTAGAGGAAGATAAGTTCAGTCGGTAGTGTTTAAAGAAGGTAGACGGTGAGGACCAGGTAGCAACCTTACATATCTGATCAAGCGATACCTCTGCTTTTTCTGCCCAGGAAGTAGCCACGGCCCTGGTGGAGTGAGCCTTGATGCCTTCAGGGATCGGAACGCCACATGCAGTATAAGATAAGCTAATGGCCTCCCTAATCCACCTGGCAATAGTACCTTTGGACACCCCATAACCTTTCCTGCTACCCTGGAAAGCTATGAATAGAGACTGACCCTTCCTCCACTGATTGGTCAAGGATATGTACTGTAACATAGACCTTCTTACATCAAGAGTGTGAAACCTCTCCTCACCTGGATTTTTTGGATTAACACAAAAAGAGGGTAAGGCTATGTTCACATTAGTGTTTCCCGACGCAGCGTCGGGAAACGCTGCGGCGACGCATGCGTCATGCGCTCCTATATTTAACATGGGGGACGCATGGACATGCGTTGTGCTGCGTTGTGCGACGCATGCGTTTTATTTGCCGCAAGCGTCGGGCGCAGAAAACGCAACAAGTTGCATTTTTCTTGCGTCCAAATTTCAGCAAAAAACGACGCATGCGTCGCAAAACGCAGCGTTTTTGCATGCGTTTTGGTGCGTTTTTATTTGCGTTGTGCGTTGCGTCACTGACGCAGCGGCGCACAACGCAAATGTGAACGTAGCCTAATACAATCTCCTGACGCCTATGAAGTTTAAGGACTACCTTAGGTAGATAAGCTGGATCTGGTCTTAGAACCACCCTGTCGTCATATATCTGAGTGTATGGAGGACAAACAGACAGGGCTTGCAAATCACTCACCCTACGTGCGGATGTCAAGGCTACCAATAGCACCTTTTAGAGTGAGAAATTTTATTGATAATTCTTGCAAGGGCTCAAAAGGATTCTTAGTTAGAGCATCTAAAACGAGATTTAAATCCCAGGGAGGAATTTTCTGAATTACTACAGGTCTAGACCTACTACATGATTTAATGAAACGGGCAACCCACTTATTGGAAGCTAAATTACAATGATATAAAGCTCCTAATGCTGACACTTGAACCTTAAGTGTATTGGTAGCCAATCCTAGCTGTAAGCCTGCTTGCAGAAACTCTAAAATAGCACCCACAGGAGCCTCATCCGCCACAAGACTTTGTATTTTGGAAATTTTGTTCTCCGGCAGGAGACAGAGTTGACGCGTAGAATCCAGAATCAACCCCAGGAAGGATTGAACCTTCACTGGTGTTAATTTCGACTTGGCGACATTTACCTCCCAACCTAATACTGCTAGGGTCGTTGTCACTTCTTCTATTTGCGCAAGACAGTGATCCACTGATCTGCCTATTATTAGGAAGTCGTCTAGGTACGGAACAATGACTATGTCCCGGGAACGGAGGAAGGACATGACCTCTGACATTAATTTTGTAAATATCCTTGGCGCTATTGATAGACCAAATGGAAGGGCAGCATACTGGTAGTGTTTGAGCTGACCTTGGACAAACACTGCTACCCTCAGAAATTTTTGATAGTCTTGATGAATTGGGACATGGTAGTACGCGTCCTTTAAGTCTATAGCTGCCATGAAGCAGTCTGGAAACAGCATCTTTATCGCTGAGCTTACCGACTCCATCTTGAAGGAGTAATTTTTTATTGACCAATTTAGTTTTTTTTAGGTTGACAATAATCCTTAGTGAGCCATCTGGTTTTCGTATTAAGAAGAGGGGAATAAAACCCTTCTCCTTCCTCTACTTTTGGAACTTCTACTAGGACCTTTTTTAGAACTAGCCCCAATACCTCTGTTTCCAGAGCTAGTTGTTCCTCTGGAAGTTTCCTGCATGGTGTTAACACAAAAGTCTGTCGAGGTGGATGAATAAACTTTATTTTTAGTCCGTTGTTGACAACATTCAACGCCCAACGACTGGGGGAAATATTCAACCAGGCGTGAAGATAGAAAGAAAGCCTTCCCCCTACTTCTAGCTTGGCATCATTGGTGGGGCTTTTTTGTGGATGTGGAGGGGCCCTTAAACATGTACCCCGATCCTTTCCTATCTCTATAATCCCAGTTTCTTCTATCTCCCGGAGGGCGACCTCTATTGAATTTTCCTCTCCGAAAATAAGGCCGTCTGATATCCACTGGAAAACGGGGAAAACCTTTTTTCTTGCCGCCAGCTTTTTCTAAAATGTCCTCCAGTTTCTGACCAAAGAGGAATTTGCCGTCGCACGGAATGGAACAGAGTCTATTTTTTGAGGGTAAGTCCCCTGGGCACCCCTTCAACCACAAGGCACGTCTTGCCGCGTTAGATAATCCTGCTGCCCTAGCTGCAAGTCTTACAGAGTCTGCTGAGGAATCCGCTATAAAGGCCGCCGCTCCTTGTGCCATTGCCATATTGGCTAGGATTTCGTCTCTCGGCACTCTAGATTTTAACTGATCTTCTATTTGTTGCAGCCAGACTATAAGGGAGCGGGCAACACATGTTCCAGCTATTGCCGGTTTTAAACCTCCTGCGGCTGCTTCCCAGGTATGTTTTAAAAAAGCATCTGCCTTTTTATCTAAAGGGTCTCTTAGGATGCCTGAATCATCCAAGGGTAGGGATGATCTCTTAGAAGATCTGGCCACCGCACCATCAATTTTAGGGGCTTTATCCCATATTTCTGAATCTTTGTCCTCAAAAGGATAACGTCTCTTTGAAGCTGAGGGAAGACTACCCGACTTTTCAGGCTTTTTCCACTCCTTTTCTATAAGGGTTTTAACTCTAGTATTTACGGGGAAGGTACGCTTCCTCTTCTCCTCCAAACCACCAAACATAACGTCCTCTACTGATCTGGACTCCTTCTCATCTTTAAGGCCCATTGTAGCCCTAACAGATTTAATCAGTTTATCTGTATTCTCAGTTAGGAAGCATGGTCGGCCCCCAACATCACTATCCGAAGAGGAGCCAGAGAACACAGAAGAGGACGAAAATGGAGACAAAGGTCCTTCTTGATATTCCTCGTCAGATTGAGGGGTATCAGAATCTGGAACAGTCTCTAAGACCTTGCTACTCCTCTTTTTAAGGGCTGATTTTAAAGACCCTTTAACCTCTGCCCTAATCATGGCCCTGAGGCTAGCGGCAAAGTCAGGGGATTCATCCTGAATAGTTTTTTGGATGCAGTCCGCACAGAGGCTTTTCTGCCATTGGACTGCTAGCGGGGCTTTGCAGAGGGCACATTCTTTGTTCACTTCTTTGGCACTAGCCTTCCTCGGCGCCTGACAAGCAAGCAGAGACATGTAGCCCATTAACACCATGTGACATTCACGAAGATCACTCACCACCCGCTGACACTCAAGGGTACCGGCTTTTTAGACTGATCTGGAGTACGGATAACATCCCTCCTAGAAGCTGAGGAGTCCTGTGACTTCCGATCCAGACGACTGCTGCTTCTTCTCCTAGCATGCTGGTGAGCAGACATAGCACCTGATAGGCTCTCTTGCTGCTTCTGCTGCTGCTGCTGCTGTGGTGATGACTGATGTGAGTGTTGCTCCATACAGTCCTCCATAGCTGAGCTCTGTATATGTGAGCACATTCCCTGTGGATCCACTCCCTTTTAAAGGGTGATCCATTCTGCTCACTGCCTCATCCAGTACCAAATTCTGCTCCTCCCCCACCTCTGCACCCACCAGGAGACCGCCAGGGGATTCCTGTGATGCCGCAGCGCTTGTCCATGTGCGCCGCCATCTTGGATCCAGCGCGCAGCAGCGACATCATGCGGCCACGCCTACTCCTAGCGTGCCCCGCGCGCATCACCGCCGCGCACCCGGAAATCAGAGCCGGCGGCAGCAGAGGGGGAAGAGAGCGGCGTGGCAGTCGCAGAAGAGCCACAGGACTCCGGACTGCGCTGCCAAACGCCCGCACGTGCGCTAAGGCCCCAGGACCTGCGAACGGCGCTTCCACACCCTGAAGGCCGGCATACAGGCATCCTGCCTGTTCTTCCAGTGCCGGGACAGGAGTGGGTGAGTGGAATCTTCAATCAATATACCGCCGTACTTTCAGCACAAGGGTTCCCCTCAGGACAGGAAACCCAACTGAAGTGAGGGAGAGGTACCGCCCTTTTATTTCAGTAGGTTTCCTGTCCTGACTGGGCGGATCCCCTCTCTCATGTGTGCTGTCATGGGAGACGGGAAAAATAGAAATAAATACATTTTTTTATATTTTTCCCTAACTAAGGGGGTGATGAAGGGGGGTTTGATTTATTTTTTAGCAGGTTTTCTAGCGGATGTTTATGACTGGCAGCCGTCACACACTAAAAGACGCTATTTATGGCAAAAAATATTTTTTTGCGTTTCCACATTTTGAGAGCTATAATTATTCCATATTTTGATCCACAGAGTCATGTGAGGTCTTGTTTGTTGCGGGACGAGTTGACGTTATTATTGGTAACATTTTCGGGCACGTGATCTTTTTTAATCACTTTTTATTCCGATTTTTGTGAGGCAGTATGACCAAAAAACAGCTATTCATGAATTTCTTTTGGGGGGTGCCTTTATACCGTTCCACGTTTGGTAAAATGGATAAAGCAGTTTTATTCTTTGGGTCAGTACGATTACAGCGATACCTTATTAATATTTTTTTTATGTTTTGGCGCTTTTATACGATAAAACCTATTTCATAGAAAAAATAATTATTTTTGCATCGCTTTATTCTGAGGACTATAACTTTTTTATTTTTTTGCTTATGACGCTGTATAGCGGTTCGTTATATTTGACAATATGACGTTTTCAGCGGTACCATGGTTATTTATATTCATCTTATTGATCGTGTACTATTCCACTTTTTGTTCGGCAGTATGATAATAAAGCGTTGTTTTTTGCCCTTTTTTTTTTTTTTTTTACGGTGTTCACTGAAGGTGATAACTGGTGGGACAGTTTTATAGGTCGGGTCGTTATGGACCCGGCGATACTAAATACAGTTAGGGCCAGAAATATTTGGACAGTGACACAAGTTTTGTTATTTTAGCTGTTTACAAAAACATGTTCAGAAATACAATTATATATATAATACGGGCTGAAAGTGCACACTCCCAGCTGCAATATGATAGTTTCCACATCCAAATCGGAGAAAGGGTTTAGGAAACATAGCTCTGTAATGCATAGCGTCCTCTTTTTCAAGGGACCAAAAGTAATTGGACAATGGACTCTAAGGGCTGCAATTAACTCTGAAGGCGTCTCCCTCGTTAACCTGTAATCAATGAAGTAGTTAAAAGGTCAGGTGTGGATTCCAGGTGTGTGGTTTTGCATTTGGAAGCTGTTGCTGTGAGCAGACAACATGCGGTCAAAGGAACTCTCAATTGAGGTGAAGCAGAACATCCTGAGGCTGAAAAAAAAGAAAAAATCCATCAGAGAGATAGCAGACATGCTTGGAGTAGCAAAATCAACAGTTGGGTACATTCTGAGAAAAAAGGAATTGACTGGTGAGCTTGGGAACTCAAAAAGGCCTGGGCGTCCACGGATGACAACAGTGGTGGATGATCGCCGCATACTTAATTTGGTGAAGAAGAACCCGTTCACAACATCAACTGAAGTCCAGAACACTCTCAGTGAAGTAGGTGTATCTGTCTCTAAGTCAACAGTAAAGAGAAGACTCCATGACAGTAAATACAAAGGGTTCACATCTAGATGCAAACCATTCATCAATACCAAAAATAGACAGGCCAGAGTTAAATTTGCAGAAAAACACCTCAAGAAGCCAGCTCAGTTCTGGAAAAGTATTCTATGGACAGATGAGACAAAGATCAACCTGTACCAGAATGATGGGAAGAAAAAAGTTTGGAGAAGAAAGGGAACGGCACATGATCCAAGGCACACCACATCCTCTGTAAAACATGGTGGAGGCAACGTGATGGCATGGGCATGCATGGCTTTCAATGGCACTGGGTCACTTGTGTTTATTGATGACATAAGAGCAGACAAGAGTAGCCGGATGAATTCTGAAGTGTACCGGGATATACTTTCAGCCCAGATTCAGCCAAATGCTGCAAAGTTGATTGGACGGCGCTTCATAGTACAGATGGACAATGACCCCAAGCATACAGCCAAAGCTACCCAGGAGTTCATGAGTGCCAAAAAGTGGCACATTCTGCAATGGCCAAGTCAATCTCCAGATCTAAACCCAATTGAGCATGCATTTCACTTGCTCAAATCCAGACTTAAGACGGAAAGACCCACAAACAAGCAAGACCTGAAGGCTGCGGCTGTAAAGGCCTGGCAAAGCATTAAGAAGGAGGAAACCCAGCGTTTGGTGATGTCCATGGGTTCCAGACTTAAGGCAGTGATTGCCTCCAAAGGATTTGCAACAAAATATTGAAAATAAAAATATTTTGTTTGGGTTATGTTTATTTGTCCAATTACTTTTGACCTCCTAAAATGTGGAGTGTTTGTAAAGAAATGTGTACAATTCCTACATTTTCTATCAGATATTTTTGTTCAACCCTTCAAATTAAACGTTACAATCTGCACTTGAATTCTGTTGTAGAGGTTTCATTTCAAATCCAATGTGGTGGCATGCAGAGCCCAACTCGCGAAAATTGTGTCACTGTCCAAATATTTCTGGCCCTAACTGTATATGTACTTTTATTGTTTTATTTTTCATTTATTTTTCCAAGGAATGTATTTATTGGAACAATATTTTCTTTTTCTTTATTTAGGATTTTTTTTTTTTACACATCTAAAAAATTTTTTTAAAAACTTTATAACATTGCCCTGGGGGGGACGGGGGGGCATCATGTTATAAGGTCAGATCGCTGATCTGACACTTTGCAGAGCACTGTGTCAGATCAGCAATCTGATATGCAGGGCTGCAGGCTTACCAGCGCCTGCTCCGAGCAGGCGCTGGTAAGCCACCTCCCTGCAGGACCCAGAAGCAGCCCCCTGCCCATTTTGGATCCGGGGCCTGCAGGGAGAAGGAGGTAGGAGACCCTCGGAGCATCGCGAGCACATCGCGTTGCTCCGAGGGTCTCAGGGAAGCACACAGGGAGCCCCCTCCCTGTGCAATGCTTCCTTATACCGCAAGAACGCTGCGATCATGTTTGACCGTGGTGTTCCGGGGGTTAATATGCCAGGGGTGGTCCGTGACCGCTCCTGGCACATAGTGCCGGATGTCAGCTGCGATAGTTAGTTGACACCTGGCCGCGGTTGGCCGCGCTCCCCCCGTGATGGAATGCATGGGAACGTAGAATAGATCGAATGCATGGGAATGTAGCTACTGTAGGGGTTGTACTCACTCAGAGGCGTAGGATGACACTCAGGAGACACGTTCCATTAAAAGTTCACAGGTTTATTGCTCCATAAACAACATAGCAACAGGAACAACAGGTAAACAGTCTTACTTCAGACAGTTGAATACTCAATGTCCATATTAGAGCTCCACTCTCTCTCAGACCTGTATGCATACAGGCTGTGCCATGTCCAGCACGTAGGCTCTCCAGCCTAAATATGGTCTCTGTGTCCTGTTCAGGACGTCTGTCCCCACTTGGAACCATCCAACACACAGGCCAATCTGCAGTGTCCAGCCAGGGCACATGGAAGTCTGTCCACTCTTGCAGACTCCCAAACACACTCACCACATGGGCTACACACACCTCTTTACATAAGTGTAACCACACCCAGATACCTGTCACATGGCCAGTCAGGTGAGTGTGACATCACCACAGGTCCTTCAACACAAAACCATCTTTCAAGGGATATCTAAATCCTACAGAAGTTTGAGTTCACCTTGTAAGTTGTTTTACAGTAACAAATACCGTTACTTTGGTTACGTTTTTAAAACAATGAAGAAGTCTGGTGGAAGAGGTCGTGGCCGTGGGCGTTCATTGCCAGCTGGTAATGATGGTAGTGGTGGTGGAGCATCAGGTCGTCGTGGGAAAAACAATATAGCACCTAAGTCTCGAGCTGTGGAGCCAGGTTCGTCGTCTGGCTACACAAGTCCTCGAACGCTCCCTTTTCTGGGAGTAGGAAAACCGCTTTTAAAGCCGGAGCAGCAAGAGCAAGTTTTGGCTTTCCTTGCTGACACAGCCTCTAGCTCTTTTGCCTCCTCTTCTGAAACTAGTAAATGTAAAAGCAGCGCATCGTTAGTGGATGTTCACGCTCAGGGACAAGTCGCTCCATTGTGCTGTTCAGCAAAAACAACAACAGAGAAGGATGCGTCAGGCGACACAACGGGTTACTCCATGGAGCTCTTTACACATACCGTTCCCGGGTTAGAAAGTGAAACAGTTAACAGGCCATGCCCATTACAAGTTGAATCAGACATGGAGTGCACAGATGCACAGCCACAGCCAGATTACTATGCTGTTCCTTTGACTCAGACCACCACATTGCCCTCGCAGTGTACTGATCCAAAATCAGACCCTGATGAGACTATGGTGCCCCGTCACAAACGCTATACCACCGGCTTACACGGTAACACAGACGAAGTTGCACATGAGATAGAAGAGGAGGTCATAGATGACCCAGTTGTTGACCCCGATTGGCAGCCATTGGGGGAACAGGGTGCAGGCGGCAGTAGTTCTGAAGCGGAGGAGGAGGGGCCGCAGCAGGCATCAACATCGCAACAGGTTCCATCTGCCGGGCCCGTATCTGGCCCAAAACGTGTGGCAAAGCCAAAACCATTTGGAGGACAGCGTGGCCATCCAGTTAAAGAAGCTCAGTCTGCAATGCCTGAAAAGGTATCCGATGCTAGAAAGAGTGCAGTCTGGCATTTTTTTAAACAACATCCAATTGATCAGCGCAAAGTCATCTGTCAAAAATGTTCAACTACCTTAAGCAGAGGTCAGAATCTGAAAAGTCTAAATACAAGTTGCATGCATAGACATTTAACCACCATGCATTTGCAAGCCTGGACTAACTACCAAACGTCCCTTAAGGTTGTAGCACCCTCGGCCAATGAAGCTAGTCAGCAATGCTACATCCCTTCCGTCACTGTAAGGCCACCATTTTCTGCACCACCTGCAGTATCTGTGCAGGTTTCGTTGCCAGGCCAAAGCAGTCAGGGTCAGGGAATCACCAGTTTCATAGTAGGAAACACTGCATCTAGGGCACCGGCAAGAATACCGTCTCCAACCGTCTCTCAGTCTGCCATGTCCACCGGCACCCCCGCTAGTTCCACGATCTCCAGCTCTCCAGTCCAGCTCACCCTACATGAGACTCTCGTTAGAAAAAGGAAGTACTCATCCTCGCATCCGTGTACACAGGGTTTTAACGCCCACATAGCTAGACTAATCTTGATAGAGATGATGCCCTACCGGTTAGTTGAAAGCGACGCTTTCAAAGCCCTGATGGACTACGCTGAACCACGCTACGAGCTACCCAGTCGACACTTCTTTTCGAGAAAAGCCATCCCAGCCCTCCACCAGCATGTTAAAGAGCGCATCGTCCATGCACTCAGGCAATCTGTGAGTACAAAGGTGCACCTGACAACAGATGCATGGACCAGTAGGCATGGCCAGGGACGTTACGTGTCCATCACGTCACACTGGGTGAATGTGGTGGATGCAGGGTCCACAGGGGACAGCAATATTGGGACAGTTCTGCCTAGCCCACGGTCTAGGAAACAGTTGGCTGTAGCCGTTCGTCCCCCCTCCTCCTCCTCCTCGTCCTCCTGCAGAAGCGAGAGCTCGTCCACAGACCGCAGTGGCACAACCACTCCATCCGCAGCTGCCACTGTTGCACACCAGGTGTCCCATTATGGGGCAGCTACTGGCAAGCGTCAGCAGGCTGTATTGGCTATGAAGTGTTTGGGCGACAACAGACACACCGCGGAAGTTCTGTCCGAGTTCTTGCAGAAAGAAACGCAGTCGTGGCTGGGCACTGTAGATCTTGAGGCAGGCAAGGTAGTGAGTGATAACGGAAGGAATTTCATAGCTGCCATTGCCCTTTCCCAACTGAAACACATTCCTTGCCTTGCTCACACCTTAAACCTGGTGGTGCAGTGCTTCCTGAAAAGTTATCCGGGGTTATCCGACCTGCTACTCAAAGTGCGCAGACTTTGCTCGCATATCCGCCGTTCGCCCATACACTCCAGCCGTATGCAGACCTATCAGCGGTCTTTGAACCTTCCCCAGCATCGCCTAATCATCTACGTTGCAACAAGGTGGAACTCAACACTGCACATGCTTCAGAGACTGTGCGAACAGAGGCGGGCTGTTATGTATTTGTGGGAGGATACACATACACGGGCAGGCAGTAGGATGGCAGACATGGAGTTGTCAGGTGTGTAGTGGTCGAAGATACAAGACATGTGTCAAGTCCTTCAGTGTTTTGAGGAATGCACACGGCTGGTTTGTGCAGACAACGCCATAATAAGCATGAGCATCCCCCTAATGCGTCTGCTGATGCAAAGTTTGACGCACATAAAGAAGCAGGCGTCTGCAGCAGAGGAAGAGGAAAGCCTTGATGACAGTCAGCCATTGTCTGGTCAGGGCAGTGTACAGGACGAGGTAGCAGGCGAACAGGAGGAGGAGGAGGACGAGGAGGATGATGGGGATGAGTATTTTGTTAATGAGGAAGCTTTTCCGGGGCCACTGGAAATTGGTGGCGTGGCAAGGCCGGGTTCTGGTTTATTGAGTGACACAAGTGACGTACAGTTAGGTCCATATATATTTGGACAGAGACAACATTTTTCTCATTTTGGTTATAGGCATTACCACAATGAATTTTAAACAAAACAGTTCAGATGCAGTTGAAGCTCAGACTTTCAGCTTTCATTTGAGGGTATCCACATTAAAATTGGATGAAGGGTTTAGGAGTTTCAGCTCCTTAACATATGCCACCCTGTTTTTAAAGGGACCAAGAGTATTTGGACAGATTCAATAATTGTAAATAAAATGTTCAGTTTTAGTACTTGGTTGAAAACCCTTTGTTGGCAATGACTGCCTGAAGTCTTGAACTCATGGACATCACCAGACGCTGTGTTTCCTCCTTTTTGATACTCTGCCAGGCCTTCACTGCGGTGGTTTTCAGTTGCTGTTTGTTTGTGGGCCTTTCTGTCTGAAGTTTAGTCTTTAACAAGTGAAATGCATGCTCAATTGGGTTGAGATCAAGTGACTGACTTGGCCATTCAAGAATATTCCACTTCTTTGCTGTAATAAACTCCTGGGTTGCTTTGGCTTTATGTTTTGGGTCATTGTCCATCTGTAGTATGAAATGACGACCAATCAGTTTGGCTGCATTTGGCTGGATCTGAGCACACAGTATGTCTCTGAATACCTCAGAATTCATTCGACTGCTTCTGTCCTGTGTTACATCATCAATAAACACTAGTGACCCAGTGCCACTGGCAGCCATGCATGCCCAAGCCATCACACTGCCTCCGCCGTGTTTTACAGATGATGTGGTATGCTTTGTATCATGAGCTGTACCACGCCTTCGCCATACTTTTCTCTTTCCATCATTCTGGTAGAGGTTGATCTTGGTTTCATCTGTCCAAAGAATGTTCTTCCAGAACTGTGCTGGCTTTTTTAGATGTTTTTTAGCAAAGTCCAGTCGAGCCTTTTTATTCTTGATGCTTATGAGTGGCTTGCACCGTGCAGTGATCCCTCTGTATTTACTTTTCTGCAGTCTTCTCTTTATGGTAGATTTGGATATTGATACGCCTACCTCCTGGAGAGTGTTGTTCACTTGTTTGGCTGTTGTGAAGGGGTTTCTCTTCACCATGGAGATTATTCTGCAATCATCCACCACTGTTGTCTTCCGTGAGCGCCCAGGTCTTTTTGCATTGATGAGTTCACCAGTGCTTTCTTTCTTTCTCAGGATGTACCAAACTGTAGATTTTGCCACTCCTAATATTGTAGCAATTTCTCGGATGTTTTTTTTCTGCTTTCGCAGCTTAAGTATGGCTTGTTTCACCTGCATGGAGAGCTCCTTTGACCACATGTTTACTTCACAGCAAAACCTTCCAAATGCAAGCACCACACCTCAAATCAACTCCAGGCCTTTTATCTGCTTAATTGAGAATGACATAACGAAGGGATTGCCCACACCTGTCCATGAAATAGCCTTGGAATCAATTGTCCAATTACTTTTGGTCCCTTTAAAAGCAGGGTGGCACATGTTAAGGAGCTGAAACTCCTAAACCCTTCAACCAATTTTAATGTGGATACCCTCAAATGAAAGCTAAAAGTCTGAATTTCAACTGCATCTGAATCATTTTGCTTAAAATTCATTGTGGTAATGTCTATAACCAAAATTGAAAAATGTTGTCTCTGTCCAAATATATATGGACCTAACTGTAGATTTGCCTGAAACAGCCCCTCAACCCAGCACAACCGCAGATTTGACAACTGGAACTTTGGCCCACATGGCGGATTATGCCTTACGTATCCTCAAAAGGGACACACGCATTACTAAAATGATGAACGATGACGATTACTGGTTGGCCTGCCTCCTTGATCCTCGCTATAAAGGCAAATTGCAAAATATTATGCCAGATGAGAACTTGGAACAAATATTAGCAACCAAACAATCAACTCTTGTTGACCGTTTGATTCAGGCATTCCCAGCACACAGCGCCGGTGATCGTTCTCACACGAGCTGCAGGGGGCAGCAGACCAGAGGTGTTAGAGGTGCACAAATCAGAAGTGGCGTTGGACAGAGGGGTTTTCTGACCAGGTTGTGGAGTGATTTTGCTATGACCGCAGACAGGACAGGTACTGCAGCATCAATTCAAAGTGACAGGAGACAACATTTGTCCAGTATGGTTACTATGGTTATGGTTATCGATGTTCTTCCTCAACCGTCATTCCAACTTGATTACTGGGCATCCAAATTAGACACCTGGCCAGAATTGGCAGAATATGCATTGCAGGAGCTTGCTTGCCCAGCAGCTAGTGTGCTATCAGAAAGAGTATTCAGTGCTGCTGGTTCAATATTAACCGAAAAAAGGACTCGTCTGGCTACCCAAAATGTTGATGATCTAACCTTCATTAAAATGAACCACTACTGTATTTCGAATTATTTTGCCCCACCTTTCCCGGCTGACACCTAGCTTTCCAATGAAAAGGTCTTGCTTGTGGACTGCTCTGACTGAGTTTTCCAATCTCGTAATTTGCAGCAGCTGTTTGTCCAGCATACGACATGTTTACACCTCCCTAAATGGCCAAACTCCCCACAGGGGGCCGTGGTCTCGCCACTTGGCGCAAGCACCCGTGAGAGTGCCGTTTGTCTGAAGAGGTGGGTGTGCACGCTTTTGGTCGACGGCACTGCCACTGGGTCCCTCATTGTACAATAAAGTGTCTCTGGCGGTGGTGGCGCGCAACCAACGTCAGACACACCGTTGTAACATGAGGGGCCCTGGGCCTGTACCGCCGGCCACAAGACAGTTCCCCCCAGCTCAAACAGTGCTCTACGATTTGCTAAATTATCTCTCACAGCTCCACCAATGTTTAGTCTATGCGCTGACATCCTTCAATGCCTGGCACTGACAATACCAATGTGTTGACATTTATGATGCTACTTAAAATAGTCTGGGGCAGTGTCCTATATTTACACCAGTAAATACTTTGCGCCAAATTACTAGGTCAGAAACACAGCAGAGGAGCCCACCCCTGTACCTAAGTATGCCACCCTTTTGTTTTTGGTTTTGTTGTATTGCGAGACATTAACATCTATTTATTTTTTGGGAGTACTAACTGTCAGACACTCATTACAATCGGCCTCCGCTGACAACACCAATGCTGCCTGTGTACCCCTGCAAGATATTTCCAAGTGCATAGAGCCTACTTTTGTAATGTTAGGCCTACTAAGCCTGTCTGCGGTCCCTCCTTCCAATAGTCCTCCACTGACCACACCACTGCTGCCCGTGTACCCCTGGAAGCTTTTTTAAAGTGCCTACAGCCAACTTTTGTTATGTTAGGCCTACTAAGCCTTTCTGCGGTCCATCCTTCCAATAGTCCTCCACTGACCACACCACTGCTGCCCGTGTACCCCTGGAAGCTATTTTAAAGTGCCTACAGCCTACTTTTGTTGTGTTAGGCCTACTAAGCCTGTCTGCGGTCCCTCCTTCCAATAGTCCTCCACTGACCAGACCAATGCTGCCCGTGTACCCCTGGAACCTATTTTAAAGTGCCTACAGCCTACTTTTGTTATGTTAGGCCTACTAAGCCTGTCTGCGGTCCCTCCTTCCAATAGTCCTCCACTGACCAGACCAATGCTGTCCGTGTATCCCCGGAGCCTATTTTAAATTGCATAGAGCATCCTTTTTTTAATTGTAGGCGTACTAAGTCTGTCTGCGGTCCATAATTGAAATTGTCCTCCACTGACCAGAACAATGCTGCCTGTGTACCCCTGTAACCTTTTTTAAACTGCATTGAGACAATTTTTTTGTTTAAGGCCTACTACCTGTGTCTGTCTGCGCCACTCAATACAGCTGTCCTCCTCTGAAAAAAGCTGAGCGTCAATAGTCTGGTTTTCAGCCTATAGGAATTTGAAAACTGCATTGGGGCTACTACTTTGGTAGGGCCTACTAACGGTGTCTGCCACTCCAAGGTGTTCTCCAGGTTGCCTCTCCATAGCTTCGATCTTCTAGCTCTCGTTCAGTTGTTGTTGAAACAACACTGCATTAGGCCTACAAGTTGGGTCTGGGTTGTAGAGACAGTGTCTGCCGCTCCAAGGTGTTCTACAGGTTGCCTCTCCATAGCTTTGATCTTCTAGCTCTCGTTCAGTAGTTGTTGAAACAACACTGCATTAGGCCTACAAATTGGGTCTGGGTTGTAGAGACGGTGTCTTCCGCTCCAAGGTGTTCTCCAGGTTGCCTTTCCTGAGCATCTATCTTCAGGCTCTTGTTAAATAGTTGTTAAATGGAACAACTGCATTTGGCCTACTAGTTGGGTTAGGGCCTACTAACAGTGTCTGCCGCTCCTTGCTGTTTTCCTGGTTTCCTGTCCTGAAATTCCATTTTCAGGCTCTCGCTAAGTAGTTGTTAATGTTAGACTGCATTTGGCCTACTAGTTGGGTTGGGGCCTACTATCGGTGTCTTCCGCTCCTTGCTGTTCTCCTCCACTGAACAAAGCTGTGCCGCCTGTTTACTACTGTTGCCAATTTTGAACTGCATTTAGACTACTTACTGATTTGGGCCTACTCCCTGTGTCAGCCTCTCATTACAGTTGTCCTCCACTGCAATGCCCCCTGGTTAGTCCTGTTACCAATTTTGAACTGCATTTAGCCCACTTTATTCTTTGGGCCTATATCTGTGTTTCCTCCTCATCCTGCCCATTGCCCAGCCAGTGATAGATGAGTCTGCTGGTACATTGACCCATAACACAACATTCCCCGTGCACGCTACACAGCAAGATTGTGACCCTGCTGAAAGTCAGGTTCCTCTTCCCGCATACCATACCACCTTACACGGGGACAAAGAGGAAGGTGCAGATGAAAGTGCAGGTTCCTTCATCAGGTGGGGGGAGGAATACTCGTTGGCGACGTCACTGGCACAGGGCCCCTCATAGTACGCAAAAGTGTCGCTGCCGGTGGGAAGCGCCCCCACCGTGCAAACACACCGTCGTACTTTGAGGGGCCCTGTGCCAGTGCCAATGCCAACGAGTGGGCCCCCCCTGCTTGCTCAGGATCACAGCACTTGCAAAGTTGAAATACTTACCTCTCCCTGCTCCACTGCCGTGACGTGGTCCAGATTTCCTGGGCCCACTAAATACTTGAACCAGCCCTACCCCCCACAACTTTAGCCAAATGACCCCCAATTTCCAATGCCTTACTATTATTATAAGGTAAATTAAGATTGACAAGCTTCAGTAACAAGAATGGATGTTTTTGCCATTAAAATGGGCACTGTACATGTTTTCCTGGCCTCCACTCACTGCCGACTATGCTCCCCCATTGACTTGCATTGGGTTTCGTGTTTCGGTCGATCCCCGACTTTTCACGATAATCGGCCGATTCCACTCGACTCGACTGTTGAGATAGTCGGGTTTCGCGAAACCCGACTCGACCCTAAAAAACTAAAAGTCACTCAACTCTACTGATCAGTAATAAAAAAAAACACAATACTATCACCATAAGTGCCAGTATTCACAGGAGATCTGTACTTAGTATGCAGTGTCTGTGTAGAGGTAATACAGAGATCACTGGTGGTATTATACACAGGAACTCTGTATATAATGCATAGGTAATACAGTGATCACTGGTGACATTGTACACAGGACTGCTGTATATAGTATACAGTATATAGTGTCAGTGTATAGGTAACACTGACTCACCAGTGACGTCTCTAGGTGAAGTCCTTCATCTTTCATCCAGCACAGACTGCCAGGATGAGGGGGGTGCCAGTACAGGGGTAGCACTGCTGCAGCCAGGCATGTCCTCTGAAAGCCGGAGGAGTGACTGCTCCAGTAAGGAGGGAAATAGGAGAGCAGGGCAGGCCAGACAGGTGCTGGTAGTGGGCGATTCAATTATTAGGGGAACAGATAGGGCAATCTGTCACAAAGACAGGGATCGTCGAACGGTGTGCTGCCTACCTGGCGCTCGAGTCCGACACATCGCTGATCGGGTGGACAGATTATTGGGAGGGGCTGGTGAGGACCCAGCGGTCATGGTGCACATTGGCACTAATGACAAAGTTAGAGGTAGGTGGAAGGTCCTTAAAGATGATTTCAGGGAATTAGGCTGCAAGCTGAAAGCAAGGACCTCCAACGTGGTATTTTCCGAAATACTGCCGGTACCACGTGCCACGCCAGAGAGGCAACGGGAGATTAGGGAGGTTAATAAGTGGCTCAAGAATTGGTGTAGGAAAGAGGGGTTTGGGTTCCTGCAGAACTGGGCCGACTTCTCAGTCGGCTACAGGCTCTACGCTAGGGACGGGCTGCACCTCAATGGGGAGGGTGCAGCTGTGCTGGGGGAGAGAATGGCTAGAAAGTTGGAGGAGTGTTTAAACTAGGAATTGGGGGGGAGGGTATTCATTTTATAGGAGGGGAAGATAGTGCAGACAGAGACCTGGGCACAAATAAGGAAGTTGGGGGTGGCGGTGGCATGGGGGGTGGGGCCAGAACAGTTAATAATTTAAGAAATAGAAGTACAGAGAGGAACATAAAGTGCATGTATACTAATGCCAGAAGCCTCGGCAACAAAATGGACGAATTAGAACTAATGTTGTTGGAGCATAATTATGACATGGTGGGGATATCTGAAACGTGGCTGGATGAGAGCCATGACTGGGCTGTTAACTTGCAGGGCTATAGCCTGTTCAGAAATGACCGTACAGATAAGCGAGGGGGAGGGGTGTGTCTATATGTAAAATCGTCATTAAAACCCATCCTGCGCGATAATATAGGTGAATTTAATGAAAATGTAGAATCCCTGTGGGTGGAGATAAGGGGAGGGGGAAAAAATAATAAATTACTGATAGGGGTTTGTTATAAATCTCCAAAAGTAATGGAAGCAATGGAGAATATCCTCGTAAAGCAAATAGATGAAGCTGCGACTCAAGGAGAAGTCATTATTATGGGGGACTTCAACTACCCTGAAATAGATTGGGGAACAGAAACCTGCAGTTCCAGCAAAGGTAATCGGTTTTTGACAATTATGAGAGACAATTACCTTTCACAACTGGTTCAGGACCCAACAAGAAGGGGGGCACTGCTAGACCTAATATTAACCAACAGGCCAGACCGCATATCAAATATAAGGGTTGGGGGTCACTTGGGAAATAGCGATCACAAAATAATAAGTTTTCATGTATCCTTTAAAAAGATGTGTAGTAGAGGGGTTACAAGGACACTAAACTTCAGGAGGGCAAATTTCCAACGGATGAGAGAGGATCTTGGTGCAATTAACTGGGACGATATCCTGAGACACAAAAATACACAAAGAAAATGGGAGACGTTTATTAGCATCCTGGATAGGACCTGTGCACAGTATATACCGTATGGGAATAAACATACTAGAAATAGGAGGAAACCAATATGGCTAAATAGAGCTGTAAGGGGCGCAATAAGTGACAAAAAGAAAGCATTTAGAGAATTAAAGGAAGTAGGTAGTGATGAGGCATTAAATAAATACAAAAAATTAAATAAATTCTGTAAAAAGCAAATCAAGGCAGCAAAGATTGAGACAGAGAGACTCATTGCCAGAGAGAGTAAAAATAATCCTAAAATATTCTTTAACTACATAAATAGTAAGAAACTAAAAAATATGATAGTGTTGGCCCCCTTAAAAATAGTCTGGGTGAGATGGTGGATGAGGATGAGGAAAAAGCCAATATGCTAAATGACTTTTTTTCATCAGTATTTACACAAGAAAATCCCATGGCAGACAAAATGTCTAGTGATAAAAATTCCCAATTAAATGTCACCTGCTTAACCCAGCAGGAAGTGCGGCGGCGTCTAAAAATCACTAAAATTGACAAATCTCCGGGCCCGGTTGGGATACACCCTCGAGTACTGCAGGAATTAAGTACAGTCATTGATAGACCATTATTTTTAATCTTTAAAGACTCCATAATAACAGGGTCTGTGCCGCAGGACTGGCGTATAGCAAATGTGGTGCCAATATTCAAAAAGGGAACAAAAACTGAACTCGGAAATTATAGGCCAGTAAGCTTAACCTCTACTGTGTGTAAAATCCTGGAGGGCATTCTAAGGGACGCTATACTGGAGTATCTGAAGAGGAATAACCTCATGACCCAGTATCAGCACGGGTTTACTAGGGACCGTTCATGTCAAACTAATCTGATCAGTTTCTATGAAGAGGTAAGTTCCGGACTGGACCAAGGGAACCCAGTGGATGTAGTGTATATGGACTTTTCAAAAGCTTTTGATACGGTGCCACACAAAAGGTTGATACATAAAATGAGAATAATGGGGATAGGGGAAAATATGTGCAAGTGGGTTGAGAGCTGGCTCAGGGATAGGAAACAAAGGGTGGTAATTAATGGAGCACACTCGGACTGGGTAGCGGTTAGCAGTGGGGTACCACAGGGGTCAGTATTGGGCCCTCTACTTTTTAACATATTTATTAATGACCTTGTAGGGGGCATTCAGAGTAGAATTTCAATATTTGCAGATGACACTAAACTCTGCAGGGTAATCAATACAGAGGAGGACAATTTTATATTACAGGATGATTTATGTAAACTAGAAGCTTGGGCTGATAAATGGCAAATGAGCTTTAATGGGGATAAATGTAAGGTCATGCACTTGGGTAGAAGTAATAAGATGTATAATTATGTGCTTAATTCTAAAACTCTGGGCAAAACCGTCAATGAAAAAGACCTGGGTGTATGGGTGGATGACAAACTTAAATTCAGTGGCCAGTGTCAGGCAGCTGCTACAAAGGCAAATAAAATAATGGGATGCATTAAAAGAGGCATAGATGCTCATGAGGAGAACATAATTTTACCTCTATACAAGTCACTAGTTCGACCACACTTAGAATACTGTGCACAGTTCTGGTCTCCGGTGTATAAGAAAGACATAGCTGAACTGGAGCGGGTGCAGAGAAGAGCGACCAAGGTTATTAGAGGACTGGGGGGGTCTGCAATACCAAGATAGGTTATTACACTTGGGGCTATTTAGTTTGGAAAAACGAAGACTAAGGGGTGATCTTATTTTAATGTATAAATATATGAGGGGACAGTACAAAGACCTTTCTGATGATCTTTTTAATCATAGACCTGAAACAGGGACAAGGGGGCATCCTCTGCGGTTGGAGGAAAAAAGGTTTAAGCATAATAACAGACGCGGATTCTTTACTGTAAGAGCAGTGAGACTATGGAACTCTCTGCCGTATGATGTTGTAATGAGTGATTCATTACTTAAATTTAAGAGGGGACTGGATACCTTTCTGGAAAAGTATAATGTTACAGGGTATATACACTAGATTCCTTGATAGGGCGTTGATCCAGGGAACTAGTCTGATTGCCGTATGTGGAGTCGGGAAGGAATTTTTTTCCCCAATGTGGAGCTTACTCTTTGCCACATGGGTTTTTTTTGCCTTCCTCTGGATCAACATGTTAGGGCATGTTAGGTTAGGCTATGGGTTGAACTAGATGGACATATAGTCTTCCTTCAACCTTAATAACTAGGTAACTATGTAACTATGTAACTATGTAACTATCATTTCTTCCAGCCAGGACTCGATTCTGCAGGAAATAACACAGTTATCTCAAGCTCCACTTGCAGAACACATTACTTAATTTTTCACAACTTCTACATTACACCACATGAAGAAAAAAAGGCGATATAGTGTCACTCTGCACAGTTACAGGACCGCCCCCCCATCTAAAACAGTATATTCAAAAAATAAAATAAATACATCACTGCAGTATCCCTTAATTAGCCCCTATGGTAATAATATTCCCCACCCTGGCCCCGTTCATCTCATTCTTGGCTCCAGCCATATGTTCTCGCATCCTGCCCTCATGAGTATCCATTCTACCCCATATGATCTCCCCATCCTGCCCCATCAGTCTCCATCGTATCCATCCTGCCCCATGATCCAATCCTGCCCCATGTCTTTCATTCTGCCCCGTGTCTCCAATCATGCCCCGTATCTACATTCTGCCCTTGCCCCCAGTCCTGCCCCCAGGGTTGTCCAGCAATCTGCCCCAGTGTGTCCAGCATTTTACCCCTAGTGTGTCCAGCAATCTGCCCCAGTATGTCCAGCATATTGCCCCAGTGTGTCCAGCATTGCCCCCAGACAGTGTGTCCAGCAATCTTCCCCAGTATGTCAAGCATATTGCCCCAGTGTGTCCAGCATTTCCCCAGACAGTGTGTCCAGTAATCTGCCCCAGTATGACCAGCATACTGCCCCAGTGTGTCCAGATTTGCCCCCAGACAGTGTGTTCAACAATTTGACCCAGTATGTCCAGCATATTGCCCCAGAGTGTCCAGCATTGCCCCCAGTGTGTCCAGCAATCTGCCCCAGTATGTCCAGCATTGCCCCCAGACAGTGTGCCCAGCAATCTTCCCCAGTATGTCAAGCATATTGCCCCAGTGTGTCCAGCATTTCCCCCAGACAGTGTGCTCAACGATCTGCCCCAGTATGTCCAGCATATTGCCCCAGTGTCCAGCAATCTGCCCCAGTGTGTCCAGCATTTCCCCCAGACATTGTGTCCAGCAATCTGCCCCAGTGTGTCCAGATTTGCCCCCAGACAGTGTGTTCAACAATCTGCCCCAGTATGTCCAGCATATTGCCCCAGAGTGTCCAGCATTGCCCCCAGACAGTGTGTCCAGCAATCTGCCCCAGTTTGTCCAGCATATTGCCCCAGTGTGTCCAGCATGGCCCCAGACAGTGTGTCCAGCAATCTTCCCCAGTATGTCAAGCATATTGCCCCAGTGTGTCCAGCATTTCCCCAGACAGTGTGTCCAGCAATCTGCCCCAGTATGTCCAGCATATTGTCCCAGTGTGTCCAGATTTGCCCCCAGTGTGTTCAACAATCTGCCCCAGTACGTTCAGCATATTGCCCCAGAGTGTCCAGCATTGCCCCCAGTGTGTCCAGCAATCTGCCCCAGAGTGTCCAGCATTGCCCCCAGACAGTGTGTCCAGCAATCTTCCCCAGTATGTCAAGCATATTGCCCCAGTGTACATCACAAATATAAATATCCTCATAATATTTCTAAGATCCCTCCATTAGTAGATAATGGGCATGAATAGAGAAAAATGAAGAGACTGGATCATAAACAAATTAACCATAAAAACAGTCTATTTATTAATTACAAAAAGATAAAAACAGCATAACACATACAATAATAAGGTGAGATACAGTCACACGAACGGAGTCGTCACAGAGCCAGAGACTGAGATGACCTCCCCCTAATTAAATATCTATCAATCAAATATAGCTGACCTAGCTACACTAGCGTAGCATGCTATAGGTCAGGCCAGTAGTGCGGTAGTGCTATCAGATCTATCAAGTGTACATATAGCCTGACCCTTGCTCTATATAGTAGCTCATCTAATGTGTCATATACCAAGTGGCTAGCAAGGGCTACACATGTACTAAAATAGTAGCTGTTGTTATACCTGCAATCATGTTGGTCAGCCGAAAAAGAGGGGGGTCACTCAGCCTGGAGCGCACCTCGACGCGCGTTTTGCTGGGCTACCGGCTTCGTCAGGAGGTGAAGTCCTAGTGCTGCCCCGGTCTTTATATAGTGGTCTTGTATTATTTAATTACCGGCATGTGTAGAAAGTTGCGCACCGCCGCCATGATGCATCGTCACTGAGGGAGACAGCGCTCAGTACGTACGTCATCCGGTCACATGCCCCGGTCACATGACCTGACAGGTAACCAGGACAACGCATCGCAGCCACAGAGCACTTCCCCACAGCGGCGACACAGCGCTTGCGCGCCGTGCGCCAACACAGACTGGCAGAATGTGAGTATCTACACGCACATAGTGTACTACAATTACTGCCTATATCGCCACAATCGCGGCATATCTAACGCTCATAGATTGGGGACAGGTATAAAAAACCCCAGAAAGATATGATCCAGCAGTGTCTGGACATAACCCCGTCAAAATACCCACAACCCACCAAAAGACCAAATACAAAAAGAGACACATCACAGTGCAGGATTCCTAAATAACAGCGGCATCCCATGAATATAGATTTAAATAAGTATACATACGCTACATAGCACTAAAACAACAGGGTAAAGCACATATAGTTTTAATCCAGTTTGCGCACATCTGGCGATGACAAATATGTTGTTGTCTTTTGGAAATATTGCACATACAACAGTGGTATGGATGTTTGCTTCCAAGAAGGTGCTGTAGCTGATGAAATAGATACCGTCCATCAGATATTTCAGAGATAGCCAATAGTCTCTGTTACAGTATTAAAGTAGGGTGAAAACAATAATTAGTACAATAAGAAACCCACACAAACAAAATCACTAATGCATGATAAAATGGTACAAAGACCAAAAAAAGAAAAAATAAGAAACATACACATACAAAAAGACAGCCTAAAATTCGCGCTAACCTAAAAAGGATTTGAAGCTAACATACTCATTGAGGCCCTTGGGGGCAACTGTGTCCAGATCTACCATCCATCTGGTTTCTCTCTTTAGTAGCTCTTTTCTATAGTTGCCACCTCTGATCCCCAGCTGGACACGATCAATCCCTCTCACCTTAAACCATTTGGGATTGCTTTTGTGGTGTATTCTGAAATGTTTAGGTATCGTTTTTAATGTACTTATATCTACCACTTGGGCTCCATTTTTGATGTCTCGTACGTGTTCAAGGACACGTACACGTAATTCCCGTGTGGTCATCCCAATGTAGATTAGGCCACATGCACATTTTGCATAATACACCACATTCTCAGTCTTACAGTTAATATGGTGTTGTCAAGGTAAAAATATATATCTTTATACTCTTTTGTACTTTTATATATTCTTATGCTGTGTTTGTCCCTGATAGATGGACTAATAGAGTTATCTCTGAGATTCATTGTTCAGTGTTGGCTGGGCATCCTGGAATCTTTGGTACCAGAGATTTGGTGGCTAGATCCTTCTGGTGGCCGTCTTTGTCACGGGATGTGCGTTCTTTTGTGCAGTCCTGTGGGACTTGTGCTCGGGCTATGCCCTGCTGTTCTCGTGCCAGTGGGTTGCTTTTGCCCTTGCCGGTCCCGAAGAGGCCCTGGACGCATATTTCTATGGATTTTATTTCGGATCTCCCCGTCTCTCAAAAGATGTCGGTCATTTGGGTGGTTTGTGATCGCTTTTCTAAGATGGTCCATTTGGTACCTTTGTCTAAATTGCCTTCCTCCTCTGATTTGGTGCCATTGTTTTTCCACCATGTGGTTCGTTTACATGGTATCCCGGAGAACATCGTTTCTGACAGAGGTTCCCAGTTTGTTTCGAGGTTTTGGCGATCCTTTTGTGCTAGGATGGGCATTGATTTGTCTTTTTCCTCGGCTTTCCATCCTCAGACAAATGGCCAAACCGAACGAACTAATCAAACTTTGGAAACATATCTGAGATGCTTTGTTTCTGCTAATCAGGATGATTGGGTGTCCTTTTTGCCGTTGGCTGAGTTCGCCCTTAATAATCGGGCCAGCTCGGCTACTTTGGTTTCGCCATTTTTCTGCAATTCTGGTTTCCATCCTCGTTTCTCTTCAGGGCAGGTTGAGTCTTCGGACTGTCCTGGTGTAGATACTGTGGTGGATAGGTTGCAGCAGATTTGGACTCATGTGGTGGACAATTTGACATTGTCCCAGGAGAAGGCTCAACATTTCGCTAACCGCCGGCGCTGTGTGGGTCCCCGACTTCGTGTTGGGGATTTGGTTTGGTTGTCGTCTCGTTATGTTGCTATGAAAGTTTCCTCTCATAAGTTTAAGCCTCGTTTCATTGGTCCGTATAAGATTTCTGAGGTTATCAATCCTGTGTCATTTCGTTTGGCCCTTCCTGCTTCTTTTGCCATCCATAATGTGTTCCATAGGTCGTTATTGCGGAGATACGTGGCGCCTGTGGTTCCATCCGTTGATCCTCCTGCCCCGGTGTTGGTTGAGGGGGAGTTGGAGTATGTGGTGGAGAAGATTTTGGATTCTCATGTTTCGAGACGGAAACTCCAGTACCTGGTCAAGTGGAAGGGTTATGGTCAGGAAGATAATTCCTGGGTTTTTGACTCTGATGTTCATGCTGCCGATCAGGTTTGTGCCTTTCATTTGGCTCATCCTGGTCGGCCTGGGGGCTCTGGTGAGGGTTCGGTGACCCCTCCTCAAGGGGGGGGTACTGTTGTGAATTCTGTTGTCGGGCTCCCTCCTGTGGTCATGAATGGTACTTCGGCTGGTTCTGTCCATGGACTTCCTCTGGTGGGTGTTTCTGAGTTTCCTTTCACAGGTGACGAGGTTAATTTGTTAGCTGGCTGCTCTATTTAACTCCACTTAGATCTTTGCTCCATGCCACCTGTCAATGTTCCAGTATTGGTCTAGTTCACTCCTGGATCGTTCTTGTGACCTGTCTTCCCAGCAGAAGCTAAGTTCCAGCTTGTATTTCTTTGGTTTGCTATTTTTCTGTCCAGCTTGCTATTTTTATTGTTGTCTTGCTTGCTGGAAGCTCTGGGATGCAGAGGGAGCGCCTCCGCACCGTGAGTCGGTGCAGAGGGTCTTTTTGCGCCCTCTGCGTGGTCTTTTTGTAGGTTTTTGTGCTGACCGCAAAGTAACCTTTCCTATCCTCGGTCTGTTCAGTAAGTCGGGCCTCACTTTGCTAAATCTATTTCATCTCTGTGTTTGTATTTTCATCTTTACTCACAGTCATTATATGTGGGGGGCTGCCTTTTTCTTTGGGGAATTTCTCTGAGGCAAGGTAGGCTTTATTTTTCTATCTACAGGGCTAGCTTGTTCCTTAGGCTGTGCTGAGTTGCATAGGGACATTAGGCGCAATCCACGGCTATTTCTAGTGTGTTTGATAGGATTAGGGATTGCGGTCAGCAGAGTTCCCACGTCCCAGAGCTCGTCCTTTATTATCAGTAACTATCAGGTCATTCCGTGTGCTCTTAACCACCAGGTCCATTATTGTCCTGACCACCAGGTCATAACAACGACGGTACGATCCGTGACGTTCCAGCGATATCCATACGATATCGCTGTGTCTGACACGCAGCAGCGATCAGGGACCCTGCTGAGAATCGTACGTCGTAGCAGATCGTTTGGAACTTTCTTTCGTCGCTGGATCTCCCGCTGTCATCGCTAGATCGGTGTGTGTGACACCAATCCAGCGATGTGTTCGCTTGTAACCAGGGTTTATCCTGGTTACCATCGTAACTGTAAAAAAAAACAAACAGTACATACTCACATTCCGGTGTCCTTCAGGTCCCTTGCCGTCTGCTTCCCACACTGACTGACTGCCGACCGTAAAGTGAAAGCAGAGCACAGCGGTGATGTGCTGTGCTTTCACTTTACGGCCGGCAGTCAGTCAGTGCGGTAAGCAGACGGCAAGGGACAGACACCGGAATGTAAGTATGTAGTGTTTGTTTTTTTTTACGCTGGTAACCAGGGTAAACATCGGGTTACTAAGCGCGGCCCTGCGCTTAGTAACCCAATGTTTACCCTGGTTACCCAGGGACCTCGGCATCGTTGGTCACTGGAGAGCTGTCTGTGTGACAGCTCTCCAGCGACCACACAACGACTTACCAATGATCACGGCCAGGTCGTATCACTGGTCGTGATCATTGGTAAATCGTATAGTGTAACGGTACCCTAAGCATGGCCAAGGTTGTTACATCTCGCTGACTGGGCACTGAGTGATTCTGGTGGCTGTGGGGACAGGCGCTGCTCCACAAGTTTTGGAATCCCCAAGGCTTGCAGGACAAACCTCTACATTTAACACTTCCTCCACTGCTTCTGCCTCCTCCTCTATCTCTTCTAGGGTCTCCACCTGCAACCTCAACCTCTGCTTTAGTGAGACATGCCTTCCAACAGTGCAGAGTGAATCCCCACCACCTTTGTACTGCGCTGCCAGGGCTCACTGCAATCAGGCAGTGTTAAAATTACTATGCCTTGGAGATCACAGTCATACAGTTGAAGTGTTGTGGACAGCTCTCCAGGCTGAGTTTGATCAATGGCTGTCTCCGCTGAACCTGCATCCAGGGAAGGCCGTGTCTGATAATGGTGCGAACCTGGTGGTAGCCCTATGGCAAGGCAAGTTCACACATATGCCTTGCATGGCTGACATCCTCAACATGGTGGTACAGCATTTTCTCCGCCACTATCCTGGCCTGGGTGAGCTGCTCCAGAAAGCACATAAGCGGTGTGCTCATTTCCGCCGTTCGCACCCCTCAGGTCATCCACTTGCATTGATACAGAGGTCTTTGTCCATGCCAGTTAACAGGTTGATATGCAATGAGCCGACACAGTGGAAATCCACTCTGCACATGTTGCTGTGACTGTGGCAGCAGCAATGAGCCTTGACGCAGTATGTCATGTCGAATAGCCTGGGCCAACACAGTACGGACGTGGCACATATCACGTTAACAGAGTGGGCACAGATTAAGGACCTCTGCACCCTTCTGCACAGTTTTGAAATGGCTACTAAGATGGTTACCGCTGACGCTGCAGTCATCACCATCACTATTCTGGACATTTGTATGCTGGAGCAGACTTTGAATATTGAATAATCTGCAGGAGGAGATGATGGTTCCAGAAGAAGAGGAGATAGCAGAGGAGGATGCAGAAGGGATAACATTGTCTATAAGTTCCAGACTGTCATCACACAGGCAGGTGTCAACAGAGGGTGGATTACTGAGATCAAGGGGGGCTGGTGATAACAGACAAACTGTTATCGAAAGTGCAAGGTCAGAGGAACAAATATAGGAGAAAGAGGTGAAGGAAAGGCCGTACTGGGCCCCTGGCCCTCAAGGGAGGCCAGCATTACTGGGTCACGGGGAATGGCAGAGCCTCACGGTGGGTAAGGGCAAGTCGGGGTTAAATAGTTTGCTTGGGCTGTGTACTTTTGAATTTGGACAGGGGGGGTGGTTTGGAAGAGGCAGGGAGGAGCAAGCAGGGGGAGCTTACTGAGGGGGTGATTTGGATAAGAAACCGACAATTTTACCTCAGCAACTGCCACGCTCAATGCCACGCTCACCTGCTGGTCCGGCGGTGACTGAAATCCCCAGTGATGGACGTGGAGGCCTTATTGCAGAGACTGCGCGACCAGGCCAGTACAAAGTGCACTGAATGGCTGCAGCAGTCCATAAGCAGCCTTCTGGATGGAGCGGTGACGGGACCAGCCCAGGTATCTGCAGAGGGATGCCGGCCGCGGAGGTCCAGGCCTCCCGCGCGCTTGAGCCCCGACGTCACCCCTCGGGCCCGATGCCGTATCAGGAGCCCCTCTAGGGACCCTCCGCAGGAGATGCGAGCAGCGGTGCAGCAGCGGCCCGCGGCAGAGCCGGCAGGAATCAGGCAGCACGGTGGGGCCTGCAGCAGGGGGAGGTGTCGGCCTCCTCCTCGGCGCGTGTGACTCACCAGGTGTCGGGACCAGGTCAGGTGAGCCTGCTCGGCGCGGAGGAGCGGGCGCTTCCAGGAGAAGGGGGCCTTATTCCCAGGCCTCTCGGCGTGTGGCATCTAACGGGCGGTGTTCTGCCGACCCTGTCAGCAGCGCTCTGCCTGGGATGGGGCAGGGAGCTGGAGGGCTGACTTCCTCTAGCCAGCGCAGGCCGGGGCTGAGTCCATCCAGGGGGGCTGGCCATGTCACAGCTGCAGATAGGAGCACTTCCCAGCACAGGCAGCGTTACGCTGGCTCAGGCATATTCACAGCGGTGGCGTCAGCAGCAAGGGACCCTGCACCTTCGGATGGGGTGTTACAAGACGGCAGTCGGCCGTCTGACTTACCCGGGGACCAACGGATGGAGAGCTCAGGAGAGAAGCACGTACGTCTGGCTTCAGGATCTTCGGCTGCCAGGTCCACAGCGCTCGGGCAGCTAGGTGAGGACAATCCTTTTCTTTCATGTACCCCTGTGTTAGCTCCCTCTGTCAGTGTTAGTAGGGATATATTTATGGGGGAGTCGGGGGGGTTAGGGCTTTTTATGCACGGGCTTAGAGATCTGGCGGCGCTATGGGGATCGGGGGATTCAAACCTGGGGTCTTCTCCTTCTGCGGCATGGCTTGGGAATCCGGGGGAAGTTTCGGGTTTTTTTGGGGGATCTCTGGGGTTCACTGATATGAGTTCTAGGAGTATGTCGTCAGATAACGTGGGGAATGATGTTGCGGCGACGAGTGCCGCCGTACCTTCAGTTAGCGTGTCTCTTGCCAGTCAGGCAGGGGAAGCGGAAAAAGATACCTCAGTGCGTTTGGATGACGCGGCCCGTGGGGAGGTATACGTTTGTTTCGAGGGACCGTTGGGGGCACACTTAAAAAGTGAAACTAGGGAAAAAATTTGGAAAGGGGAATATGTGGAAATATTCTCCTTATTACCACTAGAGCATTTTCAATTGGACAGGCTGCGCAAAGATGATTTCAAAAAAGAGGAGGAACAAAAAAAGCGTTTTAGGCTGAGTTCTAGGACGTTTTCTAATTGGTTACAGGCATTCACCATTTTGGCGAGTGTGATTGGTGAGAGGTCCCCAGAGAACTGCTTGGGGCTTTTTTCTTACATGGATGCGATTGGGGAAGCTTATCAGACTTACGGGGGCCAAGGTTGGCTCAGATACAATGAGCAATTCCGGCAACGGAAGGCCATTAGGCCCAGTATTCAGTGGGATCACAAAGATATAGCTTTGTGGATGAAGGTTATGGTCCCGTCACGCTTCGGGTCAGGCAGCCAGTCGTTTCCTGGAAGCGCTGGGGGTTCAGGGCAGTCGGGATACTCAGCTGCAATGCAGAGAGGACTGTGCTTTGCATTCAATGAAGGGTCATGTAAATTTAGGGGAAAATGCAAATTCAAGCATGAATGTGCAACTTGCGGGGGACCGCACGGGTCATCCAAATGTTTTAAAGGTGGCAGACAGAGAAGCGGAGATGGTTCTGAAAAAAGGAATGACGCCAATTCATCTGGACGTGATGGTGCCATTTCTAAATAGGTACATTGATTCACCAGCTGCAGCTTTGTTAAAAGGAGGTTTTCGGGATGGTTTCCGTATTCCATTCGTGTATGCGGAACATAAATTTTCCACAAAAAAATTGAAATCGGCTCTGCAATTTCCTGACGTGGTTGCTAAAAAGCTGGAAAGCGAAGTTAAATTGGGTAGGATGGCCGGCCCTTTTCCAGTGGCGCCTATACGCAATCTGAGGGTTTCCCGTTGGGTGTGGAACCAAAAAAGGAACCCAATAAATTCAGATTGATTCATCATCTGTCCTTTCCGAAAGGGTCCTCAGTAAATGACGGAATTGACCCTCAGTTATGTTCGGTGATTTACACTTCATTTGATGCGGCTATGGATTGGGTGCGGGTATGTGAGGGTGGCGCACTGTTGGCGAAAACGGATATCGAAGCGGCTTTCAGGCTACTACCGGTTCACCCGGAGAGTATGCATCTCCTGGGTTGCTATTGGGATGGAGGTTTTTACGTCGATCGCTGTCTCCCCATGGGTTGTTCCCTTTCCTGCGCGTACTTCGAAACTTTTAGCACCTTTTTGGAGTGAGTGGTGAAAGACGTGTCGGGCTTGAAATCCTGCATTCACTATCTGGATGACTTCCTGTTTATAGGCCCGGCACAAAGTACCGATTGCTCAGTGCTATTGCACACTATGAAGAGAGTGTGCAAGAT
The DNA here is from genome assembly GCF_032444005.1 of Ranitomeya imitator. Classification (NCBI taxonomy): domain Eukaryota; kingdom Metazoa; phylum Chordata; class Amphibia; order Anura; family Dendrobatidae; genus Ranitomeya; species Ranitomeya imitator. The sequence goes on along the minus strand of NC_091282.1, from coordinate 784,876,682 downwards.
TTTCGTGGTTCCTTTAGCTCTGGACAAAACTGTGGGTTCAGTCACTGTTCTGAATTTTCTGGGTATAGAAATCGATACCTTAGAAATGGTGTGCAGGCTGCCTGGGGATAAGGTTAGCGCTCTGAGCGAAGAGGTGTCTAGGGCATGCAGTGCTAAAAAATTGAAGCTGAGGGAGGTACAATCTTTGCTTGGCAAATTCAACTTCACTTGCCGTATTATGTCGATGGGAAGGGCATTCCGCCGCAGGTTGTCGTTGGCGACCAGGGGCGTTCGATCTCCAGTTCATTTTATCAGACTAAAGAAGGAATTGCGTGAAGATTTGGCAGTATGGGCAAATTTTTTGGAGAATTACAATGGAAAGTCTATCTGGATAAAACCGGTTGTGAATTCAGATGATTTGGGTTTAATCGTTGCTGTGGTGGATGATCGTGGTTTTGGTTTGTTTTTTCAATGCAGTTGGTTGTTGGCTGAATAGCCTGGTTCCTGGCGGGAGCAAGGTTGGCTACAAAATCGGGTTCTTCCTCATTTGTTCCCTATCGTTGTTGCGTTGTCATTATGGGGTAGCAGTGTGCGAGACAGGAAGATTTGTTTTTCATGTGGGTCCGATGCGGTTGCCGTGACAATAAATTCACTGTCGGCTGATTCACCGGCGGTAGTAAAAATTTTGCAGCGTTTGGTGTTTTTGGGCTTATCTAAGAATTTGTGGATTGTGGCAGAGGTCAGGTCGATGGCTTCTAACCCTGTCTCTGTTGCTCTTTCTCACTTGCAGGGAGATCGTTTTCGAGAATTGGTACCTCAGGCGGAGTCAACAGGCTGGGAGTGCCCAGCGGAGTTATGGAAGCTTCCTGGCGGGCAGTAGGTTATCTGTTTCAGAACTCTTTATCGGCTAGGTCATGGAGTAGAGTATCAGCAGGCATGGGGTACTTGGGAAGAGTGGGGTGTTTCTTTAGGGGCGGGACTGCAAGATGAGAGCAGATTATTGTTGTTGATCGGGCATTTTAAAGAGTCAGGTTGGTCCGTGTCTAGACTGAACAAGTTGTTGGCGGGCATTGCATTCGGTTTCAAGGCTCGGGGCCTTAAGGAAGTCACAAAGTCTTTTTTGGTAGTTCAGACGTTAAAGGGATGGAGAAAAGGTTGGGCGGTGAGCGATAAAAGACGCCCGGTATCATACGAGGTATTATTAATTTTGGGCAATCAGTTAGCTTCGGTCTGTTCATCGCAATGGGAAATAATTCTTTTTAAGGCAGCCTTCGCATTAGAGTTCTTTGGAGCCTTTCGGTTAGGGGAGTTGGTCAGCCCCTCTAAAAGAACCAAAGGTGGTTTGTTGAGGGACGACGTGGATGTGTATAATGATAGGGTAGTCATTCGGCTTCGATTTTCTAAGACAGACAGTCAAGGTAAAGGCTGTAAAGTGGTGTTATTTAAGGTGGCCGGTTCCCCGTTATGCCCGGTCCTGGGTGTCAATGCTTTCATGGGGATGGGCGGAGGATTGTCCAACCCCCTTTTGGTCCATGAGGACGGTTCCTTTTTATCTCGATTTCAGTTCATAGCGGTTTTTAAGAAATGTTTGATCGCAGGGGGAATTTCACCGGGGGATTACAGTGGGCACTCATTTAGAATTGGCACAGCAACGGAAGCTGCCAGGAGGGGCCTGGGCGAGGAAGTGGTAAAAAAGATCGGTTGGTGAGAGTCGAGGAGATTCATTTCCTATATCCGCCCGAACTTGGTCTAATGGTTTAATAGTTGAATTGTTTTTTTCTTATTGTTGTGTTATCTATTTCAGGCCGCGAGCACCGGCTGGTGTGGATTATGGGCCACTCTTTTGTTTTTTGGGCGGCTTTGCGGGCCGCAATTGGTCCGGACGGGCGGCAACTGGGGTTCTCAAGACAGACAGCGATTCTGCGGTGGATCAGTAAACGCGGAATGATATGGAGCCAGCTTTTGCCGGAGTTCCACCAGTTTGTTCGTTAGGATCGAGCTCTGGATGTGGTAGTAATTCATTTGGGCGGGAATGGGTTGGGCAAAAGGCCCTGTAGGGAATTGATAAAGGACATAAAGTCCGACATTTTAAGACTTTGGGCGGCGTTTCCGAAGTTGTTAGTTGTCTGGTCGGATGTTATCCCGAGGAAGGTGTGGCGAGGTGCTCGCTCAATTGAGGGGATAAATAAGGCCAGAATAAAAGTAAATAGGGCGGTATCTCGGTTCATGGCACGGAATGGGGCATTGGTAGTGCATCATGTAAATTTGGAATCTGGAAAGGGCGAATATTGGAGGGCAGATGGCGTGCATTTAAATGCAATCGGAGTTGACATGTGGTGTCTCGCTGTTCAGGAAGGAATTGAGACGGATTTGAAGGTTTGGAGGGACACAAATGTTTGAGGTTTCAAAACATTTATGTTGGTGGCGGGGGAGGGAGGTCCTCGAAGTTGGTGGAAAGAGGGGAATGGCAGATGCTAGGGGGGGGACCTCTAGTGGTCCTGGACTCCCTCGGAGTGGATTGCAAGTGGATGTGGTAGATCAGCCCGTGGAGGGGCTGATTAAAGGATTTGGTAATCGGTTGGTTTGGCCGGGTTGGTCATTTTCTGCCTCCCAGCTGGAGGCAAGACTAAGCCTGGAGGCCAAGGTACACAATTTGAATTTCTGCAAGGTTATTTTTGAGGCTTCGAGGACCACCAATCCCTGGCGGGATATTGTTTACATGTTGTATTTATGTTTAATAAAAGGCTGCTGTGGCCATTTAATCCAAATCTGGTGTAATGTCGTTATTCAGGAGGGGATCTTACATGACATTGGTATTGTTCGATAGCTCCGTCGGATCCTCCAATCTTCAGGCCCCCTCCCAAGTACCCAATTAAACCCCAATAAAGACAGGATTCAAAACTTGGATAATAATTGGCCACAGTGGCCCTTTATTATAAACATACAAACATTAACGGTAAAGTAACGTGGGGAGGTCCTTGAAGCTCCAAACTGGTGGTAAAACATAATATATAGAGTGGACAGAAAAACCAGACCATAATTTACTCCCAGCCGCAACCACCTGGCTCGGGAGCACCAAAATACCCCGAAGGGCTACCATTGTCCACCTAACACCTGGGAATCCAGCCCACCGTTGCCAAGATCCCCCCAAACCACCATACCCGAAACCAACTTTACACCAACTGAAGAATCCATATCCCGACAGATCCCCCAGGCCAATTTAGTACCAACTCCAAGGACCCCTCCCACCGCCACAACGAGAGGTACTTGAACACCTCAAGTACCCGAGGCCCCCCCAAACTTGACCGCTATGACCCTTTCAATACCGCTCTGCAAACCGAGAGCCCACAAATCGATGCCCACCGCATTCAGATGAACACCATCTCCCAGGAGAAATTCATCTCCCCCTTTTTCCAATTCAAAATGACGGATGAACAGACCACCGTTTCTAACGACAAAACTAGATATAGCCAGATTCACCTTCATTCTGGCTTTGTCGATCCTTTCCACAGATCTGGCGTGTCGCCAGCACCTCCTCGGGACGATGTCTGACCATACAACTAACAAATCCCGGAAAGACACCCACAGCCTCAGCAGATCGTGTTTTATATCCCGGATCAATTTGCGGCAAGGGCGAACCCCCAAATCGTTGCCCCCCACGTGAAGAACTAAAATGTCAGGAGTTCTGTCCAACCCAATACCCTTATGCACTTCCTGCATAACGCCAATCCAACACAAACCCCTAAAACCCAGCCACCTGACCACGGCCACGTCCCTTGAAAAACCGAGTTGACATCCGTCCCGCCGAACATCCGCTCGCCTTGCGCCCCAATAGACGAAAGAGTGGCTGACGATCCAAACCAACATGGGGGTTCGACCTAGAAAATACAAACAACTTAAAATCCAAAACAATGACACGACAAAATACAGGTGTACGATAAAAACAAACACAAGGCCTTGATGGTCTAACATAGCTCTTGTAACGCCCAGACTCCCATCTCCCTATCCTCTGAACCACTTCAGGGGCCAAACCCCCCAGAGCGGCTTCAGTCGCGGCCCCAATACGAAATGAGTGCGACGCAAAACGAGAAGCGTCCAAACCCAACTCCGACAAAGCTTTTCGAAAAACGGCAACAAACTGAAATTTGGATAAAAAGGAACCATCCTCGTGACACAACAAAGGACCATCCAAAACCGGTCGCAGGCTAGCAAACGCCTGAAAACAACGAACAGGGCACATGTGCGAACCAGTGACCGAGCCCAACTCAACCCGTTTACCTTTTCCCGTCTGGTCAGTCTTAGACCGACGTATCCAGAAATGTAAATGACTCCCAATAAGCACCACATCCTTGGCCCAGAGCCCCCCTCGCCTAAACGTGGTGGGAGACACCAACTCCCCAACCCTCAAAGCCCCAAAAAACGCCAGGGAAAAGGCTAAACAAAAGAGAGCTATCTCAAAATTAGATAAACAAATGTCCCTCAAACGCATGCCCACCTGCTCTAACACACCAAAGGAGACTGGGCGCCGAAGATCACCTCGCCCCGCCTTTCTACGAAAACCTTTTATCGCCTTGCGTACCAAAAACAACTTCGTCAAATCCTGCAATCCTCGAAACTGAAAACCGAAAGCCAAAGCCGCCCGAACTCTATCCACCTTTGAAGCCGACCACCCTTCCTCCGCGCCGCGTCTTAACCACAACAAAGCGCCCAGCTGATCCTCGCCCCCGTTAGTAGCCCCACAGGACGCCATCCAAGATTCACAATCACACCATACCGACCGATATGCCGACCACGTGCTGGGCGCCAAAGACGCGCGAATCAAAGGTCCTGCAGCCCGGATACCACATTCCAAAGCTCCGGCAGGCAGTCCAGACCCGTCTCCTCCGCGTCGGGGGCCAGAGACCGAAACCGTTCCCACTGAAATCGAGACAAAGAGTCAGCCACAGAATTCTCCACTCCGGGTACATGAGATGCCGTAATGTACACATTGATAGACATGCAGAACAACACCAACTGACGGAGAACCCTGATAACCGGAGGAGAAGAGGCCGTCAAACCGTTTATGACACAGACAACCGCCATGTTGTCACAATTAAAACGAACCCTCCGATTGCGCAAATCCTCCTTCCACAAGTAGACTGCAACCAGGATAGGAAAGATTTCCAACAAAGTGACGTTCTTCACCAACCCGGATGCGAACCACTCGTCCGGCCACTTAGTGGCACACCACCTGCCACCAAAAAAGGCGCCGAAACCAACACCGCCTGAAGCATCAGTAAACAAGTCCAAATCAGCGTTGCCGACTACGTCCTCCATCAATAATGACCGGCCATTGTACCGTGCCAAAAAACTGTCCCACACCTCCAAATCAGCCTTATGCTCGCTAGACAGGCGAACAAAATGATGCGGGGCCTTAACCCCCGCCGTGGCACCGGCCAGCCTCCTTGAAAAAACCCTCCCCATCGGGATGATCCTGCAGGCAAAATTCAATTTGCCGAGGAGGGACTGAACCTTCCGCAACGGCAACTTCTTTAAGCGACATGCCCGAGCCACTTCGTTTCTCAATCCAACCACCTTCTCTTCAGGCAACCGAAATTCCCAGTTAACAGAATCAATAATAATGCCCAGGAACGAAAGACTCGTGCAAGGCCCCTCAGTTTTTTCTGGCGCCAGCGGGACACCAAAACGTTCCGCTACCCATATCACCGTCCTCAAGACCATGTCACAACTTCCGGACTGACTCGGCCCGATACTAAAAAAGTCATCCAAATAGTGAATGACCAAATCCAAACCCGACACCTCCCGAACGACCCACTCGAGAAAAGAACTAAAAGCCTCAAAGTATGCGCAAGACAACGAGCAACCCATCGGCAAACATCTGTCCACGTAAAATCCACCGTTCCAATAACAACCCAACAGCCTCACACTGTCCAGATGGACGGGCAATAAACGAAAAGCCTACTCAATATCAGTCTTAGCTAACAGCGCGCCCCTCCCGCAACTACGCACCCAGCGTGCAGCCTCGTCAAAAGACGTATAAACCACGGAGCAAAGCTCCGGGTCAATCCTGTCGTTCACGGACCTCCCTTTGGGGTAAGACAAATGCTGAATCAACCTGAACTTGTTTGGTTCCTTCTTCGGCACCACACCCAATGGCGAAACTATCAAATCATCTAGCAGCGGAACAGGAAAAGGACCGGACATTCTTTCCAACGAAACCTCCTTATGCAACTTATCCGATACCACCGCTGCGTGCAACTCAGCTGATCTCAAGTTCTTCAAAACCCGAGGGACACCGAAAGTAGGAGCAGGTATACGAAAACCATCCCTGAAACCCAACAACAACAACTCCGCTTTTACCCTATCCGGGAACCTACTTAGATAGGGGACCATCGCGTCCAGCCTCACTGGCGTCTCCCCCTTTTGAATTGCCCTCTGGCTTTCCCTTCTTCTTGAAGCACTTGGCGGCTCCATGGGAAGAACCGCTGCAGTGCGAGCACGCGTGCTTAAATTTACAAGTAGCTCCGAATTTGCACTGGCCGTCATTAAACTGCCAGCACAAACCGTGCTTCTGACCTCCCGATTGTCCGGACTGACCCCCCGACCCCGAAAAACTTCCTTGCAATGCGGAGTGGCCGGCGGTTCCGGCCCCGCCTTGAAAGGAATGGCCGAATTTCGTCGGCGCCAGAACCCGCAGCCACAAACCGATGTCCTTCTGATCCCAGCGAATCAAAGGACGGACCGCCTTCCTCTGTCTAAACTGCTCGTCATACCGGAGCCAAGCTTGGCCCCCGTATGCCCTGTGTGCCTCGCCTATCGAGTCCATGTAACAAAACAACGCAGAACAGTTTTCAGGAGCCTTCTCGCCAACCACGCTTGCCAAAATCGCAAATGCTTGCAACCAATTCACAAACGTCTGAGGAATAAGACGCCATCTGCGCTTCTCCTCGTCCTCCTTCTTACTGTCCTCCTTCTTGCTCTTGTCTAAATTAAATTTCTCCAAAGGAAGGAGCGAGAAGATCTCCACGTACTCATCCTTCCAAATCTTCTCCCTCACTTCCTTTTTCAAATGAGCCCCCAGTGGCCCCTCGAAACAAACATAAACCTCACCCCGCGCTTTATCATCTAAGCGAATACCGCCCTCCTTCTCCTTCTCCATCTGTACTGACACGGAAACGGGCTCCGACAACCTACTTGGCACCGCTAAGCCCCCCAAAGACCCTCCGAGACCTATCTCCGATGCACCCACCCACGCCGCCAACGGTGACGGCACCGACCTAGCGCCCCCAAACGTGAAAGCAACTCTCGAACGCTACACAATAACTCCCCTACCCCATCGCTCCCGCACTCCGGCCGAACCCGCGGACGCTCCCTCGCAGCCACGGCCCCACCCCCTTGACTAACCCCAACTAACAGGGAAAACGATAATACTGGCGACAAAACAGACACAGAGTTATCCTCACCAAGCTGCAAGGGAGCCGGCGTCCCCCCAGCTGCAGTCGTCCCGCTCATCCAGCCAACATCCACTACCGATCTATGTGGCACGTCCGGAATCAGAGGCCCGGCCTGTGATGATGACCCGTCCGCTCCGGCCCCGTCCTGGCCTGTTGTCGATACTCCAGATGGGGCCCTGCCTGGAGGCACCTGGGGCCCACCGCTGTAGCCGGCAGCAGCCGGCCCTCTGCCGGGACTCCTTCCATATCCAGCTGACCGCGTAGGGGAAGGTCCGGGATCCCTGGTAGGGCACGGCAGTACCGCAAGTCCGGCGGCGCTGCCTGCCGCTGCAACCACTGGAGCTCTCCCACGTTGTCCGGCAGCAGCCGGCCCTCTGCCGGGACTCCTTCCATACCCAGCTGACCGCGTAGGGGAAGGTCCGGGATCCCGGGTTGGGCATGGCAGTACCGCAAGTCCGGCGGCGTTGCCTGCCGCTGCAGCTGAAGGAGCTCTCCCACGTTGTCCGGGACGAGCAGGTGAAGCGGGCCGCCGGGCAGCGCCATTACCGCGGCGCCCTGCTGTGACGTCAGCGGATGTGAGGGAAGATCCGGCGCGTGGAGGCCCCGCCCCCCGAAGCGAGGGAGGAGAAGGCCTGTCCACCGCCGCAGGCCCCAGCGCGGCAGATGGATTCCTCCTGGACCGGGCCCTGCTTGGACGCTTGCTGGCAGGTGCTCGGTCCTGAGGGTCCCTGGAGGGGCTCCGACGCCGTCGCTGAGGCTGGGGCACGTCGGGGGAAAAACGCTCCGGAGGCCTAACTCGCCGGGAGCGCCGCTCGCCTGCCAACGCCGCCGGGACATCCCCGCTGCCTCCACCCAGAATGCCGGTCACCTGGGCTTCTAGCCAGCCAGGAGGCTGGTTCGCGGCCGCCGTCCGCAGCCTCTGCAGCACCTGGTCTATGGCTGACATGGTAGGTCCTCACTATTGGCCTCCAGAGCGGGAACTGGCCAACCCCACCCCCTACCTAGCCCTATAAACCCCCCCTAATGCATACTATCCCCCTCCCCTAAACATGTTCCCACCCCTTCTATCCTCCCTCTCCAAACCCCTGTCATGACGGCCTGCACGTACGCCGTCTGTGGGGGGAGGGGACGGCTCGCTCCGGCCTGCTCTATAAGGCAGTTTATGAGAGATCCGATGCAGTAAGTAATTAAGGTTAGGCGTTTAAGTCAGTAAAGGCGGTCATGAGTCACGTGTACCCCTTACGTCATGAGCGAGCAACTGTCACTTGATGAAGAGGATAATCCTCCCCTGTCTGTTGTTTGGGGGTGGCAAGAGGAGATGGAGGAATCAAGCATCATATGTTACCCAGTCACCAACACAGCATGGGCTTGGGCCTCATGGTAGAGCCTGACATATGAGAGCCTTCTTGTTACACTGTCTGCAACATTATTCTCGTATAGTTCTGATTAGGAATACTGCTGACTACTCGGTTGCCACTCTGTTAGATCAACGTTAAAAAAACAAAATTCGCGAGATACTTCCCACCCTGGAAAGGGAATGCTAGAGTATCGAAAAATGCTTTTACACAACCTTAAAGAAGTTGTCCACTACAACAAATTTTTTTTTCATAAATCTTGCTATTATGTGCCACTGAAAACATCCACTGTGTTTATTTTAGCAATATTACCTTTTATCATGCTATAGTAGCACATCTTCAGTGCTGGATCCAGCTCTCATGGGGTTAATCGACAACTTCCTTTCTCCTGAGTTATTGTGCTCTAATACTACAAGTTCCATGATGCCTTGCACTGGCCACAAAGCTCGAACCTACCACACCCACTCCAAAGCACACCCAAACCCCTCCCTCCAGATAGATAGATAGATAGATAGATATGTATCTATATATCTATGTCTATTTACATAGATATGTCCATATCCATGTTTCTAAACCCCTTCACCCCTGTAGCTTTTTTCGTTTATCGCTCCCCTTCTTTCCAGAGCCATAATGTTTCCGTCAATATGGCCATGTGGGGGGCTTATCTTTTGCGGAACAAGTTCTACTTTTGAACGACACCATTGGTTTTACCATGTTGTGTAACAGAAAATGTGAAAAAAAATTTCAAAGTGCGATGAAATTGCAAAAAAAAGTGCAATCCCACACATGGTTTTTGCTTGGCTTTTTTGCTAGGTTCACTAAATGCTAAGGCTGTGTGAACACGTTGCGGATTTGATTGCAGATCCACAGGGTTCTTTGCTGCACAGAATTGCATCAAATCCGCAGTGTAGTGCACAACCAATGTAAGTCTATGGGAGCCGCAGACTTGTGCACATGCTACGGAAAAAGCCGCACCGAAACGTAGCTTTTTTCTTTTCCACAGCATGTCACTTCTTTTGTGCGGAACTGCAGCGTTTCTGCACCCATAGACTTGCATTGAGTCGGGCACATCCGCAGCAAAACCGCAGATGTAAAAAAGATGTGCAGTTTTGCTGCGGATGTGGGTCCGAGCAGTTTGGGAGGAGGGAAGTGTGTGGACAGTGACTGTGTGTGTGCGGGACTGTTCGGGTGTGTGCGGGGTCTGCGGGCTGTTCGGATGTGTGCGGGTGTGTGAGGGTCTGTTCGGATGTGTGCAGTGCTGTGCGGGACTGTTCGGGTGTGTGCGGGGCTGTGCCTGGCTGTTTGGGTGTGTGCAGGGCTGTGCGGGTGTGTGCCTGGCTGTTCGGATGTGTGTGGCACTGTGCGGGGCTGTTTGGGTGTGTGCGGGACTGTTCGGGTGTGTGCGGGGCTCTTTTGGGGTGTGTATGTGCAGGCATCATCTGATGGGACTACAAGTACGCAGCATCCAATCTGCAGCTAATTCGGATGTAATCCTGACAATGGACACGCACCCTACACTATCCAAACATCTATCAATAGATATATCTATCCAGATATATCTATAGATAGATATATGAATAGATAGATGTATTCATCTATTGATCTATCTATATGTAGATCTGTCTATCCATTTCATCTATCATCTATCTGTCTATCTGTGTGTAATTGAGTGTGGGTTGGCAAATGTAAAAGAGGAGGTTGGACAATAATGACATCACAAATCTTTTTTTTCAATAATTCATCTTTATTTAGCTTTCAAAAACGCATACAAAAAATTAAAAAATGAATCAAAACTGTGCAAAAAATGCACCAAAAACTGCACCAAAAATGCATCAAAACTGCATCAAAAACGCAACAAAAACTGCATCAAAACCGCAGCAAAAACTGCATCAAAAACGCATGAAAACTGAACCAAAAACTGCATCAAACCCGCACCAAAAACTGCATCAAAACCGCACCAAAAACTGCATCAAAACTGCACCAAAAACGGCATCAAAACTGCACCAAAAACTGCATAGAAAAGCATCAAACACCTGAATCAAAACCACACCAAAAACCGCACCAAATAGTGCAGCAAAATCTGAATCAAAACCGTGCAAAATGCACCAAAACTGCACCAAGAACTGCATCAAAACCGCACAAAAACCTGAAAAAACGTGAAAAAAATGCATCAAAAACGCAGCTGCGTTTTCTGTAAGGAGATGCAGATTTTGTGCAGAAACTTCTTCATCTAAATCTGCAATGTGTGCACACAGCATAAAACTGACCTGCCATTATGATTCTCGAGGTCATTAAGAGTTCATAGACACCAAGCACGTCTAGGTTATTTTTTATCTAAGTGGTGAAAAAAAATTCCAAACTTTGCTAAAAATATATAAAATAATTGCACCATTTTCCAGTAGCGTCTATATTTTCTGAGATATCGGGTCGGGTGAGGGTTAATTTTTTGCGTGCCGAGCTGACATTTTTAATGATACCACTTTTATGCAGATACGTTCTTTTAATCGTCCGTTATTGCATTTTAATGCAATGTCGCTACGACCAAAAAAACATAATTTTGGCTTTTGGTTTTTGTTTTCTCGCTACGCCGTTTAGCGATCATGTACATTTTTTGTTGTATTGAAAACAGCTGACATGTTGCGGCTTTGAAGTGGGCTCACCGCCGAATCCCACCTCAAAGCGGGTGATACTGCCAGCTGACGTACTATTCCGTCAGCTGGCAGAAAGGGGTTAATAAACAATATGTTGTAGTAAAAAAAACAGAAAAAAAAATGGCGTGGGCTCCCGTGCAATATTCTGCGCCAGAGGGGGAAAGCAGATGGCCGGGGGCCAATATTTGTAGCCTTGGAAGGGGGTAATACCCATTGCCCCTCCGAGGCTATGAATATCAGCCCGCAGCTGTCTGCGTAGCTTTTACTGGCTATTAAAATAGGGGGACCCCCAAAAAAATAACGTGGGGTCCCCCTATATTTTATAGCCAGAAAGGCTACGCAGACAGCTGCGGGCTGATATTCATAGCCTAGAGAGGGGCCATGGATATTGCCCCACCCCCCACCCCCGGCTACAAATACCAGTCTGCAGCCGCCCCAGAAATGGCACAACTGTTAGATGCGCCAATTCCGGCACTTAGCCCCTCTCTTCCCACTCCCGTGTAGCGGTGGGATATGGGGTAATAAGGGGTTATTGTCACCTTGCTATTGTAAAGTGACATTAAGCCGGGTTAATAACGGAGAGGCGTCAATAAGACGCCATTAATAATCCAATACTAGTAAATGGTTAATAAAACACACACACATTAGGAAAAAAGTATTTTAATATTCTTCATTTCCCCATACTTACTATACTTCAGCGCCTGCAAAAAATGTAAAATAATAAACCGTATACTACCTGTCCGCCATAGTCCAATTAATAACGAGTGTCCCACGATGATCTCTCCTATAGAACAGTGACATCGGGTGATGTCACTGCTCTATAGGACCCTCAGTGACACACTGACAGGACACAATGGCTCCTGCAGTGCATCACTGAGAGGTTACCTTAGGACAAAGTCTCACTTTATGGCAATTGCTGCGTGGCAAAATTTCTCATACAGCAATGCCAAAAGTGAGACTAGGGACTATTTTCTCACAGGGGCATAGGAATACATTGTGGGGAATACATTGTGGAAGGATACCTTCCATCATTGTATTCCTGGAGCCCCTGGAGAGCAGTCGCATCAGCTGATGCCCCTGCTCTCCACGGGAGATCGTCGTGGGACACTCGTTTTAATTCGATATCTGTGGATCAGGGAGTATAGTGTTTGTTTATTATTTTAATATTTTTTACAGGTGACACTGGCTTCGGGGATCAAAGTGACAAGTGATTGTGAGTATGTACTCTATGTTATATGTACTATATGTCTATATGTATGCTGTATGTATGTACTGTATGTATGTACTGTATGTGGCATGTTGCATGTCGTATGTTGCATGCCGCATGTCGCATGATGTCGCATGGTGCATGTCATCGCATGGTGCATGTCGTCGCATGGTGCATGTCGTTGCATGGTGCATGTTGTTGCATGGTGCATGTCGTTGCATGGTGCATGTTGCATGTCGTCGCATGGTGCATGTCGTCGCATGGTGCACGTCGTTGCATGGTGCATGTCGTCACATGGTGCATGTCGCATGGTGCATGTTGTTGCATGGTGCATGTCGCCGCATGGTGCACGTTGTCGCATGGTGCATGTCGCCGCATGGTGCATGCCATCGCATGGTGCATGTTGTCGCATGGTGCATGTCACCGCATGTAGTATGTTGTCGCATGGTGCACGTCGTCCCATGGTACATGACATAGGGTATACGTGAGTTCCATGACCTGAAAGAAATTCCCCCAATCCTCTTAAACAGGCCCCTTTTCATACATAATAACCTAAAGAATAAACTTCTATCATACGTAAATCAACAGACTGAGACATATGTTAGATTTAATTGGCCACAGCAGCCATTTTATTAAAATAAATGACAGAACTTTTATTACAACTCAGAATAGGAGGGGCGGTCCTCGAAGATAACAACCAATCCTGGTCCACCGAACCCACCCCCATGCCAGGGGCCCATAAATCCACCTCACGCGGGATAACCGAACCGCGCCTTGTTAAATTCTCTCATGGGGGGTCCAGGACCTCTCAAGATCCCCCCATTGAACCACCATTTACCATTTCCACCGACTTCGAGGACCTCCACCCCTGCCATGAACACGAATTGCCACCTCCCAATTCTCCATACCACATCCTCTCCCAGGCCCAACCTAGCGGCTTCAGTCGCTGCCCCGATCCTGAAGGAGTGACCGCTATATTGTGTTGCTGGTAAGCCCGCTGCCGCCAAACATGTCCTAAATACCTAAATAAACTGAAAACGGGACAAGAAAGACCCATTTTCGTGCACCAAGAATGGCTCGTCTAACACACCGCCCTTTGCCATGTACTTCTTCACGGATGCCACAGGGCATAACGGGGATCCCTCAACACTGAACAGCACCACTTTGCACCCTTTCCCATACACGTCCGTTTTTGAGGACTTAACAAACACCACCACCCTATTCCCTTCAACATCAACGTTTTCTCTTAACAAAGTACCTCTTTTACTAACGGACGGGCTAACCAACTCTCCTAACCGAAATGCCCTGAAGAAGGCCAAAGAAAATCTGCCCGGAACAAAACCACTTCCCATTCAGAAAAACACACTTCCTGCAACTCCCGACCATCCGAGGCCTTCCAACCTTTCTTCCAACCACGAACAACTTGCCGAACCAAAAAGGATTTCGTTAAATCCTTACACCCCCTGCATTTAAGGTTGAAGGCTAGCCCCGCCAAAAACTTATTCAAACATGTCACAGACCATCCTGCCTCCCATTGATGACCGAGGAACAACAACAAACCATACTCCTCCTCTATATCCTGATCCATACTTGACTTCCAGGATTCCCACAGGCCCCAAGCCTGATTATAATGAGACCAAGATGAGTCCGCGAGCGATTTGGCGAATAACTCTGTTACGGCCCTCGCGACAGGTTCCACAATTCCACTGGACAATCCAGACCCGCGCTCTCTGCCTGGGGTGACAAGCCAACTTCAGATACAATCCATAAATTGAACTTAAGACCCAAGAAAACCAAATGCTGTAAGACCTTCACTACTGCAGGCGTAGCCGCTGACAATGAGTTTACCGCCGTCAACCGTTCCTACATGCTCACAAAGGAAAGAAATCTTCAAGTTCCTCAATTTGTCACCCCACAGGGCCAACGCAACTACCCTGGGGAACAAATGAAGCAGTAACCGGTTGTTTGTCCAACCTTCCTCCTTCCATTCTTCTGGCCAAGCCGCTGCTGACCAGCTACCGTGAAAGAAAAGACCAAAGCCGCTCTTTTCGACAACATGAACCAAAATGCCCAAGGAGGCGGTATATGCAACAGGCTGAATCCACAGAGATCTGCCATTGTACTCGGCAAGAAAAACCACCCACACCTTCAAATCGTCCCGAAATTCTTTCTTTATCCTGATGAAATGCAAAGGGGACTTTACCCCTACTGTTGCCAAGGATAGGCAACAGCAGAACGCTCGACCCATCGGCATGATCCTACAGGCAAAGTTCAGTTTCCCTAACAGCGATTGCAAACCGCGCAAATTTATCTTCTTCAAACCAATCGCATTAACCACATCCTGACGCAACGCGGTAAGCTTATCTGGGGGTAGCCTACACTCCATTGCTACTGTGTCAATTTCAATGCCTAGGAAGCTCAACACCGTCACCGGGCAAACTGTTTTTTCTTCCGCTAAAGGCACACCAAAGTTTTTTGCCACACTCTCCATTGTGTGCAACAAGATCAAGCAATCTGCTGATTCCGCTGGCCCTATAAACAGAAAGTCGTCTAGATAGTGTGAACATGAACGAATCCCAGACACATCTTTCACCACCCATTCTAGAAATGTACTGAAGGCCTCAAAGTAAGCACAGGAAATTGAGCAACCCATGGGAAGGCATCGATCGACAAAGAAGCTGCCATCCCAAAAACAACCCAATAAATGCAAACTGTCGGGATGAACTGGCAACAAACGAAAAGCCGCTTCAATGTTGGTTTTCGCCAGCTTAGCCCCCTTTCCGCAAACTCGTACCCATTCCATCGCTGAATCGAATGATAAGTACGACACCGAACTCAACTTGGGATCAATACCATCATTAACCGAAGATCCCTTCGGAAACAATAGGTGATGGATCAACCTATATTTATTAGGTTCTTTTTTAGGGACCACGCCGAGAGGTGACACCCTCAGATTTGCAAAAGGAGGGTCGACATACGGGCCTGCCATTCTTCCCAGAGCAACTTCCTTATTCAACTCATCTGAAACAACTTCCGGGAATTGTAACGCAGATTTCAAATATTTTCTTTTCAAACTAACATCCTGCTCAACAAAAGGAATTTTGAAACCTTCTTAAAACCGTCGCGCAATAAAGCCGCAGCTGACCTATCAGGGTATCTACTTTGAAAGGCCTCCATCATGACCCACTGCACCGGAGTCACCCCTTTTTTCAGCTGAATCTCCACCTTTTTGCTTGTTACCTCTGAAACATTTTGCAGCGCTATGCCCCCCCCCCCCCCCCCCCCGCACGATGAACACTCGTGTCTAAATTTACACTTGCTACCGAATCTGCATACTCCATCATTAAAGGCGAAACACAGTCCTTTCTGCAAAGCCGCCGAGTGTCCTGACTGTCCCGAACTCCCGGCACCCCCATGAAAAGGCTGGCTGGTCTGACCTAAACGGGACGGGACCATAACTTTCATCCACAACGCTATGTCCTTGTGATCCCACCTGATATTCGGTCTAAAAGCCTTCCGCTGACGAAACTGTTCGTCATAGCGTAGCCAACCCTGTCCCCCAGAGGTCCTGTAAGCCTCCACTATGGCATCTAAATAGCAGAATAG
The DNA here is from genome assembly GCF_032444005.1 of Ranitomeya imitator. Classification (NCBI taxonomy): domain Eukaryota; kingdom Metazoa; phylum Chordata; class Amphibia; order Anura; family Dendrobatidae; genus Ranitomeya; species Ranitomeya imitator. The sequence continues at coordinate 784,860,430 of NC_091282.1, read as the reverse complement.
CGCCGAACAATTTTCCGGGGCCTTCTCCCCGATTACGCTAGCCATAATAGCGAAAGCTTGCAGCCAATTTGAAAATGATCTGGGAATCGGCCTATATCTCCGTTTCTCCTCATCTTCTTTTTTAGAGTCCTCCCTTCTAAGTCTGTCCAAGTTAAATCTCTCCAGGGGTAAAAGAGAAAATATTTCTATGTACTCCCCTTTCCAGATTTTTTCCCTAACTTCTTGCTTTAAGTGCGCCCCTAACGGGCCCTCAAAGCAAACATAAACCTCCCCCCTAGCCGCATCGTCCAGTTGAGGGACGTCCTCTTTTTCTTTTTCCCATGAAGCTCCTTCACCTGACGCATCAATCCCTGACCTGGGCCCTACGGACAACGCCGTGGCCACTCCGCCACTCTCCCTTGATGAGCCCCCAGTGTTTGACGCGGGCCCGCACTGCTGGATGCACCCATAATCTCAGGCAACTCTCTAGACCCCTCATACGGCCCCGTATTTCTCAACCAAGCTGCTGATGGCAAAGACCCCCTGCTAAGCCCAGATCCCCACAAGCCCGCTAGCTCACCTAAACCTCTAAGGATTAAACCCATACCCCCACTAGCGACCCCCGAAGTTACATCAGTACTCCTAGCTTCAGGGGAAACTATGCCTGGCATATTAAAAAGCGGAAAAATGTTCTCACCTAGCTGCCTTGGTGCTGTGAACCCAGCAGCCGAAGATCCAGCTCCCAGCCGAAGGTGTCCTGATTCAGGGCCGGCCTGCTCTGCGATGTTGACTGCCGAACTCCTGGTGGCCGTATCCGGGGACTGGCGACCTGGCGATGCCGCTGACTGCCCTGCCGCTGCAGATGAAGAATAGGCCGAGCCAGCATCCTGCCGCCCGCTGGAAGATGTGTGGCTCCTTGCCACCGATACGTCCCTGGCACTGCCGCTCGAAGCGACGGAATGTCGCCTGCCAGCCACTGGAAAACCCTGGCCATCACCAGCAGAGGGCGCTGCTGCACTGATAACACGCCTGCCAGCCACTGGAAAACCCTGGCCACCACCAGCAGAGGGCGCTGCTGCGCTGCTAACGCTGCAGCTGTGCACTGCTAAGGGCAAGCTGCTTTCAGAGCCGGCCGACTGCCGCCCGCATTGTCCCCGCCGCTGAGGGGCCGCCGCACCTGACCCCCATCTCCTCGGCTCTCGCTGCCTCCCTCGCTGAGCGGCGCCAGCAGATGTGCTGGCGGCTGCAGTACCGGCTCCTGCTCCTGTCGCCCCTCGCCGCACGGTCACAGAAGGAGGGGAGGAAGGCTCCGCCCCCAGGTGTAGGCCCCGCCATTCTGGAGGATTCCTCCTGGAGATCACGTCGGGGCTTAGGCGCGCCGGAGGCCTGGTGCATGTCGCATGTTGTCGCATGGTGCATGTTGTCGCATGGTACATGACACATGTCGAATGGTGCATGTTGTCGCATTGTGCATGTTGTCGCATGGTGCATGTCACCGCATGGTCACGTCGCATGTTGTCGCATGGTGCATGTTGCCGCATGGTGCAAGTCATCGCATGGTGCACATCGTCGCATGGTGCATGTCGCCGCATGGTGCATGTCGCCGCATGGTGCATGTCGCCACATGGTGCATGTCGCCACATGGTGCATGTCGCATGTTGTCGCATGGTGCATGTCGTCGCATGGTATATGACGCATGTTGTCACATGGTGCTTGTCATCGCATGGTGCATGTCGTCGCATATTGTCGCATGGTGCATGTTATCGCATGGTGCTTGTCGCCGCCTGGTGCATGTCGCCATGTGGTGCATGTCGCATGTTGTCGCATGTCGCATTTTGTCGCATGGTACATGACGCATGTTGTCGCATGATGCATGTTGTCGCATGGTTCATGTCGCCGCATGTCGCATGTTGTCGCATGGTGCATGTCGTCACATGGAACATGACGCATGTTTTTGCATGGTGTATGTTGAAACCAAGAAAAAGAAAAAAAGATCATGTCCATAGAAATGGGAGCACCTCAGACAAAAATCAAAAAATACAAAGTTCTTTATTAATCAGTATGACTATATACCACACACAAAAAAACAGAATTAAAAACATTTAAAAATACAACACCAAAAAACACAGCAGCCATATCCTAGTATAGGGAAAATGACAACCCACAACCCAATCCCCTCCCAAACAGACAGAGATATATAGGCATAAACAAATGCAATAATCCCAAACAAGATGATATATTAACATGCACTATATGAGAAAATATAAAAATATATATATAGCAGAACTCTCAACCTCAAATGGAGCGGTACAAAGTATACACACGCAGCGGACTACTGATATCACAGTACCATACAGCCCTAAAAGGACAATAATAATGTGCTGACCGATGCGTAACAACCAGGTCTAGGCAGCTGTGATAAGAGGGAACTCAATCCACAAGAGTAATAAGCATGTCGGACATGGCAGTCACACATATATCAAAGTATGGCAAGAATACAAATAGAATACCCACGCCTGAAAACAGGTCCATCTGCGTGTGGACGACCAAATCATATGCAAATTAAAGAGGGAGAGGTATGGGAGAGAGGGAGAAAAGGGCTGTGGGGTGCAACCCACGCGTATCGCCGCAGCTGTGGCGGCTTCCTCAGGGAAAAGAATAGCATGGTGTATGTTGTCGCATGGTGCATGTCGTCGCATAGTACATGACGCATGTTGTCGCATGGTGCATGTTGTCGCATGGTGCATGTTGCCGCATGGTGAATGTCGCATGTTGCGACATGGTGCATGTTGTCGCATGGTGCATGTCGCATGTTGTCGCATGGTGCATGTTGTCACATGGTACATGACGCATGTTGGCGCATGGTGCATGTCGTCGCATGGTGCACGTCGCATGTTTTTGCATGGTGCATGTTGCCGCATGGTGCAAGTCGTCGCATGGTGCACGTCGTCACATGGTGTACATCGTCGCATGGTGCATGTTGTCGCAGGGTGCATGTCGCCGCATGGTGCATGTTGCATGTTGTCGCATGGTGCATGTTGTCGCATGGTACATAACGCATGTTGTCACATGGTGCATGTCATCGCATGGTGCATGTCGTCGCATGGTGCATGTTATCGCATGGTGCATGTTGCCGCCTGGTGCATGTTGCGGCGTGGTGCATGTCGCATGTTGTCGCATGGTTCATGTCATCGCATGGTGCATGTCATCGCATGGTGCTTGTCATTGTATGTTGTCGCATGGTGCATGTCGCCGCATGGTGCATGCCACATGTCGCATGGTGCATGTTCTGTATGTTGTATGTATGTACTGTATATGTGTTTTTTTTTTCACATTCAACACATTAGCCGGATGATGGGACTACTACTGTCTCATCATTAGCTAATGTGTCACTCACTGTCACTGTAGCAGGCAGAGCCCGATGGGACTTGTAGTCCCATCGGACGATGGCTGCACACAGAGACACACCAATGACCCCCCGCACAGCCCAGCAGACTCCCCGCCCGCACACTCCAGCACCTTCGGCAGATTCACCATGCAAACCCTTTCCCCCCCTGCCGCCACCACCGCACCGGCCGCCGCCACCACCACTACCGTACTGTTATGACCTGGTGGTAAGGACAATAATGGACCTGGTGGTTAAGAGCACACGGAATGACCTGATAGTTACTAATAATATAGGACGAGCTCTGAGACTTGGGAACTCTGCTGACCGCAATCCCTAATCCTATCACACACACTAGAAATAGCCGTGGATTGCTCCTAACGCTCCCTATGCAACTCGACACAGCCTAAGAAACTAGCTAGCCCTAGAGATAGAAAAATAAGCCTACCTTGCCTCAGAGAAATTCCCCAAAGGAAAAGGCAGCTCCCCACATATAATGACTGTGAGTAAAGATGAAAATTACAAACACAGAGATGAAATAGATTTAGCAAAGTGAGGCCCGACTTACTGAACAGACAGAGGATAGGAAAGGTAACTTTGCGGTCAGCACAAAAAACTACAAAAAGACCACGCAGAGGGTGCAAAAAGACCCTCACGGTGCGGAGGCGCTCCCTCTGCGTCCCAGAGCTTCCAGCAAGCAAGACAAAAAATCAAAATAGCAAGCTGGACAGAAAAATAGCAAACCAGAGAAAAACAAGCAGGAACTTAGCTTTAGCTGGGAAGACAGGTCACAAGAACGATCCAGGAGAGAACTAGACCAATACTGGAACATTGACAGGTGGCATGGAGCAATGATCTAAGTGGAGTTAAATAGAGCAGCCAGCTAACGAATTAACCTCGTCACCTGTGGAAGGAAACTCAGAAGCCGCAGCTCCACTCACAACCACCAGAGGAAGCCCATGGACAGAACCAGCCGAAGTACCATTCATGACCACAGGAGGGAGCTTGACAACAGAATTCACAACAGTACCCCCCCTTGAGGAGGGGTCACCGAACCCTCACCAGAGCCCCCAGGCCGACCAGGACGAGCCAAATGAAAGGCACGAACCAGATCGACAGCATGAACATCGGAGGCAAAGACCCAGGAATTATCTTCCTGACCATAACCCTTCCACTTGACCAGGTACTGGAGTTTCCGTCTCGAAATACGAGAATCCATAATCTTCTCCACCACATACTCCAACTCCCCCTCAACCAACACCGGGGCAGGAGGATCAACGGATGGAACCACAGGCACCACGTATCTCCGCAACAATGACCTATGGAATACATTATGGATGGCAAAAGAAGCTGGAAGGGTCAAACGAAACGACACAGGATTGAGAACCTCAGAAATCTTATACGGACCAATGAAACGAGACTTAAACTTAGGAAAGGAAACCTTCATAGGAACATAACGAGACGACAACCAAACCAAATCCCCAACACGAAGTCGGGGACCCACACAGCGCCGGCGGTTAGCGAAACGTTGAGCCTTCTCCTGGGACAATGTCAAATTGTCCACAACATGAGTCCAAATCTGCTGCAACCTATTCACCACAGTATCTACACCAGGACAGTCCGAAGACTCAACCTGCCCTGAAGAGAAACGAGGATGGAAACCAGAATTGCAGAAAAACGGCGACACCAAAGTAGCCGAGCTGGCCCGATTATTAAGGGCGAACTCAGCCAAAGGCAAAAAGGACACCCAATCATCCTGATCAGCAGAAACAAAGCATCTCAGATATGTTTCCAAAGTCTGATTAGTTCGTTCGGTTTGGCCATTTGTCTGAGGATGGAAAGCCGAGGAAAAAGACAAATCAATGCCCATCCTAGCACAAAAGGATCGCCAAAACCTCGAAACAAACTGGGAACCTCTGTCCGAAACGATGTTCTCCGGAATGCCATGTAAACGAACCACATGCTGGAAAAACAATGGCACCAAATCAGAGGAGGAAGGCAATTTAGACAAGGGTACCAAATGGACCATCTTAGAGAAGCGATCACAAACCACCCAAATGACCGACATCTTTTGAGAGACAGGGAGATCCGAAATAAAATCCATAGAGATATGCGTCCAGAGCCTCTTCGGGACCGGCAAGGGCAAAAGCAACCCACTGGCACGAGAACAGCAGGGCTTAGCCCGAGCACAAGTCCCACAGGACTGCACAAAAGAACGCACATGCCGCGACAAAGACGGCCACCAAAAGGATCTAGCCACCAAATCTCTGGTACCAAAGATTCCAGGATGACCAGCCAACACCGAACAATGAACGTCAGAGATAACTCTACTAGTCTATTTATCAGGGACAAACAGTTTCTCCGCTGGGCAACGGTCAGGTCTATCAGCCTGAAATTTTTGCAGCACCCGCCGCGAATCAGGGGAGATGGCAGACAAAATTACCCCCTCTTTGAGAATACCCGCCGGCTCAGGAACACCCGGAGAGTCGGGCACAAAACTCCTTGACAGGGCATCAGCCTTCACATTCTTAGAGCCTGGAAGGTACGAAACCACAAAATCAAAACGGGAGAAAAATAGCGACCAACAAGCCTGTCTAGGATTCAACCGTTTGGCAGACTCGGGATAAGTCAAATTCTTGTGATCCGTCAAGACCACCACGTGATGCTTGGCTCCTTCAAGCCAATGACGCCACTCCTCGAATGCCCACTTCATGGCCAACAACTCTCGATTGCCAACATCATAATTGCGCTCAGCAGGCGAAAACTTTCTAGAAAAGAAGGCACATGGTTTCATCACCGAGCCATCAGAACTTCTTTGCGACAAAACAGCCCCTGCTCCAATCTCAGAAGCATCAACCTCGACCTGAAATGGAAGCGAAACATCTGGCTGGCACAACACAGGGGCAGAAGAAAAACGATGCTTCAACTCCTGAAAAGCTTCCACAGCCGCAGAAGACCAATTGACCACATCAGCACCCTTCTTGGTCAAATCAGTCAACGGTTTAGCAACACTAGAAAAATTACTGATGAAGCGACGATAAAAATTAGCAAAGCCCAGGAACTTTTGCAGACTCTTCACAGATGTCGGCTGAGTCCAATCATAAATGGCCTGGACTTTAACAGGGTCCATCTCGATAGTAGAAGGGGAAAAAATGAAACCCAAAAATGAAACCTTCTGAACTCCAAAGAGACACTTTGACCCCTTCACAAACAAAGAATTCGCACGAAGGACCTGGAACACCATTCTGACCTGCTTCACGTGAGACTCCCAATCATCTGAGAAGACCAAAATATCACCCAAATATACAATCAGGAATTTATCCAGGTACTCTCGGAAGATGTCATGCATAAAGGACTGAAATACTGATGGAGCATTGGAAAGCCCGAATGGCATAACCAGGTACTCAAAATGGCCCTCGGGCGTTTTAAATGCTGTTTTCCATTCATCGCCCTGTTTAATATGCACAAGATTATACGCACCACGAAGATCTATCTTGGTGAACCAACTAGCCCCCTTAATCCGAGCAAATAAGTCCGACAGCAGCGGCAAAGGGTACTGAAATTTGACTGTGATCTTATTAAGAAGGCGGTAATCAATACAAGGTCTCAAAGAACCATCCTTCTTGGCCACAAAAAAGAACCCTGCTCCCAATGGTGACGACGACGGGCGAATATGACCCTTCTCCAAGGATTCCTTTACATAACTCTGCATAGCGGCGTGCTCTGGCACAGATAAATTAAACAGTCGGCCCTGAGGAAACTTACTACCAGGAATCAAATTGATAGCACAATCGCAATCCCTATGAGGAGGTAGGGCACTGGATTTGGGCTCATTAAATACATCCCGGTAATCCGAAAAAAACTCCGGGACTTCAGAAGGGGTGGATGACGAAATAGACAAAAATGGAACATCACCATGTACCCCCTGACAACCCCAGCTGGACACAGACATAGATTTCCAATCCAATACTGGATTATGGACCTGTAGCCATGGCAACCCCAAAACGACCACATCATGCAGATTATGCAACACCAAAAAGCGAATATCCTCCTGATGTGCAGGAGCCATGCACATGGTCAATTGGGTCCAGTACTGAGGCTTATTCTTGGCCAAAGGCATAGCATCAATTCCTCTCAATGGAATAGGATACTGCAAGGGCTCCAAGAAAAAACCACAGCGCTTAGCAAACTCAAAGTCCATCAAATTCAGGGCAGCGCCTGAATCCACAAATGCCATAACAGAATAGGATGACAAAGAGCAAATCAGAGTAACGGACAAAAGAAATTTCGACTGTACCGTACCAATGGTAGCAGACCTAGCGAAACGCTTAGTGCACTTAGGACAATCGGAGATAGCATGAGTGGAATCACCACAGTAAAAACACAGCCCATTCCGACGTCTGTGTTCTTGCCGTTCAGCTCTGGTCAAAGTCCTATCACATTGCATAGGCTCAGGTCTATTCTCAGATAATACTGCCAAATGGTGCACAGCTTTACGCTCACGCAAGCGTCGATCGATCTGAATGGCCAAAGACATAGACTCATTCAGACCAGCAGGCATGGGAAATCCCACCATGACATCCTTAAGGGCTTCAGAGAGACCCTTTCTGAAAATTGCTGCCAGGGCACATTCATTCCACTGAGTGAGTACAGACCACTTCCTAAACTTCTGACAATATATTTCTACCTCATCCTGACCCTGACACAGAGCCAGCAAGATTTTCTCTGCCTGATCCACTGAATTAGGTTCATCATAAAGCAATCCAAGCGCCAGAAAAAACGCATCAACATCACGCAATGCCGGATCTCCTGGCGCAAGGGAAAATGCCCAGTCTTGAGGGTCGCCACGTAACAAAGAAATAATGATTTTCACTTGTTGAACAGGGTCACCTGAGGAGCGAGGTTTCAAAGCAAGAAACAATTTACAATTATTTTTGAAATTCAGAAACTTAGATCTATCCCCAAAAAACAAATCAGGAATTGGAATCCTAGGCTCTAACATCGGATTCTGAACCACAAAATCTTGAATGTTTTGTACGCTTGCAGTGAGATTATCCATACAAGAGGACAGACCTTGAATGTCCATATCTACACCTGTATCCTGAACCACCCAGAGGTAAAGGGGAAAAGAGAGACAAAACACACTGCAAAGAAAAAAAAATGGTCTCAGAACTTCCCTTATCCCTCTATTGAGATGCATTAATACTTTGGGCCACCTGTACTGTTATGACCTGGTGGTAAGGACAATAATGGACCTGGTGGTTAAGAGCACACGGAATGACCTGATAGTTACTAATAATATAGGACGAGCTCTGAGACTTGGGAACTGTGCTGACCGCAATCCCTAATCCTATCACACACACTAGAAATAGCCGTGGATTGCTCCTAACGCTCCCTATGCAACTCGACACAGCCTAAGAAGCTAGCTAGCCCTAGAGATAGAAAAATAAGCCTACCTTGCCTCAGAGAAATTCCCCAAAGGAAAAGGCAGCCCCCCACATATAATGACTGTGAGTAAAGATGAAAATTACAAACACAGAGATGAAATAGATTTAGCAAAGTGAAGCCCGACTTACTGAACAGACAGAGGATAGGAAAGGAAACTTTGCGGTCAGCACAAAAAACTACAAAAAGACCACGCAGAGGGCGCAAAAAGACCCTCCGCACCGACTCACGGTGCGGAGGCGCTCCCTCTGCGTCCCAGAGCTTCCAGCAAGCAAGACAAAAAATCAAAATAGCAAGCTGGACAGAAAAATAGCAAACCAGAGAAAAACAAGCAGGAACTTAGCTTTAGCTGGGAAGACAGGTCACAAGAACGATCCAGGAGAGAACTAGACTAATACTGGAACATTGACAGGTGGCATGGAGCAATGATCTAAGTGGAGTTAAATAGAGCAGCCAGCTAACGAATTAACCTCGTCACCTGTGGAAGGAAACTCAGAAGCCGCAGCTCCACTCGCAACCACCAGAGGAAGCCCATGGACAGAACCAGCCGAAGTACCATTCATGACCACAGGAGGGAGCTTGACAACAGAATTCACAACACCGAACCGGCCGCCGCTCCCACAACCGCGCCGCCACCACCGCATTGGCCGCACATCCACCAACACCGCACGGGCCGCCGCCGGTGCACCGGCCGCACATCCACCAACACCACACGGGCCACAGCCGCCACCACCGCACCGGCCGCACATACACCAACACCGCACGGGCCGCCGCCGTCACCACCACCGCACCGCCCGCACATCCATACTCAGCACATGAGCGCGGCGCGGCTGGCCAGCAAACCCCAGCCCCGCCCGCCCCTTAGATCCCAGCACAGCACAGCCCGCCCCCAGCACAGCCAGGCCCGCCCCCAGCACAGCCCTGCAGGCAGCCCACAGCCCCGCCCACAGCCCAGTCACTCTTGAGTGACTGCTGATTGTGAGGCTGGGTCACGCCTGCTGCTGACGTCACGTCAATTTCCAGAGTCTGGAAATTGACGTGACGTCAGCAGAAATAAGCGGAGGCTGCAGAATGGGGGTCACGTGACCCGGACTCAGCCGCCGCCATAGCGCCGCTCACAGGCAAAAACGGCAACAGAAGGTATTTAGAAAATTCAATAGGGGCCCCGGGGGGATACATTGGGGGGTTAAATGAAAGTAGTGGACAACCCCTTTAAGAGAGCTTTTTCCCCAAGACAGCAGTGAAGCACACAGTTTGAATTGCAGCTCTAGACTTCCAACCTCCGGCACGTCAATTCGTCAATGCCAAAACATTGGCAGCAGCAGTCTAAGCGGAATAAGCAATTTCTGTGAGTCCATTGACACTTTTTTTTATCATCTTGTGCACCAGCACAAGTACAAGTCTTACATGTGGCGAGCGAATGGAGAGGATGGTGCAGGAGTATCTAGAACTGAATATAAATACCATCAGGGAGGTTTTGGACCCTTTCACATTTTGGTCTTCCAAAATGGATGAGTGGCCTGAGCTCGCCTCACACGCCTTGGAGGTTTTATCGTGCCTGGCAACCACCGTTCTCTCAGAATGTGTCTTTAGCGCTGCGAAGGTGTCCTGATGGATAAACACAGCCAGATGCCCCCTGAAAGTGTAAAACACCTAACTTTCATCAAGATGAACAAGTCATGGATCTCCAAGGACTTTTGCATCCCAATTGCAGACTTTATAGACTAGGTGATATTGCAGTTTTTACTGTGATGCATTTATGTCAAGTAACTGCACTCTGTGATATCTTTACTATGGCTTCTGTGTCAGCTGTGGCTGTTGCTGCTGATGTTCACATAAAGTTGTGGAAATGTGAACAGTCATGGTTGGTCTACATCTGCTGGGTTAGCTGTAGTGGAAGACGTGTCAGCCCCAATTATACTATTTCTATTCTCGTTACATTGATTCCACTTCTATGATATAAGGCCCTCATTTTTTAAAATGTGAACACTCCTGGTTGGGTGTCCATTTGTTGGATTAGGTGTAGTGGAAAACCTGTCAGTCCCTATTATACTATTTCTCCTGCTGTCAAATTGATGCTATTTTGGTATTGTCATTAATTTTTGAAAATGTGTAGACTCCTGGTTGGGTCTCCTTCATGCGTGTTGCCTGTAGCTGTATAGGCCTCTGAGACCGTCAGGCATCCACTTCTTTGGACTCAACTACCCATGTTACATTTTTCTGACAATGGTAGGTGACGGAATTGATATTTGTACCACCGGAGTGTGGCTCGCATGAAAGCAGGCAGAGGTGTTGCATGTGGTATTAGGGCACCCACCCACCTCATCTTACTGTGACGTTCAATTGAAAGCTGTAAATGCTGCCCCAGACCCCGATACTAGGGTTGAGCGACCTTGACCTTTTTAGAGTTGAGTCGTGTTTCGCGAAACCCGACTATCTTAGAAGTCGAGTCGAGTGGAATCGGCCGATTATGGCGAAAAGTCGGGTATCGCCCGAAACACGAAACCCAATGCAAGTCAATGGGGGAGCATAGTCGGCAGTGAGTGGAGGCCAGGAAAACACCTACACTGCCCATTTTAATGGCAAAAACATCCATTCTTGTTACAGAAGCTTGTCAATCGTAATTTAGCTTATAATAATTGGAAGGCATTTGAAATTGGGGGTCATTTGGCTAAAGTTGTGGGGGGTAGGGCTGGTTCAAGTAATTAGTGGGCCCAGGAAATCTGGACCACGTCACGGCAGTGGAGCAGGGAGAGGTAAGTATTTCAACTTTGCAAGTGCTGTGATCCTGAGCAAGCAGGGGGGGCCCACTCGTTGGCATTGGCACTGGCACAGGGCCCCTCAAAGTACAGCGGTGTGTTTGCACGGCGGGGGCGCCTCCCACCGGCAGCAACACTTTTCCGTACTATGAGAGGCCCTGTGCCAGTGACGTCGCCAACTAGTATTCCTTCCCCTACCTGATGAAGGAACCTGCACTTTCATCTGCACCTTCCTCTTTGTCCCCGTGTAAGGTGGTATGGTATGCGGGAAGAGGAACCTGACTTTCAGCAGGGTCACAATCTTGCTGTGTAGCGTGCACGGGGAATGTTGCGTTATGGGTCAATGTACCAGCAGACTCATCTATCACTGGCTGGGCAATGGGCAGGATGAGGAGGAAACACAGATATAGGCCCAAAGAATAAAGTTGGCTAAATGCAGTTCAAAATTGGTAACACAGGACTAACCAGGGGGCATTGCAGTGGAGGACAACTGGAATGAGAGGCTGACACAGAGAGTAGGCCAAAATCAGTAAGTAGTCGAAATGCAGTTCAAAATTGGCAACCGTAGTAAACAGGCGGCACAGCTTTGTTCAGTGGAGGAGAACAGCAAGGAGTGGCAGACACCGATAGTAGGCCCCAACCCAACTAATAGGCCAAATGCAGTCTAACATTAACAACTACTTAACGAGAGCCTGAAAATGGAATTTCAGGACAGGAAACCAGGAGAACAGCAAGGAGCGGCAGACACTGTTAGTAGGCCCCAAACCAACTAGTACGCCAAATGCAGTTGTTCCATTTAACCACTATTTAACAAGAGCCTGAAGATAGAAGCTCAGGAAAGGCAACCTGGAGAACACCTTGGAGTGGAAGACACCGTCTCCACACCCCATACCCAATTTGTAGGCCTAATGCAGTGTAGTTTCCAACAACTACTAAACGAGAGCATTAAGATTGAAGCAATGGAGAGGAAACCTGGGGAACACCTTGGAGTTGAACACACCGTCTCTACACCCCATACCCAATTTGTAGGCCTTATGCAGTGTAGTTTTCACCAACTACTAAACGAGAGTAGGAAGATCGAAGCAATGTGGACGAAACCTGGGTAACACCTTGGAGTGTAACACACCGTCTCTCTACACCCCATACCCAATTTGTAGGCCTAATGCAGTGTAGTTTCCAACAACTACTAAATGAGAGCATTAAGATTGAAGCAATGGAGAGGAAACCTGGGGAACACCTTGGAGTGGAACACACCGTCTCTACACCCCATACCCAATTTGTAGGCCTAATGCAGTGTAGTTTCCAACAACTACTAAACGAGAGCCGGAAGATCGAAGCTCAGGAAAGGCAACCTGGAGAACACCTTGGAGTGGAACACACCATCTCTCTACACCCCATACCCAATTTGTAGGCCTAATGCAGTGCAGTTTCCAACAACTACTAAACGAGAGCATGAAGATCAAAGCAATGGAGAGGAAACCTGGGGAACACCTTGGAGTGGAACACACCATCTCTCTACACCCCATACCCAATTTGTAGGCCTAATGCAGTGTAGTTTCCAACAACTACTAAACGAGAGCATTAAGATCGAAGCAATGGCGAGGAAACCTGGGGCACACCTTGGGGAGGCAGACACCGTTAGTAGGCCCTACCAAAGTTGTACCCCCAATGCAGTTTTAAAATTCCTAGAGGCTGAAAACAAGACTATTGACGCTCAGCTTTTTTCAAAGGAACACAGCTGAATTGAGTGGCGCAGACAGACACAGGTAGTAGGACTTAAACCAAAAATGTGGCTCACTGCAGCTTAAAAAAGTTACAGGGGTACACAAGCAGCAGTGCTCTGGGCAGTGGAGGACAATTTAAATAGTGGACCGCAGACAGACTTTGTACGCCTACTATTAAAAAAAGGATGCTCTATGCAATTAAAAATAGGTTCCAGGGGTCCACGGGCAGCAGTGGTGTGGTCAGTGGACGAGTATTGGAAGGAGGGACCGCAGACAGGCGTAGTAGGCCTAACATAACAAAATTAGGCTGTAGACACTGTAAAATTGGTTCCAGGGGTACACGGGCAGCAGTGGTGTGGTCAGCGGAGGAAAATTGGAATTAGGGACTGCAGACAGACTTTGTAGGCTGTCCCCTGTGGACCATGCATCCAACACATTAACCCAGTACGCCGTAATGGACGCGTAACTTTTTGTGGACATGCCTACTGGTCCATGCGTCTCTTGTCAGGTGCACCTTTCTACTGTTTGATTGCCTGAGTGCTATGACAATGCAGACTTTTTCATGCCGGTGGAGGGCTGGGATGGCTTTTCTCGCAAAAGAAATGTCGACTGGGTAGCTTGAACCGTTGCACAGCGTAGTTCATCTGGGCTTTCTAAATATAAAACAAAGAAAAAAAGGAGGCTACATGCACTTTCAGCTGGGTTCCAGGGGTACACGGCCAGCATTGGTCTGGTCAGTGGAGAACTATTGGAAGGAAGGACCGCAGACACGCTTCGAAGGCCTAACATAATAACAGATGGCTGTAGGCAATTTAAAATTGGTTCCGTGGGTACACGGGCAGCAGTGGTGTGGTCAGTGGAGGCCTAGTGGAAGGAGTGACCGCAAACAGGCATCGAAGGCCTAACATAATAACACATTGCTGTTGGCAATTTTAAATTGGTTCCAGGGGAACACGGGCAGCAGTGGCCTGGTCAGTGTAGTAGTAGTAGAAAGAGCGGACCTCAGACAGGCATCGAAGGCCTAAAATAAAAAAATTGGGCTGGCTGTAGGCAATTTTAAATTGGTTCCAGGGGTACACGGGCAGCAGTGGTGTGGTCAGTGGAGGCCTAGTGGAAGGAGTGACCGCAGACAGGCATCGAAGGCCTAACATAATAACACATTGCTGTTGGCAATTTTAAATTGGTTCCAGGGGAACACGGGCAGCAGTGGCCTGGTCAGTGTAGCAGTAGTAGAAAGAACGGACCGCAGACAGGCATCAAAGGCCTAAAATAAAAAAATTGGGCTGGCTGTAGGCAAATTTAAATTGGTTCCAGGGGTACACGGGCAGCAGTGGTGTGGTCAGTGGAGGCCTAGTGGAAGGAGTGACCGCAGACAGGCATCGAAGGCCTAACATAATAACACATGACTGTAGGCAATTTTAAATTGGTTCAGTGGGTACACGGGCAGCAGTGGTGTGGTCAGTGGAAGCCTAGTGAAAGGAGGGACCGCAGACAGGCTTCGAAGGCCTAACATAAAAAATAGGGCTGTTGGCAATTTAAAATTGGTTCCAGTGGTACAAGGGCAGCAGTACAATGGTCAGTGGAGGCCTAGTGGAAGGAGGGACCGCAGACAGGCTTCGAAGGCCTAACATAAAAAAATAGGGCTGTTGGCAATTTAAAATTGGTTCCAGGGGTACACGGGCAGCAGTACAATGGTCAGTGGAGGCCTAGTGGAAGGAGGGACCGCAGACAGGCTTCGAAGGCCTAACATAACAAAAATGTCAATACAATGGTATTGTCAGTGCCAGGCATTGAAGGATGTCAGCGCATAGACTAAACATTGGTGGAGCTGTGAGAGATAATTTTGCAAGTGGTAGAGCACTGTTTGAGCTGGGGGGGGGGGAACTGTCTTGTGGCCGGCGGTACAGGCCCAGGGCCCCTCATATTACAACGGTGTGTCTGATGTTGGGTGCGCACCACCACCGCCAGAGACACTTTATTGTACTATGAGGGACCCAGTGGCAGTGCCGTCGACCAAAAGCGGGCACACCCACCTCTTTAGACAAACAGCACTCTCACGGGTGCTGGCGCCAAGTGGCGATACCACGGCCCCGTGTGGGGAGTTTGGTCATTTAGTGAGGTGTAAACATGTCGTATGCTGGACAATCAGGTGCAGAAAATTACGAGATTGGAAAAGTCATTCAGAATTGTCCACAGGCAAGACCTTTTCATAGGAAAGCTAGGTGTCAGCCGGGCAAGGTGGGGCAAAAGATTTCGAAATCCAGTTGTGGTTCATTTTAATGAAGGTTAGATCATCTACATTTTGGGTAGCCAGACGAGTCCTTTTTTCTGTTAGTATTGAACCTGCAGCACTGAATACTCTTTCTGATAGGACACTAGCTGCCGGGCAAGCAAGCTCCTGCAATGCATATTCTGCCAATTCTGGCCAGGTGTCTAATTTGGATGCCCAGTAATCAAATGGGAATGACGGTTGAGGGAGAACGTCGATAAGGGATGAAAAATAGTTTGTAACCATACTGGACAAATGTTGTCTCCTGTCACTTTGAATTGATGCTGCAGTACCTGTCCTGTCTGCGGTCATAGCAAAATCACTCCACAACCTGGTCAGAAAACCCCTCTGGCCAACGCCACTTCTGATTTCTGCCCCTCTAACTCCTCTGGTCTGCTGGCCCCTGCAGCTCGTGTGAGAACGATCACGGGCGCTGTGTGCAGGGAATGCCAGAAGCAAACGGTCAACAAGAGTTGATTGTTTGGTTGCTAATATTAGTTCCAAGTTCTCATGTGGCATTATATTTTGCAATTTGCCTTTATAGCGAGGATCAAGGAGGCAGGCCAACCAGTAATCGTCATCGTTCATCATTTTAGTAATGCGTGTGTCCCTTTTGAGGATACGTAAGGCATAATCCGCCATGTGGGCCAAAGTTCCTGTTCTCAAATCTGCGGTTGTGCTTGGTTGAGGGGCAGTTTCAGGCAAATCCACGTCACTTGTGTCCCTCAAAAAACCAGAACCCGGCCTTGCCGCGCCAACAATTTCCAGTGGCCCCGGAAAAGCTTCCTCATTAAAAATATAATCATCCCCATCATCCTCCTTGTCCTCCTTCTCCTCTTCGCCCGCTACCTCGTCCTGTACACTGCCCTGGCCAGACAATGGCAGACTGTCATCAAGGCTTTCCTCTTCCTCAGCTGCAGACGCCTGATCCTTTATGTGCGTCAAACTTTGCATCAGCAGACGCATTAGGGGGATGCTCATGCTTATTATGGCGTTGTCTGCACTAACCAGCCGTGTGCATTCCTCAAAACACTGAAGGACTTGACACATGTCTTGAATCTTCGACCACTGCACACCTGACAACTCCATGTCTGCCATCCTACTGCCTGCCCGTGTATGTGTATCCTCCCACAAAAACATAACAGCCCGCCTCTGTTCGCACAGTCTCTGAAGCATGTGCAGCGTTGAGTTCCACCTTGTTGCAACGTCTATGATTAGGCGATGCTGGGGAAGGTTCAAAGAACGCTGATAGGTCTGCATACGGCTGGAGTGTACGGGCGAACGGCGGATATGTGAGCAAAGTCCACGCACTTTGAGGAGCAGGTCGGATAACCCCGGATAACTTTTCAGGAAGCACTGCACCACCAGGTTTAAGGTGTGAGCCAGGCAAGGAATGTGTTTCAGTTGGGAAAGGGAGATGGCAGCCATGAAATTCCTTCCGTTATCACTCACTACCTTGCCTGCCTCAAGATCTACAGTGCCCAGCCACGACTGCGTTTCTTTCTGCAAGAACTCGGACAGAACTTCCGCGGTGTGTCTGTTGTCACCCAAACACTTCATAGCCAATACAGCCTGCTGACGTTTGCCAGTAGCTGCCCCATAATGGGAGACCTGGTGTGCAACAGTGGCAGCTGCGGATGGAGTGGTTGTGCGACTGCGGTCTGTGGACGAGCTCTCGCTTCTGCAGGAGGAGGAGGAGGAGGGGGTGCGAACGGCTACAGCCAACTGTTTCCTAGACCGTGGGCTAGGCAGAACTGTCCCAAACTTGCTGTCCCCTGTGGACCCTGCATCCACAACATTCACCCAGTGTGCCGTGATGGACACGTAACGTCCCTGGCCATGCCTACTGGTCCATGCATCTGTTGTCAGGTGCACCTTTGTGCTCACAGATTGCCTGAGTGCATGGACGATGCGCTCTTTAACATGCTGGTGGAGGGCTGGGATGGCTTTTCTGGAAAAAAAGTGTCGACTGGGTAGCTCGTAGCATGGTACAGCGTAGTCCATCAGGGCTTTGAAAGCTTCGCTTTCAACTAACCGGTAGGGCATCATCACTAACGAGATTAGTCTAGCTATGTGGGCGTTCAAACCCTGTGTACGCGGATGCGAGGCTAAGTACTTCCTTTTTCTAACCATAGTCTCATGTAGGGTGAGCTGGACTGGAGAGCTGGAGATCGTGGAACTAGCGGGGGTGCCGGTGGACATGGCAGACTGAGAGACGGTGGGAGATGGTATTGTTGCCGCCGGTGCCCTAGATGCAGTGTTTCCTACTACGAAACTGGTGATTCCCTGACCCTGACTGCTTTGGCCTGGCAAAGAAACCTGCACAGATAAGGCAGGTGGTGCAGAAAATGGTGGCCCTACACTGCCGGAAGGGATGTTGCGTTGATGACTAGCTTCATTGGCCGAGGGTGCTACAACCTTAAGGGACGTTTGGTAGTTAGTCCAAGCTTGCAAATGCATGGTGGTTTAATGTCTATGCATGCAACTTGTATTGAGACTTTTCAGATTCTGCCCTCTGCTTAAGGTAGTTGAACATTTTTGACAGATGACTTTGCGCTGATCAGTTGGATGTTGTTTAACCCCTTCAAGACCCAGCCTATTTTGACCTTAAAGACCTTGCCGTTTTTTGCAATTCTGACCAGTGTCCCTTTATGAGGTAATAACTCAGGAACGCTTCAACGGATCCTAGCGGTTCTGAGATTGTTTTTTCGTGACATATTGGGCTTCATGTTAGTGGTAAATTTAGGTCAATAAATTCTGCGTTTATTTGTGATAAACACGGAAATTTGGCGAAAATTTTGAAAATTTCGCAATTTTCACATTTTGAATTTTTATTCTGTTAAACCAGAGAGATATGTGACACAAAATAGTTAATAAATAACATTTCCCACATGTTTACTTTACATCAGCACAATTTTGGAAACAAAATTTTTTTTTGTTAGGAAGTTATAAGGGTTAAAATTCGACCAGCGATTTGTCATTTTTACAACGAAATTTACAAAACCATTTTTTTTAGGGACCACCTCACATTTGAAGTCAGTTTGAGGGGTCTATATGGCTGAAAATACCCAAAAGTGACACCATTCTAAAAACTGCACCCCTCAAGGTACTCAAAACCACATTCAAGAAGTTTATTAACCCTTCAGGTGCTTCACAGCAGCAGAAGCAACATGGAAGGAAAAAATGAACATTTAACTTTTTAGTCACAAAAATTATCTTTTAGCAACAATTTTTTTATTTTCCCAATGGTAAAAGGAGAAACTGAACCATGAAAGTTGTTGTCCAATTTGTCCTGAGTACGCTGATACCTCATATGTGGGGGTAAACCACTGTTTTGGCGCATGGCAGGGCTTGGAAGGGAAGGAGCGCCATTTGACTTTTTGAATCAAAAATTGGCTCCACTCTTTAGCGGACACCATGTCACGTTTGGAGAGCCCCCGTGTGCCTAAAAATTGGAGCTCCCCCACAAGTGACCCCATTTTGGAAACTAGACGCCCCAAGGAACTTATCTAGATGCATAGTGAGCACTTTGAACCCCCAGGTGCTTCACAAATTGATCCGTAAAAATGAAAAAGTACTTTTTTTTCACAAAAAAATTCTTTTAGCCTCAATTTTTTCATTTTCACGTGGGCAACAGGATAAAATGGATCCTAAAATGAGTTGGGCAATTTCTCCTGAGTACACCAATACCTCACATGTGGAGGTAAACCACTGTTTGGGCACATGGTAAGGCTCGGAAGGGAAGGAGCGCCATTTGACTTTTTGAATGAAAAATTATTTCCATCGTTAGCGGACACCATGTCGCGTTTGGATAGCTCCTGTGTGCCTAAACATTGGCGCTCCCCCACAAGTGACCCCATTTTGGAAACTAGACCCCCCAAGGAACTAATTTAGATGCCTAGTGAGCACTTTAAACCCTCAGGTGCTTCACAAATTGATCTGTAAAAATGAAAAAGTAATTTTTTTTCACAAAAAAATTCTTTTCGCCTCAATTTTTTCATTTTCACATGGGCAGTAGGATAAAATGGATCATAAAATTTGTTGGGCAATTTCTCCCGAGTACGCCGATACCTCATATGTGGGGGTAAACCACTGTTTGGGCACTCGGCAGGGCTCGGAAGAGAAGGCGCGCCATTTGACTTTTTGAATGGAAAATTAGCTCCAATTGTTAGCGGACACCATGTCGCGTTTGGAGAGCCCCTGTGTGCCTAAACATTGGAGCTCCCGCACAAGTGACCCCATTTTGGAAACTAGACCCCCCAAGGAACTTATCTAGATGCATATTGAGCACTTTAAACCCCCAGGTGCTTCACAGAAGTTTATAACGCAGAGCCATGAAAATAAAAAATAATTTTTCTTTCCTCAAAAATGATTTTTTAGCCTGGAATTTCCTATTTTGCCAAGGATAATAGGAGAAATTGGACCCCAAATATTGTTGTCCAGTTTGTCCTGAGTACGCTGATACCCCATATGTGGGGGTAAACCACTGTTTGGGCGCACGGCAGGGCTCGGAAGGAATGGCACGCCATTTGGCTTTTTAAATGGAAAATTAGCTCCAATCATTAGCGGACACCATGTCACGTTTGGAGAGCCCCTGTGTGCCTAAACATTGGAGATCCCCCAGAAATGACACCATTTTAGAAACTAGACCCCCAAAGGAACTAATCTAGATGTGTGGTGAGGACTTTGAACCCCCAAGTGCTTCACAGAAGTTTATAACGCAGAGCCATGAAAATAAAAAAAAAAATTATTTTCTCAAAAATGATCTTTTAGCCTGCAATTTTTTATTTTCCCAAGGGTAACAGGAGAAATTTGACCCCAAAAGTTGTTTTCCAGTTTCTCCTGAGTACGCTGATACCCCATATGTGGGGGTAAATCACTGTTTGGGCACATGCCGGGGCTCGGAAGTGAAGTAGTGACGTTTTGAAATGCAGACTTTGATGGAATGCTCTGTGGGCGTCACGTTGCGTTTGCAGAGCCCCTGATGTGGCTTAACAGTAGAAACCCCCCACAAGTGACCCCATTTTGGAAACTAGACCCCCAAAGGAACTTATCTAGATGTGTGGTGAGCACTTTGAACCCCCAAGTGCTTCATAGAAGTTTATAATGCAGAGCCGTGAAAATAATAAATACGTTTTCTTTCCTCAAAAATAATTATTTAGCCCAGAATTTTTTAATTTTCCCAAGGGTAACAGGAGAAATTTGACCCCAATATTTGTTGTCCAGTTTCTCCTGAGTACGGTGATACCCCATATGTGGGGGTAAACTACTGTTTGGGCACATGCCGGGGCTTGGAATTGAAGTAGTGACGTTTTGAAATGCAGACTTTGATGGAATGCTCTGCGGGCGTCACGTTGCGTTTGCAGAGCCCCTGATGTGCCTAAACAGTAGAAACCCCCCACAAGTGACCCCATTTTGGAAACTAGACCCTGAAAGGAACTTATCTAGATGTGTGATGAGCACTTTGAACCCCCAAGTGCTTCATAGAAGTTTATAATGCAGAGCCGTGAAAATAATAAATACGTTTTCTTTCCTCAAAAATAATTATTTAGCCCAGAATATTTTATTTTCCCAAGGGTTACAGGAGAAATTGGACCCCAAAAGTTGTTGTCCAGTTTCTCCTGAGTACGCTGATACCCCATATGTGGGGGTAAACCACTGTTTGGGCACACGTCGGGGCTCAGAAGGGAAGTAGTCACTTTTGAAATGCAGACTTTGATGGAATGGTCTGCGGGTGTCACGTTGCGTTTGCAGAGCCCCTGGTGTGCCTAAACAGTAGAAACCCCCCACAAGTGACCCCATTTTAGAAACTAGACCCCCCAAGGAACTTATCTAGATATGTGGTGAGCACTTTGAACCTCCAAGTGCTTCACAGACGTTTACAACGCAGAGCCGTGAAAATAAAAAATCATTTTTCTTTCCTCAAAAATTATGTTTTAGCAAGCATTTTTTTATTTTCACAAGGGTAACAGGAGAAATTGGACCCCAGTAATTGTTGCGCAGTTTGTCCTGAGTATGCTGGTACCCCATATGTGGGGGTAAACCACTGTTTGGGCACACGTCAGGGCTCGGAAGTGAGGGAGCACCATTTGACTTTTTGAATACGAGATTGGCTGGAATCAATGGTGGCGCCATGTTGCGTTTGGAGACCCCTGATGTGCCTAAACAGTGGTAACCCCTCAATTCTAACTCCAACACTAACCCCAACACACCCCTAACCCTAATCCCAACTGTAGCCATAACCCTAATCACAACCCTAACCCCAACACACCCCTAACCACAACACTAACCCCAACACACCCCTAACCCTAACCACAACCCTAATTCCAACCCTAACCCTAAGGCTATGTGCCCACGTTGCGGATTCGTGTGAGATATTTCCGCACCATTTTTGAAAAATCTGCGGGTAAAAGGCACTGCGTTTTACCTGCGGATTTTCCGCGGATTTCCAGTGTTTTTTGTGCGGATTTCACCTGCGGATTCCTATTGAGGAACAGGTGTAAAACGCTGCGGAATCCGCACAAAGAATTGACATGCTGCGGAAAATACAACGCAGCGTTCCCGCGCGGTATTTTCCGCACCATGGGCACAGCGGATTTGGTTTTTCATATGTTTACATGGTACTGTAAACCTGATGGAACACTGCTGCGAATCCGCAGCCAAATCCGCACCGTGTGCACATAGCCTAATTCTAAAGGTATGTGCACACGCTGCGGAAAACGCTGCGGATCCGCAGCAGTTTCCCATGAGTGTACAGTTCAATGTAAACCTACGGGAAACAAAAATCGCTGTACACATGCTGCGGAAAAACTGCACGGAAACGCAGCGGTTTACATTCCGCAGCATGTCACTTCTTTGTGCGGATTCCGCAGCGGTTTTACAACTGCTCAAATAGAAAATCGCAATTGTAAAACCGCAGTGAAATGCGCAGAAAAAAACGCGGTAAATCCGCCATAAATCCGCAGCGGTTTAGCACTGCGGATTTATCAAATCCGCAGCGGAAAAATCCGCAGAGGACCAGAATACGTGTGCACATTCCTAACCCTAACCCTAACCCTAGCCCTAACCCTAGCCCTACCCCTAACCCTAACCCTACCCCTAACCCTAACCCTACCCCTACCCCTAACCCTAACCCTACCCCTAACCCTACCCCTAACCCTAACCCTACCCCTACCCCTAACCCTAACCCTATTCTAACATTAGTGGGAAAAAAAAAATTTCTTTATTTTTTTATTGTCCCTACCTATGGGGGTGACAAAGGGGGGGGGTCATTTATTATTTTTTTTATTTTGATCACTGAGATAGATTATATCTCAGTGATCAAAATGCACTTTGGAACGAATCTGCCGGCCGGCAGATTCGGCGGGCGCACTGCGCATGCGCCCGCCATTTTGGAAGATGGCGGCGCCCGGGAGAAGACGGACGGGACCCCGGCTGGATCGGTAAGTATGATAGGGTGGGGGGGGACCACGGGGGGGGGGATCGGAGCACGGGGGGGGGAATCGGAGCGCGGGAGGGGTGGAACGGAGCGCGGGGGGCGTGGAACGGAGCACGGGGGGGCTGGAACGGAGCACGGGGGGGTGGAACGGAGCACGGGGGGGGTGGATCGGAGTGCAGGGGGGGTGATTGGAGCACGGGGGGGTGATTGGAGCACGGGGCGAGCGGACACGAGCACGGGGGGGAGCGGAGCACAGGGCGGAGGGGAGCCGGAGCAGTGTACCGGCCAGATCGGGGGGGTGGGGGGGCGATCGGAGGGGTGGGGTGGGGGCACACTAGTATTTCCAGCCATGGCCGATGATATTTCAGCATCGGCCATGGCTGGATTGTAATATTTCACCCGTTATAATGGGTGAAATATTACAAATCGCTCTGATTGGCAGTTTCACTTTCAACAGCCAATCAGAGCGATCGTAGCCACGAGGGGGTGAAGCCACCCCCCCTGGGCTAAACTACCACTCCCCCTGTCCCTGCAGATCGGGTGAAATGGGAGTTAACCCTTTCACCCGGCCTGCAGGGACGCGATCTTTCCATGACGCCGCATAGGCGTCATGGGTCGGAATGGCACCGACTTTCATGACGCCTACGTGGCGTCATGGGTCGGGAAGGGGTTAAAAAAATGCCAGACTGCACTCTTTCTAGCATCGGATACCTTTTCAGGCATTGCAGACTGAGCTTTAACCGGATGGCCACGCTGTCCTCCAACAGGTTTTGGCTTTGCCACGCGTTGCGATGTTGATGCCTGCTGCGGCCCCTCCTCCTCCGCTTCAGAACTGCTGCCGCCTGCACCCTGTTCCCCCAATGGCTGCCAATCGGGGTCAACAACTGGGTCATCTATTACCTCTTCTTGTAGCTCGTGTGCAACTTCGTCTGTGTCACCGTGTCGGTCGGTGGTATAGCATTCGTGATGGGGCAACATAGTCTCATCAGGGTCTGATTCTTGATCATTACCCTGCGAGGGCAATGTTGTGGTCTGAGTCAAAGGACCAGCATAGTAGTCTGGCTGTGGCTGTGCATCAGTGCACTCCATGTCAGATTCAACTAGAGGCTGAGTCAGCAAGATAAGCCAAAACTTGCTCTTGCTGCTCCGGCTTTAAAAGCGGTTTTCCTACTCCCAGAAAAGGGAGCGTTCGAGGCCTTGTGTAGCCAGACGACGAACCTGGCTCCACAGCTCCAGACTTAGGTGCAATATTTTTTTTCC
Organism: Ranitomeya imitator; assembly: GCF_032444005.1. Taxonomy (NCBI): domain Eukaryota; kingdom Metazoa; phylum Chordata; class Amphibia; order Anura; family Dendrobatidae; genus Ranitomeya; species Ranitomeya imitator. The sequence continues at coordinate 784,836,171 of NC_091282.1, read as the reverse complement.
CACGACCAGCTGATGCTCCACCACTACCACTACCCTCATTACCAGCTGACAATGAACGCCCCCGGCCACGACCTCTTCCACCAGACTTCCTCATTGTTTTAAAAACGTAAACAAACTAACGGTATTTGTTGCTGTCACACAACTTACACGGTGAGCTATAACTTCAGTATGATTTAGCTACCCCTTTACAGGTGAGTGAGACCACAACGAAAATCAGGCACAATGTTACACACTCTGTTGTTGGTGGCAACAAATGAGAGAGATGCCACACACGCTGGACTGTCACTGAAGCACAAATGTAAATATTAATCTCCCACTGATTTTTTTTTTTTTTTTTTTCAGGGAGACTTTAGGAAAAAAAAATTATAGAATAAAATGATTTTTTCAGGAAGAATTTAGAAACCAAATAAAATAAAATGATTTTTTCAGGGAGAATTTAGAAAACAAATAAAACAAAAAAAGGCTTTCTATGGCCCACTGAGTGAGAGATGACGCACACAGGAGTCAGGAGTGGCACACAAGCCCAGAGGCCAATATTTATCTCCCACTGATTGATGTAGTGATTTTTTCAGGTAGATTTTAGAACCCAAATCAAGCTAAAAAAATATTAGGCTTTCTATGGCCCACAATTGGAGAGAGAGAGAGAGATGGCACACCCAGGAGTCAAGACTGGCACACAAGCAGAAAGGGCAATATTAATCTCCCACTGATTTGTTTTGTTTGTTTTTTTCAGGGAGACTTTAGGAGAAAAAAATAATAGAATAAAATGATTTTTTCAGGAAGAATTTAGAATCCAAATAAAATAAAATGATTTTTTCAGGGAGAATTTAGAAAACAAATAAAACAAAAAAAGGCTTTCTATGGCTCACTGAGTGAGAGATGACGCACACAGGAGTCAGGAGTGGCACACAAGCCCAGAGGCCAATATTTATCTCCCACTGATTAATGTAGTGATTTTTGCAGGTAGATTTTGGAACCCAAATCAAGCTAAAAAAATAATAGGCTTTCTATGGCCCACAATTGGAGAGAGAGAGATGGCACACCCAGGAGTCAAGACTGGCACACAAGCAGAAAGGGCAATATTAATCTCCCACTGATTTTTTTTTTTTTTTTTTCAGGGAGACTTTAGGAAAAAAAAATAATAGAATAAAATGATTTTTTCAGGAAGAATTTAGAAACCAAATAAAATAAAATGATTTTTTCAGGGAGAATTTAGAAAACAAATAAAACAAAAAAAGGCTTTCTATGGCTCACTGAGTGAGAGATGACGCACACAGGAGTCAGGAGTGGCACACAAGCCCAGAGGCCAATATTTATCTCCCACTGATTGATGTAGTGATTTTTTCAGGTAGATTTTGGAACCCAAATCAAGCTAAAAAAATAATAGGCTTTCTATGGCCCACAATTGGAGAGAGAGAGAGAGATGGCACACCCAGGAGTCAAGACTGGCACACAAGCAGAAAGGGCAATATTAATCTCCCACTGATTTTTTTTTTTTTTTTTTCAGGGAGACTTTAGGAAAAAAAAATAATAGAATAAAATGATTTTTTCAGGAAGAATTTAGAAACCAAATAAAATAAAATGATTTTTTCAGGGAGAATTTAGAAAACAAATAAAACAAAAAAAGGCTTTCTATGGCCCACTGAGTGAGAGATGACGTACACAGGAGTCAGGAGTGACACACAAGCCCAGAGGCCAATATTTATCTCCCACTGATTGATTTATTGATTTTTTCAGGTAGAATTTAGAACCCAAATCAACCAAAAACATAAATAGGCTTTCTATGGCCCACTATTTGTGAGAGAGATGGCACGCTCAGGACTGGCACACAAGCCCAGAGGCCAATATTAATCTCCCACTTTTTATTTTTTTTCAGGGAAAATTTATAAACCCAATAAAAAAAATAATAAATAGGCTTTCTATGGCCCACTATCTGAGAGAGTGAGAGAGAGAGATGGCACGCTTAGGACTGGCACACAAACCCAAAGGCCAATATTAATCTCCCTTTTTTTTTTCAGGGAGAATTTATAAAACCCCAAAAAAATAAATAAATAGGCTTTCTATGGCCCACTATTTGTGAGAGAGATGGCACCCTCAGGACTGGCACACAAGCCCAAAGGCCAATATTAATCTCCCACTGATTGATTTCTTGATTTTTTCAGGTAGAATTTGGAACCCAAATAAAGCAAAAAAAAAAAAAAAAAGGGCTTTCTATGGCCCACTGAGTGAGTGATGATGCACACAGGAGTCAGGAGTGGCACACAAGCCCTGAGGCCAATATTTTTCTCCCACTGATTGATGTAGTGATTTTTTCAGGTAGATTTTAGAACCCAAATCAAGCAAAAAAATAAATAGGCTTTCTATGGCCCACTATTTGTGAGAGAGATGGCACGCTCAGGACTGGCACACAAGCCCAGAGGCCAATATTAATCTCCCACTTTTTTTTTTTTTGTTCCAGGGAAAATTTATAAACCCAATAAAAAAAATAATAAATAGGCTTTCTATGGCCCACTATCTGAGAGAGAGAGAGATGGCACGCTTAGGACTGGCACACAAGCCCAAAGGCCAATATTAATCTCCCACTGATTGATTTATTGATTTTTTCAGGTTGCATTTAGAACCCAAATAAAGCAAAAAAAAAAAAAAAAAAGGGGCTTTCTATGGCCCACTGAGTGAGTGATGATGCACACAGGAGTCAGGAGTGGCACACAAGCCCTGAGGCCAATATTTTTCTCCCACTGATTGATGTAGTGATTTTTTCAGGTAGATTTTATAACCCAAATCAAGCAAAAAAATAAATAGGCTTTCTATGGCCCACTGAGTGAGAGATGGCACACACAGGGATGGCACTCTAGCAGAAATGTCAATCTTAATCTCCCACAAAAAAAAAAAAAAAAAAAAAACAGGGAGTGTCCAACAATTACTATCTCCCTGCAGTAATCTCAGCCAGGTATGGCAGGCAGCAATAAGGAGTGGACTGATGCACAAATTAAATAAAAAGTGTGGACAAACAAAAAAGATAGCTGTGCAGAAAGGAAGGAACAAGAGGATTTGTGCTTTGAAAAAAGCAGTTGGTTTGCACAGCGGCGTACACACAGCAATGCAGCTATCAGGGAGCCTTCTAGGGCAGCCCAATGAGCTACAGCGCTGAGGGGAAAAAATAAAAAAATGTAGCTTCCACTGTCCCTGCACACCGAAGGTGGTGTTGGGCAGTGGAAATCGCTACAGCACAAGCGGTTTGGTGGTTAATGGACCCTGCCTAACGCTATCCCTGCTTCAGACGAAGCGGCAGCAACCTCTCCCTAAGCTCAGATCAGCAGCAGTAACATGGCGGTCGGCGGGAACGCCCCTTTATAGCCCCTGTGACGCCGCAGACAGCAAGCCAATCACTGCAATGCCCTTCTCTAAGATGGTGGGGACCAGGACCTATGTCATCACGCTGCCCACACTCTGCGTTTACCTTCATTGGCTGAGAAATGGCGCTTTTCGCGTCATTGAAACGCGACTTTGGCGCGAAAGTCGCGTACCGCATGGCCGACAACGCACAGGGGTCGGATCGGGTTTCATGAAACCCGACTTTGCCAAAAGTCGGCGACTTTTGAAAATGAACGACCCGTTTCGCTCAACCCTAATCAGCACTATTTCCTTTGATTTGAATGTCCCTTAGACTCAGACAGTATATTTCAAACATGGGAATTTCATATCATGAGTCACAAAGAGAACTTTTTACTGATTCTTAAAATTTTCAGTAAATGACATATTGTACTATTCTTTATAAGATTTTACTTGTCTGCTATAAAGCGTCTTTGTTAAGGAAGAGGAATAATGGTACAATATATGGTGGACTGTGCTGCACAGACTTTAGATCTCTGTTACTAACAGGAGGCATATATTGCCCAGGGTAAAAAACAGCAGACCAAGTCCTGTTGCTGCATGTGGGGTGATAATGGACACAGTACCGGGGGGGGGGGGGGGGAACTTCTATATTGTAGCATATGATTATAGATCTGCCAGTTAAGTGTGCCCTGGGGACAACGTCCTGGAACATTCTGAATTTTATTAGGTTAATCATCTGTCCTAGTTAATATTATTTATCTTCCAGCATTATGCAAACATCTGACTAAACTGCCTACACCTACTGTATGAGCCAATATTAGGGCCTGATTGTTTGGCTTTGATGTTTGCAGAACGTTTCTGATATTGGTCCCATAAAATTAGTGAAGTTGCAAAATTTCCTACATCTACTATCATTTTACACCTCTCACTCATTTTCACAAAATCTCAGCACTGCTGTGACTGTAAGGCTTTTCATAAATTGGTGTCTGTTCTGTTCTTAATGTACAGTCATGGACAAAAATTTGGAGAATGAGACAAATATTAATTTTTCCAAAGTCTACTGCTTCATTTTTTCTAATGGCAATTTGCATATACTCCTGAGTGTCAGAGTAATCAGTTTAACAGCAATTACTGTACTTGCAAAGTCAATATTTGCCCAGAAAATGAACTTTAACCCCCAAAACACATTTCAACATCATTGCAGTCCTGCCTTAAAAGGAGCAGCTAACATTGTTTTAGTGATTGATCCATTAACACAGGTGTGGGTGTTGATGAGGATAGGGCTGGCGATCAATCAGTCATGATTAAGTAAGAAAGACATCACTGGACACTTTAAAAGGAGTCTGGTGCTTGGTATCATTGTTTCTCTTCAGTTAACCATGGTTATCTCTAAAGAAACACGTGCAGCCATCATTGCACTGCACAAAAATGGCCTAACAGGGAAGAGTATCGCCAGGGCCGTATTTAGAGTTTCTGCGGCTCTAGGCACTCTTAGTGCTGCCTCCCCCATTGGTGAGTATGACACTATCCGCAGTGACTTTGGCAAGAATCGCTGTTGTGAAAGTCGCCTTTTGCAGCAGATCGGGCAGTTTTTCTGCATCTGCTACGTAACGGATCACTTACGGCAACATTGCGTTTGGTTTCATTCATTCCCTATGGGATTTGCGGTACTTGCTGTGATCTGGGAAATGCGGTACCATACCTCCCAACCTTTGAAGAAGGGAAAAAGGTGTAAAGGTTGCAGCGCACGTAGTGTGCCGCGGCAAATTTTAGGCCATGCCTCTGACCACACCCATTTCACAACTAATCACACCCATATCCAAGTCCCAACCACACCCATTTAGCACTGCTGATCACACTGTTTCATATACAATAATTAAAACCAAAAAAATATGGCCACGCAGTGCTCCACATACTGTATAATGGCCCTACATGATGCTCCATACTGTATAACGGCCACACATGATGCTCCATACTGTATAATGGCCGCACATGATGCTCAATACTGTATAATGGCCCCACATGATGCTCCATACTTTATAATGGCCCCACATGATGCTCCATATTGTATAATGACCGCACATGATGCTCAATACTGTATAATGACCGCACATGATGCTCCATACTGTATAATGACCTCACATGATGCTCCATACTGTATAATGACCTCACATGATGCTCCATACTGTATAATGACCTCACATGATGCTCCATACTGTATAATGACCACACATGATGCTCCATACTGTATAATGACCGCACATGATGCTCCATACTGTATAATGACCGCACATGATGCTCCATACTGTATAATGACCTCACATGATGCTCCATACTGTATAATGACCACACATGAAGCTCCATACTGTATAATGACCGCACATGATGCTCAATACTGTATAATGACCTCACATGATGCTCCATACTTTATAATGGCCCCACATGATGCTCCATATTGTCCTACCGCCTCAATGCATTAATGTAAGGATCCCTGTGTGGCCTATTTAAAAAAAAAAAAAAAAAATGTTCTCATTCACTTTATGCAGTTAATAGCCCTCTGTGTCTGTACTGTTACATACTTAAGCAGTTAACTGGTTCATGCAGCTTTACATGAACACGCGAGCCTTACACTATGGCTGGTCCGAATAACTAGAGCATTTGCTACCATCCACCTCTCGTGTCTCCCCTTTTCCTCATAGTCTGTAAGCTTGCGAGCAGGGCCCTCATTCCTCCTGGTATCTGTTTTGAACTGTATTCCTGTTATGCTGTAATGTCTATTGTCTGTGCAAGTCCCCTCTATATTTTGTAAAGCGCTGCGGAATATGTTGGCGCTATATAAATAAAAATTATTATTATTATTATGGCTCATAATTCCCCCCCCCCCCCCCTGTATGCATGGCTGATGGCTCATAATTCCCCCCCCCCTGTATACATGGCTGATGGCTCATAATTCCCCCCCTCCCTCCCTATGCATGGCTGATGGCTCATAATTCCCCCCCTCCCTCCCTATGCATGGCTGATGGCTCATAATTCCCCCCCCCCTCCCTATGCATGGCTGATGGCTCATAATTCCCCCCCTCCCTCCCTCCCTATGCATGGCTGATGGCTCATAATTCCCCCCCCTCCCTCCCTATGCATGGCTGATGGCTCATAATTCCCCCCCTCCCTCCCTATGCATGGCTGATGGCTCATAATTCCCCCCCTCCCTCCCTATGCATGGCTGATGGCTCATAATTCCCCCCCTCCCTCCCTATTCATGGCTGATGGCTCATAATTCCCCCCCCGTCCCTCCCTATGCATGGCTGATGGCTCATAATTCCCCCCCTACCTCCCTATGCATGGCTGATGGCTCATAATTCCCCCCCTCCCTCCCTATGCATGGCTGATGGCTCATGGCTCATAATTCCCCCCCCCTCCCTATCCCTCCCTCTGCATGGCTCATCTCTCCACCCCCTCCCCCGCTCCTTCTCCCGGGCCATCTTGCATGGCGCGGGTGGCTTACTATCCTCCCCCCGTCCCTCATACTCACCTGTCAGCTGCCTGTCCCACACGCCGTGCCAACATCCCTCTGGCTCCGGCTCTGTCCCGCCACAGCGCCTTCTTCCTGAGTGAGCGGCCATGTGGTACCGCTAATTAAGGTCATGAATATGCGCATATTCATGACCTTAATTAGATGTACCACATGACCGCTCACTCAGGACGTGCTACAGACTCTGAGACCAGGCATCGCTGGAGCAGGTGAGTATCGTCTTCAAGGAGGGTGGGTGGGACTCAGAGGCGGGGGGACTCTGAGACTTAGAGGTGGGGGGACTCGGAGGTGGGGGGACTCGGATGCGGGGGGGGCGGGGCCGTTGGTCGCGTTTTTGACCCGGGACCTATTAAAAAAAAAAAAAAAAACACCTTGCTCAGGTGCCGCCCCCCGCAATGTCGCCGCCCTAGGCACGTGCCCTCGCGTGCCTAGTGGCAAATGCGGCCCTGAGTATCGCAGCTACAAAGATTGCACCTCAGTCAACAATCTATCAAATCATCAAGAACTTCAAGGAGAGAGCTTCCATTGTTGTCAAAATGGCTCCAGGGCGCCCAAGAAAGACCAGCAAGCGCCAGGACCGTATCTTAAAACTGTTTCAGCTGCGGGATCGGACTACCAGCAGTGCCGAGCTTGCTCAGGAATGGCAGCAGGCTGGTGTGAGTGCTTCTGCACGCACTGTGAGGCAGAGACTCTTTGAGCAAGGCCTGGTTTCAAGGAGGGCAGCAAAGAAGCCACTTCTCTCCAGAAAAAACATCAGGGACCGACTGATATTCTGCAAAAGGTACAGGAAGTGGACTGCTGAGGACTGGGGCAAAGTCATTCTCTCATCGAAGGTCCTAAACGCGCTTATTCTTAGGAAGGGAATCATGGCGGTTGCAGCGGTGACAACCAGGGCGCGTCTGAGGGTAAGTATATCAATATTTTTTTATTTTTATTCTTTATTTTACACATGAATATGGATCCCAGGGCCTGAAGGAGAGTTTCCTCTCCTTCAGACCCTGGGAACCATAGCGGATACCTTCCGATATTTGCGTCCCATTGACTTGTATTGGTATCGGATATCGGTATCGGCGATATCTGATATTTTTCGGATATCGGCCGATATCATCCGATACCGATACTTTCAAATATCGGACGGTATCGCTCAACACTAGTGATAACTAAATGGCTCATGGAACAAAACATAGAGATTTTGGGTCCATGGCCTGGAAACTCCCCAGATCTTAATCCCATTGAGAACTTGTGGTCAATCATCAAGAGACAGGTGGACAAACAAAAACCAACAAATTCTGGCAAAATGCAAGCATTGATTATGCAAGAATGGACTGCTATCAGTCAGGATTTGATCCAGAAGTTGATTGAGAGCATGCCAGGGAGAATTGCAGAGGTCTTGAAGAAAAAGGGTCAACACTGCAAATATTGACTTGCTGCATTTACTCATTCTAACTGTCAATATAACCTATTGGTACTCATAATATGATTGCAATTATATTTCTGTATGTGATATAAACATCAGACAAACACTAATAAAAACCAGAGGGCAGCAGATCATGTGAAAATATTATTTTGGTGTCATTCTCAAAAATTTTGGCCATGACTGTAGGCACAACCAGGGGTGGATTAAGGGTAGCCAGGGCCCCGGGCTGTTCAGACTCTGTGGGGCCCACGGTCATGTGACGGCGTCATGCGACTTGGTCATCATACACCTGAACCAGATTATTCCAGAAAAATAGTTGCTGAGTGAAACTCCACTTCTCACCTATCACACATAAACAGTTCCCATCACCAGATAACACATATAGCCGGCAGCTTTTGTTTTGGCCAAAAGATTTTTCAAGCCGTCACCATAACACGGTAGACACTTTTGGCTGGGCCCTACTCTATTGTAACCTATTAAATATTTGTTAAAATATGCAATACAATTTAGGTATATTTTTATTTAATTTTCAATTTTTAAAATGACCAATACTATCACATACAAGGAACAAATACAACACCATGACCAGACCACATATTACCACCAGTGACCAAATAATATTACATACAAGGAACAAATACCACTGCACCATGACCAGACCACATATTACCACCACAAAGTGACCAAATGGCACATACAAGGAACAAATACCACAACACCATATCCAGACCACATATTACCACCACATAATGATCTAATACTGCAATACTGATCAGTAATAAAATAAACACAATACTATCCCCATAAGTGCCATTATACACAGGAGATCTGTACTTAGTATGCAGTGTCTGTGTAGAGGTTATACAGTGATCACTGGTGAGGTGACATTATGCACAGGAGCTCTGTATATAGTATCAGTGTATAGGTAACACACTGACTTACCAGTGACGTCTCTAGGTGAAGTCCTTCATCTTTCATCCAGCACAGACCGCAATCATTTCTTCCAGCCAGGGCTCATCTCTGCGGGAAATAGCACAGTTATCTCGAGCTTCACTTGCAGAACACATTACTTAATTTTTCCCAACTTCTACATTACTCCACATAAAAAAGGCAACATAGTGTCACTCTACACAGTAACAGGCCTGTTCCCTCATTTAAAACAGTATACTCAAAAAATAAAATAAATGCATCACTACAGTAATAATATCCCTAAATTAGTCCCCATGGTAATAATATTCCCCATCCTGGCCCCTGTGTATCTCATTCCTGACTTCAGCCATATGTTCTCTCATCCTGCACTCATGAGTATCCATTCTGCCCCATATGATCTCCCCATCCTGCCCCATCTGTCTCCATCGTATCCATCCTGCCCTATAATCCTGCACGATCTATCTCCAATCCTGCCCCCAGTGTCTCAATCCTGCTCCGTATCTCCATTCTGCCCCTATGTCTCCAGCATTTCTGCCCCCGTGTCTCCAGCATTCAGCCCCTAGTGTGTCCTGCATTCAGCCCCCAGTGTGTCCAGCATTCAGCCCCCAGTGTGTCCAGCATTCAGCCCCAGTGTGTCTAGCATTCAGCCCCCAGTGTGTCCATCATCTCCACCCCATCTGTGTCCAGCATTCAGCCCCCGGTGTGTCCAGCATATCTGCTCCATCTGTGTCCAGCATCTTTGCCCCATCTGTGTCCAGCATTCAGCCCCCAGTGTGTCCAGCATCTCTGCCCTCATCTGTGTCCAGCATCTCTGCCCTCATCTGTGTCCAGCATCTCTGCCCCTTCTGTGTCCAGCATCTCTGCCCCCAGTGTCCAGCATCTCTGCCCTCATCCGTGTCCAGCATCTCTTCCCCATCTGTGTCCAGCATCTCTGCCCCATCTGTGTCCAGCATATCTGCCCCATCTGTGTCCAGCATCTCTGCCCCATCTGTGTCCAGCATCTCTGCCCCATCTGTGTCCAGCATCTCTGCCCCATCTGTGTCCAGCATCTCTTCCCCATCTGTGTTCAGTATCTCTGCCCCATCTGTGTCCAGCATATCTGCCCCATCTGTTTCCAGCATCTCTGCCCCATCTGTGTCCAGCATCTCTGCCCCATCTGTGTCCAGCATCTCTGCCCCATCTGTGTCCAGCATCTTTGCCCCCAGTGTGTCCAGCATCTCTGCCCCACCTGTGTCCAGCATCTCTGCCCCATCTGTGTCCAGTATCTCTGCCCCATCTGTGTCCAGCATATCTGCCCCATCTGTGTCCAGCATCTCTGCCCCATCTGTGTCCAGCATCTCTGCCCCATCTGTGTCCAGCATCTCTGCCCCCAGTGTGTCCAGCATCTCTGTCCCACCTGTGTCCAGCATCTCTGCCCCATCTGTGTCCAGCATATCTGCCCCCAGTGTGTCCAGCATTCTGCCCCCAGTGTGTCCAGCATTCTGCCCCCAGTGTGTCCAGCATCTCTGCCCCATCTGTGTCCAGCATCTCTGCCCCACCTGTGTCCAGCATCTCTGCCCCATCTGTGTCCAGCATCTCTGCCCCACTTGTGTCCAGCATCTCTGCCCCACCTGTGTCCAGCATCTCTGCCCCATCTGTGTCCAGCATTCTGCCCCATCTGTGTCCAGCATCTCTGCCCCATCTGTGTCCAGCATCTCTGCCCCACCTGTGTCCAGCATCTCTGCCCCATCTGTGTCCAGCAACTCTGCCCCATCTGTGTCCAGCATCTCTGCCCCCAGTGTCCAGCATCTCTGCCCCATCTGTGTCCAGCATCTCTGTCCCCAGTGTCTCCAGCATTCTGCCCTGGGCCCCCCAGATCGAAGTTCTTCTCACCTGGCCCACGCTCCTGCGGCGAAGCTCCCTCCAACCAGCTGAAGTGCGCACTCGCCGGCGACTGACAACCACATCAGACGCCGGCGACGTTCGCGCTGCGGCTGACATCAGCTGCCATCCTCCGATTGGCTGGTGGCTGTTAACTATTGGCATGCAGGCATTAAACGTTAAACTGCCGCAGCGCCGGTAGGGGCCTGGTGAGCAGATGAGATGGGGCCCGATGCGGCCCCCTCTGCCCACCGTGCCCCATACGCCAGTCAGGGCAGTAATGCCACTTGGCCCTTGACCTCATTATATTCTGCCACTGGGCACAACCAATACTGTGATATATTGGGCCTGAAACCCACAGAGGACATTAAGAAAGTGCAAAAAGATTGTTAGTAACGTCAATGCTAAATATTCAGTGGAAAATGTCTTAAGGTACACGTAAAGCAACACCGACAACTACTTGCTGTTTCCAGTGACTAGTAGAAGTAGATGAAAGTCTTTACCATGCAGTTGTTTGATAACTGATGCTCAGTTTTCTCATCTCACCGACTGATAAATCCATTGGGGAAAGCAGAGCTGCATTCTGAGCTTCGATACATATTACCCGGTGAGGGGGATTATCAAAGCTGTGGGTCAGAATGAAAAACACGGACAGGTGGTTATGATGCAGCAGAGCTGAACTTGCTGGGCAACATGGAGAACCAGAAGAGTTGGATATGCAGGATGGCAGGTGGATCTGTGGAAGATGCAGCAGAGCCAAATGTGTGCACAGCACACGCACGACCACCTTAGCTGCAAGCGTTCAGTAGCATCAGGAACAACAGAACTGTGCAGTAATTCACACTGATTTCAAGGATGCAAATCATTTATTGTGCAGGAAATGATAGCTGATGGTATGTTCCCACGGTCAGTAAAAGCTGTGGGTTGGACATTGAGTACATCCACAGCGTCAAACCCCCAGCGTCCAAATGTTACAGCATAGTGGATGGGATTTCAAGAAATCCCATGCCCACTATGCATGCACGGACGCCTCCGGCTTCCCTGCGGAGATGGACATGTGGGGTGTCTTTCCAGGCCGCAGTATGTCTATTTATGTAGCGGAGACAGAGCAACTCCGCTGCGTAAATTACCCATTCACTATCATTAGATGCGGTAAAACCGCATTATCTATCTAGTTACATGCGTATTAAGTGCGGGAACGCAGCTTACTACGCATGTGTACTAATTTCAATAATGGTGTACCTTGTGACACAGCCGGAAGTGAGAAGACAAGTGAGAAGAGCCACGTAAAGTGCCACAACTGGCACATCTTTGGATGTGTCAATTGTGGGGTGGCTACGCGCTGCTATTTTTATGCTGGTGAGGGACAAATTCCATGGGACTTGCCAGCCTGAGAATACAAGGCCGCATCTGTCTGCTTTTTCCTTGGCTGGTAAACAAAAATAGAGGGACCCCACGCTATTTTTTTGAGGAGATTCCACTATTTTTGCTAACCATCCAAGGTAAGAAGACTGCTGTTGCCGGGTATTATCAGGCTGGTAAGGTTCATGGACATTGGATGCTTACCAGCCTGAAATACCAGTCCCCAGTAGTCTGCTTCACTTTGGCTGGTTAATATACAGTATATAGGGGGACCCCACGCTATTTTTTTAAAATTATTATTTAGTTATTAAAAAGTAGGGGACCTCTCTCTGTGCTTTCCTCCACTTCCTCTGTCATGTACTTCTGGCTGTGTCACAAGATTTACCATTATTTGAATTAGTACACATGCATAGTAAGCTGCGTTCCCACACTTAATACGCATGTGACTAGGAAGATAATGCGCTTTTACCACACCTATTGAAAGTGTATGAGTAATTATGCAGCAGAGACATGCTGCAGTATGGAAAGACGCGCCACATGTGAGTCTCCGCAGGTGCATCGAACCCGCAGCGTTTACTGACCGTGGGAACATACTCCCAATATATCTGCAAACAGGAAATCACTTTTTTCCTTCCCAGAAGCCAACTTTCAATTAGCTTTATTTCAAGTGACAAAAAAAACGCATGCAATGAAAAAACGCATTACAAATGCATGCGGAAAAAACACATCAAAAACGCAGGTGATCTGCCAGTGACCTCAGATGCAGATTTGGTGCAGATTTCATCTGCATCAAATCCTGAGCAAATATTGAGCCATTCTTGATCGTGTGTACATACCCGCAGGAGCGCTTCTTCCTCCATTATGTACCCAACGGATTAATGATAAAGACGCATCAGAGACATGTTGCATATATCCTTATGCAGCACCCCAGAGACCTGGTCGTTGCAGTAATGTCGCTCTGCCACTAAGGGGAGTGATGGTACGTCTGATGGTACTAAAGGAGTTCATCTGACCAGGTATCACCAGCACACATTACACTTCACACTCCGGCCACTAGGGGGAGCAAAAGGTTTTATTTATTAGGCCGCTCCTCACACTGGTAAAACTAGGGGTTGGATAGGAAGTTAGGCAGAAGCTGACTGGGTTTTGTCCAGGCAACATCCCGTGGCAGGGGGTGTTGCGGGGGAAGATTCAGGGGGTCCCTGTCAGGCGTGGGAACCTGGCAGGTACCTAGCGACAAGAACAGAATGTTACGGAACTGCGCCTGCACTACCCGCGGCAGTATCCTAAGAAAGAGACACGAAGCGAAGGATATTGTGGACAGTGAGAAACAAGATCAAGCACAAAGGAGAGCCAGTAGGAGTCGTGCCCGGAGAACGGCAACATCCTACTGAGGCGCGTAGCCGGTGGCCGGAACACCGAGGAAGTAACTGACTCTATGCCTTACTTCAAACTCCGCAGGACAGTTAATTATAGGTTGGCTGTCTACCTTACATCAACCAAGCAGACATAGGGGGCAATGCATGGAGAGGGGCATCTATAGGGACCCGGAAGAACTCCGAGCCTACCCGTCTAACGGGTGCGTCCTATCCATAACAAACCTGGGGGATGGAGAACGAGAAAGAAATGGAACGAATTAGAAAGAACGAGAACAGAAGTTGTGAGGACTATCCCGAATGCTCAGCAGGGAAGCACTTCAACACACAGGTGCTAGTGATAGGCACCTATTTTCCACCTGCAAAGGGAACTCTGGATGTGCCTTCGGACCGGCCGGTCTCAGACAGCCCTGTTAACTGTGCTCTGGATTGAGGATCCTGAAGTCACCAGTAAAGAGGTAAAGAGACTGCAACCCTGTGTCCTTGTTATTGTCTGCACCTCACACCATCGCCACCTACACTACTGGGAAGCCCTGGGGACTTACTTCACCTGTGGGAAGGTTTACCATCTAGCTGCCATCACATCACCCCAGTGGACCCCAAGCAGCGTCGGTCACCCTGACCGAACACCACAGGTGGCGTCACAAAACCTTGACAGACTCGCATCACCTTTCATTGGACGCCCCTTAGCAGGGACACGGACCGGGTTCAGCCACCGTGACATCCCCAGAACAGAGCCAGCAGAGGACTGGTACCGAGTAACCCGCGGCCCTGCGTTTGGGGGCGCTCCACTTACACCTTTAATGTTTGGCCCCACACTTTGCCACATTCCTGTACAACAGTGTTCCCCAACTCCATTCCTCAAGAGCCACCAAAAGGTCGTGTTTTCGGGATTTCCTTAGTATTACCCAGGTGATGGACTTGTTGCCTGTGCAGGCTCTGCAGTTATCACGAGCAATACTAAGGAAATCCTGAAAACCTGACCTGTTGGTGGCTCTTTAGGACTGGAGTTGGGGATCATTGCTGTGCAATAAATAAACTACTAGCATCCTTGAAATAAGAGGGTGAGATGATGAACTCTCATACCTAATCACAAGTTCCAAACTCTGTTTTACAAGCACCTCCACAAACCTAATGCCTGTGTGACAATTTCCTCTACCAACAGGGTTCTGAAGGCAATCAGCAGAGATGAGGTATGGACCAGGAATCATCAGGGATAGCAGAGATGAGGGTATGGACCAGGAATCATCAGGAATAGCAGGAAGCATCAGGAATAGCAGAGGTGAGGGTATGGACCAGGAATCATAATGAATAGCAGGAAGCATCAGGAATAGCAGAAATGAGGGTACGGATTAGGAAGCATCAGGAATAGCATGAGTTGGTTACCAGGTACCTTGACCCACTATAGTTGAGGGTGCAGACTGCCCCAGGAATAGCAGGGCTCAGCTACTAGTATATGTGGAGCGCCCCCAAAGGCCGTGGGAGGTCCAGTAATGAAATGGGGGAAAGGTCTTTAAAGGGATAATGTTCGTGACGCCACCTGTGGTATTCGGTCAGGGTGACCGACGCTGCTTTGGGGTCCGCTGGGGTGATGTTATGGCAGCTAGATTGTATACCTTCCCACAGGTGAAGTGCATCCCCAGGGCTTCCCAGAGTGTAGATGGTAGATGGTGCAAGGCGCAGTGAATAACGATGACACAGGGTTGCAGTCTCTTTACCTTTTAATGAAGGTTCAGCATCCACAGTCCAGGGTAGGGACCACAGGGTAGGCAGAGTCTGGCCAGTCTGAGGGCAAATCCAGAGTCCCCTTATCCAGGAGGAATTCAATAGCCTTCCCTAGCGCACAGTAACATAGTAGGTCCCTACTTGCTTAAGCTACCATAAGGTCCTCACTGTTGTTACTCCTCTCTGTCCCCCAGGTGGTGCGGATAGGACAAACCCCGTATGACTGATGGCCTGAGGCTTGTTTATAGGGACCATAGAGACGCCCCGACCCCCACAAGTTGCCACTGTGTCTTCTTAGGTATAAAGGTCGGACAGCCAACTTGGAACTAACTGCCCTGCCAGTCTCTGAAGTAACGGCATAGAGCTCTTTACTCCCTCGGTATTCTGGCCACCGGATCTGCGCTTCAGATGGAGGCAGCCTGCTTCTAGCTGGTCTCCCACTGATGTTTCACTCCTGTTGCTATGACTTCTTTTCTCACTCACTACAGCACAATTCCTTTCGTGTCCTTTCTTAGGATGCTGCCGCATGGGTTGCAGGCGCAGCTCTGTGTCCTTCCTTCCACAGACTTCAGTCTGGATCTGACCAGAGATCACCCTTGCCAGCTCGACCGGGAGACCTTTCCTCATCGGTCCCCAGCCAGGAACTCTCCTCTCCTCCTTCTGACTCTCCCTAACTTCCTAACCAACCCTCCAGTTTTACACTATGTGAGGAGTGGCCTAATAGATAGAACCCTTAGCTCCCCCTGGTGGACTGGCGTGTGAAGTGTGTGTGTGGCTGTGATACCTGGTCCGCAGATCTCCTTCATTGCCTTCAGACGTAACATCACTCCCCCTGGTGGAAGAATAACATTACTGCAACGAACCAGGACTCTGGGGTGCTGCATATGCTTGGTACACGATAGCACTTGGGAGTAGCTGAGAAAATAATCAGGCTCCTGGATGGTGCAAAGACAAGCGGGAAATGACACTTGACTACAGGAACGTTCATAGAAGCAGAGTGCACAACTATCCGAATACTGATCCGGCCTCAGTGACATCAGGCATACATGCCGGGCTACTGTAGTGCTTGGCACGGACTAGCACAGAGCGAGACGGCCATAGGGGAAAGAGGCAGAAGCCAGCGATGGACCTGAGACAGGTGAGTAGCAATATTGATGTTTAATTGTGTCATATAAGATGTCCGATGGAACAGAATTGGTGACCATATTGAGAACAATAGAAGTGGAAATCAATTGTACAAGGAAAGATAAGAAACTCAGTAACATCTTATCAGAGAAATATACTTCTTTTTCCAATTATGGGCACTCATTTTCCTCCCACTCCCATTTTCCTAAGTGTGTGATATCTCCCAAGACTGGATTCACAGCTACACTGCTAGGTACTGCTGTGTAATGTCCTCCATGCTGCTGCTGCTTCTGAGCATGTGCTACATAGTGGCAGAACAGCAGGAATCCCTCATGTCTGGGTGAACAATACACAAGAGACATTATAGCACCTAGTCTGCTCCTACTAAGGCCGGCGTCACACTCGGCGTAAGACAATACGGTCCGTATATTACGGCCGTAATACGCTGAAAAGTCCCCAAAATAGTGGTCCGTAGCTCCTCCATAGACAGGGTGTTTCAACGTATTTTGCGCATGGCATCCTCCGTATGTAATCCATATGGCATCCGTACTGCGTGTTTTTCTCGCAGGCTTGCAAAACCGACATACGGCTATACAAGGGATCCATGTGTTAAAAAAAAAACATATATACTGTCTATATATGTCTATATATATATATATATATATATGTCAGTAGATACATATATGTATATATATTAATATTTCATACAACGCGAGATAGCTTTAAAGCCGGTAATTCAATTGCCGGCTTTTGCTATCTCCTTCCTAAAACCCGACATGATATGAGACATGGTTTACATACAGTAAACCATCTCATATCCCCATTTTTGGGCATATTCCACACTACTAATGTTAGTAGTGTGTATATGCAAAATTTGGCCGTTCTATTAAAATAAAGGGTTAAATGGCGGAAAAAATTGGCGTGGGCTCCCGCGCAATTTTCTCTACCAGAGTAGTAAAGCCAGTGACTGAGGGCAGATATTAATAACCTGGAGAGGGTCCATGGTTATTGCCCCCCCTGGCTAAAAATATCTGCCCCCAGCCACCCCAGAAAAGGCACATCTGGAAGATGCGCCTATTCTGGCACTTGGTCACTCTCTTCCCATTCCCATGTAGCGGTGGGATATGGGGTAATGAAGGGTTAATGCCACCTTGCTATTGTAAGGTGACATTAAGCCAGATTAATAATGGAGAGGCGTCAATTATGACACCTATCCATTATTAATCCAATACTAGTAAAGGGTTAAAAAAAAACACAAACACATTATTGAAAATTATTTTAATGAAATAAAAACAAAGGTTGTTGTAATAATTTATTCTACGCTCAATCCATCTGAAGACCCTCGCTCTGTAACAAAGAAAAAATAATAAACCAACAATATACATACCTTCCGAAGATCTGTAAGGTCCCATGATGTAAATCCATCTGAAGGGGTTAAAATATTTTGCAGCCAGGAGCTCTTTTAATGCAGCGGTGCTCCTGGCTGCAAAACCCCGGGGAATGAAGGTAAAGTAGGTCAATGACCTATATTTACCTTCATTTGCGGTGAGGCGCTGTGTAATCCGTATTTTTCTGGCTTCCATAGACTTTCATTGGTGTTTTTTTTGCGCAATACGGTGACAAACGCAGCATGCTGCGATTTTCTACGGCTGTAGAAAGCCTTATAATATGGATCAGTAAAATACGGCAGATAGGAGCAGGGGCATAGAAAATAATTGGGACGTTTGTTAGGCGTGTTTTACGGACGTATTTTATGCGCTCATACGTCCGTAAAACTCGCTAGTGTGACGGCGGCCTAACTCAACGACAGATTAAAATTTGGGATAGCGCCTGGGAAACTGACTGAAAATGCAGGACACAAGTGATTTAATGACCAGTGGTAGTGATATTCCGTATTCACACATAACAGCTTATTCTGAACAGTCGCCTAAAGCAGAAGATACTGTTTAAGGATTTTGTAATTTTTCCACACCACTTTTGGGCTGAGTTGGCATGCAGCTTTACCTGAGCATCTTGCATCACTGTGGAATCAAGGTACAGGACAAAGATTGCTGCAATCTGATTTGAAGAAAATAAACCTTGTACTAGTGCGAAAGTAAATATACACATATATATATATATATATACATACAGGGAGAGAGGGCTTCACATCTCCACTCATCCTGAAGCGGCTGGTGAGTATTACAGCTCAAATTTCTACTTAGTCTTCTGTCCTTACTGTAAATCAAATAATCCCTCCTTCTTGCAGACTTCTTGTATTTTATCAAAATAAGCAGAGCTTAAGCGTATGGGAGAGGTAGAGGATAGCGCCTGAGCCTCTGATAAAGCAGGAGGCATATGTGAGACTAATGGCTCTTGGAGACCATGGGATAATCTTACTGATGCTCATTCCCAATTACTGGCCCATGTAATACACATATCTGCGATCACCTGACAAACGTTTGATCAGATGTTTAATGCCGGCATGAAAATAGCAGTTATTGGCAGAACATCGCACTCCTTCACTTTCTTCCTTTCATTTCCAACCTACTAATCTTCTTTAATATTTCTACTTCATATGCTCTCTCTTTTCTTTAACTTTCTTCATGTGTACTTCATCTCTTATTCCCGCTGAGTATTGCATTTTTTTCTTTTTTCTAAAATCCGACATGTTTCCAAAGCTATGTGTCTTTTTATTTGGTGCTGATTTTTATGGTCTTTATCAAGAGGGCAGTGCCAAATCACATGGAAATTATGCAGAGTGGCTCAAGACACGCCCCCAGAAAAAAAATCCTATGAGTCACGCCCACTTGGTAAACACTACAGTAATTAGCATTAAATAAAGAGGCCCCACATCTCTGGAGCCGTACGGCGGATTTTAATAAAAGAAAGATTGGCATACCCAGAGGAGCAGTGGGAATAAAATTAGAACAAAAACTGACTGTGACCTGGTGAAAAAGGATTATTAAAAAAAAACCCAGTTAAAAAAATTATAACTCAATAAATTTGGTCTGTGTCGCCTTTTTCTGAAAAGCATAACTTTTTTTTTTAGTTTTCTATGAATGGACATATGTGTGGGGTTGTTTTTTGTCTGGCGAGTACATTTCTTGTGAGGTACATATATCATTTCATGAGTGCCGTATAATGTCCCCTTGATGAGAGACATGGGTGATTGTGCCCTTTACTCTCACTTTTACCTCTGACTTTCTAATTTTTGTACCTCATTGGGGGAGACACTATAAGGCCATACCATGCGTTATTATATAAATGAAGGAGTATGCTGTGGCACCGTGCAGTATCAACTTATCTTACCTCCTGATGAGCCATGTGGCGAAACGTGGAGAGGTCACATGACATCTGATTGATAAGTACCTCCTCTGGCGGCTGTTTCTGTGTTATCATATATGCCGTACAGACATGTTTTCTTCTTAAATAGACAGGAGTTGACCCACACTGCACCACTGTGGGAATTTAGCTGTTGCAGGCATCTTTGCCACTTTCTGCTTCCACTCATCATTATTGGCTCCTGGGATTGGTATTGATCAGAGATTCCCAGGGACAGCCATTGTGGAGCAGGGGCACCATATCCACTGACAAGTAGGATGCCAACCTCCACTGTATAGGCAGGTCTTCAGCTCAGGTGCAGCTCAGAGGGGTCACTTATCACATTCTTTATCATATACTAACTATTATAACTATACATGGTGAGTCACCTTCACATTGACCTTTTAAACACCTGCTTTCCCATTCATCTTCCCTTTTTTCTCTGGCTGTTCCTATACAGTACTGTCTACCCAACCTTGATGATATTAGTGTATATTAGAAATCACTTATCTATAGGGCACTTCAGAGCAGATAGGGCCAGTCGCTGACGAGCGGGGGCGCCATTCTCATACTGTTTCATATAGGGTGCCATCAACAAAGAACAAGAGGAGGCACTCACCGATCTAAAATTCCAACTTTATTGAATCTTCATGTATAAAACTTCATGGCCGGGGGAGTGAGGAATGGAGCTCAGGTGAACAGGAGAAGACGACGGCCGTTTTGCGCTGTGCTTGCGCTTCCACAGGTCTGCATCGCGAAACAATCGTCGTCTTCTCCTGCTCACCTGAGTTCCATTCCTCACTCCCCCGGCCATGAAGTTTTATACATGAAGATTCAATAAAGTTGGAATTTTAGATCGGTGAGTGCCTCCTCTTGTTCTTCGTTGATGGCATTGGAATTACATGTTTTTTCCTGAAGAGCACCCGAGATCTGTATGTATGGCTGAATCCATATGGACTATTGATTGACACCTGGGCCCACAAATGGGATCACCTTGTTTTTTCAGGCAGTGCCATTGTTTTTTTGTCTTTTTTTTTTTGAGTTTTTTTCATATAGGGTGCCAATCTCCGCAAGTAGGCAGGTGTACAGGTCAGGGACTACCTATAGAGTGAATGTAGTGTGCACTTTACAGTATGATGTTTGTATCTGTATTTGTTGTTTGTCCCTTTTAATGGCATTTTGTTATATTTTAATATCAACATTTTTTTTGGGTTCCTCCATGATAGCCTGATCCTCCCCTATTTATTTACTCTTGTAAATATCATGTTTTGATTACTTTTTACTGCATTATTTTGGGGTATCTGCGGTGACCATAATACAACAGGAGCTTTGTTCACTAAGTTGTACATCAAGCCCTGAACATAATTGACGAGAAATATAGTGGCTCACATACTTAGGATGAAATATTGTCTTTTTCAGATAAAATGAAGCTTTTCATGTTCCTGTGTTTCAGCCAAGCTCTGATTTGTGCATTTGTGTGTGGGCACCATGGTGGACCACATGATGATGACCATGACCATGATGGCCAACACAACAATGAACCAGAAGCTTTGCACCAGGTAGCCACAGGGATCCTCAAGTTCTCCTTCAAGCTCTATTACCAACTGGTTGACGCTCACCCTCATGACAACTTGCTCATATCTCCATTGAGTATCGCAAAAGCATTTGCTTTACTCTCACTTGGTGCCAAGTCCAAGACCCTCAGTCAGATCCATGAAGGAATTGGATTCAACAAATCCTCGGTATCAGAGGAAATGATCCACAAAGGCTTCCAGAAGCTTCTAAACATCATTAAGCAACCGAAAAGTGGACTTGAGTTGGACAGCACCATCGCACTCTTCATCGATTCCAAGCTGAATATTCTAAAGAAATTCTTAGACGATGCCCAAAACTTCTACCAATCGGAAGCCATCTCCACCGACTTCCACAAAGTACAAGAAGCCTTAGAACAAATCAATAGTTACGTGGAGAAGAAAACCAATGGGAAAATTAAACATCTCTTGGACAAACTTGATCCAATGACTGTTATGATGATCACCAGCACAATGTACTTCAAAGGTAAGGAGGAAAACGATCATCAATTAATTTTAGGAAGTGAATCAATCAAATATGGCTGTTATGGGTGTAAAGAGACAGGGAAACCCCTATTTCCCCTAAAAACCATAGCAGGGCTCCATAGGCAGCAAAAAAGAGACAATGCATTTTTTAAAATTTTCTATTGGGCTCCTCCTCATTAAAGGGGTTTTAATAATTTATGGAGGTTGAATTCTGGTCATTTTCATGAGCTGAATGAAAGAGGCAGAGTCGCTCTGTTGAGTATTGCGTTCCATTTATTTACCAGGCAACAGGAATGGTCCTGTATATTTGGTAGTGACCATTCCTGGTGCTGTAGATCACTCCCAATCAAGTGACTGAACTGTTGGATCCGGCACAGTCACTACTAAAGGAACAGGATCATGCCTGGTAAACAATGACTCAGGCTGGAGTGCTGCAATCTTAAGGAAGGAGGTGCGAGTGAGACCCCTAGACATCAGATTTAATTATATAATTATGTTATAAAGGAAAAGTATCAATTTTATAGTGTCTGAAAACCTTGATAAAAAAATGTAAGAGTGGAGTCACTTTTTTGTAAAGAAAAACAACAGGTTTCACGTCACCATGATACAAATAGAGAAAGAATTAAATTTTTGTAAGATCAAAAAGTTCAACAACTGCAGAAATGTAGCAAATGCTAAATAAGGAATAAGTGAAATACTGGTGGGATTTCTTGTAGGATCCTGGGAACACGCTTTCAACGTAGATCATACCAGAGAAGAAGACTTCCATGTGGATGAGAACACAGTAGTGAAGGTGCCGATGATGAGCAGACAAGGAGAGTATCTCGTGGCTTATTTACCTGAGATTGGATGCGAAATTGTCGAAGTCCCCTATAAAGGAAACACCTCCGCAGTTTTTATCTTACCAGAAAAAGGGAAATTTCTTGAAGTTGAAAAAGCCCTTGCGAATTTGTCAGAAGAGGAATGGATCAAAGCAATGAAACCAAGGTAACAAATCTATAGGATCTCACAGTACACATTCACAATTTACAGAAGAGACGTCATATTATACTCCAGAACTGCACTCAATATTCTGCTGGTGCAATCACTGTGTACATACATTACATTAAGGTACCGTCACCCTATGCGATGCTGCAGCGATACCGACAACGATCCGGATCGCTGCAGCGTCGCTGTTTGGTCGCTGGAGAGCTGTCACACAGACAGCTCTCCAGCGACCAACTAGGTAACCAGGGTAAACATCGGGTTACTAAGCGCAGGGCCGCGCTTAGTAACCCGATGTTAACCCTGGTTACCAGCGTAAAAGTAAAAAAAAAACAAACACTACATACTTACCTTCCGCTGTCTGTCCCTCGGCGCTCTGCTTCTCTGCCCTGTGTAAGCACAGCGGCCGGAAAGCAGAGCGGTGACGTCACCGCTCTGCTTTCCGGCCGCTGTGCTTACACAGGGCAGAGAAGCAGAGCGCCGAGGGACAGACAGCGGAAGGTAAGTATGTAGTGTTTATTTTTTTTTTACTTTTACACTGGTAACCAGGGTTAACATCGGGTTACTAAGCGCGGCCCTGCGCTTAGTAACCCGATGTTTACCCTGGTTACCAGCGAAGACATCGCTGAATCGGCGTCACACACGCCGATTCAGCGATGTCAGCAGGAAGTCCAGCGACGAAATAAAGTGCTGGACTTTCTGCAGCGACCAACGACATCACAGCAGGATTCTGATCGCTGCTGTGTGTCAAACTGAACGATAGCGCTAGCCAAGACGCTGCAACGTCACGGATCGCTAGCGATATCGTTTAGTGTGACGGTACCTTTACTGATCCTGAGTTACATCCTGTATTACACTCCAGAGCTACGCTCACTATTCTGCTGGTGGAGTCACTGTGTACATGCATTACATTACTGATCCTGAGTTACATCCTGTATTACACTCCAGAGCTGCACTCACTATTCTGCTGGTGCAGTCACTGGGTACATACATTACATTACTGATCCTGAGTCACATCCTGTATTACACTCCAGAGCTGCGCTCACTATTCTGCTGGTGCAGTCACTGTGTACATACATTACATTACTGATCCTGAGTTACATCCTGTATTATACTCCAGAACTGCACTCACTATTCTGCTGGTGCAGTCACTGTGTACATACATTACATTACTGATCCTGAGTTACATCCTGTATTACACTCCAGAGCTGCGCTCACTATTCTGCTGGTGGAGTCACTGTGTACATGCATGACATTGGTATTGTCAACTACCATGATTAAGTGCCTTCCCAAGGGGTCACCGACCCCTTTTCCTTCCCAACCTCCGAATAACGACATGAGTCTCAAGTTGGATATAATTGGCCACAGCGGCCTTTATTATAATCAAACAAAACATATAACCATAAAATGAGCTGGGAAGGGGTCCTTAAAGCTAAAAGTCTGGTGTCACCCATAGTATAAACAAGTGGACAAGAGACCAACCGTAGATTACTCTCAGCCGTTACCCCACAGGCTCGAGAGCACCGAAATACCCCGAAGGGTTACCATTGTCCACTTCCAACTAAGGAATCTGGCCCACCGTTACCAAGATTCCCCCAAATCACCAGACCCGCAACCAAAACTTATACCAACTGGAGAATCCGTATCCCGACGGACCCACCAGGCCAATTTAGCACCAACTCCAAGGACCCCTCCCCCCACCTACAGCCACTATGACCCAAAACAGAAAAACCAAACCACACCCTTGAACACAAAATAAAGGGAGGGCGGGCGGGACTGCTCACGAGTCCACAGAGCGGGAAGTGAACCACTCCTCCCCCCCGCTCCCACCATACCCCTCACCAGCAAGTTAACCCTCCCCCAGGAACGAACCCCACGCCCCCCTTTCCCCTGCTCCAAACCCCCTGTCATGGCGGCTTCCACGTACGCCGCCCGGGGGAGGGGGCGGGCGGCTCGCTCCAGCCTGTCTTTACATTAGTGATCCTGAGTTACATCCTGTATTACACTCCAGAGCTGCGTTCACTATTCTGCTGGTGCAGTCACTGGGTACATACATTACATTACTGATCCTGAGTTACATCTTGTATTACACTCCAGAGCTGGCTCACTATTCTGCTGGTGCAGTCACTGGGTACATACATTACATTACTGATCCTGAGTCACATCCTGTATTATACCCCAGAGCTGCACTCACTATTCTGCTGGTGCAGTCACTGTGTACATACATTACATTTCTGATCCTGAGTTACATTCTGTATTACACTCCAGAGCTGCGCTCACTATTCTGCTGGTGCAGTCACTGGGTACATACATTACATTACTGATCCTGAGTCACATCCTGTATTATACCCCAGAGCTGCACTCACTATTCTGCTGGTGCAGTCACTGTGTACATACATTACATTACTGATCCTGAGTTACATCCTATATTATACCCCAGAGCTGCACTCATTATTCTGTTTGTGGGGTCACTGTACACATACATTATATTACTGATCCTGAGTTATAGGCTGTCGTCACACTAGCAGTATTTGGTCAGTATTTTACATCAGTATTTGAAAGCCAAAACCAGGAGTGGAACAATTAGAGGAAAAGTATAATGGAATGACATGCACCACTTCTGCATTTATCACCCACTCCTGGTTTTGACTTACAAATACTGATGTAAAATACTGACCAAATACTGCTAGTGTGACGGCAGCCATACCCTATATTATTCTCCAGAGCTGCACTCAGTATTCTGCTGGTGCAGTCACTGTGTACATACATTACATTACTTATCCTGTACAGATCCTGAGTTATATCTGGTATTAGGCTATGTTCACACATTCCTGATTTCCCTCCTTTTTTTTCAGGACTAAAAACCGCAGCTCTTGGCAGAAAACGCAGGTCCTTTTTTGGGGGCTTTTTTGGTGCGTTTTTTGATGCTTTTTTTATGCAGTTTTCTATGCAGAGTCTGTGTGTTTTCTAGGAAGTTTTTTAGGGTTAAAATGGCTGAAAATACCCTAACCCTACCCCTAACCCTACCCCTAACCCTAACCCTACCCCTAACCCTATTCTAACCTTAGTGGAAAAAAAAAATTCTTAATTTTTTTATTGTCCCTACCTATGGGGGTGACAAAGGGGGGGGGGGGTCATTTACTATTTTTTTTATTTTGATCACTGAGATAGGTTATATCTCAGTGATCAAAATGCACTTTGGAATGAATCTGCCGGCCGGCAGATTCGGCGGGCGCACTGCGCATGCGCCCGCCATTTTGCAAGATGGCGGCGCCCAGGGAGAAGACGGCCGGACGGACACCGGGAGGCCGGGTAAGTATAAGGGGGGGAGATGAGGGCACGGGGGGGGGCGTCGGAGCACGGGGGGGTGGCATCGGAGCATGGGGGGGTGGGATTGGGGCACGGGGGACAGCCAAACTGCAGCGGTTCTGCACCACAAACCGCAGTAAAACCCGCAGATATATTTTTCATCTGCGGGTTTTACTGCGGGTTTGACCTCACAATGGAGGTCAATGGGTGCAGAACCGCTGCAGTTCCGCAAAAAGAAGTGACATGGTACTTCTTTTTTACCGCGGCTATTCAGCGCGGCTTTTTTCGCGATTTTCCGCAATGTGGGCACAGCAGTTCCTGTTTTCCATAGGGTACATTGTAATGTACCCTGCATGGAAAACAGCTGCGGACCCGCAGCGGGAAAATCGCGGCGATTCCGCATGAAAAAAAGGATGGTGTGAACATGGCCTTACACTCCAGAGCTGCACTCACTATTCTGCTGGTGCAGTCACTGTGTACATACATTACATTACTGATCCTGCACTGATCCTGAGTTGCATCCTGTATTATACTCCAGAGCTGCACTCAGTATTCTGCTGGTGCAGTCACTGTGTGCATACATTACACTACTGATCCTGAGTTACATCCTGTGTTATACCCCAGAGCTGCACTCACTATTCTGCTGGTGGAGTCACTGTGTGCATACATTACATTACTGATGCTGAGTTAGATCTTATATTATACCCCAGAGCTGCACTCACACTTCTGCTATTTACAGGCTGTACCTGGTATGATATTCATCATGGGTGCAGGTTACTTGCTCAGTATGGTTTTGCAGATGAAAATGAACTTGTTATTATTGTAACGGTACAATTAAGTTATGATTGCAGTGTGAACATGGACTTTTTAGTGGGACATTTTTATGATATAATGAGACTTCTTCCCATTGCACAGAGAGATTATTCTATCAATTCCAAAATTTTCCATGTCCGGAGAGCTAGATCTTGTGAAGGAACTAGAACAATTGGGTATGAAAGAGCTATTTTCTGACCACGCCGACCTATCCGGGATTACGGGAGACTCCAGGCTAAAATTGTCAAAGGTAAAATTAATTTTGGGTTTCAGCAAAGAATCATTTTCAGGGGCTGAATCTCCTTAATGAGACCGTCTG
Source organism: Ranitomeya imitator (assembly GCF_032444005.1). Classification (NCBI taxonomy): domain Eukaryota; kingdom Metazoa; phylum Chordata; class Amphibia; order Anura; family Dendrobatidae; genus Ranitomeya; species Ranitomeya imitator. Next base: position 784,808,726 of record NC_091282.1, on the reverse strand, counting down.
GAATCACATTGGCAATGCTCCATGGGGAAAATTATGCAAATTAGTTCATCCCTCCCAACGTTTTTTAGTCAAAAAAGGCAATTTTATTAAAATAAATTGTCCAAAGATTTACGCATCATTTCTCGAGCAGCACAAGGAAAGGTCAGTTGCCTTCTCTGGTCATTGCAACTGATTCTTGTGGGACTTGTGGGAGGGAATGTTCCTAAGGGCTCCTTTCCATTTGCGAGAAACACCTCCGTGTCTCGCATGTGAAAACCAAGCTATGGCGCCAGCACTTGGGAGCGGAGAGTGCGGCTGCATAGCAATACATGGAGCCGCACGCTCCGCTCCCAAGTGCCGGCGCCAGAGCTTTGTTTTCACATGCGAGACACGGACCTTTATCTCGCAAGTGGAAAGGAGCCCTAATATGACCACTTTTAAAGACTCAATAAGAGAGCAGGTGACCTACATTTTATGACTTTTCTGCTCTCAACCTCTGTAGGCTGTCCATAAAGCCGTGCTGCAAGTGGATGAGGAGGGAACAGAAGCCGCTGCTGCCACGGCCATTGGGATAACGAAGCTCAGTTCTTCACCACACATCAAATTTGACCGACCGTTCTTAATCTCCATCCATAACAAGGATATTGCTAATGATATATTTAGCGGAAGAGTGATGAACCCAACAAAATAGAACGAGATCCAACACGTTTGTCACACAATAAAGCGCTGTGCCTACTCTCTGTGGTGTTCTTACTCTAGTCTTGTGTTTTCAGGGTTACGGCAGCTGCACTGATAACATGATGTACTGTACATCCCTCCATTACTGCTGCCGCCAATTACTGTCCATAGCTGTCACTCATTATACATGAGAGTCCAATGATTGACTGCAGTGGTCACATGGATGTTAGTGGTAAGTGGCAGCTGCAGGAAGTATGTAGACACCAGTGGAGGGGCACTGGCCAGAAAAGTAGTCAATAGGTTGAGTACAGGATTTTTTGTTGGATATCACCTATATCTTGTTAGCAGGGCTGGTTTTACACCAAGTGGGGCCGTGTGCAAAAAAAACATAGTAGGGCCCTAAATTCTCATATATTACACACAAAACATTTAGGTTGCATTGACTTGCACTGAGTTCGGACTGCAAAACGAGCATAACAGACAATATTGCAGTCATTTGATGCTCGTTTACTGGTCTCTTTACACAAGATGACAAGTTATGGGCAGAGAAAAATCATCAGTAGATCAATCTGTCCCCATAAAGTATCATGTTAGCAGCAGCACATCGGCAGTTCGCACTGAGCGATATTCCACCAAAAACCATCCAGTGGCTCAATGAATGAGCAGCATTTTGCTCGTTTGTTGGTTGTTTGATGTCATGTTTACAGCTATAAACTGTTGTCTGTGCAGTTGGGATTTATAAGTGGATGCTACATACACATGTAAAAGGCCAGACCAGGGCAGGTGTCATGGCTGAGTTTCTTCGGGGAAAAGTAACCTGGCCTTCCCTTACAGTTGACTCACATTTCCCTTGTACTGTACTTACCTCTTCATTCCTGGCGCCGATGGGGCCTACACAGTCCAAGTATAGTTCAAATTCAAAACTTTACTTTCGGACCTTCGCAGCACATCCAGATATATTCCATCAACAACAATAGTTTCCATGGTACATGATATTGCATCTTGCCCTTCTCTTCTCTCCCTGTCACACGGCTCAAAATCAGGTTGTACCACACTGTATGTTTTCCCGGCATACTCGTTGTGTACGCTTACTGTATACAGGGGGTCCTTGAACCGTTTCACCCCAGCACCAAGGGAGTCCACCAATGCTAGCAACCTCCACATACTGAGTGACCCGCCCGTCTGTCCTGCAGTGCAGTCTTTTCTGGGGAACTCAATCCCCTGTTTCTGAGGAACTCTACCTCCTCTCTTCTTCAGCTATCACTTCGTTAGCTGGCAAGCTGTTTCAGGATGGCTGGACACTTCACTGCAACATTATGAGGCTTTGGGTAGCTCGAGAATGTCGCCCAGCCGAGCACTAACTGACTGTAGTCCAGGAAATCCAGCTACTTTATTCCCCAACTAACCCCCCATGATATCTATTTACAGGGAGAAAGTCAGTACTATAATGCCCCACATCTAGTGGCTAAAAATGATTACTACAAGACTTTCCCTCTTAACACACTTGCATAACATAACATACATATAGCATATCACAAATACATGGCAGTAAACGATTCTTAAAGTGGCAGTCTTTTTATCCCCTTACACTCACAGAGTATGTGACACACATAGCACACAAGCAAGTATACACCAATCACATACATGCGCACACATATATTTATACACAGAACACATACAAATATTTATAAACAGAGCACATACATACAGACTAGTGATGGGCGAGAACTAAAATGCTCGGGTGCTCATTGCTCGAGTCCAGCAAATTGGAATGCTCAGGTACTCGACCCGAGCAACAAGCCCAATGTAAGTCTATGGGAAATTCGAGCATTTTTACCGCCCCACCCCGGTGGTCTGCAGATGGACTAATATTTGCGGAAATCGATGGGAACAGTGCTCAAATGACATGGGAACAGCATGGGGAAGACCAATGGAAGCATTTCTGACTCCTAGGTCACTGCTATGAACAATGTTGACAGAGTCTTATGCCACTTTTACAGACTCATAATAAAACATAAAAAAAGGATACCAAAATAGATTTTCCTGAGAAATATGTTAAGGAACATGCTTTCCAGGGTAAGGACTTGTATATAAGGCAAAATAAGTAACCAAAAACAAAAATTCTCCTCCACCACTTGGGCTATGTTCACACGCAGCGTTTTTGAGGCGTTTTTCAACTTTAGCATTGCTTTCAACCAAGACAAATGCATTCACTGGGAAATGTTATTTTACAACCTTATCTGGCTATGTGGTGTGTAACACATCAGACACATCCTGTTTCATTTATGAAGGAGGGACTCTGAATGTCACAAAGCCTATTTTTATAGGGCCATCAGGTGGCCATTACTATTCTTAAATGGCTAGCAGTCAGCCCTCACTATTCTTAGAGAGCCATCAGCCGACTATGATTTGTTGTTCCCATTATTAAACAGTGAGTCTCCTATACTATTTTTGCGTATGCAGTGAGTGGCAGGGCTGCCCAAAATTTTGACACACACAAATATCCCTTTGAAGAGACATACAGGAGAGCCTCCTGAAAGCAATGTTCCCATTATTAGGAAGTGGATCTCCCATACTGTTTGCCTATGCAGTGGATCAACAGCTGCCAGAAATTTGGAGGAACTCCAATGCCCCTTGGAAGAGACGCAGAGGTCAGAGGGACTTCTGAAAGCAATGTTTCCATTATAAGGAAGTTGGTACTCCCATACTGTTTGCGCATGAAGTGAATGCTACGAGTTCATAGACACCTAACATGTCTAGGTTATTTTTTACCTAAGTGGTGAAAAAAAATTCCAAACTTTGCTTAAAAAAAAAAAAATTGCGCCATTTTCCAATACTCGTAGCGTCTCCATTTTTCATGATCTGGGGTCAGTTGAGGGCTTATTTTTTGTGTGCCGAGATGATGTTTTTAATGATAGCATTTTGTTGCAGATACGTTCTTTTGATCGCCCGTTATTGCATTTTAATGCAATGTCGCGGTGACCAAAAAAACCTAATTCTGGCGTTTCGCATTTTTTTCTCGCTACGCCATTTAGTGATCAGGTTAATGCTTTTTTTTAATTGATAGATCGGGCGATTCTAAGCGCGGCGATACCAAATATGTGTAGATTTGATTTTTTTTTTAATTCATTTATTTTGATTGGGGCGAAAGGGGGGTGATTTAAACTTTTATATTTTTTTTATTTTTTTCACATTTTTTTTAACTTTTTTTTTAACTTTTGCCATGCTTCAATAGCCTCCATGGGAGGCTAGAAGCAGGCATAGCACGATCGGCTCTGCTGCATAGCAGCGATCATTAGATCGCTGCTATGTAGCAGAATTGCACGTGTGCTGTGAGCGCCGACTACAGGGTGGCGCTCACAGCTGCCGGGGATCAGTAACCATAGAGGTCTCAAGGACCTCTATGGTTACTATTCTGAAGCATCGCCGACCTCCGATCATGTGACGGGGGTCGGCGATGCGATCATTTTCGGCCGCCCGGCCGGAAGTGGTAGTTAAATGCCGCTGTCTGCGTTTGACAGCGGCATTTAACTAGTTAATAGGTACGGGCAGATCGCGATTCTGCCCGCGCCTATTACGGGCACATGTCAGCTGTTCAAAACAGCTGACATGTCCTGGCTTTGATGCGGGCTCACCGCGGAGCCCTGCATCAAAGCAGGGGATCTGACCTCGGACGTACTATCCCATCCGAGGTCAGAAAGGGGTTAATATTAGACAGTTTTGTATTATCTCCCCCATTGTGTACACTTTTAAAAAGTGAAATTATGATGTGGATTTTATATGTAAAGTTTTTTTTTGCTGCGCAAGTGTAAAGATTTTTTTTTGCCGGCACTGTATATTCCTAAAGAGCCACCAAAAGGTCGTGTTGTCAGGATTTCCTTAGTATTACCCAGGTGATGGACTTGTTGCCTGGTGCAGGCTCTGCAGCTATCACCTGAGCAATACTAAGGAAATCCTGAAAACCTGACCTGTTGGTTGCTCTTTAGGACTGGAGTTGGGGAACATTGCTGTACAATAAATAAACTATTAGCATCCTTGAAATAAGAGGGTGAGGTGATGAACTCTCATACCTAATCACAAGTTCCAAACCCTGTTTTACAAGCACCTCCACAAACCTAATGCCTGTGTGACAATTTCCTCTACCAACAGGGTTCTGAAGGCAATCAGCAGAGATGAGGTACGGACCAGGAATCATCAGGAATAGCAGGAAGCATCAGGAATAGCAGAAATGAGGGTACGGATTTTAGGGACACTGCGGCTTATGCCGCTGTCCCCTGACTGCTGCACCTCCCCCCCCCCACTCTGGTATTACGGAGATCTCCCTTTAAGTGAAGCCAAAATGAATATGGGGTTAACTCCCCGGGAGGGGGCGTGGCTTATCCCCTGCTCTTGGCGCCGGGAAGCGCTGAAGCCACATCCGTCCCTGGACCCGGACCTGTTTGGGCTGCCGGATTATGGACCCGCTGGAGAGTGCGGTAAGGGATAGGATCGGCAGGGAAGGCAGCGCTTGGTTAGCAGCTTTGCTGACCGGGAGCGACTCCTTCCCTGCCATGGTGCAGGCGGCGCCGCCGGAGGGTCGGCGCTGTCGCAGAGCCACCCGACCTCCGGCACGGCTGAGCCCGCCAGTACATTCAAAGAAGAGCACGCGCAGCTCTCGTGCGCGCGCCTCTTCTGCTCTGGGCGCCAGGGAGAGTGGGGGAAGCGCTTTGCAGCAGGTGGGGGAGACACAGGGGACGGCGTTGAGCGATATAAGCTTTATACCCCCTTCTGCCCCGGGCACACTGAGAGGGAGTTCAAGTCTGCAAGCGCCAGCAGTGTCAGCCGGAGCTGTGCAATTAGTTAGAAACAGCATGGGGGGGGGGTCCAGGGAACGTCTGCTTCCTCACAGGACTCAGGCACAGCAGGAAGGGAGACTGAGGCTCCGCAGGGAGGCATTCCTCCACTTTCAAGGAGCACGGAGGAAGCTATTGCCAATATGGACAGGAGCAAGGACACGGCAGCCGTAGCGCAGCAGAACATGGGATCACTGTTGTGATAGGCAATTCAGTATCACAATGGACATAGCAGTCAGAGCACATACAGTGATCTGACAATAACCCAAAATAATAGAACGAGCTCTGAGACGTGTGAACTCTGCAGACCGCAATCCCTAATCCTCTCCAAACAACACTAGAGGCAGCCGTGGATTGCGCCTAACTCTGCCTATGCAACTCGGCACAGCCTGAGAAACTAACTAGCCTGAAGATAGAAAATAAGCCTACCTTGCCTCAGAGAAATACCCCAAAGGAAAAGGCAGCCCCCCACATACAATGACTGTGAGTTCAGATGAAAGACAAACGTAGGGATGAAATAGATTCAGCAAAGTGAGGCCCGACTTTCTTAACAGAGCGAGGATAGGAAAGATAACTTTGCGGTCTACACAAAACCCTAAAGAAAACCACGCAAAGGGGGCAAAAAGGCCCTTCGTACCGAACTAACGGCACGGAGGTACACCCTTTGCGTCCCAGGGCTTTCAGCAAAACAATTAGACAAGCTGGATAGAAAAAATAGCAAACAAATAGCAAAGAAGAACTTAGCTATGCAGAGGAGCAGGCCACAGGAATGATCCAGGGAAAAACAAGTCCAACACTGGAACATTGACAGGAAGCATGGATCAAAGCATTAGGTGGAGTTAAGTAGAGAAGCACCTAACGACCTCACCAGATCACCTGAGGGAGGAAACTCAGAAGCCGCAGTACCACTTTCCTCCACAAACGGAAGCTCCCAGAGAGAATCAGCCGAAGTACCACTTGTGACCACAGGAGGGAGCTCTGCCACAGAATTCACAACAGTACCCCCCCCCCTTGAGGAAGGGTCACCGAACCCTCACCAGAGCCCCCAGGCCGACCAGGATGAGCCACATGAAAGGCACGAACAAGATCGGGAGCATGGACATCAGAGGCAAAAACCCAGGAATTATCTTCCTGAGCATAACCCTTCCATTTAACCAGATACTGGAGTTTCCGTCTTGAAACACGAGAATCCAAAATCTTCTCCACAATATACTCCAATTCCCCCTCCACCAAAACCGGGGCAGGAGGGTCAACAGATGGAACCATAGGTGCCACGTATCTCCGCAACAATGACCTATGGAATACGTTATGTATGGAAAAAGAATCTGGGAGGGTCAGACGAAAAGACACAGGATTAAGAACCTCAGAAATCCTATACGGACCAATGAAACGAGGTTTAAACTTAGGAGAGGAAACCTTCATAGGAATATGACGAGAAGATAACCAAACCAGATCCCCAACACGAAGTCGGGGACCCACACGGCGTCTGCGATTAGCGAAACGTTGAGCCTTCTCCTGGGACAAGGTCAAATTGTCCACTACATGAGTCCAAATCTGCTGCAACCTGTCCACCACAGTATCCACACCAGGACAGTCCGAAGACTCAACCTATCCTGAAGAGAAACGAGGATGGAACCCAGAATTGCAGAAAAATGGTGAAACCAAGGTAGCCGAGCTGGCCCGATTATTAAGGGCGAACTCAGCCAAAGGCAAGAAGGACACCCAGTCATCCTGATCGGCAGAAACAAAGCATCTCAGATAGGTTTCCAAGGTCTGATTGGTTCGTTCGGTCTGGCCATTAGTCTGAGGATGGAAAGCCGAGGAAAAAGACAAGTCAATGCCCATCCTACCACAAAAGGCTCGCCAAAACCTCGAAACAAACTGGGATCCTCTGTCAGAAACGATATTCTCTGGAATGCCATGCAAACGAACCACATGCTGGAAGAACAATGGCACCAAATCAGAGGAGGAAGGCAATTTAGACAAGGGTACCAGATGGACCATCTTAGAAAAGCGATCACAGACCCCCCAAATGACTGACATCTTTTGAGAAACGGGAAGATCTGAAATAAAATCCATAGAGATATGTGTCCAAGGCCTCTTCGGGACCGGCAAGGGCAAAAGCAACCCACTGGCACGAGAACAGCAGGGCTTAGCCCGAGCACAAATCCCACAGGACTGCACAAAAGTACGCACATCCCGCGACAGAGATGGCCACCAAAAGCATCTAGCCACTAACTCTCTGGTACCAAAGATTCCAGGATGACCAGCCAACACCGAACAATGAACCTCAGAGATAACTTTATTCGTCCACCTATCAGGGACAAACAGTTTCTCCGCTGGACAACGATCAGGTTTATTAGCCTGAAATTTTTGCAGCACCCGCCGCAAATCAGGGGAGATGGCAGACACAATTACTCCTTCCTTGAGGATACTCGCCGGCTCAGATAACCCCGGAGAGTCGGGCACAAAACTCCTAGACAGAGCATCCGCCTTCACATTTTTAGAGCCCGGAAGGTACGAAATCACAAAGTCAAAACGGGCAAAAAACAGCGACCAACGAGCCTGTCTAGGATTCAAACGCTTAGCAGACTCGAGATAAGTCAAGTTCTTATGATCAGTCAATACCACCACGCGATGCTTAGCTCCTTCAAGCCAATGACGCCACTCCTCGAATGCCCACTTCATGGCCAGCAACTCTCGGTTGCCCACATCATAATTTCGCTCAGCAGGCGAAAACTTCCTGGAAAAAAAAGCGCATGGTTTCATCACTGAGCAATCAGAACCTCTCTGCGACAAAACAGCCCCTGCTCCAATCTCAGAAGCATCAACCTCGAACTGGAACGGAAGAGAAACATCTGGTTGACACAACACAGGGGCAGAAGAAAAACGACGCTTCAACTCTTGAAAAGCTTCCACAGCAGCAGAAGACCAATTGACCAAATCAGCACCCTTCTTGGTCAAATCGGTCAATGGTTTGGCAATACTAGAAAAATTGCAGTTGAAGCGACGATAAAAATTAGCAAAGCCCAGGAACTTTTGCAGACTTTTCAGAGATGTCGGCTGAGTCCAATCATGGATGGCTTGGACCTTAACAGGATCCATCTCGATAGTAGAAGGGGAAAAGATGAACCCCAAAAATGAAACCTTCTGCACACCAAAGAGACACTTTGATCCCTTCACAAACAAAGAATTAGCACGCAGGACCTGAAAAACCGTTCTGACCTGCTTCACATGAGACTCCCAATCATCCGAGAAGATCAAAATGTCATCCAAGTACACAATCAGGAATTTATCCAGGTACTCTCGGAAGATGTCATGCATAAAGGACTGAAACACTGATGGAGCATTGGCAAATCCGAATGGCATCACTAGATACTCAAAATGACCCTCGGGCGTATTAAATGCAGTTTTCCATTCATCGCCTCGCCTGATTCGCACCAGATTATACGCACCACGAAGATCTATCTTGGTGAACCAACTAGCCCCCTTAATCCGAGCAAACAAATCAGATAACAATGGCAAGGGGTACTGAAATTTAACAGTGATCTTATTAAGAAGGCGGCAATCTATACAAGGTCTCAGCGAACCATCCTTCTTGGCTACAAAAATGAACCCTGCTCCTAATGGCGACGATGACGGGCGAATATGCCCCTTCTCCAGGGATTCCTTCACATAACTGCGCATAGCGGTGTGCTCAGGCACGGATAAATTAAACAGTCGACCTTTTGGGAATTTACTACCAGGAATCAAATTGATAGCACAATCACAATCCCTATGTGGAGGTAGGGCATCGGACTTGGGCTCATCAAATACATCCCGGTAATCAGACAAGAACTCTGGAACCTCAGAAGGGGTGGATGACGAAATTGACAGAAATGGAACATCACCATGTACCCCCTGACAACCCCAGCTGGACACCGACATGGATTTCCAATCCAATACTGGATTATGGGCTTGTAGCCATGGCAACCCCAACACGACCACATCATGCAGATTATGCAACACCAGAAAGCGAATAACCTCCTGATGTGCAGGAGCCATGCACATGGTCAGCTGGGTCCAGTATTGAGGCTTATTCTTGGCCAAAGGCGTAGCATCAATTCCTCTCAATGGAATAGGACACTGCAAGGGCTCCAAGAAAAACCCACAATGCTTAGCATATTCCAAGTCCATCAAATTCAGGGCAGCGCCTGAATCCACAAACGCCATGACAGAATACGATGACAAAGAGCAGATCAAGGTAACGGACAGAAGAAATTTTGACAGTACTGTACCAATGGTGGCAGACCTAGCGAACCGCTTAGTGCGCTTAGGACAATCAGAGAAAGCATGAGTGGAATCACCACAGTAGAAACACAGCCCATTCAGACGTCTGTGTTCTTGCCGTTCAACTCTGGTCACAGTCCTATCGCACTGCATAGACTTAGGTTTAATCTCAGGTAATACCGCCAAATGGTGCACAGATTTACGCTCACGCAAGCGTCGACCGATCTGAATGGCCAAAGACATAGACTCATTCAAACCAGCAGGCATAGGAAATCCCACCATGACATCCTTAAGGGCTTCAGAGAGACCCTTTCTGAATATAGCTGCCAGCGCAGATTCATTCCATTAAGTGAGAACGGACCACTTTCTAAATTTCTGACAATATACCTCTATCTCATCCTGAGCCTGACAAAGAGCCAGCAATTTTTTTTCTGCCTGATCCACTGAATTAGGCTCATCGTACAGCAATCCAAGCGCCAGGAAAAACGCATCGATATTACTTAATGCAGGATCTCCTGACGCAAGAGAAAATGCCCAGTCCTGAGGGTCGCCACGCAAAATAGAAATGACGATTCTAACCTGTTGAACTGGGTCACCAGAGGAGCGAGGTTTCAAAGCCAGAAATAGTTTACAATTATTTTTGAAACTCAGAAATTTAGTTCTATCTCCAAAAAACAAATCTGGAATATGAATTCTCGGTTCTAACAAAGAATTCTGAACCACAAAATCTTGAATATTTTGAACTCTTGCCGTGAGCTGATCCACACATGAAGACAGACCTTTAATGTCCATTGCTACACCTGTGTCCTGAACCACCCAAATGTCTAGGGGAAAAAAAAGGCAAAACACAGTGCAAAGAAAAAAAAATGGTCTCAGAACTTCTTTTTTCCCTCTATTGAGAATCATTAGCACTTTTGGCTTCCTGTACTGTTGTGATAGGCAATTCAGTATCACAATGGACATAGCGGTCAGAGCACATACAGTGATCTGACAATAACCCAAAATAATAGAACGAGCTCTGAGACGTGGGAACTCTGCAGACCGCAATCCCTAATCCTCTCCAAACAACACTAGAGGCAGCCGTGGATTGCGCCTAACTCTGCCTATGCAACTCGGCACAGCCTGAGAAACTAACTAGCCTGAAGATAGAAAATAAGCCTACCTTGCCTCAGAGAAATACCCCAAAGGAAAAGGCAGCCCCCCACATATAATGACTGTGAGTTAAGATGAAAGACAAACCTAGGGATGAAATAGATTCAGCAAAGTGAGGCCCGACTTTCTTAACAGAGCGAGGATAGGAAAGATAACTTTGCGGTCTACACAAAACCCTAAAGAAAACCACGCAAAGGGGCAAAAAGACCCTCCGTACCGAACTAACGGCACGGAGGTACACCCTTTGCGTCCCAGAGCTTCCAGCAAAACAATTAGACAAGCTGGATAGAAAAAATAGCAAACAAATAGCAAAAAAGAACTTAGCTATGCAGAGGAGCAGGCCACAGGAATGATCCAGGGAAAAACAAGTCCAACACTGGAACATTGACAGGAAGCATGGATCAAAGCATTAGGTGGAGTTAAGTAGAGAAGCACCTAACGACCTCACCAGATCATCTGAGGGAGGAAACTCAGAAGCCGCAGTACCACTTTCCTCCACAAACAGAAGCTCCCAGAGAGAATCAGCCGAAGTACCACTTGTGACCACAGGAGGGAGCTCTGCCACAGAATTCACAACAGATCACATCACATAATATTAGCACAAGGTCAGCATAGTGCATACACACAGGCTAGTTTAGGGGGCGAATCACAGTTTCCACCTTACCCACTCATCTTTAGTACCCCGTATTCGCAAATACCAGGCGGGCAAATTACTCCCTCTCAAGCGGCAGTAGTTGAACACCAGGACGCCTCAACTTCACGATCACGGATGGCAACCGGTGCTCGTGCCCCAATTCAGGGTGCTGGCATCCGGGTCTGGACAATAGACAGAGTGCGGGTATCCGCTCCGCGCGCAGATCATCATCGGCATCATCGTCATCCCCCAGAGAGCATCGCAGAAGTGGACATAGGAAGCGCGACCGTCACGTTAGCAAACAGCGTTCGTATAGATCTAGGTCCAGCCAGCGTAGTAGACGGTCTAGAGCCTCGCGGTGGCGCTCGCCTTCTTCATCCGGTAGTTCTTCAGGCAGGTCACACAGGCGGGAGTCTTCTCGTCGTAGGTCTATACATCGCATGGAGCGTCAAGGTCCGATGACTCCCGCGGCACGGGAAGCAAGCTGTCCGGATACCGGTGCACCGATTGGTGAGTACCCCTTTATCGGGGCATGGGGAGGGGAGAGAGCCTACACCAACCTTTCAGATACAGTAGCCAATACAATCACAGGAAACAGGATTTATGTCAATCCAAAATTGCTACAACCAGCGGGATTGTCCAGGCAGCCCCCTCCTCCCCGCCCGGATGTGTATAAAGATGGCCTATTCTGTGGAGTCCCTCCTTTAGGGGCCCACTTGGATAGCGCCATTAAGGAACAAATTTGGGCCAATGATTTCATTGACATATGGTCTCTGGTTTCCACGGATCAGCACTCGGTTGATAGAGAGAGGCGGTTGGGTGATAAAACATATGAGCGCAAGCCAAAAGTTGCAAAAACCATTAATAACTGGTTGCAAGCTTTTGCGGTTCTGGGATGTGTTATGGGGGAAAGGCACCCCGAAAGGTGCTCCGAGCTATTTATATACTTAGATAGCATCTATAATTCCTATAAGGCACATGGGGGATCAGCATGGTGGAAATATGATGAAGATTTCCGCCGTCGATTGGCCGCCAATCCTCAATTGGGCTGGGGTATGAAAGCCACGGATTCGTGGCTCCGCTTGATGATGGCTCAGAGAACAACCCAATCCTTTCACGGGCCCGCTGCCGGGTCCAATAACAACGCTGCAGCAACAGCCATTCGTAGACCAGGTTCGTGCTGGTTATTTAACGAAGGGCACTGTAAGTTCTATGGGCTCTGCAAATATAGACATGAGTGTTCATCATGCGGAGGCCCCCACCCAGTGGCAAAATGCACACGTCCGCCCCAAAAAGCTATCTCCGGAAAAAAACCCTCTACAGGTGAGGTTAACGACGCCGGTGAGCGTAAAAAGAATGGGGCCATGGCTGGACAAATACCCCAATAAGTCGGCCGCGGCCCAGCTGCATGTCGGTTTCTCCTTTGGTTTTTTCATCCCGTTTAATTGGTCACCAGAACCACCCAACGTATTAGCAGAGAAGCTGGGGAAGGAAATCAGGTTGGGTCGTTTTCGTGGTCCTTTCAATTCCCCCCCTTTCCCTAACTTACGTGTTTCACCCCTGGGTATAGTCCCCAAAAAAGAAGTAGGTAAATACCGATTAATTCATCATCTTTCATACCCCAAGGGTATGTCTGTCAACGATGGTATACCCAGTGATGAAACAGCCGTCACTTATATTTCATTTGACAAAGCGGTTGACCTCGTCAGAAATGCTGGCCCGGGGGCCCTTATGGCCAAACCGGACATAGAATCTGCTTTCCGGCTGCTCCCGGTACACCCGGATTGTCACCACCTACTTGGGGCTAAATTTGTGGATCTATACTATTACGACACATGTCTTCCCATGGAGTGTTCAATTTCCTGTTTTTATTTTGAGTTATTTAGCACGTTTTTAGAATGGGTCGCTCGCAAGATTACCCGGCTAACCGCCATCACGCATTATCTTGATGACTTTTTGATAGTCGGGCCAGCGGGCTCAGACGTATGTGCCACAGCCCTTGCCCAATTCAAAGATGCCATGGCACATTTTGGGGTCCCACTTTCCCCCGAGAAGACGATAGGGCCAGTATCAGTGATCACATTCCTCGGGATCGAAATCGACTCGGTCGCCATGGAATTTAGGTTGCCAAAGGAGAAAATTGACAAGCTGCTGGATCTCATCAGCGGATGTATCTCAGTTGGTAAGGTCACATTAACACAATTGCAGTCTCTGCTTGGCTCCTTAAATTTTGCCTGTAGGGTCATGCCAACGGGCAGGATCTTCTCGCGCAGATTGATGTTAGCCACGAGAGGGGTGAGTCAAAGACATCATAGAATCAGGATTACAGCACAGCTATGTTCCGATTTAAAGGGACACTGTCACCTGGATTTGGAGGGAACAATCTTCAGCCATGGAGGCGGGGTTTTTGGGATTTTTGATTCACCCTTTCCTTACCCGCTGGCTGCATGCTGGCTCCAATATTGGATTGAAGTTCATTCTCTGTCCTCCGTAGTACATGCCTGCACAAGGTGCAATCTTGTCTTGCGCAGGCGTGTACTATGGAGGACAGAGAATGAACTTCAATCCAATATTGCAGCCAGCATGCAGCCAGCGGGTAAGGAAAGGATGAATCAAAAACCCAAAACCCCCGCCTCCATGGCTGAAGATTGTTCCCTCCAAATCCAGGTGACAGTGTCCCTTTAAACACATGGAAGCTGTTCCTCAGCAGTTACATTGGTAGGACTTGCTTTCAGGAGACAGAATGCTCTAAGGTGGACATGGGCTTGTTTTTTGCATCGTCTAGTCACACGGGTTTCAGTGTTCGCTTTGGTGACAAATTGTGTACTGCGAATTGGCCTGCTTTCTGGATTTCCAGGAAGTGGAACAAAGATTCTACTTTGATCGAACTTCTTCCTGTGGCAGTTGCCATGGAAGTCTGGGGTCCACAATTGGCTAACAAGCGTATTCGTTTACAACTCGAAAACGTTGGCGGGGCGCATGCCATCAATTATCTAGCATCTCCTTCACCGCTGGTTTTAGACCTGATTAGGTTCATAGTATTAAAATGCTTAACGTTTAATGTTTGGTTCAAAGCGTATGCACTAACCGTCAGCAATGAGAATGTCTATGGTTTATTAACTGGGTTTTACTCGCAGGATTTACTGGGACGGCGCCTTCCTTGGAGGAGGTGGATTGCCCACATTCGATCTGGGATGTCCTGGGGACCTGATGCCATTAATACACTCATCGATAGCCCCGTCGACTTGGAAAGCCTATGGTAAGGCGTGGGAGGAGTGGTGTCTTTTAGCAGATGGCAAACCAGTGGGGTCTTCGGAGGATGCTCGAATGCAGGTGACAATGGCATTTCTATCAAAAATGCATGCCATGGGAGTGTCTGGTTCAGTGGCATGTAACCGCGTGTCTGCGTTAGCGTTCCATTTCAAGCTACAAGGTTGGCCAGATTCCACGAAACACTTCCTAGTCAGTCAGCTACTGAAAGGTTGGCGACGAACGGACAAACACGGTGATAACAGGCGTCCTATCTCCTTTGAATTGCTAGTGAGCTTGGTTAAAGCTGCGGAATCTGTTTGCGATTCTAAATACGAAGCTGCGCTAACGTCGGCGGCTTTTTGCCTAGCATTCTTTGGGGCCATGCGGGTCAGTGAGATTGTTCCTACTGCCCTGAATAAACCTGGTGGCCTTAGGTGAGAAGACATACTAATTTGTGACGATGGTTTAAGAATTAGAATATGCAAATCCAAAACTGATCAGGATGGCAGGGGTACTTGGTTCCCAATATTTGCCATCAACAAGGGCATTTGCCCATTAACGTTAACTAGGAATTACATGCGATTTAGAAAGGATGGTTCCCAATTTTTCATTCATGAGAATGGGCTTCCCCTAGTGTCGGGCCAATTTTTAGCTATTTTGAGACGAACGTTGTCACTATTGGGATTGCCCGCGGCAGAATTTGGGACTCACTCATTCCGGATAGGTGCAGCAACAGAAGCATCTAGAGCGGGTTTATTTGAATCAGAAATTCAAAGGGTGGGTAGATGGAGATCCCGCTGTTTTACTAGATACATCAGGCCTGATTTATTGTTATAAAGTTTTGGTCGTTTTCGGTACCATTATATCCGGGAACAGGTTCGGTATTTCATTGGGGAACTTCCTGGGATTGTCGGGTTATTGGTTCTTGGCTAACTGTACATTTTTATTCCTAGATGGGGTGCGTCCCAGCGTCTGGATAGTGGGCCACTCGTACATTTACTGGGCTGCACGTCGCGCCGAGTTGTGCCCAGGAGGGCGATCTTTGGGATTCAACGATGTCGACGTGATATGGCGTGGCTTGAGAGGCATGATGTGGTCCCAAGTTCTTCCGGAGATTGTTCACATTGCACGGGTGGCTTCATCCCCCACCATTGTAGTAATCCATGCCAGAGGAAATGACCTGGCTTCGTTCCCGCGGGCTGAACTACTTACGCTGATCAGATCGGACATGGACAAGTTCCCGAGTTTCTTCCCGTTGATGCATCTAGTTTGGTCCGAAATAATCCCAAGGCTGGTTTGGCGGGGTGCCAGAGAATTGAATGCTATGGAGAGATCCAGACGCACGCTAAATCAGAGGATATCACAATTCGTAAGATTTAAGAATGGTGTAGTTGTTCGGCACCATCAGCTGGAAGGGGACAATTCCGGTTTTCTGCTTCCAGACGGAGTCCATTTGAACGAGGCGGGCTTAGACATCCTCCTCAATGGTATTAGAGAAGGGGTGGATCAGGCGATGCATTCGTTGGGGGGGTCGTAGCTCTCTATATTCGCTCCTCCTTGGCGGAAGGGTGGAGTTTTGTTGGTGGTGAAGATACCTGCCCGGGAGACCGGATGGCAGTAATCTCCCTACACCCCATTTGTTGGCAGATATTGCCTGTTTTAGCTGCGACCAAAATATTTACCCAAAGGAAAAGATGGAAATGGTATGACTATATTTCCCAATAAAAGTTTTAAAAGTTTTGACAACTGTTGTGTGTTCACTTAATGGGAGCAAACGGTCATGGGTCGTAGCAGTCTTAGGGACACTGCGGCTTATGCCGCTGTCCCCTGACTGCTGCGCCTCCCCCCCCACTCTGGTATTACGGAGATCTCCCTTTAAGTGAAGCCAAAATGAATATGGGGTTAACTCCCCGGGAGGGGGCGTGGCTTATCCCCTGCTCTTGGCACAGGGAAGAGCTGAAGCCACATCTGTCCCTGGACCTGGACCTGTTTCCCGCCCTCCCTCCCCTTTTGTTAGATGTTGATTCAGTTGCAGCTGCGGAAGGGTGGAGTTTTGTTGGTGGTGAAGATACCTGCCCAGGAGACTGGATGGCAGTAATCTCCCTACACCCCATTTGTTGGCAGATATTGCCTGTTTTAGCTGCGACCAAAATATTTACCCAAAGGAAAAGATGGAAATGGTATGACTATATTTCCCAATAAAAGTTTTAAAAGTTTTGACAACTGTTGTGTGTACACTTAATGGGAGCAAACGGTCATGGGTCGTAGCAGTCAGGAAGCATCAGGAATAGCATGAGTTGGTTACCAGGTACCTTGACCTACTAGAGTTGAGGGTGCAGACTGCCCCAGGAATAGCAGGGCTCAGCTACTAGTATATGCTTGGTACAGGATATCACTTGGGAGCAGCTGAGAAAACAATCAGGCTCCTGGATGGTGCAAAGACAAGCGAGAAATGACACTTCACTACAGGAAAGTTCATAGAAGCAGAGTGCACAACTATCCGAATACTGATCCGGCCTCAGTGACACCAGACATACATGCCGGGCTACTGTAGTGCTTGGCACAGACTAGCACAGAGCGAGACGGCCATAGGGGGAAGAGGCAGAAGCCAGCGATGGACCTGAGACAGGTGAGTAGCAATATTGATGTTTAATTGGGTCATATAAGATGTCTGATGGAACAGAATTGGTGACCATATTGAGAACAATAGAAGTGGAAATCAATTGTACAAGGAAAGATAAGAAACTCAGTAACATCTTATCAGAGAAATATACTTCTTTTTCCAATTATGGGCACTCATTTTCCTCCCACTCCCATTTTCCTAAGTGTATGATCTCTCCCAAGACTGGATTCACAGCTACACTGCTAGGTTCTGCTGTGTAATGTCCTCCATGCTGCTGCTGCTTCTGAGCACATGCTACATAGTGGCAGAACAGCAGGAATCCCTCATGTCTGGGTGTACAATACATGAGAGACATTATAGCACCTAGTCTGCTCCGACTAACTCAATGACAGATGAAAATTTGGGTTAGTGCCTGGGAAACGTGTTTACAGTGCAGGACACAAGTGATTTAATGACCAGTGGTAGAAATATTCCTTATTCACACATAACAGCTTATTCTGAACAGTCGCCTAAAGCAGAATATACTGTTTAAGGATTTTGTAATTTTTCCACACCACTTTTGGGCTGAGTTGGCATGCAGCTTTACCTGAGCATCTTGCATCACTGTTTAATCAGTAGAATCAAGGTACAGGACAAAGATTGCTGCACTCTGATTTAAACAAAATCAACCTTGTACTAGTTTGAAAGTAAATATACACATATATACATATTATATATACAGGGAGAGACGGCTTCACATCTCCACTCATCCCAGAGCGGCTGGTGAGTATTACAGCTCAAATTTCTACTTAGTCTTCTGTCCTTACTGTAATTCAAATAATCCCTCCTTCTTGTATTTTATAGAAACAATCAAAGCTTAAGTGTAAAATATTGGAGAGGTAGAGGATAGCGCCTGAGCCTCTGATAAAGCAGGAGGCATATGTGAGACTAATGGCTCTTGGAGACCATGGGATAATCTTACTGATGCTCATTCCCAATTACTGGCCCATGTAATACACATATCTGTGATCACCTGACAATCATTTTGATCAGATGTTTTATGCCGGCATAAAAATAGCAGTTATTGGCAGAACATCGCACTCCTTCACTTTCTTCCTTTCATTTCCAACCTACTAATCTTTAATATTTCTACTTCATATGCTCTCTCTTTTCTTTAATTTTCTTCATGTGTAATTAATCTCCTATTCCTGAATTTCCTCTTCTCTGTTATTCTTCTTGTTTTTCTTACTTTTCATCTACTTTGTGTTTTCTTCTACTCGTCATTATTTTCTTTTATTTTTTTTTCTATTTTTTCTTGCCCTCCTTTATGTTAATTTTCTCTACTGCTTGTTTACTTTGCCCTTTTTTGTTGTCCATTTTTTCTCTTTTACTTCTGCCTACGTTTATTTCTCCTTTTCATTTCCTGCTTATTCTTCTTTATTGATCTTCTTCGCTTCATATTTTTGATTTTTATATTTTTGTCTTATCTTCTGTGTTTTCTTTCTTTCCTTTCTCCACCTCCTTTTCTAGTTCTTCATTCTCTTCTTATTTTTCATGCTTCTACCAATTGTTCTTCTCTTTCTTTATTTCCATTTCTTCTTTTCTTTGTTCTATTTTTAAATTCCATTTCATCTTATATTCTCGCCTGTCCTACTTCTTTTCTTTTCTCCTTTTCCATTTCATCTTCCCTTTTCTCACCTCGTTCTATTTTTCATTTTCACTTCATCTCTCCTTATTTTCTTTTATTTTTCCATTTTGTCTTTCATCTTCCTAATCCTCCTTCTTCTCCTCATTATTCTTCTTTGCGCTCTGAGCTTTTCTTTTTTTACTTCCATTACCTCCTTCTACTTTTCTGCTTTCTTTTCTTCTTTTTTCTTCCTTACCTCCCCTTCTTCTCCTCCATCCATCTTTCTTTTCCTTAACCTTGCAATCCCTAATTCTTCTTCTTCACTTTCACACCTATTTCTAATTTTCGGTAAAGTAGATGGGTACACACAGGCGCTTGTCCACTCAAGAAATGGATATAGAAGAATCTCAGATGCAGCTGGTGATAACAACAGGCTTTGTGAGAACTCCTGGAAAAATGCTAGGCTGTAAAAATAAGTAATGAATCACCGCGCTATGCTGAGATAATAAGAAAATAAGTGACTGAATACTCACTCGATGTGGGGCGTATTCAGGGAATAAATATGAATTTCATCTGGTTGTGGATGACACTGATGAAATAATAATGGTACAAATCATGGAAAACATAATAAAGAAAGGTAGCTGTATGCTAGCATTGTACTCATTATGAAATAGGAGTAGTTACTGGTTAGTTTGAGTAACAGTAGGGATCCCCTAGGAGAAATGATGAATGCAAATAATGCCAGAGGGGCTGGATTCAGAGCGCTTGCTCATGGTGTGCTTACAAAAGCAAGGCTGTGCTTGAAGGAATAACCAGTTGATTGATGAGTGTAACACTCAAATTGTAGCAGATACGTTGGACCATAAATGGCGGACACTTACTGCGGTGTAGGCAGAGGCAGCATGTTTGGATTTTGGGTAATGATGGTCCAATTGATGGAGACACCGGTGTTAAGCACTGAATAGATAATAGCGGTGATTAGAATAGATTTCTCTTACCGCTGGGTAATGCGTGTCGTACGCTTACTTGTGCAGCCGGGTATTGGATGAGCAAGCTCAAAGCTGTTGCTGAGCGGTGAAGACGCTGGCAGACAGTCAGGGCGTGGAAAACGCTGACACCTCGCGTGGGGCGGCGCTTAGGGTTGTGGGGTGGGGCGGAGCTTCTGTGACGTCGCTAGGAAGTGAGGACTGGTGCGCAACGGGGCACAATTCCAACTAGTTTCAAGGGATATCTCCCCTCTTCATCAGGGATGTGCTGAGAGCTGAACACTCCGTCCTTTTATACCAGCTTGCTTAATGATACCAGTGTCTTTCATTAGTAATAATTGATCAATCCTTGATTGGATCATGATCGAATTAGCCATCAATTCACCCAAATTAATTCATGGAATGAATATGTGGGGCCACAGTTACTTGATCCCTTACAGTATACTCCATTATTAATTGCTGGGATGCCGCTCATACCCAGAATCGTAGAAAAAGGGGAATAGAGGACTGTTCTTGAATTGAATTGATCTTTTTTCCATTTTTTCTCACTTATCGTCTCTCTAGTTTGAAAAGTTGCTGTTGTCTTTTATCTCTGCTGTTGAATCTTTTGCTTTCTCTTTGCATTGTTTCTTCTTTGACTCATTACTTTACTTTAGTTCTCCTGGTGTTAGTGAGCTGATCTTCTTACAGACTTTTTCTCCTCTGTATTTTATATCCACACTGGTATTTTTTAATATATTCTTTAGTATATTTTGTAAGAGAACTGAACAGAGAAGTGAACAATCACGTTGATACAAAATGCTACATGTGTACATGCAGAAAACAAGAAAAAGGATTAAAATGTAACAATATAATACAGTACAATTCCACTCAATCATTAACACTGTAAAGGAGTTTTTAAATACTTTTCTCTTTCTTTTAAAGACTTGAATATGTGGAAATTAATAAACACAATGACAGTCACCCTCCACAGGTTCATCTATGCCTTTCCAACACGCTCTAGTCTTTAGTATTTATTCGCTCCAGTTGTAGTTTCCAGATTGCCAGGCACATGACTGCAGCAGCCAATGGCGTTACTAGACCCAGTGATTGGCTGCAGTGGTCACGTGCACTGGAGTCATTACAGTACAACTGCAGTCCCATTGAAGTGGGAGGAGAAGCCGAGGGGCCACAATGGCAAAGGCTTGGTGCTTCAGACTGCCCACTGTACACTGAGCACCTATTTTGCATATTAAAAAAGAAGAATTCCAAAACTAATATAAACAATAACTTTATTTCAAATACCAAAAAACATAATGGGAATAAAAACTAGCACAACGCCCAAAATCCCTAAAGTCAGGGAATGGGTAGATAAAAATCTGGCCTATTGGTTAAAGGGCAAACGGGTGGGAGCGGGATAGAAAACCCTATATGTCCCTGATTACTCCCTGCCTGTCAGCGGAGGTTGGCACCCTCTTGAACGCAATATGGCGCCCCCGCTCGTCGACGGCTAACCCTAAAAGCCCTACAAATCCCTATAATAATGTGGGGATGCCAATACTAATAATGCCTTTGCATACCTAATATCTAGCACCCAGACACACCAAATTGCATATACCACCAAAAAACCAGACAGTAAATCACCAACAATCACTAAGTTAGGAAAGCCCAAACTGACCGTACCAAGCCCTACAGATGTATAAATATCTAGCTCTCCTACTTAATGGCTATTACACCCTCACAAAAACCCTACCCGGTAATACCTGCCTACCAGCGGAGGTTGGCACCCTCTTGGACGCAAAGTGGCGCCCCCGCTCCTTGGCGGCTGTCCCTACTGACCCTTAAACGATCCCTATCAAATGGGGATCCTATAGATAAATAGGTGTCTAGGGGGCTACACTGGTGTGCCTTACCAAACTACCCCTATTACTCGGTCAGACAATAATAAACCACCAAATGACACAAGCACACAGTAGTCTAAAACAGTATAATTGTTAAAGCACACCAGAGTATTTAACAGATATTAACAGCTACGAAGTCGGTATAACAATGACCTCCCCCAGGTAAAGTATTATATAGATAATAGATGCTTATAGCCACAACACTAACTCAGATGATAGAGAGAGATATAGTATTACCTAGGGCACAATCCAACTAATATATAAACATTAAAGCGGTGCCACAATTGTAAAAGTGCAAATAGTGAAATACCAAAAAAACAAACAATTAAAAGACCAGATACACTTATCTGTGTTCAGGTCTCGCCTCTACGCGTTTCCCCCCCATGATATGGTTCCTCAGGAGGCTTATGGGTAAGTCAAAATCCGTGTGCTAAGGAAACATCAGAGATAGGTGCTGTGCCTGGTTGTAGGCATGGGGATAACACTGCCCAAACCACCATTAAATAGCCACCGCCCTTAAGATGAACAATCAAAGGGGAGGGGGGCTAAATGATGCTTAGATGTAAAAACTGTTACACTCTTCCCAAATTGGAATCGGTACCTGTACGTTAAAATATGCAGCTGTATGCCATCACCGCCATAACTCTCGTGTTTACCCTGGCGTCCTCGTACTGCGCGCGCGCCACTTCTAGACCCTAGAGGTCCATTTCTCATTAGTCGGCACTGCACATGCGCTGCCGGCCGCCATCTTGTTGAAGACAAACGCACACAGCGCAAGCGCCGTGTACTTAATCGCCGGGTCCCGGGACTTCACTGCGCACGCACTCCCGGTCAGAAGGACCTAATAGAACATGCAGCCGTGCGCAAGGACAATGTCTCTGATATTTAGTCGGCATAACTACACGCTGCACGCTACATTCTGCACAGTGGGCCTACACACTAAACAAATATATATGCACATTGACCCACAACCTCTGCACACATATAAGGTAACTACGTACGATAAAACTATAGCAAGGTACCCCGATGTGAGCCTATAATTAATTTTTTAATACCCCTATATCCTGCCAGTGAATGATCTGAACCATAGAGCCAATGGCTACTACCATTAGCTCTAATTAGATTAGCAACAGGTATAAATAAAGGTGCTCACAAATGACCTGACCATAAAGCGCTCAGATAGCAAGTGAACGCACACCAAATCAATTGGCAAATCCCCAAACCCCATTACCCTTATCAAACACACATTATAAAGATGATATCTCTCATTAGATAGCTCTGGAGTTAAAATAAAACTCCTACAGTCAGATAATACATCCTGCAAACCGTCTAATAGGTCTACACGGCCATCATATTCACATCAGGGAAAAAAGGCCAGAAGCGGAACCAGATGAAAACAGTTCACACAAAACAACTATAAGTCAAACGCTCATTTAGTCCTCTCGGGACCACCGACTCCATCCTGAATATCCATTGGGTTTCCTTTTGCAGGATAACCCTATCCCAGTCCCCTCGTCTACCATTTTATTTCACCACCTCTAAGACACAGAAAGACAATACCCCCTTATTGCCCTGATGTGCCTCCCAAACATGGCGTGCTATGGGGGTATCCCTACCATTTTTTATATCTCCCAGGTGTTCCCCGATCCTCCTTCTTAATTCTCTTTTCGTCTTCCCTATATAATTCAGTGGACATGTACACGTAGCCATATAGACCACCCCGACGGTTTTGCAGTTGGCAAAATCCCTACAGAAAAATTGCTTTCCGTTAGATGCACTGGTGAAGCTCTTACACGGTACTACAAAGTCACAAAATGAACAATTACTGCACCTAAAAGTACCGTTGACCCGTCTATCCAGCCAAGTACCTTCATACTTTGGTCTTTTATAGTGGCTGTGTACAAGCCGATCTTTCAGGGAACGTCCCCTACGAAAGGTGATCTGAGGTCTACCTGGGATGATATCTACCAGGGTCCCATCCATTTGTAAAATACCCCAATGTTTATTGAGGACACTGTAAATTCGATTGACCTGATTGTCATAGGTACCAATGATCCTCGGGATATCATTGACCTCCGGTTTCCTATTAGTCTGTAGAAGAGACCGTCTATCTTTCCCCACAGCATTTCTAAAGGCCGGAACAAGGACCTCATCCGGATAGCCTCGGTCCCTGAACCTCTCTCTTAGATCATATGCCTGTACCCTGAAGGTAGCAGGGCTGGAGCAGTTTCTTTTTGCTTGTAGATATTGACCCCGCGGAATGCCCCTCTTAAGGGGAGCCGGGTGATGACTCTCCCACCGAAGAAGGGCATTTGTAGCCGTCGGCTTCCGAAACAGTCGTGTATCTAGCATGCCATTCTCATTGATGGTGATCTTAACATCAAGAAAGGCCAATTCACACATATTGCTCTCTGACGTGAATTTAAGGCCCACCACATTGTTGTTAAGACCTTGTACAAAACTGTTAAACTCCATTACTGTGCCACTCCATATCACCAGGACATCATCGATGTATCTATACCATGCTGTTATCTTATTTGTCCACCATTCCTCTGTACCAGAGAACACAATGGTTTCCTCCCACCAGCCCAGGAGGAGATTTGCATACGAGGGTGCACAAGAGCAACCCATCGCGGTCCCCCTGAGCTGGTGGAAGTACTTCCTGTCAAAAAGAAAATAGTTGTGGGTTAAGATAAACTCCATCAATTCAACCACAAAATTGTTGTGTTTCTCAAAGAAGACGGCTCTAGTTCTTAAGAAGTATTGAAGCGCACTAAGGCCCATATTGTGGGGAATGCTGCTATATAAGGCCTCCACATCGATCGAGCCTAAGACAGTCCCTTGTTTAACCACAACTCCGTCAATCTTCTGAAGTAATACTATATCTCTCTCTATCATCTGAGTTAGTGTTGTGGCTATAAGCATCTATTATCTATATAATACTTTACCTGGGGGAGGTCATTGTTATACCGACTTCGTAGCTGTTAATATCTGTTAAATACTCTGGTGTGCTTTAACAATTATACTGTTTTAGACTACTGTGTGCTTGTGTCATTTGGTGGTTTATTATTGTCTGACCGAGTAATAGGGGTAGTTTGGTAAGGCACACCAGTGTAGCCCCCCTAGACACCTATTTATCTATAGGATCCCCATTTGATAGGGATCGTTTAAGGGTCAGTAGGGACAGCCGCCGAGGAGCGGGGGCGCCACTTTGCATCCAAGAGGGTGCCAACCTCCGCTGGTAGGCAGGTATTACCGGGTAGGGTTTTTGTGAGGGTGTAATAGCCATTAAGTAGGAGAGCTAGATATTTATACATCTGTAGGGCTTGGTACGGTCAGTTTGGGCTTTCCTAACTTAGTGATTTTTGGTGATTTACTGTCTGGTTTTTTGGTGGTATATGCAATTTGGTGTGTCTGAGTGCTAGATATTAGGTATGCAAAGGCATTATTAGTATTGGCATCCCCACATTATTATAGGGATTTGTAGGGCTTTTAGGGTTAGCCGTCGACGAACGGGGGCGCCATATTGCGTTCAAGAGGGTGCCAACCTCCGCTGACAGGCAGGGAGTAATCAGGGACGTATAGGGTTTTCTATCCCGCTCCCACCCATTTGCCCTTTAACCAATAGGCCAGATTTTTATCTACCCAGTCCCTGACTTTAGGGATTTTGGGCGTTGTGCTAGTTTTTATTCCCATTATGTTTTTTGGTATTTGAAATAAAGTTATTGTTTATATTAGTTTTGGAATTCTTCTTTTTTGATTAATACTAATTTGGTCATCTGATACTATACTTTTCTCCTATTTTGCATATTAATTCAAACATAATTCTCTTTAAAAGCGGGTTGAAATGGTGAAGAAATTAAAACCTATCAATGTTTTTTTCAGGAGGTTTGTATTTGAAACATTTAGGCTGCAGTAAAAAGGCCTTTTTATTTAAAGAGGACCGGGTCATAAGGAAATAGGTTCTTATTGTGGATAATTCCCACTGCTCCCCTGAGTATTGCATTTTTTCTTTTTTCTAAAATCCGACATGTTTCCAAAGACATATGTCTTTTTATTTGGTGCTGATTTTTATGGTCTTTATCAAGAGGGCAGTGCTCAATCACATGGAAATTATGCAGAGTGGCTCAAGACACGCCCTGAGAAAAAAAATATTTTTTGTCGCGCCCATTTGGTAAATACCACAGAAATTAGCATAAAAAGGCCCCACATCTCTGGAGCCATATGGCAGATTTTAATAAAAGAAAGATTGGCATACCCAGAGGAGCAGTGGGAATAAAATTAGAACAAAAACTGACGGTGAAAAAAGATTGCAAAAAAAAAGCATAGTAAAAAAAAATAACAATAAATTTTGTCTGTATCTCCTTTTTCTGAGAAGCATAACATTTTTTCAGTTTTCTATCAATGGATATATGTGTGGGGTTGTTTTTTGCCTGGCGAGTACATTTTTTGTGAGGTACATCTATCATTTCATGAGTGCCGTATAATGTCCCCTTGATGAGAGACATGGGTGATTGTGCCCTTTACTCTCAGTTTTACCTCTGACTTTCTAATTTTTGTACCTCATTGGGGGAGACACTATAAGGCCATACCATGCGTTATTATATAAATGAAGGAGTATGCTGTTGCACCGTGCAGCATCAACTTGTCTTACCTTCTGATGAGCCGTGTGGCGAAACGTGGAGAGGTCACATGACATCTGATAAGTACCTCCTCTGTCTCTACCACCGCTGTTTCTATGTTATTATATATGCCGTACAGACATGTTTTTTTCTTAAATAGACAGGGGTTGACCCACACTGCACCACTGTGGGGATTTAGCTGTTGCAGGCATCTTTGCCACTTTCTGCTTCCACTCATCATTATTGGCTCCTGGGATTGGTGTTGATCAGAGATTCCCAGGGACAGCCATTGTGGAGCAGGGGCACCATATCCACTGACAAGTAGGATGCCAACCTCCACTGTATAGGCAGGTCTTCAGCTCAGGTACAGCTCAGAGGGGTCACTTATCACATTCTTTATCATATATTAACTATTATAACTATACATGGTGAGTCTCCTTCACATTGACCTTTTAAACACCTGCTTTCACATTCATCTTCCCTTTTTTCTCTGGCTGTTCCTATAAAGTACTGTCTACCCAACCTTGATGATATTAGTGTATATTAGCCATCACTTATCTATAGGGCACTTCAGGGTAGATAGGGCCAGTCGCTGATGAGCGGGGGCGCCATTCTCATACTGTTTCATATAGGGTGCCATCAACAAAGAACAAGAGGAGGCACTCACCTATCTAAAATTCCAACTTTATTGAATCTTCATGTATAAAACTTCATGGCCGGGGAGTGAGGAATGGAGCTCAGGTGAACAGGAGAAGACGACGGCCGTTTTGCACTGTGCTTGCGCTTCCACGGGTCTGCATCGCGAAACAACCGTCATCTTCTCCTGCTCACCTGAGTTCCATTCCTCACTCCCCCGGCCATGAAGCTTTATGCATGAAGATTCCAAAAAGTTGGAATTTTAGATCGGTGAGTGCCTTCTCTTGTTCTTCGTTGATGGCATTGGAATTACATGTTTTTTCCTGAAGAGCACCCGAGATCTGTATGTATGGCTGAATCCATATGGACTATTGATTGACACCTGGGCCCACAAATGGGATCACCTTGTTTTTTCAGGCAGTGCCATTGTTTTTTTGATAGCCTGATCCTCCTCTATTTATTTACTCTTGTAAATATCATGTTTTGATTACTTTTTACTGCATTATTTTGGGGTATCTACGGTGACCATAATACAACAGGAGCTTTGTTCACTAAGTTGTACATCAAGCCCTGAACATAATTGACGAGAAATATAGTGGTTCACATACTTAGGATGAAATATTGTCTTTTTCAGATAAAATGAAGCTTTTCATCTTCCTGTGTTTCAGCCAAGCTCTGATTTGTGCATTTGTGTGTGGACACCATGGTGGACCACATGATGATGACCATGACCACGATAGCCAACACAACAATGAACCAGAAGCTTTGCACCAGATAGCCACAGGAATCCTCAAGTTCTCCTACAAGCTCTACTACCAACTGGTTGACGCTCACCCTCATGACAACTTGCTCTTTTCTCCATTGAGTATCGCAAAAGCATTTGCTTTACTCTCACTTGGTGCTAAGTCCAAGACCCTCAGTCAGATTCATGAAGGAATTGGATTCAACAAATCCTCGGTATCAGAGGAAATGATCCACAAAGGCTTCCAGAAGCTTCTAAACATCATTAAGCAACCGAAAAGTGGACTTGAGTTGGACAGCACCATCGCACTCTTCATCGATTCCAAGCTGAATATTCTAAAGAAATTCTTAGACGATGCCCAAAACTTCTACCAATCGGAAGCCATCTCCACCGACTTCCACAAAGTACAAGAAGCCTTAGAACAAATCAATAGTTACGTGGAGAAGAAAACCAATGGGAAAATTAAACATCTCTTGGACAAACTTGATCCAATGACTGTTATGATGATCACCAGCACAATGTACTTCAAAGGTAAGGAGGAAAACGATCATCAATTGATTTTAGTAAGTGAATCAATCAAATATGGCTGTTATGGGTGTAAAGAGACAGGGAAACCCCCATTTCCTCTAAAAACCATAGCAGGGCTCCATAGGCAGCAAAAAAGAGACAATGGATCGTAGCATTTTTTTAAATTTTCTATTAGGCGCCTCCTCATTAAAGGGGTTTTAATAATTTATGGAGGTTGAATTCTGGTCATTTTCATGAGCTGAATGAAAGAGGCAGAGTTGCTCTGTTGAGTATTGCGTTCCATTTATTTACCAGGCACCAGGAATGGACTTGTATATTTGGTAGTGACCATTCCTGGTGCTGTAGATCAGTCCCAATCAAGTGACTGAACTGTTGGATCCGGCACAGTCACTACTAAAGGAACAGGATCATGCCTGGTAAACAATGACTCAGGCTGGAGTGCTGCAATCTTAAGGAAGGAGGTGCGAGTGAGACCCCTAGACATCAGATTTAATTATATAATTATGTTATAAAGGAAAAGTATCAATTTTATGGTGTCTGAAAACCTTGCTAAAAAAATGTAAGAGTGGAGTCACTTTTTTGTAAAGAAACATAACAGGTTTCACGTCACCATGATACAAATAGAGAAAGAATTAAATTTTTGGAAGATCAAAAAGTTCAACAACTGCAGAAATGTAACAGATGCTAAATAAGGAATAAGTGAAATACTGGTGGGATTTCTTGTAGGATCCTGGGAACACGCTTTCAACGTAGATCATACCAGAGAAGAAGACTTCCATGTGGATGAGAACACAGTAGTGAAGGTGCCGATGATGAGCAGAAAAGGAGAGTATCTCATGGCTTATTTACCTGAGATTGGATGCAAAATTGTCGAAGTCCCCTACAAAGGAAACACCTCCGCATTTTTTATCTTACCAGAAAAAGGGAAATTTCTTGAAGTTGAAAAAGCCCTTGCGAATTTGTCAGAAGAGGAATGGAACAATGCAATGAAACCAAGGTAACAAATCTATAAGATCTCACACATTCACAATGTACAGAAGAGACGTCATATTATACTCCAGAACTGCACTCACTATTCTGCTGGTGCAGTCACTGGGTACATACATTACATTACTGATCCTGAGTTACATCCTATATTATACTCCAGAGCTGCACTCACTATTCTGCTGGTGCAGTCACTGTGTACATACATTACATTACTGATCCTGAGTTACATCCTATATTATACTCCAAAGCTGCACTCACTATTCTGCTGGTGCAGTCACTGTGTACATACATTACATTACTGATCCTGAGTTACATCCTATATTATACTCCAGAGCTGCACTCACTATTCTGCTGGTGTAGTCACTGGGTACATACATTACATTACTGATCCTGAGTTACATCCTATATTATAACCCAGAGCTGCACTCATTATTCTGTTTGTGGGGTCACTGTACACATACATTATTTTACTGATCCTGAGTTATACCCTATATTATTCTCCAGAGCTGCACTCACTATTCTGCTGGTGCAGTCACTGTGTACATACATTACATTACTGATCCTGCACTGATCCTGAGTTACATCCTGTATTATACTCCAGAGCTGCACTCAGTATTCTGCTGGTGCAGTAACTGTGTACATACATTACATTACTGATCCTGAGTTACATCCTATATTATACCCCAGAGCTGCACTCATTATTCTGTTTGTGGGGTCACTGTACACATACATTATATTACTGATCCTGAGTTATACCCTATATTATTCTCCAGAGCTGCACTCACTATTCTGCTGGTGCAGTCACTGTGTACATACATTACATTACTGATCCTGCACTGATCCTGAGTTACATCCTGTATTATACTCCAGAGCTGCACTCAGTATTCTGCTGGTGCAGTAACTGTGTACATACATTACATTACTGATCCTGAGTTACATCCTGTGTTATACCCCAGAGCTGTACTCACTATTCTGCTGGTGGAGTCACTGTGTGCATACATTACATTACTGATGCTGAGTTACATCCTATATAATTCTCCAGAGCTGCACTCACTATTCTGCTGGTGCAGTCACTGTGCACACACATTACATTACTGATGCTGAGTTACATCCTATATTATACCTCAGAGCTGCACTCACACTTCTGCAATTTACAGGCTGTGACTGGTATGTTATTTGTCCTTAGTGCAGGTTACTTGCTCAGTATGGTTTTGCAGATGAAAATGAACTTGTTATTATTGTAACGGTACAATTAAGTTATGATTGCAGTGTGAACATGGACTTTTTAGTGGGACATTTCTATGATATAATGAGACTTCTTCCCATTGCACAGAGAAATTATTCTATCAATTCCAAAATTTTCCATGTCCGGAGAGCTAGATCTTGTGAAGGAACTAGAACAATTGGGTATGAAAGAGCTATTTTCTGACCACGCCGACCTATCCGGGATTACGGGAGACTCCAGGCTAAAATTGTCAAAGGTAAAATTAATTTTGGGTTTCAGCAAAGAATCATTTTTAGGGGCTGAATCTCCTTAATGAGACCGTCTGGAATCACATTGGCACTGCTCCATGGGAAAAATCATGCAAATTATTTCACCCCTCCCAATGTTTTTTAGTCAAAAAAGACATTTTTATTAAAAATAAATTGTCCAAAGATTTACGCATCATTTCTCGAGCAGCACAAGGAAAAGTCAGTTGCCTTCTCTGGTCATTGCAGCTGATTCTTGTGGGACTTGTGGGAGGGAATGTTCCTAAGGGCTCCTTTCCATTTGCGAGAAACACGTCCGTGTCTCGCATGTGAAAACCAAGCTATGGCGCCGGCACTTGGGAGCGGAGCATGCGGCTGCATAGCAATACATGGAGCCGCACGCTCCGCTCCCAAGTGCCGGCGCCAGAGCTTTGTTTTCACATGCGAGACACGGACCTTTATCTCGCAAGTGGAAAGGAGCCCTAATATGACCACTTTTAAAGACTCAATAAGAGAGCAGGTGACCTATATTTTATGACTTTTCTGCTCTCAACCTCTGTAGGCTGTCCATAAAGCCGTGCTGCAAGTGGATGAGGAGGGAACAGAAGCCGCTGCCGCCACGGCCATTGGGATAACGAAGCTCAGTTCTTCACCACACATCAAATTTGACCGACCGTTCTTAATCTCCATCCATAACAAGGATATTGCTAATGATATATTCAGCGGAAGAGTGATGAACCCAACAAAATAGAACGAGATCCAACACGTTTGTCACAATAAAGCGCTGTGCCTACTCTCTGTGGTGTTCTTACTCTAGTCTTGTATTATCAGGGTTACGGCAGCTGCACTGATAACATGATGTACTGTACATCCCTCCATTACTGCTGCCATCAATTACTGTCCATAGCTGTCACTCATTATACATGAGAGTCCAATGATTGACTGCAGTGGTCACATGGATGTTCGGTAAGTGGCAGCTGCAGGAAGTATGTAGACACCAGTGGAGGGGCACTGGGCAGAAAAGTAGTCAGTAGGCTGAGTACAGGATTTTTTGGTTGGATATCACCTATATCTTGTTAGCAGGGCTGGTTTTACACCAAGTGGGACCGTGTGCAAAAAAAACATAGTAGGGCCCTAAATTCTCATATATTACACACAAAACATTTAGGTTGCATTGACTTGCACTGAGTTCGGACTGCAATACGAGCATAACAGACAATATTGCAGTCATTTGATGTTCGTTTACTGGTCTCTTTACACAAGATGACAAGTTATGGGCAGAGAAAAATCATCAGTAGATCAATCTGTCCCCATAAAGTATCATGTTAGCAGCAGCACATCGGCAGTTCGCACTGAGCGATATTCCACCAAAAACCATCCAGTGGCTCAATGAATGAGCAGCATTTTGCTCGTTTGTTGGTTGTTTGATGTCATGTTTACAGCTATAAACTGTTGTCTGTGCAGTTGGGATTTATAAGTGGATGCTACATACACATGTAAAAGGCCAGACCAGGGCAGGTGTCATGGCTGAGTTTCTTCGGGGAAAAGTAACCTGGCCTTCCCTTACAGTTGACTCACATTTCCCTTGTACTGTACTTACCTCTTCATTCCTGGCACCGATGGGGCCTACACAGTCCAAGTATAGCTCAAAATGCAAAACTTTACTTTCGGACCTTCGCAGCACATCCATATACATTCCATCAACAACAATAGTTTCCATGATACATGATATTGCATCTTGCCCTTCTCTTCTCTCCCTGTCACACGGCTCAAGATCAGGTTGTACCACACTGTATGTTTTCCCGGCATACTCGTTGTGTACGCTTACTGTATACAGGGGGTCCTTGAACCGTTTCACCCCAGCACCAAGGGAGTCCACCAATGCTAGCAACCTCCACATACTGAGTGACCCGCCCGTCTGCCCTGCCGTGTCCTGCAGTGCAGTCTTGCCTGGGGAACTCAATCCCCTGTTTCTGAGGAACTCTACCTCCTATCTTCTTCAGCTATCACTTCGTTAGCTGGCAAGCTGTTTCAGGATGGCTGAACACTTCACTGCAACATTATGAGGCTTTGGGTAGCTCGAGAATGTCGCCCAGCCGAGCACTAACTGACTGTAGTCCAGGAAATCCAGCTACTTTATTCCCCAACTAACCCCCCATGATATCTATTTACAGGGAGAAAGTCAGTACTATAATGCCCCACATCTAGTGGCTAAAAATGATTACTACAAGACTTTCCCTCTTAACACACTTGCATAACATAACATACATATAGCATATCACAAATACATGGCAGTAAACGATTCTTAAAGGGGCAGTCTTTTTATCCCCTTACACTCACAGAGTATGTGACACACATAGCACACAAGCAAGTATACACCAATCACATACATGCGCACACATATATTTATACACAGAACACATACAAATATTTATAAACAGAGCACATACATACAGACTAGTGATGGGCGAGAACTAAATTGCTCGGGTGCTCATTGCTCGAGTCCAGCAAATTGGAATGCTCAGGTACTCGACCCGAGCAACAAGCCCAATGTAAGTCTATGGGAAATTCGAGCATTTTTACCGCCCCACCCCGGGGGTCTGCAGATGGACTAATATTTGCAGAAATCGATGGGAACAGTGCTCAAATGACATGGGAACAGCATGGGGAAGACCAGTGGAAGCATTTCTGACTCCTTGGTCACTGCTATGAACAATGTTGACAGAGTCTTATGCCACTTTTACAGACTCATAATAAAACATACAAAAATGAAACCAAAATAGATTTTCCTGAGAAATATGTTAAGGAACATCCTTTCCAGGGTAAGGACTTGTATATAAGGCAAAATAAATAACCAAAAACAAAAATTCTCCTCCACCACTTGGGCTATGTTCACACGCAGCGTTTTTGAGGCGTTTTTCAACTTTAGCATTGCTTTCAACCAAGACAAATGCATTCACTGGGAAATGTTATTTTACAACCTTATCTGGCTATGTGGTGTGTAACACATCAGACACATCCTGTTTCATTTATGCAGGAGGGACTCTGAATGTCACAAAGCCTATTTTTATAGGGCCATCAGGTGGCCTTTACTATTCTTAAATGGCTAGCAGTCAGCCCTCACTATTCCTAGAGAGCCATCAGCTGGCTATGATTTGTTGTTCCCATTATTAAACAGTCTCCTATACTATTTTTGCGTATGCAGTGAGTGGCAGGGCTGCCCAAAATTTTAACACACACAAATATCCCTTTGAAGAGACATACAGGAGAGCCTCCTGAAAACAATGTTCCCATTATTAGGAAGTGGATCTCCCATACTGTTTGCCTATGCAGTGGAGCAACTGCTGCCAGAAATTTGGAGGAACTCCAATTCTCCCTGGAAGAGATGCAGAGGTCAGAGGGACTCCTGAAAGCAATGTTTCCATTATAAGGAAGTTGGTACTCCCATACTGTTTGCGCATGAAGTGAATGCAAGGCCTTCCCTAAATGTGGACGCACCCCAATAACCCTTTGAACAGACGTGCAAGATGGCCACCTCAAAGCAATATTCCGATTATTAGGAAGCTAATACTCCCATACTGGTTGCCCATGAAGTGAATGCAAGGCCTTCCCCAAATGTAGATGCACCTCAATAACCCTTTGAACAGATGTACAGGAATGTCACCTGAAAGCAATGTTCCCTTTATTAGGAAGTTTCAACTCCCATACTGTTGGCCCATGAAGTGAATACAAGGCCTGCCCTGGCCCAAATTTAGACGCCCCCTGATGACCCTTTCAAAAGACGTACAGGATAGCCACCCGAAAGCAACATTTCTATTATTTGGAAGTTGGCACTCCTATACTGTTGGCCCATGAAGTGAATGCAAGGCTTGCCCTGGCCCAAATTTAGATGCACCCCAATAACCCTTTGAACAGACGTACAGGATGGCCATCTGAATGCAATGTTCCCATTATTAGGAAGTTAGTACTCACATACTTTTTGCCCATGAAGTGAATGCAAGGCCTTCCCCAAATGTGGGTGCACTCCAATAACCCTTTGAACAGACGTAAATGAGTGCCACCTGAAAGCAACATTCCTATTATTTGGAAGTTGGCACTCCTATACTGTTGGCCCATGAAGTGAATGCAAGGCTTGCCCTGGCCCAAATTTAGATGCACCCCAATAACCCTTTGAACAGACGTGCAGGATGGCCACCTGAAAGCAATGTTCCCATTATTAGGAAGTTGGTACTTCCACACTGTTTGCCCATGAAGTGAATGCAAGGCCTTCCCCAAATGTGGATGCACCCCAATAACCCCTTGAGCAGACGTACAAGATGGCCACCTGAAAGCAATGTTCCAATTACTAGAAAGTTGGTACTCCCATACTGTTTGCCCATGAAGTGAATGCAAGGCCTTCCCCAAATGTGGACGCACCCCAATAACCCTTTGAACAGACGTACAGGATAGCCACCTGAAAGCAACGTTCCCATTATTTGGAAGTTGGTACTCCCATACTGTTTGCCTATGAAGTGAATGCAAGGCCTGCCCTGGCCCAAATTTAGACTGCACCCCAATAACCCTTTGAACAGACGTACAGGATGGCCACCTGAAAGCAATATACCCATTATTAGGAAGTTGGTACTTACATACTGTTTGCCCATGAGGTGAATGCAAGGCCTTCCACAAATGTGGACGCACCCTAATAACCCTTTCAACAGACGAACAGGATGGCCACCTGAAAGCAATGTTCCCATTAGTATTAAGTTGATACAGCTTTACTGTTTGCCCATGAAGTGAATTCAAGGCCTTCCCTAAATGTGGATGCACCCAAGTAACCCTGTGAACAGACGTACAGGTTAGCCACCTGAAAGCAATGTTCTCATTATTTGGAAGTTTGTACTCCCATACTGTCCCAAATTTAGATGCACCCCAATAACCTTTTGAACAGACATACAGTATGGCCACCTGAAAGCAATGCTCCCATTATTAGGAAGTTGGAACTCCCATACTGTTTGCACGTGAAGTGAATGTAAGGCCTGCCCTGGCCGAAATTTAGACACACCCCAATAACCCTTTGAACAGAAGTACAGGAGGGACACCTGAAAGCAATGTTCCCATTATTAGGAAGTTAGTACTCCTATACTCTTTGCCCATAATGTAAATGCAAGGCCTTTCCCAAATGTGGACATACCCCAATAACCCTTTCCTAATCACCACACAACGCAGATAAATCCCATAAAATATCACTTTTATTAAATCAGACTAAAATCAGTACATATAAACAGATACAGAGGACAATGGTAGGGATGGTAAAGCACTAATAAACAGTACACTGTACAGCAAAGGGCCTAAGACCCTCCGCACCGACTCACGGTGCGGAGGCGCTCCCTCTGTGTCCCAGAGCTTCCAGCAAGCAAGACAACAAATTAAATAGCAAGCTGGACAGAAAAATAGCAAACCAAAGAAATACAAGCTGGAACTTAGCTTCAGATGGGAAGACAGGTCACAAGAACGATCCAGGAGTGAACTAGACCAATACTGGAACATTGACAGGTGGCATAGAGCAAAGATCTAAGTGGAGTTAAATAGAGCAGCAGCTAACGAATTAACCTCGTCACCTGTGAAACTCAGAAACACCCACCAGAGGAAGTCCATGGACAGAACCAGCCGAAGTACCATTCATGACCACAGGAGGGAGCCCGACAACAGAATTAACAACAGTACCCCCCCTTGAGGAGGGGTCACCGAACCCTCACCAGAGCCCCCAGGCCGACCAGGATGAGCCAAATGAAAGGCACGAACCAGATCGGCAGCATGAACATCAGAGGCAAAAACCCAGGAATTATCTTCCTGACCATAACCCTTCCACTTGACCAGGTACTGGAGTTTCCGTCTCGAAACACGAGAATCCAAAATCTTCTCCACCACATACTCCAACTCCCCCTCAACTAACACCGGGGCAGGAGGATCAACGGATGGAACCACAGGCGCCACGTATCTCCGCAATAACGACCTATGGAACACATTATGGATGGCAAAAGAAGCAGGAAGGGCCAAACGAAATGACACAGGATTGATAACCTCAGAAATCTTATACGGACCAATGAAATGAGGCTTAAACTTAGGAGAGGAAACCTTCATAGGAACGTGACGAGATGACAACCAAACCAAATCCCCAACACGAAATCGGGGACCCACACAGCGCCGGCGGTTAGCCTTCTCCTGGGACAATGTCAAATTGTCCACCACATGAGTCCAAATCTGCTGCAACCTATCCACCACAGTATCTACACCAGGACAGTCCGAAGACTCAACCTGCCCTGAAGAGAAACGAGGATGGAAACCAGAATTGCAGAAAAACGGCGAAACCAAAGTAGCCGAGCTGGCCCGATTATTAAGGGCGAACTCAGCCAACGGCAAAAAAGACACCAAATCATCCTGATCAGCAGAAACAAAGCATCTCAGATATGTTTCCAAAGTTTGATTAGTTCGTTCGGTTTGGCCATTTGTCTGAGGATGGAAAGCCGAGGAAAAAGACAAATCAATGCCCATCCTACCACAAAAGGATCGCCAAAACCTTGAAACAAACTGGGAACCTCTGTCAGAAACGATGTTCTCCGGGATACCATGTAAACAAACCACATGCTGGAAAAATAATGGCACCAAATCAGAGGAGGAAGGCAATTTAGACAAAGGTACCAAATGGACCATCTTAGAAAAGCGATCACAAACCACCCAAATGACCGACATCTTTTGAGAGACGGGGAGATCCGAAATAAAATCCATAGAAATATGCGTCCAGGGCCTCTTCGGGACCGGCAAGGGCAAAAGCAACCCAGTGGCACGAGAACAGCAGGGCTTAGCCCAAGCACAAGTCCCACAGGACTGCACAAAAGAACGCACATCCCGCGACAAAGACGGCCACCAGATGGATCTAGCCACCAAATCTCTGGTACCAAAGATTCCAGGATGCCCAGCCAACACTGAACAGTGAATCTCAGAGATAACTCTACTAGTTCATCTATCAGTGACAAACAGTTTCTCCGCTGGGCAACGATCAGGTCTATCAGCCTGAAATTTTTGAAGCACCCGCCGCAAATCAGGGGAGATGGCAGACAAAATTACCCCCTCTTTGAGAATACCCGCCGGCTCAGGAACACCCGGAGAGTCAGGCCCAAAACTCCTTGACAGGGCATCAGCCTTCACATTCTTAGAGCCCGGAAGGTACGAAACCACAAAATCAAAACGGGAGAAAAATAACGACCATCGAGCCTGTCTAGGATTCAACCGTTTGGCAGACTCAAGATAAGTCAAATTCTTGTGATCTGTCAAGACCACCACCATGCTTGGCTCCTTCCAGCCAATGACGCCACTCCTCGAATGCCCACTTCATGGCCAACAATTCACGATTACCAACATCATCGTTACGCTCAGCAGGCAAAAACTTTCTAGAAAAGAAAGCACATGGCTTTATCACCGAGCCATCAGAACTTCTCTGCGACAAAACAGCCCCTGCTCCAATCTCAGAAGCATCAACTTCAACCTGAAATGGAAGCGAAACATCTGGCTGGCACAACACAGGGGCAGAAGAAAAACAACGCTTCAACTCCTGAAAAGCCTCTACAGCCCCAGAAGACCAATTGACCACATCAGCACCCTTCTTGGTCAAATCAGTCAACGGTTTAGCAACAGTAGAAAAATTAGCGATGAAGCGCCGACAAAAATTAGCAAAGCCCAGGAACTTTTGCCTTTGGGCGTATTAAATGCTGTTTTCCATTCATCGCCTTGTTTAATACGCACAAGATTATACGCCCCTCGAAGATCTATTTTGGTGAACCAACTAGCCCCTTTAATACGAGCAAACAAATCAGACAGCAACGGCAAAGGATACTGAAATTAGACTGTAATTTTATTAAGAATGCAGTAATCAATACAAGGTCTCAAAGAACCATCCTTCTTGGCCACAAAAAAGAACCCTGCTCCTAACGGTGATGACGACGGGCAAATATGGCCTTTCCCCAAGGATTCCTTTATATAACTCCGCATAGCGGTGTGTTCTGGCACAGATAAATTGAACAATCGGCCCTTAGGAAACTTACTACCAGGAATCAAATTAATTGCACAATCGCAGTCCCTATGAGGAGGTAGGGCACTGGCTTTGGGCTCATTAAATACATCCCGATAATCCAACAAAAACTCTGGAACTTCAGAAGGAGTGGAAGACGAAATAGACAAAAATGGAACATCACCATGTACCCCCTGGCAACCCCAGCTGGACACAGACATAGATTTCCAGTCCAATACTGGATTATGAACCTGTAGCCATGGCAACCCCAAAACGACCACATCATGCAGATTATGCAACACCAGAAAGCGGATATCCTCCTGATGTGCAGGAGCCATGCACATGGTCAATTGGGTCCAATACTGAGGCTTATTCTTGGCCAAAGGCGTAGCATCAATTCCTCTCAATGGAATAGGATACTGCAAGGGCTCCAAGAAAAAACCACAGCGCCTAGCATACTCCAAGTCCATCAAATTCAGGGCAGCGCCTGAATCCACAAATGCCATAACAGAATAGGATGACAAAGAGCAAATCAGAGTAACAGACAATAGAAATTTAGACTGTACCGTACAATGGTGGCAGACCTAGCGAACCGCTTAGGACAATCGGAGATAGCATGAGTGTAATCATCACAGTAAAAACACAGCCCATTCCGACATCTGTGTTCTTGCCGTTCAGCTCTGGTCAAAGTCCTATCACATTGCATAGGCTCAGGTCCATGCTCAGATAGTACCACCAAATGGTGCACAGCTTTACGCTCACGCAAGCGTCGATCGATCTGAATGGCCAAGGACATAGACTCATTCAGACCAGCAGGCATGGGAAACCCCACCATGACATCCTTATGGGCTTCAGAGAGACCCTTTCTGAAGATTGCTGCCAGGGCACATTCATTCCACTGAGTGAGCACAGACCACTTTCTAAACTTCTGACAATATATCTCCGCTTCATCCTGACCCTGACACAGAGCCAGCAAGATTTTCTCTGCCTGATCCACTGAATTAGGTTCGTCATAAAGCAATCCAAGCGCCAGGAAAAACGCATCAACATCACGCAATGCCGGATCTCCTGGCGCAAGGGAAAATGCCCAGTCTTGAGGGCAGGGCTGCCACTAGAAATTTCGGGGCCCCATACTGGCAAAATTTTCGGGGCCCCCTTGAGACTCCGCCCAGGCTCCACCCCAGCCCCGCCTCCAGGCTCCACCCCTCGAACTGTCCACAGTCCCACCGCTATCTCTTGGAAAATCTCCACTTCTCATCTATCACACATTAACAGTTCCCATCACCAGATCACACATATAGCCGGCAGCTTTTGTTTTGGTCAAAAGATTTTTTAAGCCGCCACCAGAACACGGTAGACACTTTTGGCCGGGCCCTACTGTACTGTAAACTACTAAATATTTGTTAAAATATGCAATACAATTTAGGTATATTTTTATTTATTTTTAATTTTTAAAATGACCTATAATACTACATACAAGGAACAAATACCACAACACTATGACCAGATGACATTTTACCACCACAGTGACCGAATAATATCAAACACAAGGAACAAATACCACAACACCATGACCAGACCGCATATTACCACCACATAGTGACTGAATACTACAATACTGATCAGTAATAAAAAAAAAAACCACAATACTATCACCATCAGTGCCATTATACACAGGAGATCTGTAATTAGTAAGCAGTGTCTATAGGTAATACAGTGATCACCGGTGACATTATACACAGGAGCTCTGTATATAGTATACAGTGTATAATGTCAGTGTATAGTTAACACTGACTCACCAGTGACGTCTCTAGGTGAAGTCCTTCATCTTTCATCCAGCACAGACCGCCATCATTTCTTCCAGTCAGGACTCGTCTCTGCAGGAAATAACACAGTTATCTCGAGTTCCACTTGCAGAATACATTACTTAATTTTCACAGCCTCTACATTACACCACATAAAGAAGGTGACATAGTATCACTCTGCACAGTAACAGGACCTCCCCCCATTTAAAACAGTATACTCAAAAAATAAAATAAATACATCACTGCAATAATAATATCCCTTAATTAGCCCCTATGGTAATATTCGCCATCCTAGCCCCCGTGTGTCTCATTGCAGGCTCCAGCCATATGTTCTCCCATCCTGCCCTCATGAGTATCCATTCTGCCCCATATGATCTCCCCATCCTGCCCCATCTGTCTCCATCGAATTCATCCTGCCCCATCTGTCTCCAATCCTGCCCCATCTGTCTCCATTCTGCCCCATCTGTTTCCAATCCTGCCCCATCTGTGTCCAGCACTCTGCCCCATCTTTGTCCAGCACTCTGCCCCATCTGTTTCCAATCCTGCCCCATCTGTGTCCAGCACTCTGCCCCATCTGTGTCCAGCACTCTGCCCCATCTGTGTCCAATCCTGCCCCATCTGTGTCCAGCACTCTGCCCCATCTGTGTCCAATCCTGCCCCATCTGTGTCCAGCACTCTGCCCCATCTGTGTCCAATCCTGCCCCATCTGTGTCCAGCACTCTGCCCCATCTGTGTCCAATCCTGCCCCATCTGTGTCCAGCACTCTGCCGCATCTGTGTCCAATCCTGCCCCATCTGTGTCCAGCACTCTGCCCCATCTGTGTCCAGCACTCTGCCCCATCTGTGTCCAGCATATCTGCCCCATCTCTGTCCAGCGCTCTGCCCCATCTCTGTCCAGCGCTCTGCCCCATCTCTGTCCAGCGCTCTGCCCCATCTCTGTCCAGCGCTCTGCCCCATCTCTGTCCAGCGCTCTGCCCCATCTCTGTCCAGCGCTCTGCCCCATCTCTGTCCAGCGCTCTGCCCCATCTCTGTCCAGCGCTCTGACCCATCTCTGTCCAGCGCTTTGCCCCATCTCTGTCCAGCGCTCTACCCCATCTCTGTCCAGCGCTCTGCCCCATCTCTGTCCAGCGCTCTGCCCCATCTCTGTCCAGCCCTCTGCCCCATCCCTGTCCAGCGCTCTGCTCCATCTCTGTCCAGCGCTCTGCCCCATCTCTGTCCAGCGCTCTGCCCCATCTCTGTCCAGCACTCTGCCCCATCTCTGTCCAGCACTCTGCCCCATCTCTGTCCAGCACTCTGCCCCATCTCTGTCCAGCACTCTGCCCCATCGCTGTCCAGCACTCTGCCCAGCACTCTGCCCCATCTCTTCCCAGCACTCTGCCCCATCTCTTCCCAGCACTCTGCCCCATCTCTTCCCAGCACTCTGCCCCATCTCTGTCTAGCACTCTGCCCCATCTCTGTCCAGCACTCTGCCCCATCTCTGTCCAGCACTCTGCCCAGCACTCTGCCCCATCTCTTCCCAGCACTCTGCCCCATCTCTTCCCAGCACTCTGCCCCATCTGTCCAGCGTTTTGCCCCTGTGTCCAGCACTCTGCCCCATCTCTGTCCAGCACTCTGCCCAGCACTCTGCCCCATCTCTTCCCAGCACTCTGCCCCATCTCTGTCCAGCGTTTTGCCCCTGTGTCCAGCGTTCTTCCCTGGGCCCCCGGATCACCGCTCTCAAAAAAAAAAAAAGAAGTTCTTCTTACCTGCCGCGCTCCTGCGGCGGGCGAAGTCTCCACGCAGCTGCAGCGTGCATGCACTCGCCGGCGACTGACAATGATGTCAGACGCCGGCGACATGCACGCACGCTGCGGCTGACGTCAGCGCCTGCCAGCCTCAGATTGGCTGGCGGCGCCGCGGCTGTTAACTATTGACGTGCGGGCCCGCGCCCGCGCGTCAATAGCTTTAAACAGCTGCAGCGTCAGCGCTAAGGGCCCGGTTCAGCCTGCGGCTGCCGGTAGGGGCCCGGTGAGCAGATAAGACGGGGCCCGATGCGGGCCCCCTCTGCTTACCGGCCCCATACGCCAGTCACGGCCGTCATGCCCTGATGGCGGCCCTGCTTGTGGGTCACCACGTAACAAAGAAATAATGATCTTTACTTGTTGAACAGGGTCACCTGAGGAGCGAGGTTTCAAGGCAAGAAACAATTTGCAATTATTTTTGAAATTCAAGAACTTAGATCTATCACCAAAAAACAAATCAGGAATTGGAATCCTAGGCTCTGACATCGGATTCTGAACCACAAAATCTTGAATGTTTTGTATCCTTGTAGTGAGATTATCCATCCAAGAGGACAGACCTTGAATGTCCATGTTTACACCAGTGTCCTGAACCACCCAGAGGTAAAGGGGAAAATAGAGACAAAACACACTGCAAAGAAAAAAAAATGGTCTCAGAACTTCTCTTATCCCTCTATTGAGATGCATTAGTACTTTGGGCCACCTGTACTGATATGACCTGGTGGTCAGGACAATAATGGACCTGGTGGTTAAGAGCACACGGAATGAC
Source organism: Ranitomeya imitator (assembly GCF_032444005.1). Lineage (NCBI taxonomy): Eukaryota > Metazoa > Chordata > Amphibia > Anura > Dendrobatidae > Ranitomeya > Ranitomeya imitator. The sequence goes on along the minus strand of NC_091282.1, from coordinate 784,765,452 downwards.
CTGATAGTTACTGATAATAAGGACGAGCTCTGGGACGTGGGAACTCTGCTGACCACAATCCCTAAACCTATCAAACACACTAGAAATAGCCGTGGATTGCGCCTAACGCTCCCTATGCAACTCGGCACAGCCTAAGAAACTAGCTAGCCCTGAAGATAGAAAAATAAAGCCTACCTTGCCTCAGAGAAATTCCCCAAAGGAAAAGGCAGCCCCCCACATATAATGACTGTGAGTAAAGATGAAAATACAAACACAGAGATGAAATAGATTTAGCAAAGTGAGGCCCGACTTACTGAACAGACCGAGGATAGGAAAGGTTACTTTGCGGTCAGCACAAAAACCTACAAAAAGACCACACAGAGGGCGCAAAAAGACCCTCCGCACCGACTCACGGTGCGCGAGGCGCTCCCTCTGCGTCCCAGAGCTTCCAGCAAGCAAGACAACAAATTAAATAGCAAGCTGGACAGAAAAATAGCAAACCAAAGAAATACAAGCTGGAACTTAGCTTCAGATGGGAAGACAGGTCACAAGAACGATCCAGGAGTGAACTAGACCAATACTGGAACATTGACAGGTGGCATGGAGCAAAGATCTAAGTGGAGTTAAATAGAGCAGCAGCTAACGAATTAACCTCGTCACCTGTGAAACTCAGAAACACCCACCAGAGGAAGTCCATGGACAGAACCAGCCGAAGTACCATTCATGACCACAGGAGGGAGCCCGACAACAGAATTCACAACACTTCCCCAAATGTGGACGCACCCCAGTAACCCTTTGAACAGACGTATAAGATGGCCACCTCAAAGCAATATTCCGATTATTAGGAAGTTAATACTCCCATACTGGTTGCCCATGAAGTGAATGCAAGACCTTCCTCAAATGCACCCCTATAACCCTTTGAACAGACATACTTTAATTGAGTGCCACCTGAAAGCAACGTTCCCATTATTTGGAAGTTGGTACTCCTTTACTGTTTGCCCATGAAGTGAATGCAAGGCCTGCCCTGGCCCAAATTTAGACACACCCCAATAACTCTTTGAACAGACATATAGGATGGCCACCTCAAAGCAATATTCCGCTTATTAGGATGTTAATATTCCCATACTGGTTGCCCATGAAGTAAATGCAAGGCCATTTTCAAATGTGGTCGTACCCCAATAACCCTTCGAACAGACATAAATGAGTGCCATCTGAAAGCAACATTCCCATTATTAGGAAGTTGGTACTCTGTTGTGAATTCTGTTGTCAAGCTCCCTCCTGTGGTCATGAATGGTACTTCGGCTGGTTCTGTCCATGGGCTTCCTCTGGTGGTTGTGAGTGGAGCTGCGGCTTCTGAGTTTCCTTCTACAGGTGATGAGGTTAATTCGTTAGCTGGCTGCTTTATTTAACTCCACTTAGATCATTGCTCCATGCCACCTGTCAATGTTCCAGTATTGGTCTAGTTCTCTCCTGGATCGTTCTTGTGACCTGTCTTCCCAGCTGAAGCTAAGTTCCTGCTTGTTTTTCTCTGGTTTGCTATTTTTCTGTCCAGCTTGCTATTTTGATTTTTGTCTTGCTTGCTGGAAGCTCTGGGATGCAGAGGGAGCGCCTCCGCACCGTGAGTAGGGTTGAGCGACCTTGACCTTTTTAGAGTCGAGTCGTGTTTCGCGAAACCCGACTATCTTAGAAGTCGAGTCGAGTGGAATCGGCCGATTATGGCGAAAAGTCGGGTATCGCCCGAAACACGAAACCCAATGCAAGTCAATGGGGGAGCATAGTCGGCAGTGAGTGGAGGCCAGGAAAACACCTACACTGCCCATTTTAATGGCAAAAACATCCATTCTTGTTACAGAAGCTTGTCAATCGTAATTTAGCTTATAATAATTGGAAGGCATTTGAAATTGGGGTCATTTGGCTAAAGTTGTGGGGGGTAGGGCTGGTTCAAGTAATTAGTGGGCCCAGTAAATCTGGACCACGTCACGGCAGTGGAGCAGGGAGAGGTAAGTATTTCAACTTTGCAAGTGCTGTGATACTGAGCAAGCAGGGGGGGCCCACTCGTTGGCATTGGCACTGGCACAGGGCCCCTCAAAGTACAGCAGTGTGTTTGCACGGCGGGGGCGCCTCCCACCGGCAGCAACACTTTTGCGTACTATGAGAGGCCCTGTGCCAGTGACGTCGCCAACTAGTATTCCTCCCCCCATCTGATGAAGGAACCTGCACTTTCATCTGCACCTTCCTCTTTGTCCCCATGTAAGGTGGTATGGTATGCGGGAAGAGGAACCTGACTTTCAGCAGGGTCACAATCTTGCTGTGTAGCGTGCACGGGGAATTTTGCGTTATGGGTCAATGTACCAGCAGACTCATCTATCACTGGCTGGGCAATGGGCAGGATGAGGAGGAAACACAGATATAGGCCCAAAGAATAAAGTTGGCTAAATGCAGTTCAAAATTGGTAACACAGGACTAACCAGGGGCATTGCAGTGGAGGACAACTGGAATGAAAGTCTGACACAGAGAGTAGGCCCAAATCAGTAAGTAGTCGAAATGCAGTTCAAAATTGGCAACCGTAGTAAACAGGCGGCACAGCTTTGTTCAGTGGAGGAGAACAGCAAGGAGTGGCAGACACCGATAGTAGGCCCCAACCCAACTAGTAGGCCAAATGCAGTCTAACATTAACAACTACTTAATGAGAGCCTGAAAATGGAATTTCAGGACAGGAAACCAGGAGAACAGCAAGGAGTGGCAGACACCGATAGTAGGCCCCAAACCAACTAGTACGCCAAATGCAGTTGTTCCATTTAACCACAATTTAATGAGAGCCTGAAGATAGAAGTTCAGGAAAGGCAACCTGGAGAACACCTTGGAGTGTAACACACCATCTCTCTACACCCCATACCCAATTTGTAGGCCTAATGCAGTGTAGTTTTCAACAACTACTAAACGAGAGTCAGAAGATCGAAGCAATGTGAACGAAACCTGGGGAACACCTTGAAGTGTAACACACCGTCTCTCTACACCCCATACCCAATTTGTAGGCCTAATGCAGTGTAGTTTCCAACAACTACTAAACGAGAGCATGAAGATCGAAGCAATGGACAGGAAACCTGGGGAACACCTTGGAGTGGAACACACCATCTCTCTACACCCCATACCCAATTTGTAGGCCTAATGCAGTGTAGTTTCCAACAACTACTAAACGAGAGCATGAAGATCGCAGCAATGGAGAGGAAACCTGGGGAACACCTTGGAGTGGAACACACCATCTCTCTACACCCCATACCCAATTTGTAGGCCTAATGCAGCGTAGTTTCCAACAACTACTAAACGAGAGCCAGAAGATCGAAGCTCAGGAAAGGCAACCTGGAGAACACCTTGGAGTGGAACACACCATCTCTCTACACCCCATACCCAATTTGTAGGCCTAATGCAGCGTAGTTTCCAACAACTACTAAACGAGAGCATGAAGATCGAAGCAATGGAGAGGAAACCTGGGGAACACCTTGGAGTGTAACACACCATCTCTCTACACCCCATACCCAATTTGTAGGTCTAATGCAGTGTAGTTTCCAACAACTACTAAACGAGAGCCGGAAGATCGAAGCTCAGGAAAGGTAACCTGGAGAACACCTTGGAGTGGAACACACCATCTCTCTACACCCCATACCCAATTTGTAGGTCTAATGCAGCGTAGTTTCCAACAACTACTAAATGAGAGCATGAAGATCGAAGCAATGGAGAGGAAACCTGGGGAACACCTTGGAGTGGAACACACCATCTCTCTACACCCCATACCCAATTTGTAGGCCTAATGCAGTGTAGATTCCAACAACTACTAAACGAGAGCCGGAAGATCGAAGCTCAGGAAAGGCAACCTGGAGAACACCTTGGAGTGGAACACACCATCTCTCTACACCCCATAACCAATTTGTAGGCCTAATGCAGTGTAGTTTCCAACAACTACTAAACAAGAGCATGAAGATCGAAGCATTGGCGAGGAAACCTGGGGAACACCTTGGAGTGGAACACACCATCTCTCTACACCCCATACCCAATTTGTAGGCCTAATGCAGCGTAGTTTCCAACAACTACTAAACGAGAGCCGGAAGATCGAAGCTCAGGAAAGGCAACCTGGAGAACACCTTGGAGTGGAACACACCATCTCTCTACACCCCATACCCAATTTGTAGGCCTAATGCAGTGTAGTTTCCAACAACTACTAAACGAGAGCATGAAGATCAAAGCAATGGAGAGGAAACCTGGAGAACACCTTGGAGTGGAACACACCATCTCTCTACACCCCATACCCAATTTGTAGGCCTAATGCAGTGTAGTTTTCAACAACTACTAAACGAGAGCATGAAGATCGAAGCAATGGAGAGGAAACCTGGGGAACACCTTGGAGTGGAACACACCATCTCTCTACACCCCATACCCAATTTGTAGGCCTAATGCAGTGTAGTTTCCAACAACTACTAAACGAGAGCCGGAAGATCGAAGCTCAGGAAAGGCAACCTGGAGAACACCTTGGAGTGGAACACACCATCTCTCTACACCCCATAACCAATTTGTAGGCCTAATGCAGTGTAGTTTCCAACAACTACTAAACAAGAGCATGAAGATCGAAGCATTGGCGAGGAAACCTGGGGAACACCTTGGAGTGGAACACACCATCTCTCTACACCCCATACCCAATTTGTAGGCCTAATGCAGCGTAGTTTCCAACAACTACTAAACGAGAGCCGGAAGATCGAAGCTCAGGAAAGGCAACCTGGAGAACACCTTGGAGTGGAACACACCATCTCTCTACACCCCATACCCAATTTGTAGGCCTAATGCAGTGTAGTTTCCAACAACTACTAAACGAGAGCATGAAGATCAAAGCAATGGAGAGGAAACCTGGGGAACACCTTGGAGTGGAACACACCATCTCTCTACACCCCATACCCAATTTGTAGGCCTAATGCAGTGTAGTTTCCAACAACTACTAAACGAGAGCATTAAGATCGAAGCAATGGCGAGGAAACCTGGGGCACACCTTGGGGAGGCAGACACCGTTAGTAGGCCCTACCAAAGTTGTACCCCCAATGCAGTTTTAAAATTCCTAGAGGCTGAAAACAAGACTATTGACGCTCAGCCTTTTTCAAAGGAACACAGCTGAATTGAGTGGCGCAGACAGACACAGGTAGTAGGACTTAAACCAAAAATGTGGCTCACTGCAGCTTAAAAAAGTTACAGGGGTACACAAGCAGCAGTGCTCTGGGCAGTGGAGGACAATTTCAATAGTGGACCGCAGACAGACTTTGTACGCCTACTATTAAAAAAAGGATGCTCTATGCAATTAAAAATAGGTTCCAGGGGTCCACGGGCAGCAGTGGTGTGGTCAGTGGACGAGTATTGGAAGGAGGGACCGCAGACAGGCGTAGTAGGCCTAACATAACAAAATTAGGCTGTAGACACTGTAAAATTGGTTCCAGGGGTACACGGGCAGCAGTAGTGTGGTCAGCGGAGGAAAATTGGAATTAGGGACTGCAGACAGACTTTGTAGGCTGTCCCCTGTGGACCATGCATCCAACACATTAACCCAGTGCGCCGTAATGGACACGTAACTTTTTGTGGACATGCCTACTGGTCCATGCGTCTCTTGTCAGGTGCACCTTTCTACTGTTTGATTGCCTGAGTGCTATGACAATGCAGACTTTTTCATGCCGGTGGAGGGCTGGGATGGCTTTTCTCGCAAAAGAAATGTCGACTGGGTAGCTTGAACCGTTGCACAGCGTAGTTCATCTGGGCTTTCTAAATATAAAACAAAGAAAAAAAGGAGGCTACATGCACTTTCAGCTGGGTTCCAGGGGTACACGGCCAGCATTGGTCTGGTCAGTGGAGAACTATTGGAAGGAAGGACCGCAGACACGCTTCGAAGGCCTAACATAATAACAGATGGCTGTTGGCAATTTTAAATTGGTTCCAGGGGAACACGGGCAGCAGTGGCCTGGTCAGTGTAGTAGTAGTAGAAAGAACGGACCGCAGACAGGCATCGAAGGCCTAAAATAAAAAAATTGGGCTGGCTGTAGGCAATTTTAAATTGGTTCCAGGGGTACACGGGCAGCAGTGGTGTGGTCAGTGGAGGCCTAGTGGAAGGAGTGACCGCAGACAGGCATCGAAGGCCTAACATAATAAGACATTGCTGTTGGCAATTTTAAATTGGTTCCAGGGGAACACGGGCAGCAGTGGCCTGGTCAGTGTAGTAGTAGTAGAAAGAACGGACCGCAGACAGGCATCGAAGGCCTAAAATTAAAAAATTGGGCTGGCTGTAGGCAATTTTAAATTGGTTCCAGGGGTACACGGGCAGCAGTGGTGTGGTCAGTGGAGGCCTAGTGGAAGGAGTGACCCCAGACAGGCATCGAAGGCCTAACATAATAACAGATGGCTGTAGGCAATTTTAAATTGGTTCCAGGGGTACACGGGCAGCAGTGGTGTGGTCAGTGGAGGCCTAGTGGAAGGAGTGACCGCAAACAGGCATTGAAGGCCTAACATAATAACAGATGGCTGTAGGCAATTTTAAATTGGTTCCAGGGGAACACAGGCAGCAGTGGCCTAGTCAGTGTAGTAGTAGTAGAAAGAACGGACCGCAGACAGGCTTCGAAGGCCTAACATAAAAAAATTGGGCTGTTGGCAATTTAAAATTGGTTCCAGGGGTACAAGGGCAGCAGTACAATGGTCAGTGGAGGCCTAGTGGAAGGAGGGACCGCAGACAGGCTTCAAAGGCCTAACATAAAAAAATAGGGCTGTTGGCAATTTAAAATTGGTTCCAGGGGTACACGGGCAGCAGTACAATGGTCAGTGGAGGCCTAGTGGAAGGAGGGACCGCAGACAGGCTTCGAAGGCCTAACATAACAAAAATAGGCCTGTTGTCAATTTGAAATTGGTTCCAGTGGTACAAGGGCAGCAGTACAATGGTCAGTGGAGGCCTAGTGGAAGGAGGGACCGCAGACAGGCTTCGAAGGCCCAACATAACACAAATGTCAATACAATGGTATTGTCAGTGCCAGGCATTGAAGGATGTCAGCGCATAGACTAAACATTGGTGGAGCTGTGAGAGTTAATTTTGCAAGTGGTAGAGCACTGTTTGAGCTGGGGGGGGGGGAACTGTCTTGTGGCCGGCGGTACAGGCCCAGGGCCCCTCATATTACAACGGTGTGTCTGACGTTGGGTGCGCACCACCACCGCCAGAGACACTTTATTGTACTATGAGGGACCCAGTGGCAGTGCTGTCGACCAAAAGCGGGCACACCCACCTCTTCAGACAAACAGCACTCTCACGGGTGCTGGCGCCAAGTGGCGATACCACGGCCCCGTGTGGGGAGTTTGGCCATTTAGTGAGGTGTAAACATGTCGTATGCTGGACAATCAGGTGCAGAAAATTACGAGATTGGAAAAGTCATTCAGAATAGTCCACAGGCAAGACCTTTTCATAGGAAAGCTAGGTGTCAGCCGGGCAAGGTGGGGCAAAAGATTTCGAAATCCAGTTGTGGTTCATTTTAATGAAGGTTAGATCATCTACATTTTGGGTAGCCAGACGAGTCCTTTTTTCTGTTAGTATTGAACCTGCAGCACTGAATACTCTTTCTGATAGGACACTAGCTGCCGGGCAAGCAAGCTCCTGCAATGCATATTCTGCCAATTCTGGCCAGGTGTCTAATTTGGATGCCCAGTAATCAAATGGGAATGACGGTTGAGGGAGAACGTCGATAAGGGATGAAAAATAGTTTGTAACCATACTGGACAAATGTTGTCTCCTGTCACTTTGAATTGATGCTGCAGTACCTGTCCTGTCTGCGGTCATAGCAAAATCACTCCACAACCTGGTCAGAAAACCCCTCTGGCCAACGCCACTTCTGATTTCTGCTCCTCTAACACCTCAGGTCTGCTGGCCCCTGCAGCTCGTGTGAGAATGATCACGGGCGCTGTGTGCAGGGAATGCCAGAAGCAAACGGTCAACAAGAGTTGATTGTTTGGTTGCTAATATTAGTTCCAAGTTCTCATGTGGCATTATATTTTGCAATTTGCCTTTATAGCGAGGATCAAAGAGGCAGGCCAACCAGTAATCGTCATCGTTCATCATTTTAGTAATGCGTGTGTCCCTTTTGAGGATACGTAAGGCATAATCCGCCATGTGGGCCAAAGTTCCTGTTCTCAAATCTGCGGTTGTGCTTGGTTGAGGGGCAGTTTCAGGCAAATCCACGTCACTTGTGTCCCTCAAAAAACCAGAACCCGGCCTTGCCGCGCCAACAATTTCCAGTGGCCCCGGAAAAGCTTCCTCATTAAAAATATAATCATCCCCATCATCCTCCTCGTCCTCCTCCTCCTCTTCGCCCGCTACCTCGTCCTGTACACTGCCCTGGCCAGACAATGGCTGACTGTCATCAAGGCTTTCCTCTTCCTCAGCTGCAGATGCCTGATCCTTTATGTGCGTCAAACTTTGCATCAGCAGACGCATTAGGGGGATGCTCATGCTTATTATGGCGTTGTCTGCACTAACCAGCTGTGTGCATTCCTCAAAACACTGAAGGACTTGACACATGTCTTGAATCTTCGACCACTGCACACCTGACAACTCCATGTCTGCCATCCTACTGCCTGCCCGTGTATGTGTATCCTCCCACAAAAACATAACAGCCCGCCTCTGTTCGCACAGTCTCTGAAGCATGTGCAGTGTTTAGTTCCACCTTGTTGCAACGTCTATGATTAGGCGATGCTGGGGAAGGTTCAAAGAACGCTGATAGGTCTGCATACGGCTGGAGTGTACGGGCGAACGGCGGATATGTGAGCAAAGTCCACGCACTTTGAGGAGCAGGTCGGATAACCCCGGATAACTTTTCAGGAAGCACTGCACCACCAGGTTTAAGGTGTGAGCCAGGCAAGGAATGTGTTTCAGTTGGGAAAGGAAGATGGCAGCCATGAAATTCCTTCCGTTATCACTCACTACCTTGCCTGCCTCAAGATCTACAGTGCCCAGCCACGACTGCGTTTCTTTCTGCAAGAACTCGGACAGAACTTCCGCGGTGTGTCTGTTGTCGCCCAAACACTTCATAGCCAATACAGCCTGCTGACGTTTGCCAGTAGCTGCCCCATAATGGGAGACCTGGTGTGCAACAGTGGCAGCTGCGGATGGAGTGGTTGTGCGACTGCGGTCTGTGGACGAGCTCTCGCTTCTGCAGGAGGACGAGGAGGAGGAGGAGGGAGTGCGAACGGCTACAGCCAACTGTTTCCTAGACCGTGGGCTAGGCAGAACTGTCCCAAACTTGCTGTCCCCTGTGGACCCTGCATCCACAACATTCACCCAGTGTGCCGTGATGGACACGTAACGTCCCTGGCCATGCCTACTGGTCCATGCATCTGTTGTCAGGTGCACCTTTGTGCTCACAGATTGCCTGAGTGCATGGACGATGCGCTCTTTAACATGCTGGTGGAGGGCTGGGATTGCTTTTCTGGAAAAAAAGTGTCGACTGGGTAGCTCGTAGCGTGGTACAGCGTAGTCCATCAGGGCTTTGAAAGCTTCGCTTTCAACTAACCGGTAGGGCATCATCTCTAACGAGATTAGTCTAGCTATGTGGGCGTTCAAACCCTGTGTACGCGGATGCGAGGCTAAGTACTTCCTTTTTCTAACCATAGTCTCATGTAGGGTGAGCTGGACTGGAGAGCTGGAGATCGTGGAACTAGCGGGGGTGCCGGTGGACATGGCAGACTGAGAGACGGTGGGAGATGGTATTGTTGCCGCCGGTGCCCTAGATGCAGTGTTTCCTACTACGAAACTGGTGATTCCCTGACCCTGACTGCTTTGGCCTGGCAAAGAAACCTGCACAGATACGGCAGGTGGTGCAGAAAATGGTGGCCCTACACTGCCGGAAGGGATGTTGCGTTGATGACTAGCTTCATTGGCCGAGGGTGCTACAACCTTAAGGGACGTTTGGTAGTTAGTCCAAGCTTGCAAATGCATGGTGGTTAAATGTCTATGCATGCAACTTGTATTGAGATTTTTCAGATTCTGCCCTCTGCTTAAGGTAGTTGAACATTTTTGACAGATGACTTTGCGCTGATCAATTGGATGTTGTTTAAAAAAATGCCAGACTGCACTCTTTCTAGCATCGGATACCTTTTCAGGCATTGCAGACTGAGCTTTAACTGGATGGCCACGCTGTCCTCCAACAGGTTTTGGCTTTGCCACGCGTTTTGGGCAAGAGACGGGCCCGGCAGATGGAACCTGTTGCGATGTTGATGCCTGCTGCGGCCCCTCCTCCTCCGCTTCAGAACTGCTGACGCCTGCACCCTGTTCCCCCAATGGCTGCCAATCGGGGTCAACAACTGGGTCATCTATTAACTCTTCTTGTAGCTCGTGTGCAACTTCGTCTGTGTCACCGTGTCGGTCGGTGGTATAGCATTCGTGATGGGGCACCATAGTCTCATCAGGGTCTGATTCTTGATCATTACCCTGCGAGGGCAATGTTGTGGTCTGAGTCAAAGGACCAGCATAGTAGTCTGGCTGTGGCTGTGCATCAGTGCACTCCATGTCAGATTCAACTTGTAATGGGCATGGACTGTTAACTGCTTCACTTTCTAAGCCAGGGACGGTATGTGTAAAGAGCTCCATGGAGTAACCCGTTGTGTCGCCTGCTGCATTCTTCTCTGTTGTTGTTTTTGCTGAAGAGGACAAGGAAGCGACTTGTCCCTGACCGTGAACATCCACTAACGACGCGCTGCTTTTACATTTACCAGTTTCACGAGAGGAGGCAAAAGAGCTAGAGGCTGAGTCAGCAAGATAAGCCAAAACTTGCTCTTGCTGCTCCAGCTTTAAAAGCGGTTTTCCTACTCCCAGAAAAGGGAGCGTTCGAGGCCTTGTGTAGCCAGACGACGAACCTGGCTCCACAGCTCCAGACTTAGGTGCAATATTTTTTTCCCACGACCACCTGATGCTCCACCACTACCACTACCCTCATTACCAGCTGACAATGAACGCCCCCGGCCACGACCTCTTCCACGAGACTTCCTCATTGTTTTAAAAACGTAACCAAACTAACGGTATTTGTTGCTGTCACACAACTTACACGGTGAGCTATAACTTCAGTAAGATTTAGCTACCCCCTTACAGGTGGGTGAGACCGCAAGGAAAATCAGGCACAATGTTACACACTCTGTTTTTGGTGGCAACAAATGAGAGAGATGCCACACACGCAGGACTGTCACTGAAGCACAAATGTAAATATTAATCTCCCACTGATTTGTTTTTTTTTTGTTTTTTTCAAGGAGACTTTAGAAAAAAAAATAATAGAATAAAATGATTTTTAAGGAAGAATTTAGAAACCAAATAAAATAAAATGATTTCTTCAGGGAGAATTTAGAAAACAAATAAAACAAAAAATAGGCTTTCTATGGCCCACTGAGTGAGAGATGACGCACACAGGAGTCAGGAGTGGCACACAAGCCCAGAGGCCAATATTGTTCTCCCAATGATTGATGTAGTGAATTGTTCAGGTAGATTTTGGAACCCAAATCAAGCAAAAAAAATAATAGGCTTTCTATGGCCCACAATTGGAGAGAGAGAAAGAGATGGCACACCCAGGAGTCAAGACTGGCACACAAGCAGAAAGGGCAATATTAATCTCCCACTGATTTGATTTTTTTTTTTTTTCAGGGAGACTTTAGAAAAAAAAAATAATAAAAAAAAATGATTTTTTCAGGAAGAATTTAGAAACCAAATAAAATAAAATGATTTTTTCAGGGAGAATTTAGAAAACAAATAAAACAAAAAAATAAATAGGCTTTCTATGGCCCACTATTTGTGAGAGAGATGGCATGCTCAGGACTGGCACACAAGCCCAGAGGCCAATATTAATCTCCCACTTTTTTTTTTTTTCAGGGAAAATTTATAAACCCAATAAAATAAATAATAAATAGGCTTTCTATGGCCCACTATCTGAGAGAGAGAGATGGCACGCTTAGGACTGGCACACAAGCCCAAAGGCCAATATTAATCTCCCTTTTTTTTTCAGGGAGAATTTATAAAACCAAAAAATAAAAAACAAATAGGCTTTCTATGGCCCACTATTTGTGAGAGAAATGGCACGCTCAGGACTGGCACACAAGCCCAGAGGCCAATATTAACAAAAGGCAGGGAGCCAGCACACCGAGGAAATACAGGAAGCACGGATCTCCGTCCTGACGTGACGTGAAGAATATCCAAAAAAAAAAAGAAAAGATGATCCAGCTTCCAAATAAAATATAAAAGTTTAATCCAACATATTAAAATAAGGAGACAACTCCTGGGACGGCATCATACCCATAGTAAGACGAGCGACGCGTTTCGACCAAGCGGTCTTTATCACAGCTGTGATAAAGGCCGCTTGGTCGAAACGCGTCGCTCGTCTTACTATGTGTATGATGCCGTCCCAGGAGTTGTCTCCTTATTTTAATATGTTGGATTAAACTTTTATATTTTATTTGGAAGCTGGATCATCTTTTCTTTTTTTGGCCAATATTAACCCCTTACCGGCATCGGACGTACTATACCGTCCGATGCCGGCTCCCCTGCTTTGATGCAGGGCTCCGCGGTGAGCCCGCACCAAAGCCGGGACATGTCAGCTGTTTTCAACAGCTGACATGTGCCCGTAATTGGCGCGGGCAGAATCGCGATCTGCCCGCACCTATTAACTAGTTAAATGCCGCTGTCAAACGCAGACAGCGGCATTTAACTACCGCTTCCGGCCGGGCGGCCGGAAATGACGTCATTTCTTGTGAATGGTAACCATAGAGGTCCTTGAGACCTCTATGGTTACTGATTGCCCGTCGCTGTGAGCGCCACCCTGTGGTCGGCGCTCACAGCACACGTGCAATTCTGCTACATAGCAGCGATCAGCAGATCGCTGCTATGTAGCAGAGCCGATCGTGCTATGCCTGCTTCTAGCCTCTCATGGAGGCTATTGAAGCATGGCAAAAGTTAAAAAAAAAAGTTTAAAAAAATGTGAAAAAAAAAAATAAAAAATAAAAGTTTAAATCACCCCCCATTCGCCCCAATCAAAATAAATCAATAAAAAAAATATCAAATCTACGCATATTTGGTATCGCCGCGCTCAGAATCGCCCGATCTATCAATTAAAAAAAAGTATTAACCTGATTGCTAAACAGCGTAGCGGGAAAAAAATTCGAAATGCCAGAATTACGTTTTTTTGGTCGCCGCGACATTGCATTAAAATGCAATAACGGGCGATCAAAAGAACGTATCTGCACCGAAGTGCTATCATTAAAAACGTCATCTCGGCACGCAAAAAATAAGCCCTCAACCGACCCCAGATGATGAAAAATGGAGACGCTACGAGTATCGGAAAATGGCGCAATTTTTTTTTTTTATTTATTTTTTTTTAGGAAAGTTTGGAATTTTTTTTCACCACTTAGATAAAAAATAACCTAGTCATGTTTGGTGTCTATGAACTCGTAATGACCTGGAGAATCATAATGGCAGGTCAGTTTTAGCATTTAGTGAACCTAGCAAAAAAGCCAAACAAAAAACCAATGTGGGATTGCACTTTTTTTGCAATTTCACCGCACTTGGAATTTTTTTCCCGTTTTCTAGTACACGACATGCTAAAACCAATGATGTTGTTCAAAAGTACAACTCGTCTCGCAAAAAATAAGCCCTCACATGGCCAAATTGACAGAAAAATAAAAAAGTTATGGCTCTGGGAAGGAGGGAAGCGAAAAACGAACACGGAAAAACGAAAAATCCCCCTGTCATGAAGGGGTTAATCTCCCACTTTTTTTTTTTTCAGGGAAAATTTATAAACCCAATAAAAAAAATAATAATAAATAGGCTTTCTATGGCCCACTATCTGAGAGAGAGAGATGGCACGCTTAGGACTGGCACACAAGCCCAAAGGCCAATATTAATCTCCCACTGATTGATTTATTGATTTTTTCAGGTAGAATTTAGAACCCAAATAAAGCAAAAAAAAAAAATAGGCTTTCTATGACCCACTGAGTGAGTGATGATGCACACAGGAGTCAGGAGTGGCACACAAGCCCTGAGGCCAATATTTTTCTCCCACTGATTGATGTAGTGATTTTTTCAGGTAGATTTTGGAACCCAAATCAAGTAAAAAAATAAATAGGCTTTCTATGGCCCACTGAGTGAGAGATGGCGCACACAGGAGTCAGGAGTGGCACACAAGCCCTGAGGCCAATATTTTTCTCCCACTGATTGATGTAGTGATTTTTTCAGGTAGATTTTAGAACCCAAATCAAGCAAAAAAATAAATAGGCTTTCTATGGCCCACTGAGTGAGAGATGGCACAGACAGGGATGGCACTCTAGCAGAAATGCCAATCTTAATTTCCCACAAAAAAAAAAAAAAAAAAGGAACTGTCCTTCAATTACTATCTCCCTGCAGTAATCTCAGCCAGGTATGGCAGGCAGCAATAAGGAGTGGACTGATGCACAAATTAAATAAAAAGTGTGGACAAACAAACAAGATAGCTGTGCAGAAAGGAAGGAACAAGAGGATTTGTGCTTTGAAAAAAGCAGTTGGTTTGCACAGCGGCGTACACACAGCAATGCAGCTATCAGGGAGCCTTCTAGGGCAGCCCAATGAGCTACAGCGCTGAGAATACAAAAAAAAAAAAAAATTTAGCTTCCACTGTCCCTGCACACCGAAGGTGGTGTTGGACAGTGGAAATCGCTACAGCACAAGCGGTTTGGTGGTTAATGGACCCTGCCTAACGCTATCCCTGCTTCTGACGAAGCGGCAGCAACCTCTCCCTAAGCTCAGATCAGCAGCAGTAAGATGGCGGTCGGCGGGAACGCCCCTTTATAGCCCCTGTGACGCCGCAGACAGCAAGCCAATCACTGCGATGCCCTTCTCTAAGATGGTGGGGACCAGGACCTATGTCATCACGCTGCCCACACTCTGCGTTTACCTTCATTGGCTGAGAAATGGCGCTTTTCGCGTCATTGAAACGCGACTTTGGCGCGAAAGTCGCGTACCGCATGGCCGACAACGCACAGGGGTCGGATCGGGTTTCATGAAGCCCGACTTTGCCAAAAGTCGGCGACTTTTGAAAATGAACGACCCGTTTCGCTCAACCCTACTCTTAACCACTAGGTCCATTATGGTCCTTACCACCAGGTCATAACAGTACAGGTGGCCCAAAGTATTAATGCATCTCAATAGAGGGATAAGAGAAGTTCTGAGACCATTTTTTTTTTCTTTGCAGTGTGTTTTGTCTCTCTTTTCCCCTTTACCTCTGGGTGGTTCAGGATACAGGTGTAGATATGGACATTCAAGGTCTGTCCTCTTGTATGAATAATCTCACTGCAAGGGTACAAAACATTCAAGATTTTGTGGTTTAGAATCTGATGTTGGAGCCTAGGATTCCAATTCCTGATTTGTTTTTTGGGGATAGATTTAAGTTTCTGAATTTCAAAAATAATTGTAAATTGTTTCTTGCTTTGAAACCTCGCTCCTCAGGTGACCCTGTTCAACAAGTGAAAATCATTATTTCTTTGTTACGTGGTGACCCTCAAGACTGGGCATTTTCCCTTGCGCCAGGAGATCCGGCATTGCGTGATGTGGATGCGTTTTTTCTGGCGCTCGGATTGCTTTATGATGAACCTAATTCAGTGGATCAGGCAGAGAAAATCTTGCTGGCTCTCTGTCAGGGTCAGGATGAGGTAGAAATATATTGTCAGAAGTTTAGGAAGTGGTCTGTACTCACTCAGTGGAATGAATGTGCCCTGGCAGCAATTTTCAGAAAGGGTCTATCTGAAGCCCTTAAGGATGTCATGGTGGGATTTCCCATGCCTGCTGGTCTGAATGAGTCTATGTCTTTGGCCATTCAGATCGATCGACGCTTGCGTGAGCGTAAAGCTGTGCACCATTTGGCGGTATTATCTGAACATAGACCTGAGCCTATGCAATGTGATAGGACTTTGACCAGAGCTGAACGGCAAGAACACAGACGTCGGAATGGGCTGTGTTTTTACTGTGGTGATTCCACTCATGGTATCTCCGATTGTCCTAAGCGCACTAAGCGTTTCGCTAGGTCTGCTACCATTGGTACGGTACAGTCGAAATTTCTTTTGTCCGTTACTCTGATTTGCTCTTTGTCGTCCTATTCTGTTATGGCATTTGTGGATTCGGGCGCTGCCCTGAATTTGATGGACTTGGAGTTTGCTAGGCGCTGTGGTTTTTTCTTGGAGCCCTTGCAGTATCCTATTCCATTGAGAGGAATTGATGCTACGCCTTTGGCCAAGAATAAGCCTCAGTACTGGACCCAATTGACCATGTGCATGGCTCCTGCAAATCAGGAGGATATTCGCTTTTTGGTGTTGCATAATCTGCATGATGTGGTCGTTTTGGGGTTGCCATGGCTACAGGTCCATAATCCAGTATTGGATTGGAAATCTATGTCTGTGTCCAGCTGGGGTTGTCAGGGGGTACATGGTGATGTTCCATTTTTGTCTATTTCGTCATCCACCCCTTCTGAAGTTCCGGAGTTTTTGTCAGATTACCGGGATGTATTTGATGAGCCCAAATCCAGTGCCCTACCTCCTCATAGGGATTGCGATTGTGCTATCAATTTGATTCCTGGTAGTAAGTTTCCTAAGGGCCGACTGTTCAATTTATCTGTGCTAGAGCACGCCGCTATGCGGAGTTATGTAAAGGAATCCTTGGAGAAGGGTCATATTCGCCCGTCGTCGTCACCATTGGGAGCAGGGTTCTTTTTTGTGGCCAAGAAGGATGGTTCGCTGAAACCTTGTATTGATTACCGCCTTCTTAATAAGATCACAGTCAAATTTCAGTACCCTTTGCCGCTGCTGTCAGATTTATTTGCTCGGATTAAGGGGGCTAGTTGGTTCACCAAGATAGATCTTCGTGGTGCGTATAATCTTGTGCGTATTAAACAGGGCGAAGAATGGAAAACAGCATTTAATACACCCGAGGGCCATTTTGAGTACCTGGTTATGCCATTCAGGCTGTCCAATGCTCCATCAGTATTTCAGTCCTTTATGCATGACATCTTCCGAGAGTACCTGGATAAATTCCTGATTGTATATTTGGATGATATTTTGGTCTTCTCGGATGATTGGGAGTCTCACGTGAAGCAGGTCAGAATGGTGTTCCAGGTCCTTCGTGCGAATTCTTTGTTTGTGAAGGGGTCAAAGTGTCTCTTTGGAGTTCAGAAGGTTTCATTTTTGGGTTTCATTTGTTCCCCTTCTACTATCAAGATGGACCCTGTTAAAGTCCAGGCCATTTATGATTGGACTCAGCCGACATCTGTGAAGAGTCTGCAAAAGTTCCTGGGCTTTGCTAATTTTTATCGTCGCTTCATCAGTAATTTTTCTAGTGTTGCTAAACCGTTGACTGATTTGACCAAGAAGGGTGCTGATGTGGTCAATTGGTCTTCTGCGGCTGTGGAAGCTTTTCAGGAGTTGAAGCGTCGTTTTTCTTCTGCCCCTGTGTTGTGCCAGCCAGATGTTTCGCTTCCGTTTCAGGTCGAGGTTGATGCTTCTGAGATTGGAGCAGGGGCTGTTTTGTCGAAAAGAAGTTCTGATGGCTCGGTGATGAAACCATGTGCCTTCTTTTCTAGAAAGTTTTCGCTTGCTGAGCGCAATTATGATGTTGGCAATCGAGAGTTGTTGGCCATGAAGTGGGCATTCGAGGAGTGGCGTCATTGGCTTGAAGGAGCCAAGCATCGCGTGGTGATCTTGACGGATCACAAGAATTTGACTTATCTCGAGTCTGCCAAACGGTTGAATCCTAGACAGGCTCGTTGGTCGCTATTTTTCTCCCGTTTTGATTTTGTGGTTTCGTACCTTCCAGGCTCTAAGAATGTGAAGGCTGATGCCCTGTCAAGGAGTTTTGTGCCCGACTCTCCGGGTGTTCCTGAGCCGGCGGGTATTCTCAAAGAGGGGGTAGTTTTGTCTGCCATCTCCCCTGATTTGCGGCGGGTGCTGCAAAAATTTCAGGCTGATAGACCTGACCGTTGCCCAGCGGAGAAACTGTTTGTCCCTGATAAATGGACTAGTAGAGTTATCTCTGAGGTTCATTGTTCGGTGTTGGCTGGTCATCCTGGAATCTTTGGTACCAGAGATTTGGTGGCTAGATCCTTTTGGTGGCCGTCTTTGTCTCGGGATGTGCGTTCTTTTGTGCAGTCCTGTGGGACTTGTGCCCGGGCTAAGCCCTGCTGTTCTCGTGCCAGTGGGTTGCTTTTGCCCTTGCCGGTCCCGAAGAGGCCCTGGACGCATATCTCTATGGATTTTATTTCGGATCTCCCTGTCTCTCAAAAGATGTCGGTCATTTGGGTGGTTTGTGATCGCTTCTCTAAGATGGTCCATTTGGTACCCTTGTCTAAATTGCCTTCCTCCTCTGATTTGGTGCCATTGTTTTTCCAGCATGTGGTTCGTTTACATGGCATTCCGGAGAACATCGTTTCGGACAGAGGTTCCCAGTTTGTTTCGAGGTTTTGGCGAGCCTTTTGTGCTAGGATGGGCATTGATTTGTCTTTTTCCTCGGTTTTCCATCCTCAGACAAATGGCCAAACCGAACAAACTAATCAGACTTTGGAAACATATCTGAGATGCTTTGTTTCTGCTGATCAGGATGATTGGGTGTCCTTTTTGCCTTTGGCTGAGTTCGCCCTTAATAATCGGGCCAGCTCGGCTACTTTGGTTTCGCCGTTTTTCTGCAATTCTGGTTTCCATCCTCGTTTCTCTTCAGGGCAGGTTGAGTCTTCGGACTGTCCTGGTGTAGATACTGTGGTGGATAGGTTGCAGCAGATTTGGACTCATGTGGTGGACAATTTGACATTGTCCCAGGAGAAGGCTCAACGTTTCGCTAACCGCCGGCGCTGTGTGGGTCCCCGACTTCGTGTTGGGGATTTGGTTTGGTTGTCGTCTCGTTATGTTCCTATGAAGGTTTCCTCTCCTAAGTTTAAGCCTCGTTTCATTGGTCCGTATAAGATTTCTGAGGTTCTCAATCCTGTGTCGTTTCGTTTGACCCTTCCAGCTTCTTTTGCCATCCATAATGTATTCCATAGGTCATTGTTGCGGAGATACGTGGCGCCTGTGGTTCCATCCGTTGAACCTCCTGCCCCAGTGTTGGTTGAGTGGGAGTTGGAGTATGTGGTGGAGAAGATTTTGGATTCTCATATTTCGAGACGGAAACTCCAGTACCTGGTCAAGTGAAAGGGTTATGGTCAGGAAGATAATTCCTGGGTCTTAGCCTCCGATGTTCATGCTGCCGATCTGGTTCGTGCCTTTCATTTGGCTCGTCCTGGTCGGCCTGGGGGCTCTGGTGAGGGTTCGGTGACCCCTCCTCAAGGGGGGGTACTGTTGTGAATTCTGTTGTCAAGCTCCCTCCTGTGGTCATGAATGGTACTTCGGCTGGTTCTGTCCATGGGCTTCCTCTGGTGGTTGTGAGTGGAGCTGCGGCTTCTGAGTTTCCTTCTACAGGTGACGAGGTTAATTCGTTAGCTGGCTGCTCTATTTAACTCCACTTAGATCATTGCTCCATGCCACCTGTCAATGTTCCAGTATTGGTCTAGTTCTCTCCTGGATCGTTCTTGTTACCTGTCTTCCCAGCTGAAGCTAAGTTCCTGCTTATTTTTCTCTGGTTTGCTATTTTTCTGTCCAGCTTGCTATTTTGATTTGTGTTTTGCTTGCTGGAAGCTCTGGGATGCAGAGGGAGCGCCTCCGCACCGTGAGTCGGTGCGGAGGGTCTTTTTGCGCCCTCTGCGTGGTCTTTTTGTAGGTTTTTGTGCTGACCGCAAAGTTTTCTTTCCTATCCTCTGTCTGTTCAGTAAGTCGGGCCTCACTGTGCTAAATCTATTTCATCTCTGTGTTTGTAATTTTCATCTTTACTCACAGTCATTATATGTGGAGGGCTGCCTTTTCCTTTGGGGAATTTCTCTGAGGCAAGGTAGGCTTTATTTTTCTATCTCTAGGGCTAGCTAGTTTTTTAGGCTGTGTCGAGTTGCATAGGGAGCGTTAGGCGCAATCCACGGCTATTTCTAGTGTGTGTGATAGGATTAGGGATTGCGGTCAGCAGAGTTCCCACATCTCAGAGCTCGTCCTATATTATTAGTAACTATCAGGTCATTCCGTGTGCTCTTAACCACTAGGTCCATTATTGTCCTTACCACCAGGTCATAACAGTACTCCCATACTGATAGCCTGTGATGTGACTGCAAGGCATTTCCCAAATGTGGACGCAGCCCAGTAACCCTTTGAACAGACATACAGGATGGCCACCTGAAAGCAATGCTCCCATTATTAGGCAGTTGGTAATCCCATACTGTTTGCCTATGCAGTGAATGCAACACCTGCCCCAAATATGGACGCACCCCAATAACCCTTTGAACACACGTAAATGAGTGTCACCTGAAAGCAATGTGAGTCGCCCGCCAGGGCCTAGAGGTACTCGGTACCTAGTCCAGTCATTGTTAAAGGGGAGGTCACGGTGGCGGTGACCCGGTCCGTGGCCCTTGGCACTCAAGTAAAAGAGATAGTTTTTAAAGAGAGTTGTAAAGCAATAAAAGTTTGTGATGCCACCTGTGGAACTCGGTCAGGAGTGACCAACGCTGCTTACAGGGGTTCTCTGGGGGTGATGATATGGCAGCAAGATGGTATCACTTCCCACAGGTGAAGCTGGATCCTCAGGGCTCCCGATGTGCTGGGCAGGGATGGTGTGGTGCCGGTAATAAACAAAGGACACGGTGTTGCAGTTTCTTTACCTGGTTTACTGTTGTAGACAGCCTCAGTCCAGGGTACCGGCAACAGGTGTCGATGGAGTCCAGGCAGCCTTAAAACAAGTAGGAATCCCTTTGCCAGGTCAGTTTGGGAGCCTTCCATTATGCGCTGGTTACTGGTCCCTTGCTGCCTGTGGCTTCCTGACAAGGTCCTCATTTACTCTCTGTCTTGGAACAGTCCCTGCATTGTAGGCAACGCGAGCCGTTCCCTTGGGGTCTCTATACACGGGGACTCTGGGCTTTGGATGTTGCTGTACCTCAGATGTAGTGTGAGCAAGTCACTTTCAGCTTCCTGCCCTCCAGTTCTGCCGTGGGACTTGTAGTTCCACATGGCCTCAGGCTCCTTGTGCCCGGTTTCTGCACCTCTGCCTGGAAGGAGCCCCTTCCAGCTCTGTAGTTCTCCTGTGCTCCTTCACTGTTCCTTGTCTGCACCAGACTAACTAACTCCTCCTCCAGACCAGAATGTAAATTGGGAAGTTCCCCTAAAACTGGGTTCAGAACTCCCCCTTCTGGCCTGGAGTCAGAATATGTTGCATGTACAGTTTACCTGCCAACGGGACTCTCCTTGTTTCCAGGTATGGCATCACCTCCCCGAGAGGAAGGCAATACCACTGTGGTACCTGAACTCCTGGGGTGCCACATTCACCCCTCGTTAAATCCAGTACTCCTGGACTGGGAAAAGAAAACATAAACAGCACAGGTTAGATTGTGCAAAACTTTTTTAAAAAGGCATGTAAGCAGGGTAAAAAGTTATAAACTTTTTCTTCCCTTATGTGGAGCACTTTGCTTTAATGTTATAAAACAGAATTTATATAAGTATGACTGGTTTTATACCAGGGAGTCCTTGTTCATAAACAACAGCACCCAGCGGGTGACCCGTCATAAACCCCCAACGTAGGTATTGGGCTTGCTACAAGGCGTAGTATCCAGACTTAGTCTTCAGCCACACCAGACTGTTTTCATTCGGTCTTGGGAACAAACAAGGCCCTACCCACGCTGGCAATGTGGGTAAAACCAAAGGTGCATTTTGAAGGTGCTATTTTCAGTTCAGTTTTTGGGAAATTCACCATCCATTTCCCGATTTTCCATATAAGGTTTTTCAAAAAGCATTAGCAAACATTTTTTTTAAACAGGCAACACCAATTATTGACATTTTACATTTTTAGTCCCTGTAACGTGCTGGGATCTGACCTCGGGTTCTATGGGTAGATCTACGCAGCACAGGCACTGAGGGTGATCTGACCAGATTCACTAGGCTTGCTATCACTGGTGTTATGTGCTCTCTGATGGCTGCGTTACTGGGGATTCTAGGTAGCACAGGTTTACTTGATCTCCTAAGAGTACTGTTGCTCACTGTGGGCATGACAGATTCACCGATAGCAGGGGGCGGATTCTCTTGCTCCACTGCTGGTATGATATCTGTTTCTTGAGCCCGCTGGTGTAGAGTCTCTTCTGTTTCAGGATGGTTTTGAGTCACATCTACTTCTGGTATTTCCAACTGGAGAAAGGTCAAAACAGGCACCACTATCGCTTGATTTACCCGAGTCCATGACTGGGGAAAGTCTCCAAGAACAGTATGGATTCTCTTTTCCTCTTCTTCCGTGGGTTGAGAAGTACCTGGGTCTTTCTCCTTGTCTCTCAGTTTGTTAGGGCACACTTTAAGATGATCCCTTGATACCGCAGATGAGGTTTCTCCTCCATCTTTGCTTATAAGACACACTTTAGTGTTATCAAAGTTTGATGGTAAGATGGTATATGCTTCCCACTGGTCATCAAGTTTGTGCATTCTCCTTTTCCACTTTAGAACTTGTTTACCTGGTGACAAGGAAATTGCAGGGTCACGCTGATTATAGTTTCTTTCTTGTCTTTGTCTTGCTTGGGACAATCGTCTTTCCACACATTATTGTACTTGGCGGTATTTCTGTTGTCGCTCAGTATCCCAATCTGCATCTGGTTGTTTCTGGTGTTAGGACTCCTATATCAAGGTCAACAGGTAATTTGCTAGGTCTTCCTCTCATTAGGTAGGCTGGAGTGCAGTTGGTGGAATTCAAGGGGATATGATTGTACAGATCTACCAGATCCGTCAACTTCTCTGGCCACAGGTTTCTCTCTTCCAAAGGCAAGGTGTTCAGTAAGTCAATTATCACCTGGTTCATCTTCTAACACATACCATTTATTTGTTGGTGGTAGAGTGTTGTCCTGATCTTCTTACATCGGTACAGGTTACAGAACTCCTGGAATACTTCTGCTTTAAAGGCTGGGATTTGGTCGGTAAGTACTTTTTTAACCATGTGGTCAACAAAAGTGTTGTTGGGATGCCCTGGTTGCAGTCTTCGCTGTCTGGTCCTTAACAGGCAAAACTACCAGGAATCTGGAGTAATTCCCTATGGTCAAAGCATAAGTAGGTAAATTCAACCATCAGCAGTCGGCTTGAAGGATGCACGCTCCAAAGTCCAAGGATCCAATCAGACCAGGAAAACTCAAAGAAGAAAAGAGAGCAGCATCCATCTCAGGTGAAAACGATTTCCAAAAAGGTGCTTTATTCTGCCATACAAAATTACAACGTTTCGGCCAAGGTGGCCTTTGTCAGCAGACCCTTGCTGAGGCCAGGTAGTGTTTGAACCGGTCTGTTACCGCCCAGACTATGGTGAGGAACGCCAGCTTGAAGGAACTGTAGTTTTCTGGGTTCCTTTCAGTGAGATGAAGCTTCCTGGCGGCGCAGGCAATTACTCTTTCTTTGCCTTTCTGCACCTGGGACAACACTGCTCCCAGTCCCACGTTGCTGGCATCTGTGTAGAGCACAAACGGTTGGTCATAGTCAGGGCCAACTTCAACTGAGTAAAGGGTCCTTCCAGCCTGTCTTTCCACTCAAACAGAGGACCCTTGTCCTTGGTCTTCTTGGATTGGCCCACTAACAGGTCTTGCAGGGGTGCGGCTATCTTAAGTCCTTAATGAACCTTCAGTAGTAGCCTACCAACCCGAGGAACTGATGGATTTCCTGGATGTTGCTGAGTTTAGGCCAGTCCCTGATCATGGTGACCTTGTCAGGGTGTGGTGCCACTCCTTCAGCACTTACCACATGGCCCAGGTACTGTACTTTGGGCTTTAACAGGTGGGACTTGGATGGCTTTACCTTCAGGCCAAAGTTAGACAGAGATTCAAACACCTCAGCCAGGTGCTTCAGGTGGTCTTCATAAGTCTTGGAGAAGACGATGACATCATCTAGGTATAACAGGATGGTTTCAAAATTCTTGTGCCCGAGACAGCACTCCATCATCCTCTGGAATATCCCTGGTGCACTGCAAAGTCCGAATGGCATGTAGTTGAATTCGGAGAGGCCCCTTGGTGTCGTGAAGGTGGTCTTTTCTTTATCTGCCTCTTCCACGGGAACCTGTCAATACCTACTAGCAGGTATGGACTGGGGGTGAAATTCAGTCCTGGCATTTGAAATCACACAGACCCATGTTGTCCCCGTCCCCAAGAACCAGATGGGATATATTATTAATATTACCATGGATGGAGGAAATTAAGATTTTCTAGAAGATCAATATGTCTAATGATACCTGTGGCCTGCTGGGGTAAGTGACAGAGTCAGTGACTTTATGCTCCATCACAACTCTTAACAGTATGGGTGTCTTGAGAACACCAATTCTGTTAACAACTTAGCAGACAAGGCGGCCCATGACCAGACAGGCCCTTCTGGCATTTGCCAGAATTGCCAGATGGCCAGTCTGGCCCTGCCTACTAGTGAGATCTAAGGTGGAGAAATTGTTAGCAGATTTTAAAGCAGCTAATGACTCTTCAATTCTGGGCAACGGGTAGGGATCCTTATGTGTAATACGGTTTATCTGCCTGTAATCAACTCACATCCTCATTGTACCATCCTTCTTTCTAACGAGGACTAATGGAGCTGCCTAGGGGCTACAACTGTCTCTGATTACCCCAGCCTCCTTCATCTCTCGTAATATACTCTTGGCACATTGGCAGTGAGCTGGAGGTACATGCCAATACCTCTCTTTAATGGACAAATGACCTCCAGTGGGGATATGATGTTGAACCCCTTTTACCTGCCCAAAATGTAGTGGGTGTTTGCTGAATACCTGTTCATACTCTTGAATCACCCAGTAGGCCCCATGCTTGTGGTGTAAAGGAGTTGAATCAGTGCCTATGTGTATCTTTTGACACCAATCCTCCAACTGTCCAGCAGAGCCATTGTCCTACGTCTGGTCGGACGGGACCAAGGGTTCTGTTGCCTGTATTGCATTGTTACTAATAGTGAATAGTTTAGCAAGTGTGGCATATCTGGTTAAATGGACTTCTTTCTCCCCACAATTAAGGACACGTACAGGTACCCTCCCCTTGCGGACATCAACCACCCCTCTGGCTGTCAGGATGGTGGGCCTACTCTCAGAATACACAGGTTCTACCAGGGCCTGGTAGTCTTTACATCTGAGGTCTATTGCTGCCCGACACCAGATTAACATTTCACTCCTGGGGTGTATTGCAATGGGGATCGGATCACTCACTTTGACGCTGCCAACTTCTCCACCAGACAGTTCTACCTGTTTTCTGTGCATCAGGGCTCTGATTTCTTTCTGCAGGACACGCTACTCACTGGAACCAGCAGTTTAGGCCACCTGTTCTAACAAGATAATAACCTCGCCAAGACAGTTTTCTATGACATTAGTACCTAAGGTCATCATTGGCTTACATTCTCGACGG
The DNA here is from genome assembly GCF_032444005.1 of Ranitomeya imitator. Taxonomy (NCBI): domain Eukaryota; kingdom Metazoa; phylum Chordata; class Amphibia; order Anura; family Dendrobatidae; genus Ranitomeya; species Ranitomeya imitator. The sequence goes on along the minus strand of NC_091282.1, from coordinate 784,739,956 downwards.
TCAATATCTACAATCACCAGTCCTTGGATTTTCAATTCTGCTCGCCCCACCTTATTGGTTACTTCCTTGTACCCCACCTGTGGCAAAGACTGACCATTACTGGCTACTATTTTCAAATCACTATCTGGGCCACGGGTAATATCAGAGTCAGCCCAGTACCGTTTGTAGAGAATGTAATGCATAGTAGTCACCTGAGAGCCGGTGTCCAGTAAAGCGTTCATCGGGATACCGTTGATCACAATGGGGAGGACCGGTCGTCCTCCGACGTACTTGGCTTGCCAGTTTTGTGGGCCTGGTCGTCCTACTCCTGGGGGTTGGACCTCTGCCCCAGGGGTCGCTCCTTTAAATGTCAGAACCTTGCGATGTGTCCTGCCTGGTTACAGCAGCGTCAGATGGGTCGTCCGTCCTGATGATAGCGGTCGTTGTCTCTTCCTCTGATCGGTGGGATCTTCTATCGTCGCCAGAGGATGTCATCTGGACTGGACGCCAGCTAGATTTTCTCCTTTGGAGATTCCTGCAGGGACTGCACGGTTCTGGCTAGTGCAGCTACGCTTTTAGTAAGTTCCTGGACCGCAGTCCTGCGGAGGGGTCATCATCCAGAATCTGTGTGTCAGCCTCAACAGCTTTAATAGCTTGTCCCCATCCAGCACGCTGTTCGGGTCAAACTGTTTAATGGCCCGCAGTGCCTCCTGGAGAGGGCATAGTCTTGTATGCTATCCTGTGCTCTTTGCTTGCACCCAAAAATTCTCATTTTGATTTCTGTAGCAGTGCAGGTGTCAAAAGTGGTTTTAAGTTTGGCGAATATCTGCTTTACAGTTCCTTTTTCCATATCGGCCAGGATTTCACTTCTCTATGTGCTGCATCAATTAATTGGCCAGTTAGGATGCTGACTTTTTGCTGTTCCGACAGGGGGTACACCTGAAATAAGCTGCAGTCTTTCTTTAGGGTAAGTTCACACAGAGTGTTTTTTTGCTGCTTTTTTATGCTAATTTTCAGCTGCTTTTTACAATACCAACAAAGCCTAGGAGATTTCGGAAATCTCATGCACATGACATTGGTATTGTCGACCACCATGAATAAGTGTCTCCCCAAGGGTTTCCGACCCCTTTCCTTCTCAACATCCGAATAATGACATGAGTCTCACGTTGGATATAATTGGCCACAGCGGCCTTTATTATAAACAGACAAAACATTTAACCGTAACATGATCTGGGAAGGGGTTCTTGAAGCTAAAAGTCTGGTGTTAACCATAGTATAAACAAGTGGACAAGAGACCAACCGTAGATTACTCTCAGCCGTTACCCCACAGGCTCGAGAGCACCAAAATACCCCGAAGGGTTACCCTTGTCCACTTCCAACTTTGGAATCTGGCCCACCGTTACCAAGATTCCCCCAAATCACCAGACCAGCAAACAAAACTTATACCAACTGGAGAATCCATATCCCGACGGACCCCCCAGGCCAATTTAGCACCAACTCCAAGGACCCCTCCCCCCGTCACCATGAGGATACTTGACCCCCTCAAGTACCCGAGACCCCACCAGCCTTAATCGCTATGGCCCGCTCAATACCAGACTGCAGCCCGAGGGCCCACAAGTAAATGCCCACCGCGTTCAGATGAACGCCATCACCCAAAAGATATTGGTCACCACCACGCTCCAACTCAAAATGACGCACGGCAAAACCCACATTCCATGCGACAAAACCAGACATGGCCCTATTCACCTTGATGCGGGCCTTATTAATCTTGTCCACCGACCTAGCGTGCCTCCAGGATTTCCGTGGAACAATCTCCGTCCACACAATAGACACGTCCCAAAAAGAAACCCATAGCCGTAGCAAGTCATGTTTAATGCCCCGGATCAACTCGCGACAAGGACAAACTCCCAAGTCGTTTCCCCCAACGTGTAAAACTAATATGTCGGGAGGCCTGTCCAACCGCACACCATTGTGTACCTCCTCCAGGACTCTATTCCAACCTAAGCCCCGAAACCCCAACCACATGATGACGGCCACATCCCTGGAAAAGCCGAGCTGTCTTCCATCCCGTCGGACATCTGCTCGCTTTGCTCCCCAGTACACGTAAGAGTGGCCGACAATCCACACCAACAGCGAGGATGAACCTGAAAAACATAAACAACTTAGGCACGTGCCAACAACGAGTACAATGACCGACAGTCACCAGCCTCTCAGGGCCTCACGTAACTCCGATAACGACCAGACTCCCACCATCCTATCCTCTGTACCACCGAAGGAGCCACACCACTCCGCGCCGCCTCCGTAGCGGCCCCGATCCGAAAAGAATGCGAGGCGAACCTGGAAGAATCCACGCCAATGGCCTCCAAAGACTGCCGAAAAACCGCTACAAACTGGTATTTAGACAGAAAAGACCTGTCCTTATGACGTAACAAAGGCCCATCACACCGCGGGTGGAGCATATCAAAATCCTGCCAGCAACGGACAGGACACATAACAGACTTGGGAACGGCGCCCAAAACCACCCTTTTACCCCGTCCCGTCTGATCCGTCTTAGACTTCTGAATCCAAAATTGCAACGACCCCTCGGAAACAAAAAAGTCCCCTGCCGAAAGGCCCCCCTGACAAATTGTAGTGAGAGACACCAACTCCCCCACCCTCAGGGCCCCGTAAAAAGCCAATGAGAAAGCCAGGCGAAATAGCGCAACCTCAAAACTGGAAACACATATATCGCCCAGACGTGCCCCCAACCGCTCAAACATCTCAAAAGACACCGGGCACCTGCAATCGCCACGGCTACCTGATCTTCTCAACCCCTTCGCAGCTTGCTTTAGCAAAAAGGACTTTGTCAGATCCTGCAGGCCCCAGAGCCTGAAACCAAAAGCTAAAGCCGCTATCATCCTATCAATCTTTGCCACCGACCATCCCTGGACCGCCCCGTGCCTCAACCACAACAACAACGCCCCCACTTGTTCCCGACCAGTACCCGCAATGCCACAAGATGCCAACCAGCTCTCCCACGAACTCCATACCGCCTGATAACACGACCACGTACTCGATGCCAAGGACGCTTGAATTAAAGGGTCTGCAGCCCGGACACCACGCACCAAAGCTCCGCTGGGCATTCCAGCCCCGTCTCCTCGGCCTCTGGAGCCAGCGACCGAAAACGCTCCCACGAGACAGAGAATCGGCAATGCAGTTATTAACACCGGGCATGTGTGATGCCATGAAATAAGCATTCAAGGATAAACAAGACAAAACCAACTGCCGAAGAACTGTGACCATGGGGGGCGACGCTGTCGTCAAACTGTTAATGGCACACACGACAGCCATATTATCAGAATTAAAGCGCACCCTTTTGTTTAGAAAATCGTCGCCCCAAAGCTGCACCGCCACCGAAATCGGAAAAATCTCCAACAAAGTAATGTTCCGTACCAACCCTGTTTCAAACTAAGCTTACGGCCACCTAGCAGCGCACCAACGGCCACCGAACGGCCCCAAATCCAATACCGCCTGACGCGTCAGTAAGCAAATCCAAATCCGCATTACCCACTGCTTCCTCCATCAACAATGAACGCCCATTGTAACAAGACAAAAAACGATCCCAAACCTCCAAGTCAGCCTTGTGTTTGGACGACAAACGAACAAAATGATGTGTGGCGGTAATACCAGCCGTAGCGCTAGCCAATCTACGTGAAAAAATCCTCCCCATTGGGATAATTCGGCATGCAAAATTCAATTTTCCCAAAAGCGACTGCACCTCTCGCAGCAGCAATTTCTTCACACGTCTAGCACGGGCCACCTCCTCTCTCAAACCCAACACCTTGTCAACCGGAACCTAAACTCCCACTTCACGGAATCGATAACAAAACCCAAAAAAGACAGACTCGTGCACGGACCCTCAGTCTTGCCCGATGCCAGCAGGACCCCAAAACGCTCAGCAACCCAAACAACCGTCCGCAACAGGACCTCACAACATTGAGACTGATCAGGGCCTATGCACAAGAAGTCGTCCAAGTAATGAATCACTGAGTCCAAACCGGACACATCCTGCACCGCCCAATCCAGAAAGGAACTGAAGGCCTCAAAATAAACACACGACAGTGAACAGCCCATCAACAAACAACAGTCAACATAAAACCCGCTGTCCCAATAACAGCCTAACAACCTTACGTTATCGGGGTGAACCGGTAGTAAACGAAAGGCCGAGTCAATGTCGGTCTTAGCCAACAAAGCCCCTCTACCACAACTGCGCACTCACCTGGCTGCCTCATCAAACGACGTATACACCACCGAACAAAGCTCAGGATCAATCCCATCACGGACCTCCCTTTCAGGTAGGACAAATGCTGAATGAGCCTAAATTTATTAGGCTCCTTCTTGGGAACCACACCCAACGGTGACACCACCAAATCATCCACGGGAGGAATGGAAAACGGTCCAGACATCCTACCCAATGCCACCTCTTTGCCTAACTTTTCTGACACGACTGATGCGTCCAACAAGGCCGATCTGAGGTTCTTCCAACCTCACCGGAGTCACCCCCTTTGGAATTACCCTCTGGCTTCCCTTTTTTCTTAAAGCACTTGCGACGCGCCGTTGCAATTCGAGCACAAATGCTTGAACTTACACGTCGCTCCGAACTTACACTGGCCCTCATTGAACTGCCAACAAACTCCGTGCTTCTGGTCGCCGGATTGTCCGGACTGACCTTGCGAAGAGAAACCTTGCGAAGCGCCTTGGCTGGAAGTTCCGGCCCCACCTTGAAAGGAGTGACCAAACTTTGTTGGCGCCATCATCCGCAACCACAAACCAATGTCCTTCTGATCCCATCGGATCGCAGGACGGACCGCCTTCTGCTGCCGGAACTGCTCATCATATCGTAACCATGCTTTCCCACCATAGGCCCTATGCGCCTCACCTATGGCATCCATATAGCAAAACAAGGCGGAGCAATTCTCGGGAGCCTTCTCGCCAATAACGCTTGCCAAAATCGCGAGTGCCTGGAGCCAATTTACAAACGTCTGAGGAATAAGGCGCCATCGCCGCTTTTCCTCATCTTCCTTCTTGCTATCTTCCTTTTTACTCTTATCAAGGTTAAATTTCAAGAGCAAGAGCGAAAATATCTCGACATACTCGTCCTTCCAAATCTTCTCACGCACCTCCTTTTTCAAGTGCACCCCCAACGGCCCTTCAAAACAAACATAAACCTCGCCCCGCGCCTTATCATCCAACCGAATGCCCCCCTCCTTCTCTTTCTCAGTCTGCACGGATACCGAGACCAGCTCGGTCGACCTGCCCGATTCAGCAGACCCACTGCCGGATAACGCCAACCCCGGATCAGACGATCCGACCCAAGCTGACAAAGAGGATGGCCTTGGCCTACCACTGCCCAACCGTGACAACAGCTCTCGTACACCTGACAACAACTCCCCCACCCCTTTACGACTCGCATCAGCCCACATACCGACTCCATCACCCCCCTCTACATACCCCACAACCCAATTCACAGAAGTCAAAGTCGGCGTAAAAAATGCCGGGGACAAACAATCCGTAGATGCTGTCGCCGTCCAGCCGTCTCTCGATCCCGAAGCCGTCCTTGGGCCCTCCCGGATGTGAACTTCGCTCCGCAATACCGCTCCAACCGATCCGCCCCCTACGGAGGGGACCGTGCCGAATCCGCCAGCCGAGGTGACCGCCTGATGTCCTGCAGGCCCAGACCCGGACCCGCCGTCTGAAATGCTGCCATCTGACATCGCCACCCTAGAGGATGCAGGCCCGGCCGCCGGTCGTGTTTGTCGAATTGTGCCCTCTGGTCGTGTCCAGCAGCCCCGCTGGGTCTAGGGCGCTGCCCGCCGCTGCTGCTGGTATGGTCCCCTGCTGACTCACGCTGCCGCAAGAGGCAGGCCGCCTGGCCTGGTCATCGCTGTGGCGACCCGCCGTGACATTGCTCCGGTCATTAGGAGCTCTGGCGCGCATAGGCCCCACCCCCCGGCATGCTGGGGGAGAAGGCCTAACTGCCGCCGCAGGCCTCAGCGCAGCTGGCGGATTCCTCCCAGACCGCGGCCTGCTGGGACGCTTCTGAGCAGGCACGCGGCCTGGAGGGTCCCCTGAGGGGCTCCTGCGCCGCCGCTGAGACACCGGGGTGACATCGGGGGATAAGCGCTGTGGGGGCCGCACTCACCTGGATCGCCGCTCACGGGCCCGACCGCCGGGGGATCCACACCGCCGCTGCCACCACCAAGGATGCCGGCCACTTGAGCCTCCATCCAGCCTGGAGGCTGTGACGCCGCCGCCCGCAGCTGTGACAGGACTCCTTCAATGGCCGCCATGGTAAGCTGCTGGTGCTTGGTGCTTCCTGCTCACAGGTCCTCAGAGCGGGAAGTGACCGGCTGCTCCCCCCCCACTCACCCCATACCCTCTCCAGGCCAGCATTAACCCTCCCCTAAGAGCAAAACTCCCCGCCCCCTTTTTCCCTGCTCCAAACCCCCTGTCATGTCGGCTTTCACGTACTCCACCCGGGGGAGGGGGTGGGGTGGCTCGCTCCAGCCTGGTCTCACATTGTTTTTTGTGTGATCAGTATTTTGTGCTTTTCTGCGTTTTTTGGAGATAAACCATGTCACTTCTTACAGCATTTTTGCTGCGTTTTTTCACTCGTTGACTTGAACGGGTGTTTGAAAAAACGCAGCAAAAACGCAGGTATCATTATTTGCTGCGTTTTGCTGCTAAAAATCCAAGGACATTAGCATGGACAAAGAGAAAAAAAATGCACCAAAAATGCACCAAATAAGCAACAAGAAACGCACCTAAACCTGCGTTGTTTAAGCAGCTTCTTTCCTGCCAAGAAGATCAGGTTTTGCTGCAGAAAAAAAAGCAACAGAAATGCCCTGTGTGAACTTAAAGGGAAGGTGCCATCAAAATTTTTTTTTTTCTAGCGATTGAAAAAATGTAAAGAATTAATGAAAGCTATGACTGGGCAGTTAACTTACAGGGTTACAGTCTGTTTAGAAAGGATCGTAAAAATCGGAGAGGAGGAGGGGTTTGTCTCTATGTAAAGTCTTGTCTAAAGTCCACTTTAAGGGAGGATATTAGCGAAGGGAATGAAGATGTCGAGTCCATATGGGTTGAAATTCATGGAGGGAAAAATGGTAACAAAATTCTCATTGGGGTCTGTTACAAACCCCCAAATATAACAGAAAGCATGGAAAGTCTACTTCTAAAGCAGATAGATGAAGCTGCAACCCATAATGAGGTCCTGGTTATGGGGGACTTTAACTACCCGGATATTAACTGGGAAACAGAAACCTGTGAAACCCATAAAGGCAACAGGTTTCTGCTAATAACCAAGAAAAATTATCTTTCACAATTGGTGCAGAATCCAACCAGAGGAGCAGCACTTTTAGACCTAATACTATCTAATAGACCTGACAGAATAACAAATCTGCAGGTGGTCGGGCATCTAGGAAATAGCGACCACAATATTGTGCAGTTTCACCTGTCTTTCACTAGGGGGACTTGTCAGGGAGTCACAAAAACACTGAACTTTAGGAAGGCAAAGTTTGACCAGCTTAGAGATGCCCTTAATCTGGTAGACTGGGACAATATCCTCAGAAATGAGAATACAGATAATAAATGGGAAATGTTTAAGAACATCCTAAATACGCAGTGTAAGCGGTTTATACCTTGTGGGAATAAAAGGACTAGAAATAGGAAAAACCCAATGTGGCTAAACAAAGAAGTAAGACAGGCAATTAACAGTAAAAAGAAAGCATTTGCACTACTAAAGCAGGATGGCACCATTGAAGCTCTAAAAAACTATAGGGAGAAAAATACTTTATCTAAAAAACTAATTAAAGCTGCCAAAAAGGAAACAGAGAAGCACATTGCTAAGGAGAGTAAAACTAATCCCAAACTGTTCTTCAACTATATCAATAGTAAAAGAATAAAAACTGAAAATGTAGGCCCCTTAAAAAATAGTGAGGAAAGAATGGTTGTAGATGACGAGGAAAAAGCTAACATATTAAACAACTTCTTCTCCACGGTATTCACGGTGGAAAATGAAATGCTAGGTGAAATCCCAAGAAACAATGAAAACCCTATATTAAGGGTCACCAATCTAACCCAAGAAGAGGTGCGAAACCGGCTAAATAAGATTAAAATAGATAAATCTCCGGGTCCGGATGGCATACACCCACGAGTACTAAGGGAACTAAGTAATGTAATAGATAAACCATTATTTCTTATTTTTAGGGACTCTATAGCGACAGGGTCTGTTCCGCAGGACTGGCGCATAGCAAATGTGGTGCCAATATTCAAAAAGGGCTCTAAAAGTGAACCTGGAAATTATAGGCCAGTAAGTCTAACCTCTATTGTTGGTAAAATATTTGAAGGGTTTCTGAGGGATGTTATTCTGGATTATCTCAATGAGAATAACTGTTTAACTCCATATCAGCATGGGTTTATGAGAAATCGCTCCTGTCAAACCAATCTAATCAATTTTTATGAAGAGGTAAGCTATAGGCTGGACCACGGTGAGTCATTGGACGTGGTATATCTCGATTTTTCCAAAGCGTTTGATACCGTGCCGCACAAGAGGTTGGTACACAAAATGAGAATGCTTGGTCTGGGGGAAAATGTGTGTAAATGGGTTAGTAACTGGCTTAGTGATAGAAAGCAGAGGGTGGTTATAAATGGTATAGTCTCTAACTGGGTCGCTGTGACCAGTGGGGTACCGCAGGGGTCAGTATTGGGACCTGTTCTCTTCAACATATTCATTAATGATCTGGTAGAAGGTTTGCACAGTAAAATATCGATATTTGCAGATGATACAAAACTATGTAAAGCAGTTAATACAAGAGAAGATAGTATTCTGCTACAGATGGATCTGGATAAGTTGGAAACTTGGGCTGAAAGGTGGCAGATGAGGTTTAACAATGATAAATGTAAGGTTATACACATGGGAAGAAGGAATCAATATCACCATTACACACTGAACGGGAAACCACTGGGTAAATCTGACAGGGAGAAGGACTTGGGGATCCTAGTTAATGATAAACTTACCTGGAGCAGCCAGTGCCAGGCAGCAGCTGCCAAGGCAAACAGGATCATGGGGTGCATTAAAAGAGGTCTGGATACACATGATGAGAGCATTATACTGCCTCTGTACAAATCCCTAGTTAGACCGCACATGGAGTGCTGTGTCCAGTTTTGGGCACCGGTGCTCAGGAAGGATATAATGGAACTAGAGAGAGTACAAAGGAGGGCAACAAAATTAATAAAGGGGATGGGAGAACTACAATACCCAGATAGATTAGCGAAATTAGGATTATTTAGTCTAGAAAAAAGACGACTTAGGGGCGATCTAATAACCATGTATAAGTATATAAGGGGACAATACAAATATCTCGCTGAGGATCTGTTTATACCAAGGAAGGTGACGGGCACAAGGGGGCATTCTTTGCGTCTGGAGGAGAGAAGGTTTTTCCACCAACATAGAAGAGGATTCTTTACTGTTAGGGCAGTGAGAATCTGGAATTGCTTGCCTGAGGAGGTGGTGATGGCGAACTCAGTCGAGGGGTTCAAGAGAGGCCTGGATGTCTTCCTGGAGCAGAACAATATTGTATCATACAATTATTAGGTTCTGTAAAAGGACGTAGATCTGGGGATTTATTATGACGGAATATAGGCTGAACTGGATGGACAAATGTCTTTTTTCGGCCTTACTAACTATGTTACTATGTTACTATGTTTAAATTTTCTTAAAAAATATTATTATTTGCTTATGATTTAGTAAAATATGAAAAGTTATTTTAAAAGGTTTGGCATTTCTACTTATAAACACTAGGGGGAGCAGCTAGTGAAATTTGACTAAAATCTAGTGTACAACTAGCTCACATTACTGCACTGCAGTAATTATGGGCGAAGTCTGCTGACATGTGTGTGATGTCTCCTCCCCTCCTGGGTGTTTGCTAAGGAATAAGGCTACTTTCACACTAGCGTCGGGCTCGGCCCGTCGCAGTGCGTCACCGAGGTTACCGACGCTAGCGTTGTTTGCACTGCACAACGGGTGCAGCGGATGCAGATTTTCCCCCATTGTGAGGTCCGTCGGCAGCAAAAAATGTTACATGTAGCGTTTTTTGCTCCCAACGGTCCGCCACAACACGGCGCAACCGTCGCACGATGGTTGCGACGTGTGGCAATGCGTCGCAATTAGTGTTGAGCATTCCGATACCGCAAGTATCGGGTATCGGCCGATACTTGCGGTATCGGAATTCCGATACCGAGATCCGATATTTTTGTGATATCGGGTATCGGTATCGAATCAATAGGGATGTGTAAAATAAAGAATTAAAATAAAAAATATTGATATGCTCACCTCTCCGGCGGCCCCTGGACTTCACACTGCTAACCGGGAGGCTTCTTTGTTTAAAAAGCGCGCCTTTCGGACCTGTGAATGACGTCCCGGCTTCTGATTGGTCGCGTGCCGCCCATGTGACCGGCACGCGACCAATCAGAGGCCGCGACGTCATTCGCAGGTCCTCAATTCCTAGAATTAGCAGTTTTGTGAATGAGAATGACGTCGCGGCTTCTGATTGGCCGCGTGCCGGTCACATGGGCGGCACGCGGCCAATCAGAAGCCGCGACGTCATTCTAATTCCCAAAACTGCTAATTCTAGGAATTGAGGACCTGCGAATGACGTCGTGGCCTCTGATAGGTCGCGTGCCGGTCACATGGGCGGCACGCGACCAATCAGAAGCCGGGACGTCATTCACAGGTCCGAAAGGCGCGCTTTTTAAACAAAGAAGCCTCCCGGTTAGCAGCGTGAAGTCCAGGGGCCGCCGGAGAGGTGAGCATATCAATATTTTTTATTTTAATTCTTTATTTTACACATCCCTATGGATCCCAGGGCCTGAAGGAGAGTTTCCTCTCCTTCAGACCCTGGGAACCATGAGAATACCTTCCGATACTTGATGTCCCATTGACTTGTATTGGTATCGGATATCGGTATCGGCGATATCCGATATTTTTCGGGTATCGGCCGATACTATCCGATACCGATACTTTCAAGTATCGGACGGTATCGCTCAACACTAGTCGCAATGCGTCGCTAATGTTAATCTATGGGGCAAAAACGCATCCTACAAACAACTTTGCAGGATGCGTTTTTTCCCATAAACGACGCATTGCGACGTATTGCAGTTAACGCTAGTGTGAAAGTAGCCTAAGAGAGGATGATATTCAGGAACCCAGTGAGCAGCCATTTTGTTGGTGACTGCAGAGTAAGGCTGGGATTTCACAAACGCGAGATACAGCTGAGTCTTGCAGGTGAAAACCGAGCTCTGGCGCCGGCAATCCGGAGCAGAGCATGCAGCCGCACAGCAATACATGGAGCCGCACGCTCCGCTCCGGAGTGCCAGAGCTGGGTTTTCACCTGTGAGACTCGGCCGTACCTCGCGTATGTGTGATCCCAGCCTTATACTGACAAGTAGACAGTCACAGAGGATGGCAGGCAGCAAGGATTCTGGGAGATATATGGTGGAGGGAGCAGGGTGACAGCAGCACAGAGTATTTCAGGAGAGCAGTGTGCTGGTGTATGGAGGCACCCTGTTCGGTGCGCGGAGCAGCCAGGGATTGATTATAGAGCGCTGTCTTTTATACTCATGGATGGACCGTCTGCTTGTCTGCTCCACTGAAATCCAGGAAACCTTTCTGTGGATTGACGGCCTGTTCTGATTCAGACATTGCATGCTAAGACCCGATTCCCCTCCTTAGCTCCTGTCCTGGCGATGTGTGAAATTTAGGCGACAGGCGCAGGCGGGGTGATGCTGGGGGGAAATTTAGCCATATAGTAACGATAAAAATGAGACCCCTCTCTTCAGCTGCCTCACCAGCCTTCCCCTGACAGCATTTAACTGGAGGTCATGCTGCGCCCTCTATTACCCCAGACCCGTGTGCAGGTGCTCAACCAGAACCACCCTAGAATGGGTCCCCTTTCTAAAGATAATACTGCCATAGTGTTCTCACATAATACCGCCATATAGATCTCACATAATACTGCCAGTGTTCTCACATAATACCGCCATATACTTCACACATAATACCGCCATATATTTCACACATAATACCGCCATATACTTCACACATAATGATGCCATATACTCCTCACATCATACCGCCAGTGTTGTCACACAATAACGCCATATAGATCACACAAAACAGGAGCGAGGATTGCATAGGAGAGGATTAGATACATGGCTCAGCAGACTGTATCACACAGAATAGGATTAGATACACGGCTCAGCAGACTCACACAGGAGAGGATTAGATACACAGCTCAACAGACAGTATCACAGGATAGGATTAGATACACAGCTCAGCAGTCAGTATCACTCAGGATGTGATTAGATACACGGGGTCGGCAGACTGTATCACAGGATAGGATTAGGTACATGGGTCAGCAGTCAGTATCACACAGAATAGGATTAGATACACGGGGTCGGCAGACTGTATCACACAGGAGAGGATTAGATGCACAGCCCAGCAGACAGCATCACACAGTGTAGGAATAGATACATGGCTCAGCACAGTATCACACAGAATAGGTTTAGATACATGGCTCAGCACAGTATCACACAATGTAGGATTAGATACACGGCTCAGCAGACAGTATCACACAATGTAGGATTAGATACATGGGTTAGCAGTCAGTATCACATTATATGATTAGATTCACGGCTTAGCACAGTATCACACAAAATAGGTTTAGATACATGGCTCAGCACACTATAGGATTAGATACACGGCTTAGCCCAGTGGCTGAAAAAATAATTAGTAATAAAAAAGATATCAAAGTTTAAAAAATTTATTTTGTATTATAAATAATTGTTTATATAAACAATCATTTTTAATGCAAAAAAAAAATTGCGGCACCTTCCCTTTAAAGTCACTGAGCGTGTGGGCCTCCCCCGAATATTGTGGCAACAATATATGGTGTAAGAGGGTGAACTGTAGTCCCACTGAGAGGGCACTAGGACCCTGTGGTTTTTGCCTGTTGCAGCAGAGGACAGACCTCCCAGAGACAATGTGTGCTGCGGGGTGGGGTCTAGTGTCTCGAGTGTAAAGTGAAAGTAGGAAGTGAGAGCTGAGAGAGAAAAGGCGGGAAGAAAAGGAGAAGCTGCTGTGAGATCTTAAAAAGAGACTGTGTGGATTTACTGCAAGTGTTTTTGGAGGAAAAGAAGCTTTTGGAGAGACTTTTTGTTGCTAACGTTCCCCTGGAGAAGAGCTAACCTTTTGTTTAACTCTGTGAGAGACTTGTGTTGCTAACGTTTCCTGGAGAGGAGCTAACCCTTTATCTAAGAAAAGACGGAGACTTTGCTAAGAACCCAGTACAAATTTGGAAGTCTGTGGATTCCCTGTGCATTGAGTGGAGGAACAAGTCTGGACAGACTGCTGATACAGAGACGGACGGATTGTCGTGGAACCATTCCTAGGAGCTACAGAAGCAGAGACTACATCGTGAGACCACTAACTAAGTCCCCGGCGTTTGGGCTCGGCATCGGCCGACAAGACAAGAGGAGCTTGCTGTAACTTATTGGCGCTGAAGATATGAACTGGCTACAGCCTCTGCGGATTCCTGCCTGAGAGGAAATCCATCTCAGGATACGGTACCATAGTTATAGATACCCGGGTATCTCTGCTCAGAGTGTTAAATTGTTACTTTAGAGGTGTATCTTATATTAGAGTTGTGTAAGTTATACTCAATGTGCCATTCCAGGGGCTCCCTTAATAACACTACATTCAATTTACACTTGTTCCTGTTTTTAGTTGCCTGTTAGGTAAATTTCTTACTAGTCTGTTGTAGTACACAGTTCTCAGGAGACCTTTGAGTGGCACAGTGATTTCAGCTGCTGCTGAGCTAGTGTATCTTTGGGGTGCATCTGCCTTAATATTCTCCATATTACCTTGATTAATTTGCCTTTGAGTAAATACCGTTGGAGATTTCTGCCTTGGTCTTGGTTTGTGACTCACTGGATCTTATTCGGACCTCTGGTCATTACATTTTTGGCGTAGTCGGCAGGATCCAGTGTTTGTCATGGACGAGGGCGAGGGTGGAAATGACCCCGCTGTATCCGCATCCTCCTCGGGGGTTGGGGTTCCCCTGGCAGCCGCTGCGACTCCGGGAGGGTATGTGCCTGTAGGAGCTTTACTTCAGCACATGCCGAAATACGATGGGCGCAATATGGCGTTGCAAGATTGGGCTGAGAGAATCCGGAGTATTCTGCGCATGTGTAATTTGACCACCGCGTTACGCGCTGAGCTGGCATTAAATGCACTGGAGGGTGATATTAGGCGTATGGTGATGGTGCGCCCAGAATCAGAGAGGGATACATTAGAAAAGATTTTGGAACTGTTAGAGGGGAGTTTGGGGGGCCGAGCGCGTGTGGCCCAGCTTCGGTCCCTATTCTTTAATCGTCCCCAGAGAGAGTGTGAGTCCCTGATGCAGTACTCTAATATTTTACAAGAGATGTTGAATGAGATGCAGCGACTAGAACCGGGGGCCATGGGGGCGTTCCGGGAGGTAGACCGCTTGCTCCGGGACCAATTCATCACCGGTTTAGCCCATAGACTTCTCCGGGACAAGCTGTTGGAAATGGCCCGGGTTGCACCAGAGTTATCTTTCTGGCAGATTTACCGAGCTGCAGTGGAAAGGGAAGAGATATCAGCCTATGTTCCCGAGGGGTCAGTGAACAGTGCCCAGCTGGAGGAAGGTGTGTCATCAGGGTCGGGGGGAGAGGGGCTTGTAAGCGTGGTACAAGCTTTGCGTGCTGAGGTGAAGGAGTTGAAGCTGAAATTGTCTCAACTGACAGTTGATCCCGCCTCTACCACCTCACGGGAACCTCCTGCCCCACCCCCTGGAACGGTGACCCCGCAAATGGCCAGGTCGTCCTATCAGAATGAGTCAAGCCCTCGCCCACGAGGAACAATCACCTGCAGGAAGTGTGGCCGCCAGGGACACATCTCGCGTTACTGCCGGGCGCTTACAGCTCCAGAAACCCCGTCGCCGGCTTTAAACTTCCGGCCGCTGCCATGAGAGGGCAAGCAGCAGCGGCCCCACCCACACAAAGCCCTCGACGGAATGAACAAGATTTGTTTGCATGTAGTCCAGTGATAGAAGCAGAGTTTGAAGGGCGGAAGATGAGGTGCTTGGTTGACACGGGATCCGAATGTACTATAATGCCTCTAGAAGTATATGAGAGATACTTCAGTCGACTAGTGATTCCAGAGGATGGCTGAGTGATACGACTGACCGCCGCAAATAATGGTCAATTGTCAGTCAAAGGGATCGTGTGGATGCAACTAAAAATGTTTGGTCAAGAGCTGGGGCAGAAAGGGGTAGTACTGGTGGATCACCCCCCTAGAAGAGGGATGGAAGTGACGCTCGGAATGAACGTGCTGCGAGATTTGAATCACCAGATGTATGCCAGTGAAGGACCCCGATACTGGGCCCGTGCGACAAGACACCGACCCACACAGAGAATTCTACACCGTCTAGTGCTGAGTTGCGACTTGCTGAAAAGTGCGGTCCCAGGTGGCCGGGTGGGCCGGGTCCGAGTGACTTCGAGGGCCCCGATCCTGCTGGGACCCAGACAAGAGGAACTCTTAATGCTGCCTGTGGGAGCTGCACAGAGATTGAATGGGCTTGAAGTGCTACTTGAGCCCGCCCGAGAGGGTTCCTCATTTGCCAAGGTACATGTGGCCCGGTCTTTGGCGATTGTGAAGAATGGACGAGTGCCGGTCCGATGCATCAATGTTTTAGATGAAGCTGTTGCAATTCCCGCTGGGACCATACTGGCTGAACTGTTCGTGCCGGAAAATGCAGGGTTCGAATTGCGACCAGACCAACAGTCATCCTGGACATTCGCGGTCGAGGTAGGCCGGACTGAACCTCCTACGGAGGAATGGAATGTTCATGTGATCATGGAGCAGATGGGAGTGGATCGGGAGAAGCTGACCCCCGTGCAGTTGGAGCAGTTGGAGAGAGTTTTGTGGGAACATCAAGAGACATTTTCCCGACATGGAGAGGACTTCGGGTGTACCCAGACGATTGAGCATGAGATTCCAACGGGGGATACTCCACCCATTAGAGAAAGATATCGTCAAATTCCTCCGGCGCTCTATCAAGAGGTGAAGAGCATGGTGGCCAGTATGCTGGACAACCAAGTGATCCGAGAGAGCCGGAGTCCCTGGGCGGCCCCTGTAGTCTTGGTCCGCAAGAAGGATGGGACACTCCGATTTTGTGTGGACTATCGGAAATTGAATGCCCACACCGTACGGGACGCATATCCTTTACCCCGTATTGAAGAATCCCTGTCGGCCCTGGGTCGGGCCAAGTATTTCTCAACGTTGGATTTGGCAAGCGGGTACTGGCAGGTCCCAATGGCTGAAAAAGATCGGGCCAAGACGGCGTTTGTCTTGCCAATGGGGCTCTTTGAGTTCAACCGGATGCCCTTTGGCCTCGCTACCGCCCCAGGAACCTTCCAACGCCTGATGGAACATTGCTTGGGCGATCTAAATTTTGAATCAGTCCTGATATATCTAGACGACATTGTGGTGTTCGGAACCTCATTTGAAGATCATCTGGAGAAGCTGCGTCAAGTTCTCCGGCAGCTCAAGAGCTACGGCCTGAAAATAAAGCCAAAAAAAGTCAACTGTTACGAAACCAGATTGAATATTTGGGGCATCTGGTGACCCCGGACGGGGTACTACCTTTAGCCAGTAAGATTAAGGCGGTACAAGAGTGGCCACCTCCTTGTGACCTGCGAGAAGTGCGGGCCTTCCTGGGCCTAGCAGGATACTATCGGCGGTTTGTGCCTAAATTCTCACAAGTGGTGAGTCCCTTGAATGAACTTTTGAGAGGGACAGCGCTGGGTCCTCGAAATCGCCCCATTCCATGGGGGCCCCTACAGAAAAAGGCATTTGATGGAGTGAAAACCGCCCTAACGAGTGCCCCATTGCTGGCCTACGCCCGGTTTGACACCCCTTTTTTGTTGTATACCGATGGTAGTCTTCATGGGTTGGGGGCAGTACTAGCACAGGTGCAGGACGGCCGAGAACGAGTGATTTCTTATGGCAGCAGATCTTTAAGAGACTCCGAGCGAAATCCGGCTAACTACAGCTCATTCCGGCTGGAATTGCTGGCCCTGGTGTGGGCAATGACAGAACGCTTCGCCGAGTATCTAACAGGGGCTGAGGTGCTAGTCATGACAGATAACAACCCGCTAGCTCACTTAGAGAATGCAAAACTGGGGGCGTTGGAGCAGCGGTGGGTCGCCAGACTGGCCAAGTTCAATTACCGCATTAAATTTCGCTCTGGTCGAGAGAACGGCAATGCAGATGCATTGTCAAGGGTACCCCTTGGGTCATCCGGGGAAGATGTTGACGAACAACTTGAGGATACTGAAACTCCAGCTTTGGGGCAGATACCTATCTTCCAAAGTGTGGTACACTCAAGTGGGGTGGCCACCGGGATGCCCTGTGTCCTGGGTAAAACACCCTCAGATTGGACAAGAGTCCAGGATGAGTGTCCGGACATTGCACTTGTGCGCCGTTGGGTACAAAACAAGGCCTGGCCCAGTGCAGAGGACAAGGCTCAGTTGTCCATGGAAGGAATGAAACTCCTTCGACAATGGGATAAATTGTGTGTGGAGCAAGGTCTTTTGTATCGTAAGGTGTACCTGCCATCGGAGCTGCAGCATCGGTACCAACTGATAATTCCTGTGGGGATGGGGCCAGTGGTCGCTCGTGAGGCGCATGAGAAGGGGGCCCATTTTGGAAGTGAAAAGACACTTCAGTGGTTGCAGCGAGTCCTCTACTGCCCTGAGTTGGGAGGGATGGTGGCCGACGCGTGTCGGCAGTGCCGAATTTGTGGGCTCAACAAAAGCCCTGAGCAGCGGGCTCCCACACAGTCTATTAAGACTTCAGCTCCACTGGAGCTACTCATGATTGACTACGTGTTGATAGGGTACTCTACGTCAGGGTACTCCTATTGCCTGGTGATGACAGATCACTTTACCAAGTATGCTGTAGCGGTGCCGACAAGAGATCAGATGGCCAAGTCGGCGGCTGAGGCAGTGTGCCGACATTTCTTCCAAGTGTTCGGGTGTCCGCAGAGAATACATTCAGATCAAGGGGCCTGCTTTCAGGGGACGCTGATGAAAGAGTTGCACCAGCTCTATGGTATCGAGCAGTTGAGAACAACGCCTTACCACCCTCAGGGTAACGGGGTGTGTGAGCGTTTTAATCGGACCCTGTTGCAAATGTTGAGGTCCTTAGAGAGTCAGCAACAGACATGCTGGCCTGAGTATCTCCCCGAATTGATGTGGGCTTACAATAACAGGGTGCACAGTACTACTGGTTACTCACCACACATGTTGATGTTTGGTAGACCTGGCCGAGACATTGAGGATTTGAACATGCCAGATCCCTCCTCCGCCCCCCTTCGGACTGCATCCGAGTGGGTACGAGAGCATCGGCGGCGGTTGAGGGTGGTGCATCAGGTGGTGGGCGACCGCCTTCGACAGGTGGTCCATAAGGACACGCGACCTGTACAAACAGA
The DNA here is from genome assembly GCF_032444005.1 of Ranitomeya imitator. Taxonomy (NCBI): domain Eukaryota; kingdom Metazoa; phylum Chordata; class Amphibia; order Anura; family Dendrobatidae; genus Ranitomeya; species Ranitomeya imitator. The sequence goes on along the minus strand of NC_091282.1, from coordinate 784,721,363 downwards.
GCTGTTCTCTCCGGGGGACAGAGTGTTGGTGAGGACAAAACGACGGTCAGGAAAGCTGAGTGACCGATGGGAGGCGATACCGTATCTGATAAAAAAACAGGTGAACCCTGAGATTCCAGTGTACGAGGTCGAACCGGTGGGGACAGGGGGGCCAACCCGTAATTTGCATCGTAACATGTTACAATGGTGCTGGTTTGAAGATTCGGCGCCTACCCCCCTAGAGCCAGAGGCCATGTTCCAAGGGGCGGAAGCTCTGAATGATCTTGAGTTTGATGGTGTGCTTACTCCTGTGCCTGCTTATTTGCCCCCTGTGACCGATCTGGCCTCGGGTGATGAGAATGTTGGGGATATGGAGGATGTTGTTGAGGAGAGTGCATCAGGTCAACTGCTTGGTCCTGACGCTGTATCACAGGACATCGAGCCGCAGGAGGAGACAACTCCACTTACGCCCACTAACACGACCACGGAAGAGACTCTAGCTCCCTCTAAGGTCGCACCTGTTGATGTAGGACTCAGGAGAACTACACGATCTACGGCAGGAATACCGCCTCAGCGATATGCTCAAGATGAATTTGAGTGGGAAGGTATGTCGAGGATGCCAACCTCTAGTGGGGTGGCATGTAAGAGGGTGAACTGTAGTCCCACTGAGAGGGCACTAGGACCCTGTGGTTTTTGCCTGTTGCAGCAGAGGACAGACCTCCCAGAGACAATGTGTACTGCGGGGTGGGGTCTAGTGTCTCGAGTGTAAAGTGAAAGTAGGAAGTGAGAGCTGAGAGATAAAAGGCGGGAAGAAAAGGAGAAGCTGCTGTGAGATCTTAAAAAGAGACTGTGTGGATTTACTGCAAGTGTTTTTGGAGGAAAAGAAGCTTTTGAGAGACTTTTTGTTGCTAACGTTCCCCTGGAGAAGAGCTAACCTTTTGTTTAACTCTGTGAGAGACTTGTGTTGCTAACGTTTCCTGGAGAGGAGCTAACCCTTTATCTAAGAAAAGACGGAGACTTTGCTAAGAACCCAGTACGAATTTGGAAGTCTGTGGATTCCCTGTGCATTGAGTGGAGGAACAAGTCTGGACAGACTGCTGATACAGAGACGGACGGATTGTCGTGGAACCATTCCTAGGAGCTACAGAAGCAGAGACTACATCGTGAGACCACTAACTAAGTCCCCGGCGTTTGGGCTCGGCATCGGCCGACAAGACAAGAGGAGCTTGCTGTAACTTATTGGCGCTGAAGATATGAACTGGCTACAGCCTCTGCGGATTCCTGCCTGAGAGGAAATCCATCTCAGGATACGGTACCATAGTTATAGATACCCGGGTATCTCTGCTCAGAGTGTTAAATTGTTACTTTAGAGGTGTATCTTATATTAGAGTTGTGTAAGTTATACTCAATGTGCCATTCCAGGGGCTCCCTTAATAACACTACATTCAATTTACACTTGTTCCTGTTTTTAGTTGCCTGTTAGGTAAATTTCTTACTAGTCTGTTGTAGTACACAGTTCTCAGGAGACCTTTGAGTGGCACAGTGATTTCAGCTGCTGCTGAGCTAGTGTATCTTTGGGGTGCATCTGCCTTAATATTCTCCATATTACCTTGATTAATTTGCCTTTGAGTAAATACCGTTGGAGATTTCTGCCTTGGTCTTGGTTTGTGACTCACTGGATCTTATTCGGACCTCTGGTCATTACATATGGCATGGATAATGGCATTATGGGACCTATAGCTGCGGCTGGTTCCGGACAGTTTCTGGTGCTGCATCTCCACTCGGGCTGGACATATCCCTTCCCCCGTGCTAACCTCAGCCAGGCCTGTCATCTAGTTACCGGTGTCTGCAGCTGTCTCGCTGGCGCTCTGTTCGGTGCTCCTTCCGGTTCTCCTGCCAGGGCTTCCGGCTTCTTCTCTTGCATACGGCTGAGCACGGAGTGCAGCGTCCTTTGCGCTCTTTCTTCAGACTCCACCCACAATGGCACACCCTTTTTTCCTGCTCTCCTCGAGGCGCTCTTTATGGCAGCCGTTTTTGGTGGCAATTTTGAAATTTTTATTGCGCGCACCATGTGACACAGTTATGGTGATGTTTTAAAAGCTCTTTAAAGTCTCTGGCACACAATTTAATAAAGTCTCTCTTTTAAGTACAGTCTCTTAGGTGCACAATATCCAGTTTACTGGGTCGGTCTGATCCTGTCTCCTCCATACATCTGTGACCTCATCTCCCGTTACTTTCCTGCACGCAACCTGCGATCCTCACAAGATCTCCTTCTCTACTCCCCTCTTATCTCCTCTTCCCACAATCGCATACAAGATTTCTCTCGCACATCACCCCTACTCTGGAGCTCTCTACCATAACATATCACACTCTCACCTACCATCGAAACCTTCAAAAAGAAACTGAAGACCCACCTCTTCCGACAAGCCTACAACCTGCAGTATACACCGATTGACCAAACCACTGAATGACCAGCTCTATCCTCACCTACTGTATCCTCACCCATCCTTTGTAGATTGTGAGCCCTCACGGGCAGGTTCCTCTCTCCTCCTGTACCAGTTGTAACTTGTATTGTTCAAGATTATTGTACTTGTTTTTATTATGTATACCCCTCCTCACATGTAAAGCGCCATGGAATAAATGGTGCTATAATAATTAATAATAATAATAATCATGTTCGTGACGACAAAATGGAACGCCCGCCAGGGCCGTGGGGTACTCGGTACCGGGTCCAGTACTTAAAGGAATGTGTCACGGCGGTGGCGACCGTCCGTGGCCCTGGGCGCCCATATTAAAGGGATGGTCTTTAAAGGGGTTAGTTGAATAATAAAAGTTTGTGACGCCACCAGTGGTATTCGGTCAGGGGTGATCGATGTTGCTTAAAGGGGTCCACTGGGGTAATGTTATGGCAGCAGGGATGGTATGGCTTCCCACAGGTGAAGCTGGGTCCCCAGGGCTCCCGATGTAATAGATGAAGATGGTGATAGGTGGTGTAGTAAGAAACGGAGGACACAGGGTTGCAGTCTCTTTACCTCTTTACTTGGTTCAAGGCAGCAATAGTGCAGGGTACCGGATCACAGATGCTGGTGTGGTCCGGCCGGCTTGGAAGCAAATTGGGAATCCCTCTAACCAGGTGGGGTTGGAAGCCTTCCTTATAGGGCTGTGGTGTTGTAGTCCCTTGCTGCCTTGGGCCTTACACAAGGTCCTCACGTTTTCTCTCTGTCCCCCTTTAGGTAGGACACTACCCGTTCCACAGGTAGCTCAAGCTTGACAGCCTTACAGGATCTCTATCATGACCAGGACTCTATTTGCTACTGTGTCCTCAGTGTTAATGGTGGACAGGTAACTTGCAATCAGCTGTCTGCCGGTTTCTGCTGTGGGGCATGAAGTTACCTCTACAACCTCAGTCTTCTGGCTACCTGTATCTGCACTCAGCATGGAGGAAGCCCAGTCGCAGCCTCTCTCTCCAGCTCTTTACTCTCGTTCGCTTCTTCTCCCTCTCAGTCTCCTACAGATTGTTCTGCTTTCTTTTCCCCTCCTAGGAGCAGAAGAATCACTCATTTCCATGGCCCCAGCTTTCCTTCCTCTCTCTTCGCTCTCCTCTCACCAACTGTCTAACTCCAACTGCCTAGCAACTGACTCCTCTTCCTGACCAGAGACAGCAGCTCCCCTGAAGTTGGGTGTAGATGCAACACCCCAGGTAACTGGTTGTTGCAGTGATGTTGCCTTCCTTTCGGGGAGGGTGATATCACGCTTGGAGGAAGGGGAAATTCTACCTATCAGGTAAGGCACTCGCATTCAACACATCTGAATCTAGGCCAGGAGGTGGAGCTCAGGACCCAGATTCAGGGGAGCTTCCTTACACTTTGTGTGTCCTGGTCTGGAGGAGGAGTTATCTAGTCTGAGGGAGACAGTGGAGGAAGACAGTTGGTCTCCAGGAGTGAGAAGAGGGACGTCTGGGGCAGACGTGGGGGCCGAGCAGCCAAGAAGGAGTTGCAACGCCTGGAAAGAGGATTACTGACAGAGTTGAATTGTGGAGGAGACTCAGCAGGGGAACAGCAGAAGGACACCCTGGGAGCCAGAGCGCAGAACCGGGTACCGGGAGCCCGAGGCTATAGAGGGACTCTAGGACACTTAGCAGAACTGGAGGGCATAGGACTGTATGTCAATTGCCTGCATCAAGTCTGGGGTGAAGCAGTAACTTTAGAGCCCGGGTCATGATAGAGACTGCCTACGTACAGACATCTGAGGGACAGAAGAGAGGGGACTTGTACTGAGCTTCAAGCGGGAGGGACCTATTCAACTAAACAGCGCAAGTAGGAAAGGCTTACGGACCTCACCTGGGAGAGGAATCTCCTATTGCCTCCAAGCCAGCCGGACCACAGCTACCCTGCACTTGGTACCCTGGACTGAGGACTACTACTACTACCACCAGTAAACCAGGTAAAGACTGCAATCCTGAGTCCTTGTTCTTTGCTATACTATCCACATCATTGGTGTTATACACTTGAGAAGGCCTGGGGACCCTGCTTCACCTGTGGCAAGCACCACCATCTAGCTGCCCTACCATCACCCCAGAGGACCCCTTTAAGCGGTGTCGGTCCCTACTGACCGAGATCCACAGATGGCATCTCGAATAATAGACTTTATCCATAATACCCTTTAAAAGACCTTTCCCCTTTAATTGGGCGCCCAGGGCCACGGACCGGGTTGCAGCCACCGTGACATCCCCTTTAAAGGGAACCTGTCACCCCGAAAATCGGGGGTGAGGTAATCCCACCGGCATCAGGGGCTTATCTGCAGCATTCTATAATGCTGTAGATAAGCCCCCGATGTTACCTGAAAAAGGAGAAAAAGACGTTAGATTATACTCACCCAGGGGCGGTCCCGCTGCTGGTCTGGTCAGATGGGTGTCTCCGGTCCGCTGCGTCGCCTCCCATCTTCTTTCCATGACGTCCTCTTCTGATCTTCAGCCACGGATCCGGCGCAGGCGTACTTTGCTCTGCCCTGTTGAGGGCAGAGGATAGTACAGCAGTGCGCAGGCGCCGGAAAAGTCAGAGGCTCGGCGCCTGCGCACTGCAGTACTTTGTCTGCCCTCAACAGGGCAGAGCAAAGTACGCCTGCGCCGGAGCCGTGGCCGAAGATCAGAAGAGGACGTCATGGAAAGAAGATAGGAGGCGCCGGAGCGGACCGGAGACGCCCATCTGACCAGACCAGCAGCGGGACCGCCCCTGGGTGAGTATAATCTAACGTCTTTTTCTCCTTTTTCAGGTAACATCGGGGGCTTATCTACAGCATTACAGAATGCTGCAGATAAGCCCCTGATGCCGGTGGGATTACCTCACCCGCGATTTTCGGGGTGACAGGTTCCCTTTAAGACCTGACTCAATACCGAGTACCCCAAGGCCCTGGCAGGCACTCCATAGAGCTCCCCCTTCTGACCTATAGTCAGAACAGTGTTGTATGTGCTGAATACCTGTCAAAGGGATCCTTCCTTGCTTCCAAGCATGTCATCACTCTCCCCGTGTGGAAAGCAATGCCACTGTAACAACCAGTTACATGGGGTGTTACCCGGTACTCCACAACCCTGGCGGGCACTCCACCTTTGGCATCACGAACAGGATGGATTAACCCTGCGAGCTTGGTCATGTGAGCCTTAGAGACTGTGATTTGCTTAGAGACTGTGCACTATAAATTGCGCCAAAACCGCCACCATTGTAGCACCATGTGGCATGCAGGAGGAAATGGATGCGTTGTCGTGTGTGGCACCTGGAGAAACGGTGCGAAAACCATGGCCGCCCCTCATCAGTATTACTATGCCTGAGAAATATGCCCATCAACTAGAGAGGTCCACCTCCTGATCTGGGATGCGGGGAGAAGAAAAGGAACCGCCCATGAAGATGGGCGTGGTACAGCAAAATCGCGGGAAACAACACAGAGAACCAGGAATTAACATGACGGAGGGAGGTGAGCGGACACCGAAGTGTTGTGAATTCTGTGGTCAAGCTCCCTCCTGTGGTCATGAGTGGTACTTCGGCTGGTTCTGTCTATGAGCTTCCTCTGGTGGATGTGAGTGGGGCTGCGGCTTCTGAGTTTCCTTCCTCAGGTGACGAGGTTAAGTCATTAGGTGCTGCTCTATTTAACTCCACCTAGTTCTTTGTTCCTGGCCTCCAGTCAATGTTCCAGTATTGGTCTTGCTTTCTCCTGGATCGTTCTTGTGGCCTGTCTGCCCTGCATAAGCTAAGTTCTGCTTGTGTTACTTTCGTTTGCTATTTTTTTTTGTCCAGCTTGCTATATTGGTTTTTCTTGCTTGCTGGAAGCTCTGAGATGCAGAGGGAGCACCTCCGTACCGTTAGTCGGTGCGGAGGGTCTTTTTGCCCCCTCTGCGTGGTTGTTTGTAGGTTTTTGTGCCGACCGCAAAGCTATCTTTCCTATCCTCGGTCTATTCAGTAAGTCGGGCCTCACTTTGCTAAAATCTATTTTATCCCTGTGTTTGTATTTTCATCTTAACTCACAGTCATTATATGTGGGGGGCTGCCTTTTCCTTTGGGGAATTTCTCTGAGGCAAGGTAGGCTTATTTTTCTATCTTCAGGGCTAGCTAGTTTCTCAGGCTGTGCCCGAGGCGTCTAGGTCTGGTCAGGAACGCTCCACGGCTACCTTTAGTGTGGTATGATAGGATTAGGAATTGTGGTCAGCAGAGTTCCCACGTCTCAGAGCTCGTCCTTTGTGATTAGCAACTATCAGGTAATTTTCTGTGCTTGTAACCACCAGGTCCATTGTGGTTCTGAATCACCTGTTCATAACAGTACTGGAGGCCCAAAGTACTAATGCTTCTCAATAGAGGGAAAAGAGAAGTTCTGAGACCATTTTTTTTTCTTTGCACTGTGTTTTGTCTTTCTTTTCCCCTTTACATCAGGGTGGTTCAGAACACAGGTGTAGACATGGACATTCAAGGTCTGTCCTCTTTGATGGATAATCTCGCTATAAGTGTACAGAACATTCAAGATTTAGTGGTTCAGAATCCTATGTTAGAACCCTATTCCTATTCCTGAGTTATTTTCTGGAGATAGAGCTAAGTTTCTGAATTTCAAAAATAATTGTAAACTATTTCTGGCTTTGAAACCCCGCTCCTCTGGTGACCCAGTTCAACAAGTTAAGATCATTATTTCTTTATTACGTGGCGACCCTCAAGACTGGGCATTTTCCCTTGCGCCAGGAGATCCTGCATTATGTGATATTGATGCGTTTTTTCTGGCGCTCGGGTTGCTTTATGATGAACCTAATTCTGTGGATCAGGCAGAGAAAATCTTGCTGGCTCTGTGTCAGGGTCAGGATGAGGTAGAGATATATTGTCAGAAATTTAGGAAGTGGTCTGTGCTCACTCAATGGAATGAATGTGCTCTGGCAGCAATTTTCAGAAAGGGTCTCTCTGAAGCCCTTAAGGATGTCATGGTGGGATTTCCTATGCCTGCTGGTCTGAATGAGTCTATGTCTTTGGCCATTCAGATCGATCGACGCTTGCGTGAGCGTAAAACTGTGCACCATTTGGCGGTATTACCTGAGCATAAACCTGAGCCTATGCAGTGCGATAGGACTTTGACCAGAGCTGAACGGCAAGAACACAGACGTCAGAATGGGCTGTGTTTTTACTGTGGTGATTCCACTCATGCTATCTCCGATTGTCCTAAGCGCACTAAGCGGTTCGCTAGGTCTGCCACCATTGGTACGGTACAGTCGAAATTTCTTTTGTCCGTTACTTTGATCTGCTCTTTGTCGTCCTATTCTGTCATGGCATTTGTGGATTCAGGCGCTGCCCTGAATTTGATGGACTTGGAGTATGCTAGGCGCTGTGGGTTTTTCTTGGAGCCCTTGCAGCATCTTATTCCATTGAGAGGAATTGATGCTACACCTTTGGCCAAGAATAAGCCTCAGTACTGGACCCAGCTGACCATGTGCATGGCTCCTGCGCATCAGGAGGATATTCGCTTTTTGGTGTTGCATAATCTGCATGATGTGGTCGTGTTGGGGTTGCCATGGCTACAAGTCCATAACCCAGTATTGGATTGGAAATCTATGTCTGTGTCCAGCTGGGGTTGTCAGGGGGTACATGGTGATGTTCCATTTCTGTCTATTTCATCATCCACCCCTTCTGAGGTCCCAGAGTTCTTGTCGGATTACTGGGATGTATTTGATGAGCCCAAGTCCAGTGCCCTACCTCCACATAGGGATTGTGATTGTGCTATCGATTTGATTCCTGGTAGTAAATTTCCTAAAGGTCGACTGTTTAATTTGTCTGTGCCTGAGCACGCCGCTATGCGGAGTTACGTAAAAGAATCCTTGGAGAAGGGTCATATTCGCCCGTCGTCGTTGCCATTGGGAGCAGTTTTCTTTTTTGTGGCCAAGAAGGATGGTTCGCTGAGACCTTGTATTGATTACCGCCTTATAAGTAAAATCACGGTCAAATTTCAGTACCCCTTGCCACTGCTGTCTGATTTGTTTGCTCGGATTAAGGGGGCTAGTTGGTTCACCAAGATAGATCTTCGTGGTGCGTATAATCTTGTGCGTATTAAACAGGGCGATGAATGGAAAACAGCATTTAATACGCCCGAGGGCCATTTTGAGTACCTGGTTATGCCATTTGGGCTTTCTAATGCTCCATCGGTGTTTCAGTCCTTTATGCATGACATCTTCCGAGAGTACCTGGATAAATTCCTGATTGTATACTTGGATGATATTTTGGTCTTCTCGGATGATTGGGGGTCTCACGTGAAGCAGGTCAGAATGGTGTTCCAGGTCCTGCGTGCGAATTCTTTGTTTGTGAAGGGGTCAAAGTGTCTCTTTGGTGTTCAGAAGATTTAGTTTTTGGGTTTCATTTTTTCCCCTTCTACTATCGAGATGGACCCTGTTAAAGTTCAGGCCATTTATGATTGGACTCAGCCGACATCTCTGAAGAGTCTGCAAAAGTTCCTGGGCTTTGCTAATTTTTATCGTCGCTTCATCAATAATTTTTCTACTATTGCTAAACCGTTGACTGATTTAACCAAGAAGGGTGCTGATGTGGTCAATTGGCCTTCTGCTGCTGTGGAAGCTTTTCAAGAGTTGAAGCGTCGTTTTTCTTCTGCCCCTGTGTTGTGCCAACCAGATGTTTCGCTCCCGTTCCAGGTCGAGGTTGATGCTTCTGAGATTGGAGCAGGGGCTGTTTTGTCGCAAAGAAGTTCTGATGGCTCGGTGATGAAACCATGCGCCTTCTTTTCCAGGAAGTTTTCGCCTGCTGAGCGTAATTATGATGTTGGCAATCGAGAGTTGCTGGCCATGAAGTGGGCATTCGAGGAGTGGCGTCATTGGCTTGAAGGAGCTAAGCATCGCGTGGTGGTCTTGACTGATCACAAGAACTTGACTTATCTTGAGTCTGCCAAACGGTTGAATCCTAGACAGGCTCGTTGGTCGCTGTTTTTCTCCCATTTTGACTTTGCGGTTTTGTACCTTCCGGGCTCTAAAAATGTGAAGGCGGATGCCCTGTCTAGGAGTTTTGTGCCTGACTCTCCGGGTTTGTCTGAGCCGGCGGGTATTCTCAAAGAGGGGGTAATTTTGTCTGCCATCTCCCCTGATTTGCTGCGGGTGCTGCAAAAATTTCAGGCTGATAGACCTGACCGTTGCTCAGCGGAGAAACTGTTTGTCCCTGATAAATGGACGAGTAGAGTTATCTCTGAGGTTCATTGTTCGGTGTTGGCTGGTCATCCTGGAATCTTTGGTACCAGAAATTTGGTGGCTAGATACTTTTGGTGGCCGTCTCTGTCACGGGATGTGCGTTCGTTTGTGCAGTCCTGTGGGATTTGTGCTCGGGCTAAGCCCTGCTGTTCTCGTGCCAGTGGGTTGCTTTTGCCCTTGCCAGTCACGAAGAGGCCATGGACACATATCTCTATGGATTTTATTTCGGATCTCCCCGTCTCTCAAAAAATGTTGGTCATTTGGGTTGTTTGTGATCGCTTCTCTAAGATGGTCCATTTGGTACCCTTGTCTAAATTGCCTTCCTCCTCTGATTTGGTGCCATTGTTCTTCCAGCATGTGGTTCGTTTACATGGCATTCCGGAGAACATCGTTTCTGACAGAGGTTCCCAGTTTGTTTTGAGGTTTTGGCGAGCCTTTTGTGCTAGGATGGGCATTGATTTGTCTGTTTCCTCGACTTTCCATCCTCAGACAAATGGCCAGACTGAACGAACCAATCAGACCTTGGAAACATATCTGAGATGTTTTGCTTCTGCCGATCAGGATGATTGGGTGTCCTTTTTGCCTTTGGCTGAGTTCGCCCTTAATAATCGGGCCAGCTTGGCTACTTTGGTTTCGCCGTTTTTCTGCAAGTCTGGTTTCCATCCTCGTTTCTCTTCAGGGCAGGTTGAGTCTTCTGACTGTCCTGGTGTGGATACTGTGGTGGATAGGTTGCAGCAGATTTGGACTCATGTGGTGGACAATTTGACATTGTCTCAGGAGAAGGCTCAACGTTTCGCTAACCGCAGGCGCTGTGTGGGTCCCCGACTTCGTGTTGGGGATTTGGTTTGGTTGTCATCTCGTTATATTCCTATGAAAGTTTCCTCTCCTAAGTTTAAGCCTCGTTTCATTGGTCCGTATAGGATTTCTGAGGTTCTTAATCCTGTGTCTTTTCGTTTGACCCTTCCATCTTCTTTTTCCATCCATAACGTATTCCATAGGTCATTGTTGCGGAGATACGTGGCACCTGTGGTTCCATCTGTTGATCCTCCTGCCCTGGTTTTGGTTGAGGGGGAGTTGGAGTATATAGTGGAGAAGATTTTGGAATCTCGTATTTCGAGACGGAAACTCCAGTACCTGGTTAAGTGGAAGGGTTATGGTCAGGAAGATAATCCTGGGTCTTTGCCTCTGATGTTCATGCGGCCGATCTGGTTCGTGCCTTTCATTTGGCTCATCCTGGTCGGCCTGGGGGCTCTGGTGAGGGTTCGGTGACCCCTCCTCAAGGGGGGGTACTGTTGTGAATTCTGTGGTCAAGCTCCCTCCTGTGGTCATGAGTGGTACTTCGGCTGGTTCTGTCTATGAGCTTCCTCTGGTGGATGTGAGTGGGGCTGCGGCTTCTGAGTTTCCTTCCTCAGGTGACGAGGTTAAGTCGTTAGGTGCTGCTCTATTTAACTCCACCTAGTTCTTTGTTCCTGGCCTCCAGTCAATGTTCCAGTATTGGTCTTGCTTTCTCCTGGATTCGTTCTTGTGGCCTGTCTGCCCTGCATAAGCTAAGTTCTGCTTGTGTTACTTTCGTTTGCTATTTTTTTTTGTCCAGCTTGCTATATTGGTTTTTCTTGCTTGCTGGAAGCTCTGAGATGCAGAGGGAGCACCTCCGTACCGTTAGTCGGTGCGGAGGGTCTTTTTGCCCCCTCTGCGTGGTTGTTTGTAGGTTTTTGTGCTGACCGCAAAGCTATCTTTCCTATCCTCGGTCTATTCAGTAAGTCGGGCCTCACTTTGCTAAAATCTATTTTATCCCTGTGTTTGTATTTTCATCTTAACTCACAGTCATTATATGTGGGGGGCTGCCTTTTCCTTTGGGGAATTTCTCTGAGGCAAGGTAGGCTTATTTTTCTATCTTCAGGGCTAGCTAGTTTCTCAGGCTGTGCCCGAGGCATCTAGGTCTGGTCAGGAACGCTCCACAGCTACCTTTAGTGTGGTATGATAGGATTAGGAATTGTGGTCAGCAGAGTTCCCACGTCTCAGAGCTCGTCCTATGTGATTGGCAACTATCAGGTCATTTTCTGTGCTCGTAACCACCAGGTCCATTGTGGTTCTGAATCACCTGTTCATAACACCGAAGAGTGGGATGGAGCAAGAGGACTCTCCCAACCGGGACCTGCAAGAACTGCACCCATCACTGACGATGAATCCAGACCTCCTGCGGAGAGAAGTGGAGGAACTGACCCGACAACTCATGTGGTTACAGCAGGAAACCATGACTGGGTGGAGAGAGGCCTTGATCGGAAATCTTGCTGGACGACCGCTAACTACCCTGACCGGTCCGGAGCTGAAGAGGAGTTCCGGTGCTCCTGAGGCAGAGGTAAGGGGAATGACCCTGACAACCCCGACAGCAGAAGGCCTGATAGACATTCCCGACACACCTCCCCCGCTGTATACACCCAACCGGGGTGACGAGGCTCTCGATGACACGCCACCGTACCTCAAGGGTGGTCCGGCTGCCAGCTCAACACCATTTTATTATGGGTCTGATGACACTCTGCTAGGCCCCTTTCCGATGCCGCCGACACCACTGCCCGGACGGACATGTCTCCGGCTACTGCGGAACACCAGCGACCTGAGGCAGTTGACAGTGCCACTGATCCCCATTAGTGGGCCCCAAGCTAGCTCCCCAGAGCCCATGATCTTTGCAGAGGGACCCATGGAGGAGGACATTATCGCACTCTAGGGTAATATCCCCATGATTACCTGGCGGGAGCACTGCAGTCGCCGGGAGGAGAGGGAGCAACAAGAGTCTCTAGCTCGTGCAACAGCATTCGAGGAGAAAAATCTAGCAGGGAAGGCTCGCAAGCGTCAGGCCCCATGGTCAGAAAGAGGACCACTGCGGCTGGGGGAAGTCATGATCTTTGATAAGCAATGAGGCTGGGGCTTTATTAAGGAAGCTGGCATGATCAATGAGATTTTCATTAACCGTAGGGATGTGGAATCTCACCTAATCGAAGGACACTGTGATAGGGACCTAAATGTTGGTGACCGTGTGACCTACACCTGTCACAATGGAGAAAAGTGATGGTATGCATTAGACTGCAAAAAGCGTGTACCACCCTCAGCCCCTGTAAAAGTCACTGCCCAGACCAGGCCAACACCCAAACGTGACCAGTCTACACAGACTTCAGTAGTGGAACTAGCCAACAGACCATGGTGTGTAGTACCCATGGAGAAATATGATCCAGAGTATTCCCGTTTGAAAATCACTGTGAATAGTTAATAGTTTGAAAGTTCATTTAACCTGGCAAAGGTTTCTACATTAAAGTTCAGTTTGTTTGCTTAAAAGACAATAGAATCATGGACGGTGAATGGTTCACAGACTGTATTGTAAATAGTTGGCACCTCCTTAGGTGCTTCCTATGGGTTTTACATAGAACCTTTAACCCCTTAATCCCATATGACTTACTATCCCATCAAGGTGACCTGGGACTTAATCCCCAGGGATGGGATAGTACGTCATAGCGATCGGCCGCGCTCACGGGGAAACGGGGCAGATCGCGGCCGGGTGTCAGCTATCGCAGCTGACATCCAGCACTATGTGTCAGGAGTAGTGTTGAGCGATACCTTCCGATATCGGAAAGTATCGGTATCGGATTGGATCGGCCGATATTCAAAAAATATCGGATATCGCCGATACCGATACCCGATCCCAATACAAGTCAATGGGACCAAAATATCGGAATTAAAATAAACCCTTTCTTTCCTTGTAGGTTCATTCTACATGAAGGAAAACAACTAAGAATAATGCAGGATGTATTTGGGGAGGTGGCGGAGACATTAAAGGTATAGAGGTTTAGCCCAATCAAATAGAATAGCAGGAATTTTTTTTTTATTAAAGACGTTCGGAGTTACAAAGATATTGACTATGTAAATTTTTTTTTTATTTTGTCAGATATTGATGTTTCTCTATTCCACGCCCTTCCCCTTTTTTTTTATTACTTTTCCCACACTTTCATCATCATCATCAGCATCTTTGACATCAACTTCTTCTTCACCTTATTCATCTTCTTCTTCATCTTCTACATTTTTTTTTTAATTACATTCTTCATATTCATTTTCTTCAACTATTATTATTCTTCCTATTCTACTTCTTCATCATATTCTCATTTGTGACAGGCATTCCCGTAGTTGTTATCTATAAAAGTTTGAAGATTACACCTTCCGTTCTGCCTGTCACAAAAGTTACATTTGTCCGCGTTCAGTTTGGCCTGCAGCATCAGACTTTATCCAGGGGCATCACGAGGAGGAACGGACTCACCCCCATACACTGCTTAGTCTTCTTCTGCATATAATTTAGATAATATCTTTTGCTCTGATATTAAGTGTTATGCTTAATGTTCTTCTGCTCTTTGTTCTGCAGCCTCTTGTTCTTCTGCTTCTCGGTCTTCCATGTCGTCGTCTCCAGGGTCGTCGTCTCCAGGGTCGTCGTCTCTGCCGTCGTCGTTTCCGCCGTCGTCGTCGTCATCATCATCGGGGTGGTCTTCAGGGTCGTCATCTCCAGGGTCGTCGTCATCTCAGTGGTTGTCGTCTCTGGTGTCGTCGTCATCTTAGGGGTGGTCTTCCGGGTCGTCGTCTTTAGGGTCTTGAACTTGTAAATGTAGCAGAAGGTACAAGAAGGCTGAGAAAATGCCGAGAACCAGCTGATGGAACTGGAAGGTCAAAGAGCCAATGGAACTACCGAGGACCAGCTGACGTTACTGGAACCCGGTTACTAAGCAGGAGGTACCCGTGCTAAAAAGCACTACCAAGGACCGCCTGACGTTGGCGGAACTCGGATACCCAGAAGGAGGCACCTAAGCCAAAGGCTCTGCCCGGAACCAGCTGACGTTACTGGAACCAGGATGGGGAGCAGAAGGTACAAGAGCAAAAGACACTGCCGAGAACCAGCTGACGGTGCTGGGACCCGGATGGGTAGCCGAAGGTCCAAGAGCCAATGGAACTACCGAGGACCAGCTGACGTTACTGGAACCCGGTTACTAAGCAGGAGGTACCCGTGCCTGAAAGCACTACCAAGGACCACCTGACGTTGGTGGAACTCGGATACCCAGAAGGAGACACCTAAGCCAAAGGCTCTGCCCGGAAACAGCTGACGGTACTGGAACCAGGATGGGGAGCAGAAGGTACAAGAGCAAAACACACTGCCGAGAACCAGCTGACGGTACTGGAACCCGGATGCGTTGGCCAACTGTGCAAGAGCCAATGGCACGACCGAGGACCAGCTGACGGTGCTGGAACCCGGTTACAAAGCTGTAGGTACCCGCGTTTAAAAGCACCACCAAGGACCGCCTGGCGTTGGCGGAACTCAATACCCAGAAGGAGGCACCTAAGCCAAAGGCTCTGCCCGGAACCAGCTGACGGTGCTGGAACCAGGATGTGGACCAGAAGGTCCACAGGAGAGGAGAGGAGAGAACAGCTAGTCCGCGAGGCTGCCGCAGTTACCGAACACCAACAGTCCTACAGGGGAAGCTTGGCCTACTGGCACTACAGAACCAGCCTTGATTGCCAATTCCCGCAGCCCACATAGGAAGCTCCTAAACTAGAGGCACCATGGAGTTGGCTAACCTGACCGCAACACGACGGGGCAACGTATAGGCGTCTAAGTGATCTTGACACTACCCGGAACCAGCTGACGGTGCTGGACCCAGGCTGGGCACGAGGGAGTACCCGTGACAAAGACACTGCCGAGAACCAGCTGACGGTACTGGAACCCGGATGCGTTGCCCAAGTGTGCAAGAGCCAATGGCACCGAGGACCAGCTGACGGTGCTGGAACCCAGTTACTAAGCTGTAGGTACCCGCGCTTAATAGCACTACCAAGGACCGCCTGGCGTTGGCGGAACTCAGATACCCAGAAGGAGGCACCTAAGCCAAAGGCTCGGCCCGGAACAAGCTGACGGTGCTGGAACCAGGATGTGGACCAGAAGGTCCACAGGAGAGGAGAGAACAGCTAGGCCGCGAGGCTGCCGCAGTTACCGAACACCAACAATCCTACAGGGGGAGCTTGGCCTACTGGCACTACAGAACCAGTCTTGATTGCCAATTCCCGCAGCACACATAGGACGCTCCTAAACTGGAGGCACCAAGGAGTTGGCTAACCCGACCGCAACACAACGAGGCAACGTATAGGCGTCTAAGTGACCTTGACACTACCCGGAACCAGCTGACGGTACTGGACCCAGGCTGGGCACGAGGGAGTACCCGTGACAAAGACACTGCCGAGAACCAGCTGACGGTACTGGAACCCGGATGTGTTGCCCAAGTGTGCAAGAGCCAATGGCACGACCGACGACCAGCTGATGGTGCTGGAACCCGGTTACAAAGCTGTAGGTACCCGCGCTTAAAAGCACTACCAAGGACCGCCTGGCGTTGGCGGAACTCGGATACCCAGAAGGAGGCACCTAAGCCAAAGACTCGGCCCGGAACCAGATGACGGTGCTGGAACCAGGATGTGGACCAGAAGGTCCACAGGAGAGGAGAGGAGAGAACAGCTAGTCCGCGAGGCTGCCGCAGTTACCGAACACCAACAGTCCTACAGGGGGAGCTTGGCCTACTGGCACTACAGAACCAGCCTTGATTGCCAATTCCCGCAGCCCACATAGGAAGCTCCTAAACTGGAGGCACCATGGAGTTGGCTAACCTGACCGCAACACGACGGGGCATCGTATAGGCGTCTAAGTGATCTTGACACTACCCGGAACCAGCTGACGGTGCTGGACCCAGGCTGGGCACGAGGGAGTACCCGTGACAAAGACACTGCCGAGAACCAGCTGACGGTACTGGAACCCGGATGCGTTGCCCAAGTGTGCAAGAGCCAATGGCACCGAGGACCAGCTGACGGTGCTGGAACCCAGTTACTAAGCTGTAGGTACCCGCGCTTAAAAGCACTACCAAGGACCGCCTGGCGTTGGCGGAACTCAGATACCCAGAAGGAGGCACCTAAGCCAAAGCCTCGGCCCGGAACAAGCTGACGGTGCTGGAACCAGGATGTGGACCAGAAGGTCCACAGGAGAGGAGAGAACAGCTAGGCCGCGAGGCTGCCACAGTTACCGAACACCAACAATCCTACAGGGGGAGCTTGGCCTACTGGCACTACAGAACCAGTCTTGATTGCCAATTCCCGCAGCACACATAGGACGCTCCTAAACTGGAGGCACCATGGAGTTGGCTAACCCGACCGCAACACAACGAGGCAACGTATAGGCGTCTAAGTGACCTTGACACTACCCGGAACCAGCTGACGGTACTGGACCCAGGCTGGGCACGAGGGAGTACCCGTGACAAAGACACTGCCGAGAACCAGCTGACGGTACTGGAACCCGGATGTGTTGCCCAAGTGTGCAAGAGCCAATGGCACCGAGGACCAGCTGTCGGTGCTGGAACCCGGTAACTAAGCTGTAGGTACCCGCGCTTAAAAGCACTACCAAGGACCGCCTGGCGTTGGCGGAACTCGGATACCCAGAAGGAGGCACCTAAGCCAAAGACTCGGCCCGGAACCAGATGACGGTGCTGGAACCAGGATGTGGACCAGAAGGTCCACAGGAGAGGAGAGAACAGCTAGGCCGCGAGGCTGCCGCAGTTACCGAACACCAACAGTCCTACAGGGGGAGCTTGGCCTATTGGCACTACAGAACGAGCCTTGATTGCCAATTCCCGCAGCCCACATAGGAAGCTCCTAAACTGGAGGCACCATGGAGTTGGCTAACCCGACCGCAACACGACGGGGCAACATATATAGGCGTCTAAGTGACCTTGACACTACCCGGAACCAGCTGACGGTGCTGTACCCAGGCTGGGTACGAGGGAGTACCCGTGACAAAGACACTGCCGAGAACCAGCTGACGGTACTGGAACCCGGATGCGTTGCCCAAGTGTGCAAGAGCCAATGGCATGACCAAGGACCAGCTGAGGGTGCTGGAACCCGGTTACAAAGCTGTAAGTACCCGCGCTTAAAAGCACTACCAAGGACCGCCTGGCGTTGGCGGAACTCGGATACCCAGAAGGAGGCACCTAAGCCAAAGGCTCGGCCCGGAACCAGCTGATGGTGTTGGAACCAGGATGTGGACCAGAAGGTCCACAGGAGAGGAGAGAACAGCTAGGCCGCGAGGCAGCCGCAGTTACCGAAAACCAACAGTCCTACAGGGGGAGCTTGGCCTACTGGCACTACAGAACCAGCCTTGATTGCCAATTGCTGCAGCCCACATAGGAAGCTCCTAAACTGGAGGCACCATGGAGTTGGCTAACCCGACCGCAACACGATGGGGCAACGCATAGGCGTCTAAGTGACCTTGACACTACCCGTAACCAGCTGATGGTGCTGGACCCAGGCTGGGCACGAGGGAGTACCCGTGACAAAGACACTGCCGAGAACCAGCTGACGGTACTGGAACCCGGATGCGTTGCCCAAGTGTGCAAGAGCCAATGGCACCGAGGACCAGCTGTCGGTGCTGGAACCCGGTAACTAAGCTGTAGGTACCCGCGCTTAAATGCATTACCAAGGACCGCCTGGCGTTGGCGGAACTCGGATACCCAGAAGGAGGCACCTAAGCCAAAGCCTCGGCCCGGAACCAGCTGACGGTGCTGGAATCAGGATGTGGACCAGAAGGTCCACAGGAGAGGAGAGAACAGCTAGTCCGCGAGGCTGCCGCAGTTACCGAACACCAACAGTCCTACAGGGGGAGCTTGGCCTACTGGCACTACAGAACCAGTCTTGATTGCCAATTCCCGCAGCCCACATAGGACGCTCCTAAACTGGAGGCACCATGGAGTTGGCTAACCCGACCGCAACACGACGGGGCAACGTATAGGCGTCTAAGTGACCTTGACACTACCCGGAACCAGCTGAAGGTGCTGGACCCAGGCTGGGCACGAGGGAGTACCCGTGACAAAGACACTGCCGAGAACCAGCTGACGGTACTGGAACCCGGATGTGTTGCCCAAGTGTGCAAGAGCCAATGGCACCGAGGACCAGCTGTCGGTGCTGGAACCCGGTAACTAAGCTGTAGGTACCCGCGCTTAAAAGCACTACCAAGGACCGCCTGGCGTTGGCGGAACTCGGATACCCAGAAGGAGGCACCTAAGCCAAAGACTCGGCCCGGAACCAGATGACGGTGCTGGAACCAGGATGTGGACCAGAAGGTCCACAGGAGAGGAGAGAACAGCTAGGCCGCGAGGCTGCCGCAGTTACCGAACACCAACAGTCCTACAGGGGGAGCTTGGCCTATTGGCACTACAGAACGAGCCTTGATTGCCAATTCCCGCAGCCCACATAGGAAGCTCCTAAACTGGAGGCACCATGGAGTTGGCTAACCCGACCGCAACACGACGGGGCAACATATATAGGCGTCTAAGTGACCTTGACACTACCCGGAACCAGCTGACGGTGCTGTACCCAGGCTGGGTACGAGGGAGTACCCGTGACAAAGACACTGCCGAGAACCAGCTGACGGTACTGGAACCCGGATGCGTTGCCCAAGTGTGCAAGAGCCAATGGCATGACCAAGGACCAGCTGAGGGTGCTGGAACCCGGTTACAAAGCTGTAAGTACCCGCGCTTAAAAGCACTACCAAGGACCGCCTGGCGTTGGCGGAACTCGGATACCCAGAAGGAGGCACCTAAGCCAAAGGCTCGGCCCGGAACCAGCTGATGGTGTTGGAACCAGGATGTGGACCAGAAGGTCCACAGGAGAGGAGAGAACAGCTAGGCCGCGAGGCAGCCGCAGTTACCGAAAACCAACAGTCCTACAGGGGGAGCTTGGCCTACTGGCACTACAGAACCAGCCTTGATTGCCAATTGCTGCAGCCCACATAGGAAGCTCCTAAACTGGAGGCACCATGGAGTTGGCTAACCCGACCGCAACACGATGGGGCAACGCATAGGCGTCTAAGTGACCTTGACACTACCCGTAACCAGCTGATGGTGCTGGACCCAGGCTGGGCACGAGGGAGTACCCGTGACAAAGACACTGCCGAGAACCAGCTGACGGTACTGGAACCCGGATGCGTTGCCCAAGTGTGCAAGAGCCAATGGCACCGAGGACCAGCTGTCGGTGCTGGAACCCGGTAACTAAGCTGTAGGTACCCGCGCTTAAATGCATTACCAAGGACCGCCTGGCGTTGGCGGAACTCGGATACCCAGAAGGAGGCACCTAAGCCAAAGCCTCGGCCCGGAACCAGCTGACGGTGCTGGAATCAGGATGTGGACCAGAAGGTCCACAGGAGAGGAGAGAACAGCTAGTCCGCGAGGCTGCCGCAGTTACCGAACACCAACAGTCCTACAGGGGGAGCTTGGCCTACTGGCACTACAGAACCAGTCTTGATTGCCAATTCCCGCAGCCCACATAGGACGCTCCTAAACTGGAGGCACCATGGAGTTGGCTAACCCGACCGCAACACGACGGGGCAACGTATAGGCGTCTAAGTGACCTTGACACTACCCGGAACCAGCTGAAGGTGCTGGACCCAGGCTGGGCACGAGGGAGTACCCGTGACAAAGACACTGCCGAGAACCAGCTGACGGTACTGGAACCCGGATGCGTTGCCCAAGTGTGCAAGAGCCAATGGCACGACCGACGACCAGCTGATGGTGCTGGAACCCGGTAACTAAGTTGTAGGTACCCGCGCTTAAAAGCACTACCAAGGACCGCCTGGCGTTGGCGGAACTCGGATACCCAGAAGGAGGCACCTAAGCCAAAGGCTCGGCCCGGAACCAGCTGATGGTGTTGGAACCAGGATGTGGACCAGAAGGTCCACAGGAGAGGAGAGAACAGCTAGGCCGCGAGGCAGCCGCAGTTACCGAAAACCAACAGTCCTACAGGGGGAGCTTGGCCTACTGGCACTACAGAACCAGCCTTGATTGCCAATTGCTGTAGCCCACATAGGAAGCTCCTAAACTGGAGGCACCATGGAGTTGGCTAACCCGACCGCAACACGACGGGGCAACGCATAGGCGTCTAAGTGACCTTGACACTTCCCGGAACCAGCTGACGGTGCTGGACCCAGGCTGGGCAC
The DNA here is from genome assembly GCF_032444005.1 of Ranitomeya imitator. Lineage (NCBI taxonomy): Eukaryota > Metazoa > Chordata > Amphibia > Anura > Dendrobatidae > Ranitomeya > Ranitomeya imitator. Next base: position 784,700,625 of record NC_091282.1, on the reverse strand, counting down.
GAGGGAGTACCCGTGACAAAGACACTGCCGAGAACCAGCTGACGGTACTGGAACAAGGATGCGTTGCCCAAGTGTGCAAGAGCCAATGGCACCGAGGACCAGCTGACGGTGCTGGAACCCGGTTACTAAGCTGTAGGTACCCGCGCTTAAAAGCACTACCAAGGACGGCCTGGCGTTGGCGGAACTCGGATACCCAGAAGGAGGCACATAAGCCAAAGGCTCTGCCCGGAACCAGCTGACGGTGCTGGAACCAGGATGTGGCCCAGAAGGTCCACAGGAGAGGAGAGAACAGCTAGGCCGCGAGGCTGCTGCAGTTACCGAATACCAACAGTCCTACAGGGGGAGCTTGGCCTACTGGCACTACAGAACCAGCCTTGATTGCCAATTGCTGCAGCCCACATAGGAAGCTCCTAAACTGGAGGCACCATGGAGTTGGCTAACCCGACCGCAACACGACGGGGCAACATATAGGTGTCTAAGTGACCTTGACACTACCCAGAACCAGCTGACGGTGCTGTACCCAGGCTGGGCACGAGGGAGTACCCGTGACAAGGACACTGCCGAGAACCAGCTGACGGTACTGGAACCCGGATGCGTTGCCCAAGTGTGCAAGAGCCAATGGCACGACCGAGGACCAGCTGACGGTGCTGGAACCCGGTTACAAAGCTGTAGGTACCCACGCTTAAAAGCACTACCAAGGACCGCCTGGCGTTGGCGGAACTCGGATACCCAGAAGGAGGCACCTAAGCCAAAGGCTCGGCCCGGAACCAGATGACGGTGCTGGAACCAGGATGTGGCCCAGAAGGTCCACAGGAGAGGAGAGAACAGCTAGGCCGCGAGGCTGCCGCAGTTACCGAACACCAACAGTCCTACAGGGGGAGCTTGGCCTACTGACACTACAGAACCAGCCTTGATTGCCAATTCCCGCAGCCCACATAGGAAGCTCCTAAACTGGAGGCACCATGGAGTTGGCTAACTCGACCGCAACACGACGGGGCAACGTATAGGCGTCTAAGTGACCTTTACACTACCCGGAACCAGCTGACGGTGCTGGACCCAGGCTGGGCACGAGGGAGTACCCGTGACAAAGACACTGCCGAGAACCAGCTGACGGTGCTGGAACCCGGATGCATTGCCTATTCAAGATTGTCTTCCAAGTGCCCCAACTAGCGGTGTTGAAGCAAAGGGTAAGCAGGGGGAGCAGAGTGTAGGTCGAAGCCTGCACTGGAGGCAGCTTTGTGTCTGCGTTGCGTTTGCAGGACACGTTGCCGGCTACACAGCGGGGGAACAGCTGGCGTTGCTGAACCCCACTGACACAATGGCGGGTGTTTTTCTCTGTGCAGCCTGCACTTCCAGGCACCAACTGGCGGTGTTAGAGCCCAGGGTCTGCAGGAGGAGCAGAGTGTAGGCTGAAGCCTAGTAGAACCAATTTCAAAGGTAACCGTTAACCCTCCCTCAGGTGTTAAAATGTAGAAGAGCCACACCTTGTGCAGCAGTAATGCTCCACAAGTGAAAGGTTGCTCTTTAAATTTTGCTCATTGCACACGCTGAATGAAAGACGTACACAATTTTGTCCATTATACAGTAAAACTATATTGGAGGCGTGACTTGTCTTTTTAAGGAGACGCAGCACAGGTGTCCAAAATAACGACTTGGTGCTGGGCGCAGCCTCCTGAGAGTTGTTATTTGCTGTACAGGAGTCTGCGCTCTTGTTATCCCTTGGCCATGTGCTGTGAGCGCTGCCTGTCTTCTCACCTCATTTCATGTTGGCCGGTGCGGTTAACGATGGCCAGGAATCCCAGACCCGCAGTGTCTTTTCATAAAGTCACACTGCAGGGCTGGGATTCATGGCCTTGCGCAGTAAATATGTTTGCCGCTCACTCATGTCCTTACACCTGCTTCAGACTGGGCGGCCTCAGCTGATCCCTTATCGCATGCCACGGCCATGAGGCCGCACAGTCTGAAGAAGGCGGAAGGAGATGAGTTAAGACAGGCGAACATATGCACTGCACATGCCCATCAATAACACCCTTGCAGTCAAAATATATGAGGCAACGAGGGGCGTTGTGTCGGGCAGGGCGGACGCACAGGCACAGGCAGCCAACCAACGATGTCAGAAGATGGCCAGCGTTACCAATGGGGGTGCTGCGTGTCATTAAAAAGGAAAGTCACACCTCAGGGACACTGTAATGGTCTCTAATGAGATACATTTTATACGTGTTTGTTGAGTTCGACGTGGGCAAGGAGAAAAAGTCAGCCACCTTGTACAAATGCAGCATTACTGCTGTACAAGGTGGCTGTTATACATAGAAACACCTGGGGGGGGCAGGGTCCCTTTAATTTCAGTTCAGGTGCCTGCGTGGCGTTTGCAGGACACGTTGCCGGCTACACAGCAGGGGACCAGCTGGCGGTGCTGAACCCCACTAACACATTGGCTGGTGTTTTTCTCTGTGCAGCTAGCACGTCCGGGCAAAAACTGGCGGTGTTAGAGCCCAGGGTCAGCAGGAGGAGGAGAGGAGCAGAGTGTAGGCCGAAGCCTGCACTGGTGGCAGCTTTTGTTCTGTTGTGCCAGTGTGGCTTGTGCTGGACACGTTGCCGACTACACAGCAGGCGAACAGCTGGCGGTGCTGAACCCCACTAACACATTGGCTGGTGTTTTTCTCTGTGCAGCTAGCACTTCCGGGCAAAAACTGGCGGTGTTAGAGCCCAGGGTCAGCAGGAGGAGGAGAGGAGCAGAGTGTAGGCCGAAGCCTAATTGAACCAATTTCAAAGGTAACCTTTAACCCACCCTCAGGTGTTACAATGTAGAAGAGCCACACCTTGTGCAGCAGTAATGCTCCACAAGTGAAAGGTTGCTCTTTAAATTTTGCTCATTGCACACGCTGAATGAAAGACGTACACAATTTTGCCCATTGTACAGTAAAACTGTATTGGAGGCGTGACTTGTCTTTTTAAGGAGACGCAGCACAGGTGTCCAAAAATAACGCCTTGGTGCTGGGCGCAGCCTCCTGAGCGTTGTTATTTGCTGTACAGGAGTCTGCGCTCTTGTTATCCCTTGGCCATGCCCTGTTAGCGCTGCCCGTCTTATGACCTCATTTCATGTTGGCTGGTGCGGTTAACGATGGCCATGAATCCCAGACCCACAGTGTCTTTTCATAAAGTCACAGTGCGGGGCTGGAATTCGTGGCCTTGTGCAGTAAATATGTTCGCCGCTCACACATGTCCTTACACCTGCTTCAGACTGGGCGGCCTCAGCTGATCCCTTATTGCATGCCACGGCCATGAGGCCACACAGTCTGAAGAAGGCGGAAGGAGGGGAGTGAAGACAGGCGAAGATATACACTGCTCGTGCCCATCAATCACACCCTCGCAGTCAAAATAAGTAAGACAACGAGGGGCGTTGTGTCGGGCAGGGCAGACGCACAGGCACAGGCAGCCAACCAACGATGTCAGAAGACGGCCAGCGTTACCAATGGGGGTACTGCGTGTCATTAAAAAGGAAAGTCACACCTCAGGGACACTGTAATGGTCTCTAATGAGACACATTTTGTACGTGTTTGTTGAGTTCGACGTGGGCAAGGAGAAAAAGTCAGCCACCTTGTACAAATGCAGCATTACTGCTGTACAAGGTGGCTGTTATACATAGAAACACCTGGGGGGGCAGGGTCCCTTTAATTTCAGTTCAGGTGCCTGCGTGACGTTTGCAGGACACGTTGCCGGCTACACAGCAGGGGAACAGCTGGCGGTGCTGAACCCCACTAACACATTGGCTGGTGTTTTTCTCTGTGCAGCTAGCACGTCCGGGCAAAAACTGGCGGTGTTAGAGCCCAGGGTCAGCAGGAGGAGGAGAGGAGCAGAGTGTAGGCCGAAGTCTGCACTGGTGGCAGCTTTTGTTCTGTTGTGCCAGCGTGGCTTGTGCTGGACACGTTGCCGACTACACAGCAGGGGAACAGCTGGCGGTGCTGAACCCCACTAACACATTGGCTGGTGTTTTTCTCTGTGCAGCTAGCGGTGTTAGAGCCCAGGGTCTGCAGTAGGAGCAGAGTGTAAGCCGAAGCCTGCAGTGGAGCAAGTTGAAAGGGAACCTTTAACCCCCCCCCCCCAGGCATTGGTTGCTGAAAGAGCCATCTTGTACAGCAGTAATACTGCACATGGAAAATGGTGGCTCTTTAAATTATGCTCCTTGCAAACGCTGAAGTACACACTCATATAATGTGTCCCCTCACACCGTTAAACCGTCCCGGAGGTGGGACTTTCCTTTGTAATGTGACACAGCACAGCCGTCATTCCAACCCCCTTGGTGCCATGCGCCACCTCCTCAACGTTGTTTGATTCTGTCACGGAGCCCGCGCTGTAATGTTATCCCTTGGCCATGCACACTTAGCGGTGCCCGTCTTCTGACATCATTTAGGTGTCAGGCTGGCAGTGCCTGTACATCCAAGCTTCCCGAGATCCAACCTCGCAGTGTCATCTAATGTAATCCCACTGCGGGCCTGGGATCCATGGGCATGCGCAGTGCATATCATCGCCTCTCACTCCCCTCCTTCCTGCTTCTTCAGACTGTGCGGCGTCACGGCCGTGGCATGTTATTAGGGATCAGCTGACACCGCCTCTGAAGAAGCGTGAAGAAGGGGAGTGAGAGGCTAGTATATGCACTGCGCATGGCCATGGATACCTGGCCCACTGTGGGATCACATTTGACGACACTGTGAGGTGGGATTTCGGGCAGCGTGGACGCACAGGCGCAGCCAGGACGACAACAAATGATGTCAGAGGATGGGCAGTGCAAACTGTGCATGGCCAAGGGATAACATAACAGCGCAGGGTCCGTGACAGAAACAAACAACGCTAAGGAGGCAGCGCACGGAGCCAAGGGGGTAGGAATGACGGCTGTGCTGCGTCACATTACAAAGGAAAGTCCCACCTCCGGGACGGTTTGACAGTGTGAGGGGACACATTACATGAGTGTGTAGTTCAGCGTTTCCAAGAAGCATAGTTTAAAGAGCGACCTTTTCCTTGTGTAGTATTAGTGCTGCACAAGGTGGCTCTTTCAGTAACAAACGCCTAGGGGGGGGGGACAGGTTCCCTTACATTTTAGTTGTGCCAGCGTGGCGGTCGCATGACACGTTGCCGGATACACAGCTGGGGATCAGCTGACGTTACTGAACCCCAATAACAGAGGAGCGACTGTTGACTGTGCAGACAGCACTTCCAGGCACCAACTGGCGGTGTTAGAGCCCAGGGACAGCAGGAGGAGCAGATTGGAGGTATTGCCGCACACACAGCTGGGGATCAGCTGATGTTACTGAACCCCAATAACAGAGGAGCGACTGTTGACTGTGCAGACAGCACTTCCAGGCACCAACTGGCGGTGTTAGAGCCCAGGGACAGCAGGAGGAGCAGATTGGAGGTATTGCCGCACACACAGCTGGGGATCAGCTGACGTTACTGAACCCCAATAACAGAGGAGCGACTGTTGACTGTTCGGACAGCACTTCCAGGCACCAACTGGCGGTGTTAGAGCCCAGGGACAGCACGAGTAGCAGAGGAACAGAGTGTAGGCCGAAGCCTGATTGGAGCAAGTTGAAAGGGAACCTTTAACCCCCCCCCCCAAGACATTTGTAGCTGAAAGAGCCATCTTGTGCAGCACTAAGGATGCAAAAGGAAAAGGTTGCTCTTTTAATTATGCTCCTTGCAAACACAGAAGTAAACACTTAAAGTGTGTCCCCTGATACCGTAAAACCGTCCCGGAGGTGGGAATTTCCTTCATAATGGGACGCAGCACAGTTGTCATTCCTATCCCCTTGGTGCCGTGCGCTGCCTCATCAGCGTTGTTTTAAGCTGTCACGGAGCCTGCGCTGTTATGTTATCCCTTGGCCATGCACACTTAGCGGTGCCCGTCTTCTGACATCATTTAGGTGTTAGGCTGTCAGTGCCTGTGCGTCCACGCTGCCCGAGACCCCACCTCGCAGTGTCGTCTAATGTAATCCCACTGCGGGCCTTGGATCCATGGGCATGCACAGTGCATATCCTCGACTCTCACTCCCCTCCTTCCCTCTTCTTCAGACTGTGCGGCGTCACGGCCGTGGCATGCTATTAGGGATCAGCTGACGGCGCACAGTCTGAAGAAGGCGGAGGGAGATGAGCGAGAGCCTGAGGGGAAGATATGCACTGCGCATGCCCATGGATCCCAGGCCCGCAGTGTGATTTAATCAGAAGACACTGCGAGGCGGGATCTCGGGCAGCGCGGCCGCACAGGCGCAGCCAGCCTGACACCAAATTATGTCAGAAGATAGGCAGCGCAAATTGGGCATGGCCAAGGGATAACAGAACAGCACAGGGTCCGTGACAGCTTAAAACAATGCTGAGAAGGCAGCGCATGGCACCAAGGTGGTAGGAATGACGGCTGTGCTGCGTCACATTACGAAGGAAAGTCCCAGCTCCGGGACGGTATAACGGTATCAGTGAACACATTTTATAAGTGTTAAGTTCTGCGTGTGCAAGGAGCTAAACTAAAAGAGCTACCTTTTCCTTGTGCAGCATTAATGCTGCACAAGGTGGCTCTTTCAGTAACAAACGCCAGGGGGGGGGGTCAGGTTCCCTTACATTTAGGTTGTTGTGCCAGCGTGGTGGTCGCAGGACACATTGCCGGCTACACAGCTGGGGATCAGCTGACGTTACTGAAACCCAATAACACTGGGTCGTATGTTTTGACTGTGCAGCCTGCACTTCTGAGCCGCAACTGGCGGTGTTGGAGCCCAGGAATAGCAGTTCAGGTGGTAGAAAGATGAACACATCAGGAGACCTGGATGACACCCAATTACTTAATCAGGCAGAGGAGTGGCAAATTCCTGTGAGATCCAGGCTTGGTTCATTATCCGAAAAGTAAGCCGGTCAACGTTATCGGAGGATAGCCGCATGCGACGGTCTGTTAGTACACCACCTGCGGCACTAAAGACACGTTCCGATAAGACACTAGCCGCAGGGCAAGCCAGCACCTCCAATGCATACTGGCTTAGCTCTGGCCATGTATCCAGCTTAGAGACCCAAAACTTGAAAGTGGAAGAGCCATCTGGGAGTGAAATCAGTGGAATCAGTAAGAGGGCAAGACATGTAGTCTGTCACCAACTGACGGAACCGTTGCCTCCTGCTGACTGGAGCCGCCGGTGATGGTGTAGACATTTGGGGCGGGCACACAAAAGTTTGCCACAGTTGTGCCATACTGGTCTTGCCTTGGGCAGAGGCACTGCTTCTGCTCCCTCTTTGTGCAGAGCCTCCTCCACTGCCTCGACGCACTGAGCTGCTTTGTAAAGCACTAGCAGCAGTCCTCTCAGTTGGACTGGAGAAGATGATGGAATTCACCAGTGTGTCGTGGTACTCCTGCATTTTACACTCCCGGGTCAACGCTGGGATGAGGTTTTGGACGTTGTCCCGGTAGCGAGGATCGAGGAGGGTGAACACCCAATAATCAGGCATGTTGAGAATGTGGTCGATGCGGCGGTCGTTTTTCAGGCTCTGCAGCATGAAATCAACCATGTGCTGCAGACTGCCAACTGGCCCAGAAACGCTGTCCCCTGCTTGAGACATGATCTCTGCCCGCTCGTCATCACCCCACCCTCGCTGTACACACTGACCACTGGACAATTGTGTAACTCCCTCCTCTGGACGGAGCTCTTCCTCCTCCATTGACTCCTCCTCATCCTCCTCACAAAGTGACCCCTGCCTACCCCTTTGTGAGGAACCACGTGGCGCTGATTCTCCAGAAGCTGATGGAAAAGGTGACTCCTCATCCTCCACCTCTTCCACAACATCATCCCTTAACGCTTGCAGTGTTTGTTGAAGCAGGCAGATAAGGGGGACAGTCATGCTGACTAGTGCATCATCTGCACTTGCCATCCGCGTGGAATAATCGAAAGGACGCAAAACCTGGCAGACGTCCTTCATAGTGGCCCACTCTGTGGTTTTGAAGTCTGATCGCCGCTGACTGCGACTTCTTTGCGCCTGATGCAGCTGGTACTCCATAACTGCTTGCTGCTGCTCACACAACCGCTCCAACATATGTAACGTGGAATTCCACCTGGTAGGTAGGTCACATATGATGCGGTGTTCCGGAAGGCGGAATCGGCGCTGCAGAGCAGCAATGCGGGATCTTGCCAAGCTGGAACGCCGCAAGTGAGCACACTCTAGGCGGACCTTGTGCAGCAGTGCATCAAGATCCGGATAGTCCCTCAGAAAACTCTGCACAACCAAATTGAGCATATGTGCCAGACATGGGATGTGAGTGAGGTTGCCAATGGCCAAAGCTGCCACCAGATTTCGGCCATTGTCACACACTACCATGCCTGGCTGGAGATTCGCTGGCACAAACCACACATCGCTCTCCTGCTTGATGGCATTCCAGAGCTCCTGCGCTGTGTGGCTTCGATTCCCCAAAGAAATTAATTTCAAGACGGCCTGTTGACGTTTGGCCACGGCTGTGCTCATGTCGGTCGTAAGAGGTAAACGTTCACGGGTCCATGTGGAGGTGGACTGTGACGGCTCCTGCAGCGATGATTCTGAGGAACTTGTGTATGAGGAGGAGTCAATGCATACAGACTGGATTCCTGCAATCCTTGGAGTGGGCAAGACACGTCCTGCGCCACTCGCACGATCTGGACCTGGCTCAACAACATTAACCCAATGGGCAGTGAGGGAAAGGTATCGCCCCTGTCCATGTTGACTGGTCCACGCATCGGTGGTGAGGTGGACCTTGCTACTGACGGCGTTCAATAGCGCGTGTTTTATGTGTCCCTCCTCATGCTTGTGCAGGGCAGGGACAGCTTGCCTGCTGAAGTAAAAGCGGCTGGGCACCTTGTACTGTGGGACTGCCAATGCCATCAAGTCACGGAAGCTGTCAGTCTCCACCAGCCTGAATGAGAGCCTTTCCAGTGACAGAAGTTTGGCAATGCCTGCATTCAGAGCCTGTGCTCGGGGGTGGTTGGCCGAGAATGCCCGCCTTTTCTCCCATGCCTGTACTACCGATGGCTGTAGACTAGGCTGGGAGTGTGAGGATGACTGGGAACGTGGTGCTGTGGGTGGAATTACACTAGGTCTCTGGACAACAGTGCCAGAGGTTCTTCCATGGCGATCCTGGGAGGAAGCCGAACCAGCTGTGTGTGAGCTGGAGGAAGAGGCAACACGAGCTGAAGAGGTGGTAGCTGCCGCTGTTGGTTGGCCTAGGTCTTCAGTGTGTTTTTGTAACTCCACCGCGTGCCTGGTCCGCACATGTTTCCACATATTTGTGGTATTGAGGTTGCTGACACTTTTACCTCTTTTGACTTTCTGATGACACAGCTTGCATTTGACAAAACAAATGTCATCTGCAACTGTGTCAAAAAAGGACCAGGCACTGCAAGTCTTGGGAGCGCCCTTTTTGGCTTTTGGAAGAGACAGGCTCCTAACGGGTGCCAAAGTGGAGGCTACAGGCTCCGCAGTCTTCCCCCTCCCTCTCCCTCTTTGGCCCGTTAGGGGAATCTCTTCTTCAGAGCTGCTCCTACCACCTTCCTGTTCCTCACGCCACGATGGGTCAAGGACCTCATCATCTCCACTACCCTCTGCCACCAACTGCTCCTCCTGGGTAGTCTCGGCAGCACAGTACGCACCAGAAAGCGGCATCTGAGTTTCATCATCAGATGCGTACTGTGCTGTGGTCACCGGAGGCACTGGCCCACCCGCTTCTTCAGAGTCAGAGAGACAAAGCTGTTGGGCATCACTGCACACTGCCTCTTCTTCCATTTCTCCAATGCTGCTTGGCTGGCCTCCTGTTTCCAAGCCAAGAGATTCAGAGAACAGAAGTAGAGACGGCTCCTGTCCTGGGCTCTCTGACTGCCTGGCCAATTTGGCAGATGGTGAAGAGACAGATGGCTGCTCTCCAGTGTTCTGTGCCTGATAGGATGTGGCATTAATTGAAGTCGATGCCGATGCATTAGCTGCCATCCATCCGACAACGGCTTCAATTTGATCTTCACGCAGCAGCGGTGCACGGCGCTCTCCGACAAAGCTGCGCATGAAGGACTGTTCCCTACTGAAACTGAGTGATGATGAGTCACCGGTGCCCGCAGCAGGCACAGAATCACCACGTCCTCTCCCTGCTCCTCTCCCTGCTCCGCGCCCATGCCCACGTGCCTTACTCCCTGCCCTCTTCATCTTGGTTGACAGATAAAGATAAGCAGAAAAGTACTAAGGCCTTATTGTGCTTATTCCTGAAATGCTCCTCCTAACAGGTGTAAGAAACACTAATTTTGTAAAGTGTGGTAAGAAACACTAATTTTGTAAAGTGTGGACTAGACTTTATTATTGATAAAATGTGGCCTACACAAGTGTTAAGTGGTGTTTGGTGAACTTTACTTTTTTTTTTCTGCAGATCGGGCTACAGAGCGAGTTTAACTCACACGGGGACCGTGCAGACAGCCGTAAACGGTGCTGCAAGGCCCAAAAACACTCCTCTAGGTTATCCTATGTAGTGTTTTTCCACAATTTAGCTGGAGACGGGTGGAAAGACACTAATAGGAAATTTTAGAAAAAAATTTGCAGCAGGCTGCACTATTTGCAAAAAAAGGACAAGTTATTTAACGGTATGAGGCAGTGACGCACCCTGAGCTGAATACAACCGGCTGTGGCTGCACACAGACTACAGGGCGAGCTGCGCTCACACGGAGACCGTGCAGACAGCCGTAAACGGCGCTGCAAGGCCCAAAAACCCTCCTCTAGGTTATCCTATGTAGTGTTTTTCCACAATTTAGCTGGAGACGGGTGGAAAGACGCTAATAGGAAATTTTAGAAAAAATTTGCAGTAGGCTGCACTATTTGCAAAAAAGGACAAGTTATTTAACGGTATGAGGCAGTGACGCACCCTGAGCTGAATACAACCGGCTGTGGCTGCACACAGACTACAGGGCGAGCTGCGCTCACACGGAGACCGTGCAGACAGCCGTAAACGGCGCTGCAAGGCCCAAAAACCCTCCTCTAGGTTATCCTATGTAGTGTTTTTCCACAATTTAGCTGGAGACGGGTGGAAAGACACTAATAGGAAATTTTAGAAAAAATTTGCAGCAGGCTGCACTATTTGCAAAAAAGGAAAAGTTATTTAATGGTATAAGGCAGTGACGCACCCTGAGCTGAATACAACCGGCTGTGGCTGCACACAGACTACAGGGCGAGCTGCGCTCACACGGAGACCGTGCAGACAGCCGTAAACGGCGCTGCAAGGCCCAAAAACCCTCCTATAGGTTATCCTATGTAGTGTTTTTCCACAATTTAGCTAGAGACGGGTGGAAAGACACTAATAGGAAATTTTAGAAAAAATGTGCAGAAGGCTGCACTGTGAGCAAAAAAGGACAATGGATAGAACAGTATGAGGCAGTGTGAATCCCCCCTGAGGTGAATACAACCGGGTATATGGCTGCACTCAGACTACAGAGTGAGCTGCACACACACACACACACAGAGAGACCTTGCAGAACGCTGTTAAAACAGCGCTGCAAGGCAAGAGCAAGGTAAACACACAGCGTTTGCTAAATTAGCCTGGGAAAAGCGCAATGAAGCAATTCGCTATCTCAACTGGCCCTCAGTTAGAACATAGCGTCCTGTCCCTAACTGAAATCACAGCAGAGTGAGCGCAAAATGGCGGCAGCGTTTTTTATAGTGCATCGTGACATCATTTCAGCAGCCAATCACAGCCTTGCCAGTAGTTACATGCCCACCATGCTAAACAGGATGTGCCCACACTTCCATTCATTCCTCATTGGCTGCTGCGTGCAGTTTTGAATTCTGGGAACTTCCGATTCCGGTATCCGATACGCGGGAAATATCGGAATTCGGTATCGGAATTCCGATACCGCAAATATCGGCCGATACCCGATACTTGCGGTATCGGAATGCTCAACACTAGTCAGGAGTGGCCACGGACCGCCCCCATCACATTAACCCCTGGCACACTGCGATCAAACATGCGTTCCAAGGGCATAGAGAAGCATCGCACAGGGAGGGGGCTCCCTGCGTGCTTCCCTGAGCCCCACGGTACAAGGCAATGTGCTCACCTTGTACCAAGCGTCTCCTCCCTGCAGGCCCTGGATCTAAAATGGCCATGGGGCTGCATCCGGGTCCTGCAGGGAGGTGACTTACTAAGTGCCTGCTCAGAGCAGGCGCTGGTAAGCCTACGGCCCTGCATGTCAGATCACTGATCTGACACAGTGCTCTGCAAAGTGTCAGAACAGCGAACTGACCTTATAACATGATGCTCTCCTGTTATGTTATAAAGTAAAAAAAAAAGTATTTAGGTGTGTAAAAAAAAAAAATTCATAAATAAAGAAAAAAAAAATATTGTTCACATACATACATTTCTTTATCTAAATAAAAAAAACAATAAAATAACACATATTTAGTATCCGACTCATAAAACTGTCCCACTAGTTAACCCCTTCTTTGAACACCGTAAAATAAAATAAAAAAACGCTTTATTATCATACCGTCGAACGAAAAAGTGGAATAGCACTCAATCAAAAAGATGGATATAAATAATCATGGTACCTCTGAAAACGTCATCTTGTCCAGCAAAAAAAACAAGCCACCATACAGCGTCATCAGCGAAAAAATAAAAAAGTTATAGTCCTCAGAATAAAGCGATGCAAAAATAATTTTTTTTTCGATAAAATAGTTTTTATCGTATGAAAGCACCAAGACAAAAAAAAGATATAAATGAGGCATCGCTATAATCGTACTGACCCGAAGAATAAAACTTTTTCCATTTTAAGAAACGCAGAACGGTATAGACGCCCCCCCCAAAAGAAATTCATGAATAGCTGTTTTTTGGTCATACTGCCTCACAAAAATCAGAATAAAATGCGATCAAAAAATGTCACGTGCCCGAAAATGATACCAATAAAAATGTTAACTCTTCTCGCAAAAAACAAGACCTAACTCTGTGGACCAAAACATGGAAAAATTATAGCTCTCAAAATGTGGTTATGCAAAAAAAATATTTTCTGCAATAAAAAGCGTCTTTTAGTGTGTGACAGGTGCCAGTCATAAAAATACGCTAAAAAAAACCCACTATAAAAGTAAATAAAACCCCCCTTCATCACCCCCTTAGTTAGGGAAAAATAAAAAAATTTCAAAAATATATTTATTTCCATTTTCCCATTAGGATTAGGGCTAGGGTTAGGGCTAGGGTTAACCCCTTAGCGACCGCCGATACCCCTTTTAACGGTGGCCGCTAAGGGTACTTAAACCACAGCGCCGTTAATTAACGGCGCTGTGGAAAAAGTAAATAGCGCCCCCCAGAGTCGGATTTTCTCCGGGGTCTCGGCTGCCGGGGGTAGCCGAGACCCCAGAGAACATGATTCTGGGGGTTTTGTACCGACCCCGCATTTGCGATCATTGGTAATTAACCGTTTACCAGTGATCGCAAAAAAAAAAAAAACGCGATCTCTTTTTAATTTCTCTGTCCTCCGATGTGATCGCACATCAGAGGACAGAGAAAGGGGGTCCCAGATAGCCCCCCGATACTCACCTATCTCCCTCGGTGCTTCTCGTGGCTCCCGGGGGGCACTGCCATCTTCAAAATGCGCCCGCCGGCCGGCCCCGGGAGAATCTTTGGGGTCTCGGCTGCCGGGGGTAGCCGAGACCCCAAAGAGCATGATTGGGGTCAGTTTTACCGACCCCTGTTTTGCGATCGCCAGTAATTAACTGTTTACCGGTGACCGCAAAAAAACAAAAAAACAAGTCAAAGTGTAATTCTCTGTCCTCTGATGTGATCGCACATCAGAGGACAGAGAAATAGGGGGATTCGGGGACCCTATCATACTCACCGGTGTCCCTGGGTCCTCCTGCTGCTCCTCCTGGCCGCCGGCAAAAGAAAATGGCGGGCGCATGCGCAGTGCGCCCACCATCTGTCTCCATCTGCCGGCCGGCAGGAGAACAGCAGTTGGAGCTAAAATTAGGGTTAGGGTTAGGGTTAGGGTTAGGGCTAGGGTTAGGATTAGGGCTAGGGTTAGGGTTAGGGCTAGGGTTAGGGCTAGGGTTAGGGTTAGGGCTAGGGTTAGGGCTAGGGTTAGGGTTAGGGTTAGGGCTAGTGTTAGGGCTAGGGTTAGGGCTAGGGTTAGGGCTAGGGCTGGGGTTAGGGTTAGGGCTAGGGTTAGGTCTAGGGTTAGGGCTAGGGTTAGGGCTAGGGCTAGGGTTAGGGTTAGGGCTAGGGTTAGGGCTAGGGTTAGGGCTAAGGCTAGGACTAGGGCTAGGGTTAGGGCTAGGGTTAGGGTTGGGGCTAAATTCAGGGTTAGGGTTCTTTCACACTTACGTCGGTACGGGGCCGTCACAATGCATCGGCCCGACATACCGACGCACGTTGTGAAAATTGTGCACAACGTGGGCAGCGGATGTAGTTTTTCAACGCATCCGCTGCCCAATCTATGTCCTAGGGAGGAGGGGGCGGAGTTACGGCCACGCATGTGCGGTCAGAAATGGTGGACGCGACATACAAAAAAAGTTACATTGAACGTTTTTTGTGCCGACGGTCCGCCAAAACACAACTGATCCAGTACACGACGGACGCGACGTGTGGCCATCCGTCACGAACCGTCGGCAATACAAGTCTATGGGCAAAAAACGCATCCTGCGGGCACATTTGGAGGATCCGTTTTTTTGTCCAAAACGACGGATTGCGATGGATGCCAAAAGATGCAAGTGTGAAAGTAGCTTTAGGGTTAGGGTTGGGGCTAAAGTTAGGGCTAGGGTTGGGGCTAAAGTTAGGGTTAGATTTTGGATTAGGGTTAGGATTTGGATTAGAGTTGGTATTAGGGTTAGGGTTGGCATTAGGGTTACGCTTGGGATTAGGGTTAGGTTTGGGATTAGGGTTAAGGTTAGGGTTGTGATTAGGGGTGTATTGGGATTAGGGTTAGGCTTGAGGTTATGGTTGAGATTAGGATTAGGGTTGTGTTGGATTTAGGGTTTTGATTAGGGTTATGGTTAGGGTTGACATTAGGGTTGTTTTGGGGTAAGGGTTGTGATTATCGTTAGGGTTAGTGATTAGGATTATGGATTGGGTTGGGATTAGGGTTAGGGGTGTGTTGGGAATAGGGTTGGAGCTAGAATTAGGGGGTTTCCACTGTTTAGTTACATCAGGGGGTCTCCAAACACGACAGCCAATTTTGCGCTCAAAAAGTCAAATGGTGCTCCCTCCCTTCTGAGCTCTGCCGTGCACCCAAACAGTGGGATACCCCCACATATGGGGCATCAGCGTACTCGGGATAAATTGGACAACAACTTTTGTGGTCCAAATTCTCCTGTTACCCTTGTGAAAATAAAAACTTGGGGGCTAAAAAATCTTTTTTGTGGAAAAAAAAATATTTTTTTATTTTCACGACTCTGCATTCTAAACTTCTGTGAAGCACTTGGGCATTCAAAGTTCTCACCACACATCTAGATAAGTTCCTTGGGGGGTCTAGTTTCCAAAATGGGGTCACTTGTGGAGGGTTTCTACTGTTTAGGTACATCAGGGGCTCTGCAAACGCAACATAACGCCCGCAGACCATTCTATCAAAGTCTGCATTCCAAAACGGCGCTCCTTCCTTCCGAGCTCTGCCGTGCGCCCAAACAGTGGTTTACTCCCATATATGGGGTACCAGCCTACTCAGGACAAATTGGACAACAACTTTTGGGGTCCGATTTCTCTTGTTACCCTTGCGAAAATAAAAACTTGGGGGCTAAAATATCTTTTTTGTGGAAAAAAATATATTTTTTATTTTCACGACTCTGCATTCTAAACTTTTGTGAAGCACTTGGGCATTCAAAGTTCTCACCACACATCTAGATAAGTTCCATGGGGGGTCTAGTTTCCAAAATGGGGTCATTTGTGGGGGGTTTCCACTGTTTAGGCACATCAGGGGCTCTCCAAACGCGACATGGCGTCCAATCTCAATTCCAGACAATTCTACATTGAAAAAGTAAAACGGCACTCCTTCTCTTCCAAGCTCTGCAGTGCGCCCAAACAGTGGTTTACCCCCACATATTGGGTATTGACGTACTCAGGAGAAATTGCACTACAACTTTTGTGGTCTAATTTCTCCTGTTACCCTTGTGAAAATAAAAATTTGGGGGCAAAAATATCATTTTTGTAAAAAAAATGCGATTTTTTATTTTCACGGCTCAACGTTATAAACTTCTGTGAAGCACATGGGGGTTCAAAGTGCTCACCAAACATCTAGATAAGTTCCTTAAGGGGTCTAGTTTCCAAAATGGTGTCACTTGTGGGGGGTTTCCACTGTTTAGGCACATCAGGGGCTCTCCAAACGTGACATGGCGTCCAATCTCAATTCCTGCCAATTCTACATTGAAAAAGTAAAACGGCGCTCCTTCACTTCCAAGCTCTGCGGTGCGCCCGAACAGTGGTTTACCTCCACATATGGGGTATCAATGTATTCAGGAGAAATCGCACAACAACTTTTCTGGTCTAATTTTTCCTGTTACCCTTGTGAAAATAAGAATTTGTGGGCGAAAAGATCATTTTTGTGTAAACAAATGCGATTTTTTATTTTCACGGCTCTACGTTATAAACTTCTGTGAAGCTCTTGGGGGTTCAAAGTGCTCACCACACATCTAGATAAGTTCCTTAAGGGGTCTAGTTTCCAAAATGGTGTCACTTGTGGGGGGTTTCCACTGTTTAGGTATATCAGGGGCTCTCTAAACGTGACATGGCGTCCGATCTCAATTCCAGCCAATTCTGCATTGAAAAAGTCAAACGGCGCTCCTTCACTTCCAAGTTCTGCGGTGCACCCAAACAGTGGTTTACCCCCACATATGGGGTATTGGCGTATTCAGGAGAAATTGCATAACAAAATTTATGGTTACATTTCTGTTTTTACACTTGTGAAAATAAAAAAAATGGTTCTGAATTAAAATGTTTGCAAAAAAAAGTTAAATGTTCATTTTTTCCTTCCACATTGTTTCAGTTCCTGTGAAGCACGTAAAGGGTTAATAAACTTCTTGAATGTGTTTTTGAGAACCTTGAGTGGTGTAGTTTTTAGAATGGTGTCAAACTTGGGTATTTTCTATCATATAGACTCCTCAAAATGACTTCAAATGTGATGTGGTCCCTAAAAAAAAGGTGTTGTAAAATGAGAAATTTTGTTTCCAAAATTGTGCTGATGTAAAGTAGACATGTGGGAAATGTTATTTATTAACTATTTTTTGTGACATATCTCTCTGATTTAAGAGCATAAAAATACAAAGTTTGAAAATTGCAAAAATTTTCGCCATATTTCCGTTTTTTTCATAAATAATCGCAAGTATTATCGAAGAAATGTTACCACTAACATGAAGTACAATATGTCATGAAAAAACATTCTCAGAATCAGCAGGATCCGTTGAAGCATTCCAGAGTTATAACCTCATAAAGTGACAGTGGTCAGAATTGCAAAAATTGGCTCGGTCATTAAGTACCAAATTGGCTCTGTCACTAAGGGGTTAAGGCTAGGGTTAGGACTAGGGTTAGGGCTAGGGTTGGGCTAGGGTTAGGGCTAGGGTTAGGGTTAGGGCTAGGGTTAGGGTTAGGGCTAGGGATAGGGTTGGGGCTAGGGTTAGGGTTTGGATTATATTTACGGTTGGGATTAGGGTTAGGGGTGTGTCAGGGTTAGGGGTGTGGTTAGGGTTATGGTTGGGATTAGGGTTAGGGGTGTGTTGGAGTTGGGGTTAGGGGTGTGGTTGGTATTAGGGTTAGGGGTGTGTTTGGGTTAGGATTTCAGTTAGAATTGGGGGTTTCCACTGTTTAGGCACATCAGGGCTCTCCTAACGGGACATGGTGTCTGATCTCAATTCCAGCCAATTCTGCATTGAAAAAGTAAAACAGTGCTCCTTCCCTTCCGTGCTCTCCCGCGCACACAAACAGGGGTTTACCCCAACATATGGGGCATCATCGTACTCAGGACAAATTGGACAACAACTTCTGGTATCCAAATTCTCTTGTTACCCTTGGGAAAATAAAAATTGGGGGGGGCTAAAAAAACATTTTTGTAGGAAAAAATGATTTTTTATTTTCACGGCTCTGCGTTATAAACTGTAGTGAAATACTTGGGGGTTTAAAGTTCTCACAACACATCTAGATAAGTTCCTTTGGAGGTCTAGTTTCCAATATAGGGTCACTTGTGGGGGGTTTCTACTGTTAAGGTACATCAGGGGCTCTGCAAATGCAACGTGACGCCTGCAGACCAATCCATCTAAGTCTGAATTCCAAATGGCGCTCCTTCCCTTCCGATCTCTGCCATGCGCCCAAATGGTGGTTCCCCCCCACATATGGGGTATCAGCGTACTCAGGATAAATTGGACAACAATGTTTGGGGACCAATTTCTCCTTTTACCCTTGGGAAAATACAAAACTGGGTGTTAAAATACATTTTTGTGGAAAAAAAAGATTTTTTATTTTCACGGCTCGGCATTATTAACTGTAGTGAAACACTTGGGGGTTCAAAGTTCTCACAACACATCTAGATAAGTTCCTTGGGGGGTCTAGTTTCCAATATGGGGGTCACTTGTTGGGGATTTCTACTGTTTAGGCACATCAGGGACTCCGCAAATACAATGTGACGCCTGCAGACCAATCCATCTAAATCTGCATTCCAAATGGCGCTCCGTCCCTTCCGAGCTCTGCCATGCGCAATAATTTTTATTTTCATGGCTCTGCGTCATGAACTGTAGTGACACCATCACGTGTTTCTCAACGCAGGCAGTGAATAGCCAGGCCTTCCCCTGGGAAGGAACAACCAAGGGAAGGGCAGCATCCAATAAAGGAAAACCACCTATGCCAAGCATGGTATCCATCCACAGACAGTTGTTTCTTTTTTTTTTTTTTTTCCCCTCAGATGGGAAAATCCACGGTCCAGAAATCCAAGACCAAAGAAAAATCCCAAACAGCTGCGTCAAATCTAAAACACAAAAGCTGTTCCCATCATCATCGGAAAATTTCAGTTTAATACAACATCAGAAAAAACAAATCAGGACATATTTACAAGGTATCTCCACTTCTTCACCTTCCAAATCCCTTCGGCATCCACCACCCCCCTTCTTCTTTTATCCCATAGAAAACACACATGCATCTTCCCCAAAATCACTTTTAGACTATTCTTTACTACAATTTCCTTTCTCTTAAAAACATACACATTCCTCACATCCCATAATACTTCCTTTATACATGCAACTATTAACCACAACACTCTCTCCTTCACTCCATCACACATTCCCAAGCCAAACATGAACAACTCGAATGATAACAAGCTCACACCACACAATTCTTTACACAACGGTCCCATTCTTCCAATCACCTCCCTAGCATAATGACAATTCCAAAACACATGTATTTCACTTTCCCTTCCACCACACCCACCTCTCGGACACATATCACTTCTCCCCAACCCACGATTCTTCTGAAATTCTCTAACTGGTAACACTCCATGCAAAGACTGCCACACAATCTCACTCTGCCTATTCGTCATACCGTCCAACCGCACTTTCTTCCATACTTTTTCTATATCATTCCCTCTAACCATGTTTATTCCACACTCTGTCTCTCTACATTCAATCATCCTATACACAGCCTTCTTATTACTCAACAACCTAACATCCACATCACACAACTCATACTTCACCAAAAATTTATAAACCCCCACATACCATCTAGGCACGTCAAAAGCAACCGGATACCTCAGATCCCTCTCTCGCCACTTCAAACTAAATAAATACGCCCCAAACAAAAACCTACACAGACAAGAAAACTTGCCATCCATCCTAATCACCCTCAACACAAAAACCACAATATTTACACCAAAAAACACCTCAAGGTTTGGAAAACCCAACCCACCTTTTTCTAAACGTTTCACCAAAACCTCCCTCCTAGCCCTCTCCATTCTAGAATTCCACAAAAACACAAACAGAATCCTATTTAACCCCCTCATACACATATACCCCGGCGGAAAGACCACTGCAATATATAAGAAAATAGGCAAAATCACACTTTTAATAACTAAGATTTTTCCAAAAAACGAAAGACTTCTCATCTTCCAAAAACATAACTTCCGCTCAACCTTTCCTTTCGCATCATCCCAACTTTCTTTCCCATCCAAACTCTCTGAAAATTTCACCCCCAAAACCTTAATAGACCCAGTCACCTCATTCACTCCTACATCCTTACTTAAAACCCCTCCCCCAAAAACCTTACACGCACTCTTCTCCCAAATCACCTTAAATGCTGACGCACCACAAAAAATAGACGCTAATAACTTCACCCGCCTCACAGAATACTCTGAATCACACAACACACACACGTCATCCATATAAGCACTAACCTTCCATTCCCTCCCCCCACCTCCTGGCACTTGTACTCCTCTAATCACTTTATCTTTCCTCAACATACAAAGCAACGGTTCAATCGCACAAATAAAAACCACAGGAGACAAAGGACAACCTTGTCGCACACCTAAAAAAACATTCACTCTTCTACCCACAGAACCATTCATCAAAACACAACTATAAATGTCTTTATATAAGCTCCTCACCCTCCAAACAAAATCAGGCGGAAACCCCATTCTCAATAATACCCGGAACAAAAAACTATGTGCTAACCGATCATACGCCTTTTCAAAGTCCAAACTCAAAACAAATACACTCTTCTTCTGACTCATACAGTCCCACAAACAATCTCCCAACATACACATACACTCATGTATACGTCTCCCAGGCACCGCACAACACTGTTCATCCCCAATCACACTCTCTATCACATCACGCATTTTATTCGCCATTACTTTCGCATAGATCTTATCATCGCAATTTAACAAAGTTATCGGTCTCCAATTTTTTAAACTCTTCAAATCTCCTTTTTTAGGTATTAACACAACCATCCCTGCATGCATAATCTCAGCCACCTCCATACTAGACCACATATACTTACACATATCCACAAAATCCTTACCAATTACATGCCACATCACCCTATAAAACTCTATAGGAAGACCATCCTCTCCTGGAATCTTATTTAACGCCATGCTATTCATTACCTTCCATACCTCATCACCTGTCACCTCACCCATCACTCTCTCTCTCTCCATCTCACTCAATTTATTTTCTAATACACTTAGTACATCCTCCTCCAAAGCCTCATCCCTCCACTTCACTGCATACAGCTCCTCATAAAACTTAGCCACATGTTCACACATATCCTCCCCACTTACCTCTCTTCCATCCACTGCATTCAAAACACCCATACTCTGCTTTTTCCCAAAAACCTTTTTGAAGAAAAACCTCGAACACCTTTCATCTTGCTCCATTCTATCAATTTTTGCCCTAAAAATAATACTCTTCCCTTTCTCCTCCAAATACTCATTAATTTCTTTTTTAACCTTTTTTATCCCCTCCTCCACCTCCATTCCTCCTTCCCTCAATTTATACAATAAACATAAACGGGCATTCAACTTAACAAACTTTTCCCTCTTAATTGCCGCAAATTCATACCTCACACTTTTAAAAAACTTTTTTGTCTGCCTCTTAACCCAATCCCACCACTCACAAACATTCCCAAAACTTTCCTTACTTTTACACCACTGTTTATACTTTTTCACATACTCCTTCCTCACAGCTTCATTTTCCAGCAATTTCACATTTAATTTCCACAAACCCTTTCCAAACACACCACTAACATTAATATCTAACTCGCACAACACACAAACATGGTCTGAAAAAACGACCCTATCCTGCTTATATCCAACAGGAATAATATTTTTAGAAATAAAACAATAATCCAACCTGGACTGTGCTCTTCCACTATCAGAAAAAAAGGTATCTAACAAAGGGTTAACCTTACACACACGCTGCATATCACTCAAATCAAAGTCAGTAACTAACTCCAGCAAAACTTTTCCAGACACATCCACATTCACTCCCCCCACATCACAATTCATATCACCCACAATCACCACAGGCACTCTTCCTGGAACAAAAAGCTTCACTTTTTCAAATAATAACTTACGCTCATTTTTTTCTACTGGCGCATAAATATTGATAACACAAAACTTAGCATTTTTATATTCAAAATTTGCTAAGATACACCTCCCCACCTCCACCACCAAATAATTATTCAAAACCACCTCCTGCCCCTTAACTAAAATACCCACACCATCATTTCTATTATTTGCACTACCAGACCATACAGACGCACCATAAGACCACTCATCCCCTTTCACACCATCCACAATCCCACATTCTTGCAAACAAAAAATAGATGCACTCTGCATAGCTAAAAAATCCAAAATTGCTGCTCTCCTCCTCGCTTTCTTAAAAACTCTCACATTTTGAGAAACTATAGAAAAACCCATACTATAAAAACAAAAAACACAATGCAAAAATTACCACAAAACTACACACATTACACAAAAAGCCCTTGACAAAGGTCAAGACTCACAGAAAGGAGAGAAAAAACAACAACAGATCCACTGAGCTTTCATTTTACCCAGTATCACCATTGTCCTCCTCTGCCATTCGGACTGAACAGCAAGTCTCTGAACCACTAGCCCCTTCATACTCACTCCATTTTTTTTTATCCGGCCCAATTTTTCTCTTAGGCATACTACTGCATGCCTCATCACTTTCCCCATCCTCCTCCCTCTGACACTTATTCCCACCCCTGTCCTCATCTGAAGAAAGCCCTCCAATATTCTGAGGATCTGAGGGGTGCACAGGGCTCTCAGCTTCAGAAATGCGCACGTCTTCCTCCGTTGCATCCATTGCTTCCTCAAGAGAAAACATTTCAGGCACAGTAGAGTCATCATCTTCTTCCTCATCTTCCTTCTGATCTTCTTCCTTCTTCTTAAACCCCTTCTCTACTTTTTTTGCCGCCAACCAAAACTCCTTATCTTCCTTCTGTGCATCACTCATAGCACCACGGGGTGCTAGCACAATGTCATCTGGAGTCACAGAGCGTCTTTCCCTCTCCCTCTCCCTCCTTTCCTCTCTCTCCATTCTTTCAGATTCCTTTCTGATAATCGCCAACCTCCTCCTTCTCTCCTCCTCCTCTCTCCATTCACTCTCTGAGCGTCTAGGCGCCCTCCGCGGACAATCCTTATACATGTGGTCACTACTACCACACACGTCACAGGTCTTAGCGATCGGGCAATCACCAGCCATATGCCCCTCCTTCTTGCAGTTTCGGCAACACTGCCCCTTCTGGCAGTCTGCCTGGACATGTCCAAAAGAGAAACATCTCCTGCAAAACAGAGGCTGCCCAGGGTATGTCAGGAAACCCCTATGCCCTGCCACAGAGAAGTTCGCCGGAGGGTGTCTGAACCCACCCACACTGCCAGGATCTCTTCTGAACCTTACACGATACTTGTATCGACAATTGAAGATTCCTAAGCAGTTCACTTGCTTCTCTCCCTTTGAAACAAAGTCACAATACTGTGAGAGGAAGCTCTCCAACAATGCAGGTTCAGTAAAGGGGTTATAGACAGTGATAGTCACCTGCCTTTCCTGAAGACCAAACAGTGGTTCACATTTCACTCCCTTCAAACAGGGATCTCTAGCATGATTCCGGAACCACTCATAGATATTCAGGCAATAATGCTCTGACATAAAAGTAATGTCGTAGTTACCTTGATTAGGGAACTCATTGATGCTATAGATGTTCTCCCGCTTTCCTCCAGCCTTTTCCTCAATAAGGTCACGAACAATAAAGACCACGCTGTTCCTTGCCCGGATAGATGGCTCCAACGTCACTCGGATGGTGTTCTTCACATAACTCATCTTCAAAGCTGTCGGTACAAACGACCACAGAAAAAAACAGAATTCTCTGCAAAAGGGTCTGGATTCCTCCAGAAAACCTCACTCCAGACAGCTGTTTCGGGGTTTTTGCCCCTCATCAGTGTGGAGTAGGAAACTGGCTATCAGGAGCAGTGCCTAGTAGAAAGTCTATAAAGGCACGGATGATTGACCTCGTGGAGACCAAAACATCCAACACCGCAGAGACACCATCACGTGTTTCTCAACGCAGTGATCCAGAACACTGCCCCCAAATATGCAAATGCAAGTAGAGGAGCTGCGGAGACACCATTACGTGTTTCTCAACGCAGGCAGTGAATAGCCAGGCCTTTCCCCGGGAAGGAACAACCAAGGGAAGGGCAGCATCCAATAAAGGAAAACCACCTATGCCAAGCATGGTATCCATCCACAGACAGCTGTTTCGGGGTTTTTGCCCCTCATCAGTGTGGAGTTGGAAACTGGCTATCAGGAGCAGTGCCTAGTAGGAAGTCTATAAAGGCACGGATGATTGACCTCGTGGAGACCAAAACATCCAACACCGCAGAGACACCATCACGTGTTTCTTAATGCAGTGATCCAGAACACTGCCCCCAAATATGCAAATGCAAGTAGAGGAGCTGCGGAGACACCATCACGTGTTGGTGTCTCCGCAGCTCCTCTACTTGCATTTGCATATTTGGAGGCAGTGTTCTGGATCACTGCGTTGAGAAACACGTGATGGTGTCTCCGCGGTGTTGGATGTTTTGGTCTCCACGAGGTCAATCATCCATGCCTTTATAGACTTTCTACTAGGCACTGCTCCTGATAGCCAGTTTCCTACTCCACACTGATGAGGGGCAAAAACCCCGAAACAGCTGTCTGTGGATGGATACCATGCTTGGCATAGGTGGTTTTCCCTTGGTTCTTCCTTCCTCGGGAAAGGCCTGGCTATTCACTGCCTGCATTGAGAAACACGTGATGGTGTCTCCGCAGCTCCTCTACTTGCATTTGCATATTTGGGGGCAGTGTTCTGGATCACTGCGTTGAGAAACACGTGATGGTGTCTCCGCGGTGTTGGATGTTTTGGTCTCCACGAGGTCAATCATCCGTGCCTTTATGAACTGTAGTGAAACACTTGAGGTTCAAAGCTATCACAACACATCTAGATAAGATCCTTAGGGGTTCAACTTCTTTTTGTAATCTTGGGAAAATAACAAATTGGGGGCGAAAATGTAATTTTTGCGAAAAAATATTATTTTTTATTTTTACAGCTCTACATTATAAACTTCTGTGAAGCACTTGGTGGGTCAAAGTGCTCACCACACATCTAGATAAGTTCCTTAGGGGGTCTACTTTCCAAAATGTAGTCACTTGTGGGGGGTTTCAATGTTTAGGCACATTAGTGGCTCTCCAAACGCAACATGGCGTCCCATCTCAATTCCAGCCAATTTTACATTGATGAGTCAAATGGCGCTCCTTCCCTTCCGAGCTCTGCCATGCGCCCAAACAGTGGTTTACCTCCACATATGGGGTATCGAGGTACTCAGGACAAATTGCGCAACAACTTTTGGGGTCCATTTTCTCCGGTTACCCTTGGTAAAAGAAAACAAATTGGAGCTGAAGTAAATTTAATTTTTTGTGAAAAAAAATTAAATGTTCATTATTTTTTAAATATTCCAAAAATTCCTGTGAAGCACCAGAAGGGTTAATAAACTTCTTGAATGTGGTTTTGAGCACCTTGAAGGGTGCAGTTTTTAGAATGGTGTCACACTTGGTTATTTTCTATCATATAGACCCCTCAAAATGACTTCAAATGTGATGTGGTCCCTAAAAAAACATGGTGTTGTAAAAATGAGAAATTGCTGGTCAACTTTTAACCCTTATAACTAGGGTTGAGCGACTTTTACTTTTTTAGGATCGAGTCGGGTTTCGAGTCAGGTGAAATCGGTCGATTAATGCGAAAAGTCGTGGATCGAACGAAACACAAAACCCAATGCAAGTCAATGGGGAATCAAAGACGGCAGTGAGTGGAGGACAGGAAAACACCTACAGTGTCCATTTTTATGCCAAAAACATCAATTCTTATTTCTTAAGCTTGTCAATCTTAATTTATTTTATAATAATAGTTAGGCATTGAAAACAGGGGGTCATTTGGCTAAAGTTGGGGGGGTAGGGCTGGCTCAAGATTTTAGTGGGCCCAGGAAACGCGGACTACGTCACGTCGGTGGAGCAGGCAGAGTTAAGTATTGAAACTTTGCAAGTGCTGTGATCCCGAGCAAGCAGGGGGGGCCCACACGTTCACATTGGCACTGGCACAGGGCCCCTCAAAGTACGGCGGTGTGTTTGACGGCGGGGGCGCCTCCCACCAGCAGAGACACTTTTGCGTACTATGAGGGGCCCTGTGCCAGTGACGTCGCCAACGAGTATGCCCCCCAACTGATGAAGGAACCTGCACTTTCATCTGCACCTTCCTCTTTGTCCACGTGTAAGGTGGTATAGTATGCGGGAAGGGGAGCCTGACTTCCAGCAGGGTCAGATTCTGGCTGTGTAGAGTGCAAGGGGAATGTAGTGGTCTGGGTCAATGTACCTGCAGACTCATGTAGCAGTGGCTGGCCAATGGGCAGGAGGAGGAGGAAACACAGATATAGTCCCAAAGAATAAATTAGGGTAAATGCAGTTCAAAATTGGTAACAGGACTAAACAGGCAGCATAGCTTTGTTCAGTGGTGAAAAACTGTAATGAGTGGCAGACACAGTTAGTAGGCCCAAGTAATAAAGTGGGCCAAATGAAGTTCAAAATTGGTAACAGGAGTAAACAGGCGGCACAGCTTTGTTCAGTGGAGGAGAACAACAAGCAGCGGCAGACACCGTTAGTACGCCCAACCAAACCAGTAGCCCAAATGCAGTGTAATATCTGATATAGCCCGAAAGCTAGAAGATTGAAGCTCAGCTTTGTAAAGTGGAGGAGAACACCCAGTAGCCGCAGACACCATTAGTACGCCCAACCAAACCAGTAGCCCAAATTCAGTGTAATATGTGATGTAGGCCGAAAGCCTGAAGATTGAAGCTCAGCTTTGTAAAGTGGAGGAGAACACCAAGAAGCCGCAGACACCGCTAGTAGGCCCAACCAAACAAGTAGGGAAAATGCAGTGTAATATTTGATACAGGCTGAAAGCCTGTAAATTTAAGATCACCTTTATTCTGTGGAGAACACCAAGCTGCGGCTCACACGATTTGTAGGCCCAACCAAAGAAGTAGGCCAAAGGCAGTTTGAAAATTGAGGCTCTGCTTTGTTCAGTTGAGGACAACAGTAATGGGAGGCAGACACAGTTAGTAGGCCTTAATAAGTAAGTAAGCAAAATGCAGTTCAAAATAGGTAAGTGGAGTACACAGGCGGCATAGCTTTGTAAAGCGGAGGACAGTTGTAATGTGTGGCACGGACAGACAGGCAGACAGAGGCCTAAAATAAAAAAAGTAGGCTAATGTCAGTTCAAAATGTGTTTGAGTAGTACACAGGCGGCATAGCTTTGTAAAGCAGAGGACAGTTGTAATGTGTGGCACGGTCAGACAGGCAGACAGAGGCCTAAAATAAAAAAAGGAGGCTAATGTCAGTTCAAAATGTGTTTGAATAGTACACAGGCGGCATAGCTTTGTAAAGCGGAAGACAGTTGTAATGTGTGGCACGGTCAGACAGGCAGACAGAGGCCTAAAATAAAAAAAAGTAGGCTAATGTCAGTTCAAAATGTGTTTGAGTAGTACACAAGCGGCATAGCTTTGTCAAGCGGAGGACAGTTGTAATGTGTGGCACGGACAGACAGGCAGACAGAGGCCTAAAATAAAAGGAGGCTAATGTCAGTTCAAAATGTGTTTGTCTAGTACACAGGCGGCATAGCTTTGTCAAGCGGAGGACAATTGTAATGTGTGGCACGGACAGACAGGCAGACAGAGGCCTAAAATAAAAGGAAGCTAATGTCAGTTCAAAATGTGTTTGACTAGTACACAGGCGGCATAGCTTTGTAAAGCGGAGGACAGTTGTAATGTGTGGCACGGTCAGACAGGCAGACAGAGGCCTAAAATAAAAGGAGGCTAATGTCAGTTCAAAATGTGTTTGAGTAGTACACAGGCGGTATAGCTTTGTAAAGCGGAGGACTAAACTGCTACCAGGACTAACCCGGCGGCCTAGCTTGTTTCAGGGGGGGAGAGTTGTAATGTGTGGCGCAGACAGACAGACAGACAGAGGCCGAAAATAAAAAAAGGTGGCAAAATGCGGTTCACAATTGGTAACAGGATTACTCAGGTGGCATAGCTTTGTTCAGCGGAGAACAACTGTTATAAGTGGCTGACAGTTAGTAGGCCTAAATACTATAGTTGGCTAAATGTCAGCTAATGAATTCGTCATAATAAATAAACTGGTGGCATTGCGAGGTACAGGGGTGGGCTCCTATGCAGAGTTGCAGACAGTGGTAGTTGGCGCAAAGCATTAAGGGGTCTAAATGGAGGCCAGGGCCCCTGTATAATTTAACTATCATCTATCATTGCAACAAACTTGTAATGGCAGTGCCATTTAAGGATTTAACAGCCAGACAACACAGTGGTGGGGCAGGTAAGTTTTGCAAGTGGTAGAGCACAGTTTGAGCTGGGGGGGGGAACACTCTCTCGTGGGTGGCGTTACTGGCACAGGGCCCCTCATATTACGACGGTGTGTCTGACGTTGGTTGTGCACCACCACCGTCAGAGACACTTCATTGTACTACGTGGGACCCTGTGCCAGTGCCGTCGCCCAAGAGTGGGAACACACACCTGTCCAGGCAAATGGCACTCGCACGGGTGCTTTCGCCAAGTTGTGACCACGGACCTGTGGGGGGAGTCAGCCCATTTAGGGAGGTATAAAAAGGGCCTATGGTGGACATTCTGCACCTGCAAATGGCGGAATTGGACCAGTCAGTAAGAGGAGGCCAAATACAAGCAATTTTTCAGGCAAGCTACGTGTCTGCAGGTGAAAGTGGGGCAAAATCATTGGAAATCCATTATTGGTTCATTTTAATGAAGGTTAGATCATCAACATTTCGGGGAGCCAGACGTGTCCTTTTTTTGGTCAGTATCGAACAAGCAGCACTGAAGACTCTTTCTAAGAGCACACTAGCAGCTGGGCAAGCGAGCTCCTGTAATGCATATTCTGCCAATTCGGGCCAGGTGTCTAGTTTAGATGCCCAGTAATCAAAGGGGAATGACCAGTGAGGGAGAACATCGATAATGGTGGAAAAATAGTTGGTTACCATACTGGACAAATGCTGTCTCCTGTCACTTTGCATCGATGCAGCAGTACCTGTCGTGTCTGCGGTCATTGCGAAATCACTCCACAACTTGGTCATAAATCCCCTCTGTCCAACGCCACTTTGGCTTTGTGCACCTCTAACACCTCTGCCATGTTGCCCCCTACAGCTCGTGTGAGAACCATCAGCGCCGCTGTGTGCTGGGAATGCCAGAACCAAACGGTCTACAAGAGTTGCTTGTTTGGTAGCCAATATTTGCTCAAGGTTCTCATGTGGCATGATTAGTGTTGAGCGATACCTTCCGATATCGGAAAGTATCGGTATCGGATAGGATCGGCCGATATTCAAAAAATATTGGATATCGCCGATACCGATACCCGATCCCAATGCAAGTCAATGGGACCAAAATATCGGAATTAAAATAAACCCTTTCTTGCCTTGTAGGTTCATTCTACATGAAGGAAAACAACTAAGAATAATGCCGGATGTATTTGGGGAGGTGGCGGAGACATTAAAGTCATAGAGGTTTATCCCAATCAAATAGAATAGCATGTTTTTTGGGTTTTTTTAAGACGTTCGGAGTGACAAAGATATTGACTATGTAAATTTTTTTTTTTATTTTGTCAGATATTGATGTTTCACTATTCCACGCCCTTCCCCTTCTTTTTTTTCTTTTTTTTTTTTTCTTTTCCCACACTTTCATCTTCATCATCATCAGCATCTTTGACATCAACTTCTTCTTTACCTTATTCATCTTCTTCTTCATCCTTTACCTTTTTTTTTTTTTTTTATTACATTCTTCATATTCATTTTATTCAACTATTATTATTCTTCCTATTCTACATATTCTTTTTATTCCACTGTTATTATTCTTCCTATTCTACTTCTTCATCATATTCTCATTTGTGACAGGCATTCCCGTAGTTGTTATCTATAAAAGTTGGAAGATTACACCTTCCGTTCTGCCAGTCACAAAAGTTACATTTGTCCGCGTTCAGTTTGGCCTGCAGCATCAGGCTTTATCCAGGGGCACCACGAGGAGGAACGGACTCACCCCCATACACTGCTTAGTCTTCTTCTGCATATAATTTAGATAATATCTTTTGCTCTGATATTAAGTCTTATGCTTAATGTTCTTCTGCTCTTTGTTCTGCAGCCTCTTGTTCTTCTGCTTC
The DNA here is from genome assembly GCF_032444005.1 of Ranitomeya imitator. Lineage (NCBI taxonomy): Eukaryota > Metazoa > Chordata > Amphibia > Anura > Dendrobatidae > Ranitomeya > Ranitomeya imitator. The sequence goes on along the minus strand of NC_091282.1, from coordinate 784,670,370 downwards.
TCGGTCTTCCATGTCGTCGTCTCCAGGGTCGTCGTCTCCAGTGTCGTCATCTCCGCCGTCGTCGTCTCAGCCGTCGTCGTCTCCGCCGTCGTCGTCTCCGCCGTCGTCATCGGGGTGGTCTTCCGGGTCGTCGTCGTCGTCATCGGGGTGGTCTTCCGGGTCGTCGACTTTAGGGTCTTCAACTTGGAAATGTAGCAGAAGGTACAAGAAGGCTGAGAAAATGCCAAGAACCAGCTGATGGAACTGGAACTCGGATGGCTACCCGAAGGTTCAAGAGCCTATGGAACTACCGAGGACCAGCTGACGTTACTGGAACCCGGTTACTAAGCAGGAGGTACCCGTGCTAAAAAGCACTACCAAGGACCGCCTGACGTTGGCGGAACTCGGATACCCAGAAGGAGGCACCTAAGCCAAAGGTTCTGCCCGGAACCAGCTGACGGTACTGGAACCAGGATGGGGAGCAGAAGGTACAAGAGCAAAAGACACTGCCGAGAACCAGCTGACGGTACTGGAACCCGGATGGGTAGCCGAAGGTCCAAGAGCCAATGGAACTACCGAGGACCAGCTGACGTTACTGGAACCCGGTTACTAAGCAGGAGGTACCCGTGCCCGAAAGCACTACCAAGGACCACCTGACGTTGGTGGAACTTGGATACCCAGAAGGAGGCACCTAAGCCAAAGGCTCTGCCTGGAACCAGCTGACGGTACTGGAACCAGGATAGGGAGCAGAAGGTACAAGAGCAAAAGACACTGCCGAGAACCAGCTGACGGTGCTGGAACCAGGTGGTGGACCTGAAGGTCCACAGGAGAGGAGAGAAAAGCTAGGCCGCGAGGCAGCCGCAGTTACCGAACCCCAACAGTCTTACAGGGGGAGCTGGGCCTACTGGCACTACAGAACCAGCCTTGACTACCAGTTCACGCAGCCCACATAGGAAGCTCCTAAACTGGAGGCACCCTGGAGTTGGCTAACCCGACCGCAACACGACGGGGCAAGCATAGGCGTCTCAGCGAGTTTGACACAACCCGGAAACAGCTGACGGTGCTGAAACCAGGTTTGGCACGAGGGAGTACCTGTGACAAAAACACTGCCGAGAACCAGCTGGCGGTGCTGGAACCCAGATGCGTTGCCCCAGTGTGCAAGAGCCAATGGCACGACCGAGGACCAGCTGACGGTGCTGGAACCCGGTTACTAAGCTGTAGGTGCCCGCGCTTAAAAGCACTACCAAGGACCGCCTGACGTTGGCGGAACTCGGATACCCAGGACGAGGCACCTAAGCCAAAGGCTCGGCCTGGAACCAGCTGACGGTGCTGGAACCAGGTGGTGGACCCGAAGGCCCACAGGAGAGGAGAGAACAGCTAGGCCGCGAGGCAGCCGCAGTTACCGAACCCCAACAGTCCTACAGGGGGAGCTGGGCCTACTGGCACTACAGAACCAGCCTTGACTACCAATTCACGCAGCCCACATAGGAAGCTCCTAAACTGGAGGCACCCTGGAGTTGGCTAACCCGACCGCACCACGACGGGGCAAGCATAGGCGTCTCAGTGAGCTTGACACAACCCGGAAACAGCTGACGGTGCTGAAACCAGACTTGGCACGAGGGAGTACCTGTGTCAAGAACACTGCCGAGAACCAGCTGGCGGTGCTGGAACCCAGATGCGTTGCCCCAGTGTGCAAGAGCCAATGGCACGACCGAGGACCAGCTGGCGGTGCTGGAACCCGGTTACTAAGCTGTAGGTGCCCGCGCTTAAAAGCACTACCAAGGACCGCCTGACGTTGGCGGAACTCGGATACCCAGGAGGAGGCACCTAAGCCAAAGGCTCGGCCTGGAACCAGCTGACGGTGCTGGAACCAGGTGGTGGACCCCAAGGCCCACAGGAGAGGAGAGAACAGCTAGGCCGCGAGGCAGCCGCAGTTACCGAACCCCAACAGTCCTACAGGGGGAGCTGGGCCTACTGGCACTACAGAACCAGCCTTGACTACCAGTTCACGCAGCCCACATAGGAAGCTCCTAAACTGGAGGCACCCTGGAGTTGGCTAACCCAACCGCACCACGACGGGGCAAGCATAGGCGTCTCAGTGAGCTTGACACAACCTGGAAACAGTTGACGGTGCTGAAACCAGGCTTGGCACGAGGGAGTACCTGTGTCAAGAACACTGCCGAGAACCAGCTGGCGGTGCTGGAACCCAGATGCGTTGCCCCAGTGTGCAAGAGCCAATGGCACGACCGAGGACCAGCTGGCGGTGCTGGAACCCGGTTACTAAGCTGTAGGTGCCCGCGCTTAAAAGCACTACCAAGGACCGCCTGACGTTGGCGGAACTCGGATACCCAGGAGGAGGCACCTAAGCCAAAGGCTCGGCCTGGAACCAGCTGACGGTGCTGGAACCAGGTGGTGGACCCCAAGGCCCACAGGAGAGGAGAGAACAGCTAGGCCGCGAGGCAGCCGCAGTTACCGAACCCCAACAGTCCTACAGGGGGAGCTGGGCCTACTGGCACTACAGAACCAGCCTTGACTACCAGTTCACGCAGCCCACATAGGAAGCTCCTAAACTGGAGGCACCCTGGAGTTGGCTAACCCGACCGCACCACGACGGGGCAAGCATAGGCGTCTCAGTGAGCTTGACACAACCCGGAAACAGCTGACGGTGCTGAAACCAGACTTGGCACGAGGGAGTACCTGTGTCAAGAACACTGCCGAGAACCAGCTGGCGGTGCTGGAACCCAGATGCGTTGCCCCAGTGTGCAAGAGCCAATGGCACAACCGAGGACCAGCTGGCGGTGCTGGAACCCGGTTACTAAGCTGTAGGTGCCCACGCTTAAAAGCACTACCAAGGACCGCCTGACGTTGGCGGAACTCGGATACCCAGGAGGAGGCACCTAAGCCAAAGGCTCGGCCTGGAACCAGCTGACGGTGCTGGAACCAGGTGGTGGACCCCAAGGCCCACAGGAGAGGAGAGAACAGCTAGGCCGCGAGGCAGCCGCAGTTACCGAACCCCAACAGTCCTACAGGGGGAGCTGGGCCTACTGGCACTACAGAACCAGCCTTGACTACCAATTCACGCAGCCCACATAGGAAGCTCCTAAACTGGAGGCACCCTGGAGTTGGCTAACCCGACCGCACCACGACGGGGCAAGCATAGGCGTCTCAGTGAGCTTGACACAACCCGGAAACAGCTGACGGTGCTGAAACCAGGCTTGGCACGAGGGAGTACCTGTGTCAAGAACACTGCCGAGAACCAGCTGGCGGTGCTGGAACCCAGATGCGTTGCCCCAGTGTGCAAGAGCCAATGGCACGACCGAGGACCAGCTGGCGGTGCTGGAACCCGGTTACTAAGCTGTAGGTGCCCGCGCTTAAAAGCACTACCAAGGACCGCCTGACGTTGGCGGAACTCGGATACCCAGGAGGAGGCACCTAAGCCAAAGGCTCGGCCTGGAACCAGCTGACGGTGCTGGAACCAGGTGGTGGACCCCAAGGCCCACAGGAGAGGAAAGAACAGCTAGGCCGCGAGGCAGCCGCAGTTACCGAACCCCAACAGTCCTACAGGGGGAGCTGGGCCTACTGGCACTACAGAACCAGCCTTGACTACCAGTTCACGCAGCCCACATAGGAAGCTCCTAAACTGGAGGCACCCTGGAGTTGGCTAACCCGACCGCAACACGACGGGGCAAGCATAGGCGTCTCAGCGAGTTTGACACAACCCGGAAACAGCTGACGGTGCTGAAACCAGGTTTGGCACGAGGGAGTACCTGTGACAAAAACACTGCCGAGAACCAGCTGGCGGTGCTGGAACCCAGATGCGTTGCCCCAGTGTGCAAGAGCCAATGGCACGACCGAGGACCAGCTGACGGTGCTGGAACCCGGTTACTAAGCTGTAGGTGCCCGCGCTTAAAAGCACTACCAAGGACCGCCTGACGTTGGCGGAACTCGGATACCCAGGAGGAGGCACCTAAGCCAAAGGCTTGGCCCGAAACCAGCTGACTGTGCTGGAACCAGGTGGTGGACCCCAAGGCCCACAGGAGAGGAGAGAACAGCTAGGCCGCGAGGCAGCCGCAGTTACCGAACCCCAACAGTCCTACAGGGGGAGCTGGGCCTACTGGCACTACAGAACCAGCCTTGACTACCAGTTCACGCAGCCCACATAGGAAGCTCCTAAACTGGAGGCACCCTGGAGTTGGCTAACCCGACCGCACCACGACGGGGCAAGCATAGGCGTCTCAGTGAGCTTGACACTACCCGGAAACAGCTGACGGTGCTGGAACCAGGTTTGGCACGAGGGAGTACCAGTGACAAAAACACTGCCAAGAACCAGCTGGCGGTGCTGGAACCCAGATGCGTTGCCTATTAAAGATTGTCTTCCTAGAGCCCCAACTAGCGGTGCTGGAGCAAAGGGTAAGCAGGGGGAGCAGAGTGTAGGCCGAAGCCTGCACTGGAGGCAGCTTTGTGTCAGCGTTGCGTTTGCAGGACACTTTGCCGGCTACACAGTGTGGGAACAGCTGGCGTTGCTGAACCCCACTAACACAATGGCGGGTGTTTTTCTCTGTGCAGCTAGCACTTGCGGGCAAAAACTTGCGATGTTAGAGCCCGTGGTGAAGCAGGAGGAGGAGGAGAGGAGCAGAGTGTAGGCCGAAGCCTAGTTGAACCAATTTCAAAGGAAACCTTTAACCCCCCCTCAGGTGTTACAAAGTACAAGAGACACACCTTGTGCAGTATTAATGCTGCACAAGTGAAAGGTTGCTCTATTAATTTGTCTACTTGCACACGCTGAATGAAAGACGTACACAATTTAGCCCATTCTACAGTCAAACTGTAGTGGATGCGTGACTTGGCTTTTTAAGGAGACGCAGCACAGGTGTCCCAAATAACGCCTTGGTGCTTGGCGCAGCTTCCTGAGCGTTGTTATTTGCTGTACAGGAGTCTGCACTCTTGTGTTATCCCTTGGCAATGCCCTGTTAGAGCTGCCCGTCTTATGACCTCATTTCATGTTGGCCGGTGCGGTTAACGATGGCCATAAATCCCAGACCCACAGTGCCTTTTCATAAAGTCACACTGCGGTGCTGGGATTCGTGGCCTTGAGCAGTAAATATTTTGGCCGCTCACACACGTCCTTACACCTGCTTCAGACTGGGCGGCCTCTGCTGATCCCTTCTCGCATGCCGCGGCCATGAGGCTGCACAGTCTGAAGAAGGCGGAAGGAGATGAGTTAAGACAGGCGAAGATATGCACTGCTCGTGCCCATCAATCACACCCTCGCAGTCAAAATAAGTAAGACAACGAGGAGCATTGTTTCAGGCAGGGCGGACGCACAGGAGCAACAAGCCAACCAATGATGTCAGAAGACGGGCAGCGCTACCAAGGGGGGTGCTGCGTATCATTAGAAAGGAAAGTCACACCTCAGGGACAGTGGAATGGTCTCTAATGAGACACATTTTGTACGTGTTGAGTTCCACGTGGGCAAGGAGAAAAAGTCAGCCACCTTGTACAAATGCAGCAGTACTGCTGTACAAGGTGGCTGTTATACATAGAAACACCTGGGGGGGTGGGGCCAGGTTCCCTTTAATTTCAGTTCATGTGCCTGCGTGGCATTTGCAGGTCACGTTGCCGGCTACACAGCAGGGGAACAGCTGGCGGTGCTGAACCCCACTAAAACATTGGCTGGTGTTTTTCTCTGTGCAGCTAGCACTTCCGGGCAGAAACTGGAGGTGTTTGAGCCCAGGGTCAGCAGGAGGAGGAGAGGAGCAGAGTGTAGGCCGAAGCCTGCACTGGTGGCAGCTTTTGGTCAGTTGTGCCAGCGTGGCTTGTGCTGGACACGATGCCGGCTACACAGCGGGGGAACAGCTGGCGGTGCTGAACCCCACTGACACAATGGTGGGTGTTTTTCTCTGTGCAGCTAGCATGTCCGGGCAGAAACTGGCGGTGTTTGAGCCCAGGGTCAGCAGGAGGAGGAGAGGAGCAGAGTGTAGGCCGAAGCCTGCACTGGTGGCAGCTTTTGGTCGGTTGTGCCAGCGTGGCTTGTGCTGGACACGATGCCGGCTACACAGCAGGGGAACAGCTGGCGGTGCTGAACCCCACTAACACATTGGCTGGTGTTTTTCTCTGTGCAGCTCGCATTTCCAGGCTACAACTGGCGGTGTTATAGCCCAGGGTCAGCAGGAGGAGGAGAGGAGCAGAGTGTAGGCCGAAGCCTAGTTGAACCAATTTCAAAGGTAACCTTTAACCCCCCCCTCAGGTGTTGCAAGGTACAAGAGCCACACCTTGAACTGCATTAATGATGCACAAGTCAAAGGTTGCTCTCTTAATTTTGCTCCTTGCACACGCTGAATAAAACACGTACACTATTTAGCCCATTATACTGTCAAACAGTAGTGGAGGCGTGACTTGTCTTTTTAAGGAGACGCAGCACAGGTGTACAAATTTACACCTAGGTGCTGGGCGCAGATTCCTTACCGTTGTTATTTGCAGTACAGGAAACTGCGCTCTTGTGTTATCCCTTGTCAATACCCTGTTAGTGCAGGCCGTCTCATGACCTCATTTCATGTTGGCCGGTGCAGTTAACGATGGCCATAAATCCCAGACCCACAGTGCCTTTTCCTAAAGTCACACTGCGGTGCTGGGATTCGTGGCCTTGTGCAGTAAATATTTTCACCGCTCACACATGTCCTTACACCTGCTTCAGACTGGGCGGCCTCAGCTGATCCCTTATCGCATGCCGCGGCCATGAGGCCGCACAGTCAGAAGAAGGCGGAAGGAGGGGAGTAAAGACAGGGGAACATATGCACTGCTCGTGCCCATCAATCACACCCTCGCAGTCAAAATATATGAGACAACGAGGGGCGTTGTGTCGGGCAGGGCGGACGCACAGGCACAGCCAGCCAACCAATGATGTCAGAAGACGGGCAGCGCTAACAATGGGGGTGCTGCGTATCATTAGAAAGGAAAGTCACACCTCAGGGACAGTGGAATGGTCTCTAATGAGACACATTTTGTACGTGTTGAGTTCCACGTGGGCAAGGAGAAAAAGTCAGCCACCTTGTACAAATGCAGCAGTACTGCTGTACAAGGTGGCTGTTATACATAGAAACACCTGGGGGGGTGGGGCCAGGTTCCCTTTAATTTCAGTTCATGTGCCTGCGTGGCGTTTGCAGGTCACGTTGCAAGCTACACAGCAGGGGAACAGCTGGCGGTGCTGAACCCCACTAACACATTGGCTGGTGTTTTTCTCTGTGCAGCTAGCACTTCTGGGCAGAAACTGGAGGTGTTTGAGCCCAGGGTCAGCAGGAGGAGGAGAGGAGCAGAGTGTAGGCCGAAGCCTGCACTGGTGGCAGCTTTTGGTCAGTTGTGCCAGCGTGGCTTGTGCTGGACACGATGCCGACTACACAGCAGGGGAACAGCTGGCGGTGCTGAACCCCACTAACACATTGACTGGTGTTTTTCTCTGTGCAGCTAGCAGTTCCGGGCAAAAACTAGCGGTGTTTGAGCCCAGGGTCAGCAGGAGAGGAGCAGAGTGTAGGCCGAAGCCTAGTTGAACCAATTTCAAAGGTTACCTTTAACCCCCCCTCAGGTGTTGCAAGGTGCAAGAGCCACACCTTGTGCAGCATTAATGCTGCACAAGTAAAAGGTTGCTCTATTTAATTTGCTCCTTGCACACGCTGAATAAAACACGTACACTATTTAGCCCATTATACTGTCAAACAGTAGTGGAGGCGTGACTTGTCTTTTTAAGGAGATGCAGTACAAATTTACACCTAGCTGCTGGGCGCAGATTCCTGAGCGTTGTTATTTGCTGTACAGGAGTCTGCGCTATTGTGATCCCTTGGTCATGCGCTGTGAGCGCTTCCTGTCTTCTGACCTCATTTCATGTCGGCCGTTGCGGTTAGCGATGGACATGAATCCCAGACCCACAGTGTGTTTTCAAAAAATCACACTGCGTGGCTGGGATTCGTGGCCTTGTGCAGTAAATATGTTTGACACTCACACATGTCCTTACACCAGCTTCAGACTGGGCGGCCTCATCTGATCCCTTATCGCCTGCCGCAGCCATGAGGACACCCAGTCTGAAGAAGGCGGAAGGAGATGAGTGAACACAGGCAAACATATGCACTGCACATGCCCATCAATCACACCCTCGCTGTCCAAAAAAATAAGACACCGAGGGGCGTTGTTTCGAACAGGGCAGACGCACAGGCGCAGCCAGCTAACCAATGATGTCAAAAGACGGGCAGCGCTACAAAGGGTGGTGCTGCGTATCATTAGAAAGGAAAGTCACACCTCAGGGACAGTGGAATGGTCTCAATGAGACACATTTTGTATGTGTTGAGTTCCACGTGGGCAAGGAGAAAAAGTCAGCCACCTTGTACAAATGCAGCAGTACTGCTGTACAAGGTGGCTGTTATACATAGAAACACCTGGGGGTGGGGGGCAGGCTCCCTTCAATTTCAGTTCATGTGCCTGCGTGGCGTTTGCAGGTCACGTTGCAAGCTACACAGCAGGGGAACAGCTGGCGTTGCTGAACCCCACTGACACATTGACTGGTGTTTTTCTCTGTGCAGCTCGCATGTCCGGGCAAAAACTGGCGGTGTTAGAGCCCAGGGTCAGCAGGAGGAGGAGAGGAGCAATGTGTAGGCCGAAGCCTGCACTGGTGGCAGCTTTTGGTCGGTTGTGCCAGCGTGGCTTGTGCTGGACACGATGCCGACTACACAGCAGGGGAACAGCTGGCGTTGCTGAACCCCACTGACACATTGACTGGTGTTTTTCTCTGTGCAGCTCGCATGTCCGGGCAAAAACTGGCGGTGTTAGAGCCCAGGGTCAGCAGGAGGAGGAGAGGAGCAATGTGTAGGCCGAACCCTGCACTGGTGGCAGCTTTTGGTCGGTTGTGCCAGCGTGGCTTGTGCTGGACACGATGCAAGCTACACAGCAGGGGAACAGCTGGCGTTGCTGAACCCCACTGACACATTGACTGGTGTTTTTCTCTGTGCAGATCGCATGTCCGGGCAAAAACTGGCGGTGTTAGAGCCCAGGGTCAGCAGGAGAAGGAGAGGAGCAGAGTGTAGGCCGAAGCCTAGTTGAACCAATTTCAAAGGTTACCTTTAACCCCCCCTCAGGTGTTGCAAGGTACAAGAGCCACACCTTGTGCAGCATTAATGCTGCACAAGTAAAAGGTTGCTCTATTTAGTTTGCTCCTTGCACACGCTGAATAAAACACATACACTATTTAGCCCATTATACTGTCAAACAGTTGTGGAGGCGTGACTTGTCTTTTTAAGGAGAGGCAGCACAGGTGTCAAAATTTGCACCTAGGTACTGGGCGCAGATTCCTGAGCGTTGTTATTTGCTGTACAGGAGTCTGCGCTATTGTGATCCCTTGGCCATGCGCTGTGAGCGCTTCCTGTCTTCTGACCTCATTTCATGTCGGCCGTTGCGGTTAGCGATGGACATGAATCCCAGACCCACAGTGTGTTTTCAAAAAATCACACTGCGTGGCTGGGATTCGTGGCCTTGTGCAGTAAATAGGTTTGCCGCTCACACATGTCCTTACACCTGCTTCAGACTGGGCGGCCTCAGCTGATCCCTTATCGCCTACCACGGCCAGGAGGCCGCACAGTCTGAAGAAGGCGGAAGGAGATGAGTTAAGACAGGCGAACATATGCACTGCTCGTGCCCATAAACCACACCCTCGCTGACAAAATAAATATGACAACGAGGGGCGTTGTTTCTAGCAGGGCGGATACACAGGCGCAGCCAGATAAACATGATGACAAAAGACGGGAAACGCTACCAAGGGGGGTGCTGCGTATCATTAGAAAGGAAAGTCACACCTCAGGGACAGTGGAATGGTCTCAATGAGACACATTTTGTACGTGTTGAGTTCCACGTGGGCAAGGAGAAAAAGTCAGCCACCTTGTACAAATGCAGCAGTACTGCTGTACTAGGTGGCTGTTATACATAGAAACACCTGGGGTGGTGGGGCCAGGTTCCCTTTAATTTCAGTTCATGTGCCTGCGTGGCGTTTGCAGTTCACGTTGCCGGCTACACAGCAGGGGAACAGCTGGCGGTGCTGAACCCCACTAACACATTGGCTGGTGTTTTTCTCTGTGCAGCTAGCACTTCCGGGCAAAAACTAGCGGTGTTTGAGCCCAGGGTCAGCAGGAGGAGGAGAGGAGCAGAGTGTAGGCCGAAGCCTGCACTGGTGGCAGCTTTTGTTCTGTTGTGCCAGCGTGGCTTGTGCTGGACACGTTGCCGACTACACAGCAGGGGAACAGCTGGCGGTGCTGAACCCCACTGACACATCACCTAGTGTTTTTTCTGTGTAGACAACACTTCCAGGTGGCAACTGACAGTGTTGAAACCCAGGGAATCAAAGAGGAGCAGAGTGTAGGCCGAAGCCTGCAGTGGAGCAAGTTGAAAGGGAACCTTTAACCCCCCCCCCCCCCCCAGGCATTTGTTGCTGAAAGAGCCATCTTGTACAGCAGTAATACTGCACATGGAAAATGGTGGCTCCGAAAATTATGCTCCTTGCAAACGCTGAAGTACACACTCATATAATGTGTCCCCTCACACCGTCAAACCATCCCGGAAGTGGGACTTTCCTTTGTAATGTGACACAGCACAGCCGTCATTCCAACCCCCTTGGTGCCGGGCGCCACCTCCTCAACGTTGTTTGGTTCTGTCACGGAGCCCGCGCTGTAATGTTATCCCTTGGCCATGCACAGTTAGCGGTGCCCGTCTTCTGACATCATGTAGGTGTCAGGCTGGCAGTGCCTGTGCGTCCAAGCTGCCCGAGATCCAACCTTGCAGTGTCATCTAATGTAGTCCCACTGCGGGCCAGGGATCCATGGGCATGCGCAGTGCATATCATCGCCTCTCACTCACCTCCTTCCTGCTTCTTCAGACTGTGCGGCGTCACGGCCGTGGCATGCTATTAGGGATCAGCTGACGCCGCCTAGTCTGAAGAAGCGTGAAGAAGGGGAGTGAGAGGCTAGTATATGCACTGCACATGGCCATGGATACCAGGCCCACTGTGGGATCACATTAGACGACACTGCGAGGTGTGATTTCGGGCAGCGTGGACGCACAGGCGCAGCCAGGACGACAACAAATGATGTCAGAGGACGGGCAGCGCAAACTGTGCATGGCCAAGGGATAACATAACAGCGCAGGGTCCATGACGGAATCAAACAACGCTAAGGAGGCAGCGCACGGTGCCAAGGGGGTAGCAATGACGGCTGTGCTGCGTCACATTACAAAGGAAAGTCCCACCTCCGGGACGGTTGGACGGTGTGAGGGGACACATTACATGAGTGTGTAGTTCAGCGTTTGCAAGGAGCATAATTTCAAGAGCGACCTTTCCCTTGTGCAGTATTAGTACTGCACATGGTGGCTCTTTCAGTAACAAACGCCTAGGGGGGGGGGGGACAGGTCCCCTTACATTTTAGTTGTGCCAGCGTGGCGGTCGCATGACACGTTGCCGGATACACAGCTGGGGATCAGCTGACGTTACTGAACCCCAATAACAGAGGAGCGACTGTTGACTGTGCACACAGCACTTCCAGGCACCAACTGGCGGTGTTAGAGCCCAGGGACAGCAGGAGGAGCAGATTGGAGGTATTGCCGCACACACAGCTGGGGATCAGCTGACGTTACTTAACCCCAATAACAGAGGAGCGACTGTTGACTGTGCACACAGCACTTCCAGGCACCAACTGGCGGTGTTAGAGCCCAGGGACAGCAGGAGGAGCAGATTGGAGGTATTGCCGCACACACAGCTGGGGATCAGCTGACGTTACTGAACCCCAATAACAGAGGAGCGACTGTTGACTGTGCACACAGCACTTCCAGGCACCAACTGGCGGTGTTAGAGCCCAGGGACAGCAGGAGGAGCAGATTGGAGGTATTGCCGCACACACAGCTGGGGATCAGCTGACGTTACTGAACCCCAATAACAGAGGAGCGACTGTTGACTGTGCACACAGCACTTCCAGGCACCAACTGGCGGTGTTAGAGCCCAGGGACAGCAGGAGGAGCAGATTGGAGGTATTGCCGCACACACAGCTGGGGATCAGCTGACGTTACTGAACCCCAATAACAGAGGAGCGACTGTTGACTGTGCACACAGCACTTCCAGGCACCAACTGGCGGTGTTAGAGCCCAGGGACAGCAGGAGGAGCAGAGGAACAGAGTGTAGGCCGAAGCCTGATTGGAGCAAGTTGAAAGGGAACCTTTAACCCCCCCCCCCCAAGACGTTTGTAGCTGAAAGAGCCATCTTGTGCAGCACTAACGATGCAAAAGGAAAAGGTGGTTCTTTTAATTATGCTCCTTGCAAACACCGAAGTAAACACTAAAAATGTGTCCCCTTATACCGTTAAACCGTCCCGAAGGTGCGAATTTACTTCGTAATGGGACACAGCACAGCTGTCATTCCTATCCCCTTGGTGCCGTGCGCTGCCTCCTCAGCGTTGTTTTAAGCTGTCACGGAGCCTGCGCTGTTCTGTTAGCCCTTGGCCATGCCCAATTAGCGCTGCCTGTCTCCCGGCAAGGAGAAAAAGTCAGCCACCTTGTACAAATGCAGCAGTACTGCTGTACAAGGTGGCTGTTATACATAGAAACACCTGGGGGGGTGGGGCCAGGTTCCCTTTAATTTCAGTTCATGTGCCTGCGTGGCGTTTGCAGGTCACGTTGCAAGCTACACAGCAGGGGAACAGCTGGCGGTGCTGAACCCCACTAACACATTGGCTGGTGTTTTTCTCTGTGCAGCTAGCACTTCCGGGCAGAAACTGGAGGTGTTTGAGCCCAGGGTCAGCAGGAGGAGGAGAGGAGCAGAGTGTAGGCCGAAGCCTGCACTGGTGGCAGCTTTTGGTCAGTTGTGCCAGCGTGGCTTGTGCTGGACACGATGCCGACTACACAGCAGGGGAACAGCTTACGGTGCTGAACCCCACTAACACATTGACTGGTGTTTTTCTCTGTGCAGCTAGCAGTTCCGGGCAAAAACTAGCGGTGTTTGAGCCCAGGGTCAGCAGGAGAGGAGCAGAGTGTAGGCCGAAGCCTAGTTGAACCAATTTCAAAGGTTACCTTTAACCCCCCCTCAGGTGTTGCAAGGTACAAGAGCCACACCTTGTGCAGCATTAATGCTGCACAAGTAAAAGGTTGCTCTATTTAATTTGCTCCTTGCACACGCTGAATAAAACACGTACACTATTTAGCCCATTATACTGTCAAACAGTAGTGGAGGCGTGACTTGTCTTTTTAAGGAGATGCAGTACAAATTTACACCTAGCTGCTGGGCGCAGATTCCTGAGCGTTGTTATTTGCTGTACAGGAGTCTGCGCTATTGTGATCCCTTGGTCATGCGCTGTGAGCGCTTCCTGTCTTCTGACCTCATTTCATGTCGGCCGTTGCGGTTAGCGATGGACATGAATCCCAGACCCACAGTGTGTTTTCAAAAAATCACACTGCGTGGCTGGGATTCGTGGCCTTGTGCAGTAAATATGTTTGACACTCACACATGTCCTTACACCAGCTTCAGACTGGGCGGCCTCATCTGATCCCTTATCGCCTGCCGCGGCCATGAGGACACCCAGTCTGAAGAAGGCGGAAGGAGATGAGTGAACACAGGCAAACATATGCACTGCACATGCCCATCAATCACACCCTCGCTGTCCAAAAAAATAAGACACCGAGGGGCGTTGTTTCGAGCAGGGCAGACGCACAGGCGCAGCCAGCTAACCAATGATGTCAAAAGACGGGCAGCGCTACAAAGGGTGGTGCTGCGTATCATTAGAAAGGAAAGTCACACCTCAGGGACAGTGGAATGGTCTCAATGAGACACATTTTGTACGTGTTGAGTTCCACGTGGGCAAGGAGAAAAAGTCAGCCACCTTGTACAAATGCAGCAGTACTGCTGTACAAGGTGGCTGTTATACATAGAAACACCTGGGGGTGGGGGGCAGGCTCTCTTCAATTTCAGTTCATGTGCCTGCGTGGCGTTTGCAGGTCACGTTGCAAGCTACACAGCAGGGGAACAGCTGGCGTTGCTGAACCCCACTGACACATTGACTGGTGTTTTTCTCTGTGCAGCTCGCATGTCCGGGCAAAAACTGGCGGTGTTAGAGCACAGGGTCAGCAGGAGGAGGAGAGGAGCAATGTGTAGGCCGAAGCCTGCACTGGTGGCAGCTTTTGGTCGGTTGTGCCAGCGTGGCTTGTGCTGGACACGATGCAAGCTACAAAGCAGGGGAACAGCTGGCGTTGCTGAACCCCACTGACACATTGACTGGTGTTTTTCTCTGTGCAGCTCGCATGTCCGGGCAAAAACTGGCGGTGTTAGAGCCCAGGGTCAGCAGGAGGAGGAGAGGAGCAATGTGTAGGCCGAACCCTGCACTGGTGGCAGCTTTTGGTCGGTTGTGCCAGCGTGGCTTGTGCTGGACACGATGCAAGCTACACAGCAGGGGAACAGCTGGCGTTGCTGAACCCCACTGACACATTGACTGGTGTTTTTCTCTGTGCAGATCGCATGTCCGGGCAAAAACTGGCTGTGTTAGAGCCCAGGGTCAGCAGGAGGAGGAGAGGAGCAGAGTGTAGGCCGAAGCCTAGTTGAACCAATTTCAAAGGTTACCTTTAACCCCCCCTCAGGTGTTGCAAGGTACAAGAGCCACACCTTGTGCAGCATTAATGCTGCACAAGTAAAAGGTTGCTCTATTTAGTTTGCTCCTTGCACACGCTGAATAAAACACGTACACTATTTAGCCCATTATACTGTCAAACAGTTGTGGAGGCGTGACTTGTCTTTTTAAGGAGACGCAGCACAGGTGTCAAAATTTGCACCTAGGTACTGGGCGCAGATTCCTGAGCGTTGTTATTTGCTGTACAGGAGTCTGTGCTATTGTGATCCCTTGGCCATGCGCTGTGAGCGCTTCCTGTCTTCTGACCTCATTTCATGTCGGCCGTTGCGGTTAGCGATGGACATGAATCCCAGACCCACAGTGTGTTTTCAAAAAATCACACTGCGTGGCTGGGATTCGTGGCCTTGTGCAGTAAATAGGTTTGCCGCTCACACATGTCCTTACACCTGCTTCAGACTGGGCGGCCTCAGCTGATCCCTTATCGCCTACCACGGCCAGGAGGCCGCACAGTCTGAAGAAGGCGGAAGGAGATGAGTTAAGACAGGCGAACATATGCACTGCTCGTGCCCATAAACCACACCCTCGCTGACAAAATAAATATGACAACGAGGGGCGTTGTTTCTAGCAGGGCGGATGCACAGGCGCAGCCAGCTAACCATGATGACAAAAGACGGGAAACGCTACCAAGGGGGGTGCTGCGTATCATTAGAAAGGAAAGTCACACCTCAGGGACAGTGGAATGGTCTCAATGAGACACATTTTGTACGTGTTGAGTTCCACGTGGGCAAGGAGAAAAAGTCAGCCACCTTGTACAAATGCAGCAGTACTGCTGTACTAGGTGGCTGTTATACATAGAAACACCTGGGGGGGTGGGGCCAGGTTCCCTTTAATTTCAGTTCATGTGCCTGCGTGGCGTTTGCAGTTCACGTTGCCGGCTACACAGCAGGGGAACAGCTGGCGGTGCTGAACCCCACTAACACATTGGCTGGTGTTTTTCTCTGTGCAGCTAGCACTTCCGGGCAAAAACTAGCGGTGTTTGAGCCCAGGGTCAGCAGGAGGAGGAGAGGAGCAGAGTGTAGGCCGAAGCCTGCACTGGTGGCAGCTTTTGTTCTGTTGTGCCAGCGTGGCTTGTGCTGGACACGTTGCCGACTACACAGCAGGGGAACAGCTGGCGGTGCTGAACCCCACTGACACATCACCTAGTGTTTTTTCTGTGTAGACAACACTTCCAGGTGGCAACTGACAGTGTTGAAACCCAGGGAGTCAAAGAGGAGCAGAGTGTAGGCCGAAGCCTGCAGTGGAGCAAGTTGAAAGGGAACCTTTAACCCCCCCCCCCCCCCAGGCATTTGTTGCTGAAAGAGCCATCTTGTACAGCAGTAATACTGCACATGGAAAATGGTGGCTCCGAAAATTATGCTCCTTGCAAACGCTGAAGTACACACTCATATAATGTGTCCCCTCACACCGTCAAACCATCCCGGAAGTGGGACTTTCCTTTGTAATGTGACACAGCACAGCCGTCATTCCAACCCCCTTGGTGCCGGGCGCCACCTCCTCAACGTTGTTTGGTTCTGTCACGGAGGCCGCGCTGTTATGTTATCCCTTGGCCATGCACAGTTAGCGGTGCCCGTCTTCTGACATCATGTAGGTGTCAGGCTGGCAGTGCCTGTGCGTCCAAGCTGCCCGAGATCCAACCTTGCAGTGTCATCTAATGTAGTCCCACTGCGGGCCAGGGATCCATGGGCATGCGCAGTGCATATCATCGCCTCTCACTCACCTCCTTCCTGCTTCTTCAGACGTCACGGCCGTGGCATGCTATTAGGGATCAGCTGACGCCGCCTAGTCTGAAGAAGCGTGAAGAAGGGGAGTGAGAGGCTAGTATATGCACTGCACATGGCCATGGATACCAGGCCCACTGTGGGATCACATTAGACGACACTGCGAGGTGTGATTTCGGGCAGCGTGGACGCACAGGCGCAGCCAGGACGACAACAAATGATGTCAGAGGACGGGCAGCGCAAACTGTGCATGGCCAAGGGATAACATAACAGCGCAGGGTCCATGACGGAATCAAACAACGCTAAGGAGGCAGCGCACGGTGCCAAGGGGGTAGCAATGACGGCTGTGCTGCGTCACATTACAAAGGAAAGTCCCACCTCCGGGACGGTTGGACGGTGTGAGGGGACACATTACATGAGTGTGTAGTTCAGCGTTTGCAAGGAGCATAATTTCAAGAGCGACCTTTCCCTTGTGCAGTATTAGTGCTGCACATGGTGGCTCTTTCAGTAACAAACGCCTAGGGGGGGGGGGGGGGACAGGTCCCCTTACATTTTAGTTGTGCCAGCGTGGCGGTCGCATGACACGTTGCCGGATACACAGCTGGGGATCAGCTGACGTTACTGAACCCCAATAACAGAGGAGCGACTGTTGACTGTGCACACAGCACTTCCAGGCACCAACTGGCGGTGTTAGAGCCCAGGGACAGCAGGAGGAGCAGATTGGAGGTATTGCCGCACACACAGCTGGGGATCAGCTGACGTTACTGAACCCCAATAACAGAGGAGCGACTGTTGACTGTGCACACAGCACTTCCAGGCACCAACTGGCGGTGTTAGAGCCCAGGGACAGCAGGAGGAGCAGATTGGAGGTATTGCCGCACACACAGCTGGGGATCAGCTGACGTTACTGAACCCCAATAACAGAGGAGCGACTGTTGACTGTGCACACAGCACTTCCAGGCACCAACTGGCGGTGTTAGAGCCCAGGGACAGCAGGAGGAGCAGATTGGAGGTATTGCCGCACACACAGCTGGGGATCAGCTGACGTTACTGAACCCCAATAACAGAGGAGCGACTGTTGACTGTGCACACAGCACTTCCAGGCACCAACTGGCGGTGTTAGAGCCCAGGGACAGCAGGAGGAGCAGATTGGAGGTATTGCCGCACACACAGCTGGGGATCAGCTGACGTTACTGAACCCCAATAACAGAGGAGCGACTGTTGACTGTGCACACAGCACTTCCAGGCACCAACTGGCGGTGTTAGAGCCCAGGGACAGCAGGAGGAGCAGAGGAACAGAGTGTAGGCCGAAGCCTGATTGGAGCAAGTTGAAAGGGAACCTTTAACCCCCCCCCCCAAGACGTTTGTAGCTGAAAGAGCCATCTTGTGCAGCACTAACGATGCAAAAGGAAAAGGTGGTTCTTTTAATTATGCTCCTTGCAAACACCGAAGTAAACACAAAAAATGTGTCCCCTTATACCGTTAAACCGTCCCGAAGGTGCGAATTTCCTTCGTAATGGGACACAGCACAGCTGTCATTCCTATCCCCTTGGTGCCGTGCGCTGCCTCCTCAGCGTTGTTTTAAGCTGTCACGGAGCCTGCGCTGTTCTGTTAGCCCTTGGCCATGCCCAATTAGCGCTGCCTGTCTTCTGACATAATTTGGTGTCAGGCTGTCACTGCCTGTGCGTCCACGCTGCTCCAGATCCCACCTCGCAGTCTCGTCCAACGTAATCCCACTGCGGGCCTTGGAACCATGGACATGCACAGTGCACATCCTCGACTCTCACTCCCCTCCTTCCCTCTTCTTCAGACTGTGCGGTGTCACGGCCGTGGCATGCTATTAGGGATCAGCTGACGGCGCACAGTCTAAAGAAGGCGGAGGGAAATGAGCGAGAGCCCGAGGGGAAGATATGCACTGCGCATGCCCATGGATCCCAGGCCCGTAGTGTGACTCAATCAGAAGACACAGAGGAGAAGAGGCGGGATCTCGGGCAGCGTGGCCGCACAGGCGCAGCCAGCCTGACACCAATTTATGTCAGAAGACAGGCAGCGCAAATAGGGCATGCCCAAGGGATAACAGAACAGCGCAGGCTCCGTGACAGCTTAAAACAACGCTGAGGAGGCAGCGCATGGCACTAAGGGGGTAGGAATGACGGCTGTGCTGCGTCACATTGCGAAGAAAAGTCCCAGCTCCGGGACAGTATAACGGTATCAGTGAACACATTTTATAAGTGTTAAGTTCTGCGTGTGCAAGGAGCTAAAAAAAAAGAGCTACCTTTTCCTTGTGCATTACTGCTGCACAAGATGGCTCTTTCAGTAACAAACGACGGGGGGGGGGGGGGACAGGTTCCCTTACATTTTGGTTGTTGTGCCAGCGTGGCGGTCGCAGGACACATTGCCGGCTACACAGCTGGGGATCAGCTGACGTTACTGAAACCCAATAACACTGGGTCGTATGTTTTTACTGTGCAGCCTGCACTTCTGAGCCGCAACTGGCGGTGTTGGAGCCCAGGAATAGCAGTTCAGGTGGTAGAAAGATGAACACAGCAGGAGACCTGGATGACACCCAATTACTTAATCAGGCAGAGGAGTGGCAAATTCCTGCGAGATCCAGGCCTGGTTCATTTTCAGGAAAGTAAGCCGGTCAACGTTATCGGAGGATAGTCGCATGCGACGGTCTGTTAGTACACCACCTGCGGCACTAAAGACACGTTCCGATAAGACACTAGCCGCAGGGCAAGCCAGCACCTCCAATGCATACTGGCTTAGCTCTGGCCATGTATCCAGCTTAGAGACCCAAAACTTGAACGGGGAAGAGCCGTCTGGGAGTACAGTAAGAGGGCAAGCCATGTAGTCTGTCACCATCTGACGGAACCGTTGCCTCCTGCTGACTGGAGCCGCCGGTGATGGTGTAGACATTTGGGGCGGGCACACAAAAGTGTGCCAGAGTTGTGCCATACTGGGCTTGCCTTGGGCAGAGGCACTGCTTCTGCTCCCTCTTTGGGCAGAGCCTCCCCCACTGCCTCGACGCACTGAGCTGCTTTGTAAAGCACTAGCAGCACTCCTCTCAGTTGGACAGGAGAAGATGATGGAATTCACCAGTGTGTCGTGGTACTCCCGCAATTTACGCTCCCGGGTCAACGCAGGGATGAGGTTTTGGACGTTGTCCCGGTAGCGAGGATCGAGGAGGGTGAACACCCAATAATCAGGCATGTTGAGAATGTGGTCGATGCGGCGGTCGTTTCTCAGGCACTGCAGCATGAAATCCACCATGTGCTGCAGAGTGCCAACTGGCCCAGAAACGCTGTCCCCTGCTTGAGACATGATCTCTGCCCGCTCGTCATCACCCCACCCTCACTGTACACACTGACCACTGGACAATTGTGTCGCTCCCTCCTCTGGACGGAGCTCTTCCTCCTCCATTGACTCCTCCTCATCCTCCTCACAAATTGGCCCCTGCGTACCCCTTTTTGAGGAACCACGTAGCGCTGACTCTCCAGAAGCTGATGGAAAAGGTGACTCCTCATCCTCCACCTCTTCCACAACATCATCCCTTAACCCTTGCAAAGTTTGCTGAAGCAGGCAGATAAGGGGGACAGTCGTGCTGACTAGTGCATCATCTGCACTTGCCATCCGCGTGGAATAATCAAGAGGACGCAAAACCTGGCAGACGTCCTTCATAGTGGCCCACTCTGTGGTTGTGAAGTCTGATCGGCGCTGACTGCGACTTCTTTGCGCCTGATGCAGCTGGTACTCCATAACTGCTTGCTGCTGCTCACACAACCGCTCCAACATATGTAACGTGGAATTCCACCGGGTAGGTAGGTCACATATGATGCGGTGTTCCGGAAGGCGGAATCGGCGCTGCAGAGCAGCAATGCGGGATCTGGCCAAGCTGGAACGCCGCAAGTGAGCACACTCTAGGCGGACCTTGTGCAGCAGGGCATCAAGATCCGGATAGTCCCTCAGAAAACTCTGCACAACCAAATTGAGCACATGTGCCAGACATGGGATGTGAGTGAGGTTGCCAAAGGCCAAAGCTGCCACCAGATTTCGGCCATTGTCACACACTACCATGCCTGGCTGGAGATTCGCTGGCAGTAACCACACATCGCTCTCCTGCTTGATGGCATTCCAGAGCTCCTGCGCTGTGTGGCTTCGATGCCCCAATGAAACTAGTTTCAAGACGGCCTGCTGACGTTTGGCCACGGCTGTGCTCATGTCGGTCATAGGTAAACGTTCACGGGTCCATGTGGAGGTGGACTGTGACGGATCCTGCAGAGAGGAATCTGAGGAACTGGTGTAAGAGGAGGAGTCGATGCGTACAGACTGGATTCCTGCAATCCTTGGAGTGGGCAGGACACGTCCTGCGCCACTCGCACGATCTGTACCTGGCTCAACAACATTAACCCAATGGGCAGTGAGGGAAACATATCGCCCCTGTCCATGCTGACTGGTCCACGCATCGGTGGTGAGGTGGACCTTGCTACTGATGGCGTTCAGTAGCGCATGTTTTATGTTTGCCTCAACATGCCTGTGCAGGGCAGGGACAGCCTGCCTGCTGAAGTAAAAGCGGCTGGGCACCTTGTACTGTGGGACTGCCAATGCCATCAAGTCACGGAAGCTGTCAGTCTCCACCAGCCTGAACGAGAGCATTTCCAGGGACAACAGTTTGGCAATGCCTGCATTCAGAGCCTGTGCTCGGGGGTGGTTGGCCGAGAATGCCCGCCTTTTCTCCCATGCCTGTACTACCGATGGCTGTAGAGTAGACTGGGAGTGTGAGGATGACTGGGAAGGTGGTGCTGTGGGTGGAATTACACTAGGTCTCTGGACAACAGTGGAGGAAGAGGCAACACGAGATGAAGAGGTGGTAGCTGCCGCTGTTGGTTGGCCTACGTCTTCACTGTGTTTCTGTAACTCCACCGCGTGCCTGGTCCGCACATGTTTCCACATATTTGTGGTATTGAGGTTGCTGACACTTTTACCTCTTTTTACTTTCTGATGACACAGCTTGCATTTGACAAAACAAATGTCATCTGCAACTGTGTCAAAAAAGGACCAGGCACTGCAAGTCTTGGGAGCGCCCTTTTTGGCTTTGGAAAGAGACAGGCTCCTAACGGGTGCCAAAGTGGAGGCTACAGGCTCCGCAGTCTTCCCCCTCCCTCTCCCTCTTTGGCCCGTAAGGGGAAGCTCTTCCTCAGAGCTGCTCCCACCACCTTCCTGTTCCTCACGCCACGATGGGTCAAGGACCTCATCATCTCCACTACCCTCTGCCACCAACTGCTCCTCCTGGGTAGTCTCGGCAGCACAGTACGCATCAGAAAGCGGCACCTGAGTTTCATTATCAAATGCGTACTGCGCTGTGGTCACCGGAGGCACTGGCCCACCTGCCTCTTCAGAGTCAGAGAGAAAAAGCTGTTGGGCATCACTGCACACTGCCTCTTCTTCCATTTCTCCAATGCTGCTTGGCTGGCCCCCTGTTTCCAAGCCAAGAGATTCAGAGAACAGAAGTAGAGACGGCTCCTGTCCTGGGCTCTCTGACTGCCTGGCCAATTTGGCAGGTGGTGAAGAGACAGATGGCTGCTCTCCAGTGCTCTGTGCCTGAGAGGATGTGGCACTAACTGAAGTCGATGCCGAGGCGTTAGCTGCCATCCACCCGACAACGGCTTCAATTTGGTCTTCACGCAGCAGCGGTGCACGGCGCTCTCCGACAAAGCTGCGCATGAAGGACTGTTCCCTGCTGAAACTGAGTGACGACGAGTCACCGGCGCCCGCAGCAGGCACAGAATCACCACGTCCTCTCCCTGCTCCTCTCCCTGCTCCGCGCCCACGCCCACGTGCCTTACTCCCTGCCCTCTTCATCTTGGTTGACAGATAAAGATAAGCAGAAAAGTACTAAGGCCTTAGCGTGCTTATTCCTGAAATGCTCCTCCTAACAGGTGTAAGAAACACTAATGTTGTAAAGTGTGGACTAAACTTTATTATTTTTCAAATGTGGCCTACACAAGTGTTAAGTTGTGTTTGGTGAACTTTACTTTTTTTTTGTGCAGATCGGGCTACAGAGCTAGTTTAAATCACACGGAGACCGTGCAGACAGCCGTAAACGGCGCTGCAAGGCCAAAAAACCCTCCTCTAGGTTATCCTATGTAGTGTTTTTCCACTATTTAGCTGGAGACGGGTGGAAAGACACTAATAGGAATTTTTTTTTTTAAATTTTAAACAGGCTGCACTATTTGAAAAAAAGGAAATTGTTTTTCAAGGTATGAGGCAGTAACGCACCCTGAGCTGAATCCAACCGGCTATAGCTGCACACAGACTACAGGGCGAGCTGCGCTCACACAGAGACCGTGCAGATAGCCGTAAACGGCGCTGCAAGGCCCAATAAACCCCCTCTAGGTTATCCTATGTAGTGTTTTTCCACTATTTAGCTGGAGACGGGTGGAAAAACACTAATAGGGAATTTTTTTTAAAATTTTTAAACAGGCTGCACTATTTGAAAAAAAGGAAAATTTTTCTCAAGGTATGAGCCAGTAACGAACCCTGAGCTGAATCCAACCGGCTACGGCTGCACACAGACTACAGGGCGAGCTGGGCTCACACGGAGACCGTGCAGACAGCCGTAAACGGCGCTGCAAGGCCCAAAAACCCCCCTCTAGGTTATCCTATGTAGTGTTTTTCCACAATTTAGCTGGAGACGGGTGGAAAAACACTAATAGGAAATTTGAGAAAAAATGTGCAGCAGGCTGCACTATGAGCAAAAAAGGACAACTGTGTGAGGCAGTGTGAACCCCCCCTGAGCTGAATACAACCGGGTATATGGCTGCACACAGACTACAGAGTGAGCTGCACACACACACACACACACACACACACAGAGACCTTGCAGAACGCTGTTAAAACAGCGCTGCAAGGCAAGAGCAAGGTGAACAGTGAAGAACACACAGCGTTTTGCTAAATTAGCCTTTGGAAAGGAAAATAAAGCAATTAGCTAACTCAACTGGCCCTCAGTTAGAACACAGCGTCCTGTACCTAACTGAAATCACAGCAGAGTGAGCGCAAAATGGCGGCAGCGTTATTTATAGTGCAGAGTGACATCATTTCAGCAGCCAATCACAGCCTTGCCAGTACTTACATGCCCACCATGCTAAACAGGATGTGCCCACACTTCCAATCATTCTTCATTGGCTGCTGCGTTCTGTTTGAATTCTGGGAACTTCCGATTCCGGTATCCGATACGCGGGAAGTATCGGAATTCGGTATCGGAATTCCGATACCGCAAATATCGGCCGATACCCGATACTTGCGGTATCGGAATGCTCAACACTAGGCATGATACTTTGTAATTTGCCTTTGTATCGTGGATCCAGGAGGCATGCTAACCAGTAATCGTCATCGGTCATCATTTTGATAATGCGGGGGTCCCGTTTTAGGATACACAAGGCATACTCTGTCATGTGGGCTAAAGTTCCAGGTGTCAGTTCACTGCTTGTGCTGGGTTGAGGAGCACTTTCTTGAAAATCTACATCACTTGTGGCACGCATAAACCCTGTACCTGGCCTTTCAATGCCACCAGTTTCTATTTCCCCCTGTGAAGCATCCTCCTCCTATAAATATTCCGCCCCATCATCCTCCTCCTCCTCTTCATCCGCCACCTCATCCAGGAAAGTTCCCTGAGCAGACAATGGCTGACTGTCATCAAGGCTTCTCTCCTCCTCGGCCACAGACGCCTGCTCCTTGATGTGCATCAAACTTTGCATCAGCAGACGTATTAGTGGGATGCTCATGCTTATGATGGCGTCGTCTGCACTGACCATCCGTGTGCATTCCTCAAAACACTGAAGGACTTGACAGAGATCTTGGAGCTTCGACCACTGCACACCAGACAACTCCATGTCTGCCATCCAACTGCCTGCCCGTGTATGTGTATTCTCCCACAAATACATGACAGCACGCCTCTGTTTGCACAGCCTCTGAAGCATGTGCAGTGTGGAGTTCCACCTTGTTGCCACATCGATTATTAGGCGGTGCTGGGGAAGATTCAGCGATCGCTGATGGTTAAGCATACAGTTGGAGTGTACGGGTGACCAGCGGATGTGGGAGCAAAGTCTGCGCACCTTCAGAAACAGGGCTGGTAAATCTGGGTAATTCTTGAGGAAGCACTGCACCACCAGGTTCAATGTGTGAGCCAGGCGGTATGTGTTTCAGTTCTGAAAGGGCAATGGCAGCCATAAAATTCCTTCCGTTATCACTGACTACCTTGCCTGCCTCAAGATGTACACTGCCCAGCCATGACTCAGTTTCTTCCTGCAAGTACTTGGCCAGTACTTCCGCGGTGTATCTTTTGTCGCCCAAACACTTCATTTGCAGCACAGCCTGTTGATGCTTCCCACTAGCTGTTCCATAATGGGACACCACGGGTGCAACACTGACAGCTGCGGATGGAGTGGTCGTGCGACTGCGCTCTGTCGACGAGCTTTCGCTTCTGGAGGAGGAGGAGGAGGAGGAGAAGGAGGAGGAGCAAACGCCTACAGCCAACTGTTTCCTAGGGCTAGGCAGAACTGTACCAGTATTGTTGTCCCCTGTGGACCCTGCATCCACCACATTAACCCAGTTTCCGGTAATGGACACATAACGTCCCTGGCCATGCCTACTGGTCCATGCATAAGTTGTGAGGTGCGCCTTTCTACTGACCGATTGCCTGAGTGCATGGACAATGCGTTCTTTGACATGTTGGTGTAGTGCTGGGATGGCTTTTCTCGCAAAGAAGTGTCAACTGGGTAAGTCATAGCGTGGTACTGCGTAGGCCATCAGGGCTTTGAAAGCTTTGCTTTCAACCAAACGGTAGGGCATCATCTCTAACGAGATTATTCGAGCTATGTAGCCGTTCAAACCCTGTGTACGCAGATGAGAGGAAGAGTACTTTCTTTTCCTATCGAGAGTCTCTTGTAGGCTGAGCTGGACTGGAGAGATGCATATGGTGGAACTAGCGGGAGTGGTGGTGGACATGGCAGATTAAGAGAGGCTTGGTGATGGTATTCTTGATGTGGGCCTACTGACAGTGTTTCCAACCAATAACCTTGCGATTCCCTGACTGTTTTGGCCTTGCGATAATACCTCCATATTTGCTACTGGTGGTGTCATAACCGGTTGGCTTCCAGTTATGGAAGCAATGTTGCATTGCTGACTAGCTTCAATAGGAGCAGGTGCACCAACGGTATGGGACGTTTCGTAGTTAGTCCATACTTCCAAGTGCCTGCTGGTTAGATGTCTACGCATGCACGTTGTATTTAAATTTAAGTTGGTGCATGACAACATGAGACAGGCTCAGGCTGAACAGAAGCACTGGTATGACCAGAACGCCCGGGAGTGGACCTACCTCGTGGGTCAAAAGGTTTGGGTGCTGGTCCTCGTACCAACGGATAAGCTTCAGGCAGCCTGGGAGGGCCCGTACGTCGTCCACCAACAGCTCAACCTTGTCACCTACGTGGTCACGCTGGACCACGCTCGGGGTAGGCGAAAGGCCTTTCACGTCAACATGATGAAGGCTCATCACGAACGTGAACCTTTCGTCCTACTGGTCTGCAGCTTGCCCGAAGACGGGGAGGAAGACACCCTCCTGGACATGCTGGCCCAAGCCAAGGCCGGTGGGTCCATCGAGGATGTGGAGATAAGCGCCTCGTTAACTGAACCCCAGCGGTTGCAGTTGCAAACCACACTGGAACCCTTCCGGGTCGTTTTCTCCAACCGACCTGGGAGGACTGAGTTAGCAGTCCACGAGGTGGACACCGGGAATCATGCCCCACTACAGTTGGTGGTTGGGCATTTAGGAAATAGCGACCACAATATTGTGCAGTTTCACCTGTCTTTCACTAGGGGGACTTGTCAGGGAGTCACAAAAACATTGAACTTTAGGAAGGCAAAGTTTGAACAGCTTAGAGATGCCCTTAATCTGGTAGACTGGGACAATATCCTCAGAAATGAGAATACAGATAATAAATGGGAAATGTTTAAGAACATCCTAAATAGGCAGTGTAAGCGGTTTATACCTTGTGGGAATAAAAGGACTAGAAATAGGAAAAACCCAATGTGGCTAAACAAAGAAGTAAGACAGGCAATTAACAGTAAAAAGAAAGCATTTGCACTACTAAAGCAGGATGGCACCATTGAAGCTCTAAAAAACTATAGGGAGAAAAATACTTTATCTAAAAAACTAATTAAAGCTGCCAAAAAGGAAACAGAGAAGCACATTGCTAAGGAGAGTAAAACTAATCCCAAACTGTTCTTCAACTATATCAATAGTAAAAGAATAAAAACTGAAAATGTAGGCCCCTTAAAAAATAGTGAGGAAAGAATGGTTGTAGATGACGAGGAAAAAGCTAACATATTAAACACCTTCTTCTCCACGGTATTCACGGTGGAAAATGAAATGCTAGGTGACATCCCAAGAAACAATGAAAACCCTATATTAAGGGTCACCAATCTAACCCAAGAAGAGGTGCGAAACCGGCTAAATAAGATTAAAATAGATAAATCTCCGGGTCCGGATGGCATACACCCACGAGTACTAAGAGAACTAAGTAATGTAATAGATAAACCATTATTTCTTATTTTTAGTGACTCTATAGCGACAGGGTCTGTTCCGCAGGACTGGCGCATAGCAAATGTGGTGCCAATATTCAAAAAGGGCTCTAAAAGTGAACCTGGAAATTATAGGCCAGTAAGTCTAACCTCTATTGTTGGTAAAATATTTGAAGGGTTTCTGAGGGATGTTATTCTGGATTATCTCAATGAGAATAACTGTTTAACTCCATATCAGCATGGGATTATGAGAAATCGCTCCTGTCAAACCAATCTAATCAGTTTTTATGAAGAGGTAAGCTATAGGCTGGACCACGGTGAGTCATTGGACGTGGTATATCTCGATTTTTCCAAAGCGTTTGATACCGTGCCGCACGGAGAGGTTGGTACACAAAATGAGAATGCTTGGTCTGGGGGAAAATGTGTGTAAATGGGTTAGTAACTGGCTTAGTGATAGAAAGCAGAGGGTGGTTATAAATGGTATAGTCTCTAACTGGGTCGCTGTGACCAGTGGGGTACCGCAGGGGTCAGTATTGGGACCTGTTCTCTTCAACATATTCATTAATGATCTGGTAGAAGGTTTACACAGTAAAATATCGATATTTGCAGATGATACAAAACTATGTAAAGCAGTTAATACAAGAGAAGATAGTATTCTGCTACAGATGGATCTGGATAAGTTGGAAACTTGGGCTGAAAGGTGGCAGATGAGGTTTAACAATGATAAATGTAAGGTTATACACATGGGAAGAGGGAATCAATATCACCATTACACACTGAACGGGAAACCACTGGGTAAATCTGACAGGGAGAAAGACTTGGGGATCCTAGTTAATGATAAACTTACCTGGAGCAGCCAGTGCCAGGCAGCAGCTGCCAAGGCAAACAGGATCATGGGGTGCATTAAAAGAGGTCTGGATACACATGATGAGAGCATTATACTGCCTCTGTACAAATCCCTAGTTAGACCGCACATGGAGTACTGTGTCCAGTTTTGGGCACCGGTGCTCAGGAAGGATATAATGGAACTAGAGAGAGTACAAAGGAGGGCAACAAAATTAATAAAGGGGATGGGAGAACTACAATACCCAGATAGATTAGCGAAATTAGGATTATTTAGTCTAGAAAAAAGACGACTGAGGGGCGATCTAATAACCATGTATAAGTATATAAGGGGACAATACAAATATCTCGCTGAGGATCTGTTTATACCAAGGAAGGTGACGGGCACAAGGGGGCATTCTTTGCGTCTGGAGGAGAGAAGGTTTTTCCACCAACATAGAAGAGGATTCTTTACTGTTAGGGCAGTGAGAATCTGGAATTGCTTGCCTGAGGAGGTGGTGATGGCGAACTCAGTCGAGGGGTTCAAGAGAGGCCTGGATGTCTTCCTGGAGCAGAACAATATTGTATCATACAATTATTAGGTTCTGTAGAAGGACGTAGATCTGGGTATTTATTATGATGGAATATAGGCTGAACTGGATGGACAAATGTCTTTTTTCGGCCTTACTAACTATGTTACTATGTTACTATGTTACTATGTTACAGCGAACACCTTATCGAATCTCTGACCAGCTGCAGCAGGTTATGTGCCAGGAGATCGATGAGATGTTACAGCTGGGGGTGATTCGACGGTCAAAGAGCGCGTGGTGTTATGATCCGGTGACCTTGGAGCAGCATGAGAACTTTCACTGGAGTAGGTGGTCACTATACTGACCGCAAATCCTGATCTTAACACCGCAACTAGAAGTAGCCGTGGAGTGTACCTAACCAATCCTAGACACCTCGTCAAAGCCGGAGGACTAATTACCCCTAAAGATGGAAATAGGAATACTATCTTGCCTCAGAGCAGAACCCCAAAGGATAGACAGCCTCCCACAAATATTGGCGGTGAGGCGGAGAGGAAAAAACATACACAGGCAGAAAAACAGGATTTAGCACAAGAGGCCACTCTAGCTAAATAGGACAGGATAGGACAGAGTTCTGTGCGGTCAGTATTAAAACCCTTCAAAAATATCCACAGCAGAATATACAAAAACTTCCTCCATCAAACTAAAGACGTAGGAGCGTAAATCTGCAACTCCAGCGAATCCTACATTCAGAGCAGGAATACAATCAAAAACAAGCACACAGCCTGTGTGCCACAGAAAAAGAAACAGACACTTATCTTTGCTGAATTGGCAACCAAGCAGGAAAAGCCAGAAAGAGATCCATCATATCCCAAAAAACATTGACAACTGGCAAGGACTAATGAGTCCTGCAACCCTAAATACCCCAGTCAGAACTGCAATTAGCAGATACACCTGTCCAAGACTGCAGCCCAGGAACAACTGCATTACCATCTACTACCACCAGAGGGAGCTCAAAAGCACAATTCACAACAGTAACCCTTACTTGAGGAGGGGTCACCGAACCCTCACCAGAGCCCCCAGGAAGATCAGGATGAGCCAGATGAAAGGCACAAACCAAATCAGCAGCATGGACATCAGAGGCAAAAACCCAAGAATTATCCTCCTGGTCATAACCCTTCCATTTGAAAAGGTACTGAAGCTTCCGCCTTGAAAAACGGGAATCCAAAATCTTCTCAACAACATATTCCAACTCCCCATCAACCAACACAGGGGCCGGAGGATCAACAGAGGGAACGGGCTCCACATATTTCCGCAATAAAGATCTATGGAATACATTATGGATAGCAAAAGAGGCCGGAAGCACCAGTCGAAAAGACACCGGATTAATATTCTCAGAAATCCTATAAGGACCAATAAACCGAGGCTTAAACTTAGGAGAAGAAACCTTCATAGGAACATGACGGGAAGACAACCAGACCACATCCCCAACCCGAAGCCGGGAACCAACACACTGACGACGATTAGCAAAACGTTGAGCCTCCTCCTGAGACAACACCAAATTGTCCACCACATGAGCCCAAATCTGCTGCAACCTGTCAACCACAGAATCCACACCAGGACAGTCAGAAGGCTCAACCTGCCCAGAAGAAAAACAAGGATGAAAACCAAAATTACAAAAGAAAGGCAAAACCAAGATAGCCGAACTATCCCGATTATTAAGGGCAAACTCGACCAATGGCAAGAAAGCCACCCAATCATCCTGATCAGCAGACACAAAGCATCTCAAATACGTCTCCAAGGTCTGATTAGTTCGCTCGATCTGACCATTTGTCTGAAGATGGAACGCAGAAGAAAAAGACAAATCAATGCCCAGCCTAACACAAAAGGCCCGCCAAAACCTAGAAACAAACTGGGTACATCTGTCGGACACAATATTCTCCGGAATACCATGCAAACGGACCACATGCTGAAAAAACATCGGAACCAAATCCGAAGAGGAAGGCAATTTAGGCAAAGGCACCAAATGAACCATCTTGGAGAACCGGTCACAAACATCCCAGATAACCGACATCCTCTGGGAAACCGGAAGATCGGAAATAAAATCCATAGAAATATGCGTCCAGGTCCTCTCAGGGACCGGCAATGGCAAAAGCAACCCACTAGCATGGGGACAACAAGGCTTGGCCCGCGCACAAGTCCCACAGGACTGCACAAAAGAACGCACATCACGCGACAAAGAAGGCCACCAAAAGGACCTACCAACCAAGTCTCTGGTACCAAAAATGCCAGGCTGACCAGCCAACACGGAACAGTGAACCTCAGAAATCACTCTACTAGTCCATCTGTCAGGAACAAACAATTTCCCCACAGGACAGCGGTCAGGTTTATCAGCTTGAAATTCCTGAAGAACCCGTCGTAAATCAGGGGAAATGGCAGAAAGGACCACCCCTTCTTTCAGAATACCGACCGGTTCAAAGACCTCAGGAGAATCAGGCAAAAAACTCCTAGAGAGGGCATCAGCCCTAATGTTCTTAGAACCCGGAAGGTACGAGACCACAAAATCAAAACGGGAAAAAAACAAAGACCATCGAGCCTGTGTAGGATTCAGCCGTTTAGCAGACTCGAGGTAAATCAAATTCTTATGATCAGTCAAGACCACAATACGGTGCTTAGCTCCCTCAAGCCAATGTCGCTACTCCTCAAACGCCCACTTCATAGCCAACAACTCCCGATTGCCGACATCATAATTGCGTTCAGCAGGCGAAAACTTACGGGAAAAGAAGCCACAAGGTTTCATTAAGGAACCAACAGGATCCCTCTGAGACAAAACAGCCCCTGCCCCAATCTCAGAAGCGTCAACCTCAACCTGAAACGGAAGAGAAACATTCAGTTGGTGCAACACCGGAGCAGAAGTAAATCAACGTTTAAGCTCCTGAAAGGCAGAGACAGCCGCAGAGGACCAATTCGCCACATCTGTGCCTTTCTTCGTCAAATCGTTCAAGGGTTTAACCACGCTGGAAAAATTTGCAATGAAACGGCGATAACAATTTGCAAAACCCAAAAATTTCTGAAGGCTCTTCACAGATGTGGGCTGAATCCAATCATGAATAGCCTGAACCTTAACCGGATCCATCTCTATAGATGAGGGAGAAAAAATAAAGCCCAAAAAAGAGACATTCTGCACCCCAAAGAGACACTTAGACCCTTTCACAAACAGGGCATTGTCACGAAGGATCTGAAATACCATCCTGACCTGTTCAACATGAGACTCCCAATCATCGGAAAAAATCAAAATATCGTCCAAATATACAATCAAGAACTTATCAATATAAGTCCGGAAGATATCATGCATGAAGGACTGAAAAACAGATAGAGCATTAGTGAGCCCGAATGGCATCACAAGGTATTCAAAATGGCCTTTGGGCGTGTTAAACACAGTTTTCCATTCATCACTCTGCTTAATACGAACAAGATTATATGCCCCTCGAAGGTCAATCTTCGTAAACCAACTAGCTCCCTTAATCCTAGCAAACAAATCGGTAAGCAAAGGCAAAGGATATTGAAACTTAACCGTGATTTTATTCAAGAGGCGATAATCAATACAGGGTCTCAAAGAACTATCTTTTTTAGCAACAAAAAAGAACCCCGCTCCCAACGGTGAAGAAGATGGCCAAATATGCCCTTTCTCCAAAGACTCCTTAATATAGCTGCGCATGGCGGTATGCTCAGGCACAGACAGGTCGACCCTTAGGAAACTTACAGCCTGGAATCAAGTCAATAGCACAATCGCAGTCCCTGTGCGGTGGAAGGAAATTGGACTTGGGCTCATCGAATACATCCTGAAAATCAGACAAAAACTCTGGAATTTCAGAAGAGGAAGAAGAGGAGATTGACATCAAAGGAACATCATTATGAACCCCCTGACAACTCCAACTAGTCACAGACATGGACTTCCAATCCAACACAGGATTATGTACCTGCAACCACGGAAAACCCAGCACGATAGCATCATGCAAATTATGCAACACCAGAAATTGACAATCTTCCTGATGGGCTGGCGCCATGCGCATGGTCACCTGTGTCCAAAACTGGGGCTCATTTTTAGCCAAGGGTGTAGCATCAATGCCCGTTAAAGGAATAGGGTTCTGCAAAGGCTGCAAGGAAAAACCACAACGCCTGGCAAACCCAAAGTCCATTAAGTTCAAGGCGGCGCCTGAATCCACAAACGCCATGACAGAAAATGATGACAATGAGCAGATCAAGGACACAGATAACAGAAATTTAGGTTGCACAGTACTGATGGTAAATGAACTAGCGATCCTCTTTGTCCGCTTAGGACAGACTGAAATGACATGAGAAGCATCGCCACAATAATAACACAACCTATTTTGACATCTGAATCCTTGTCGTTCTGTTCTAGACAGAATCCTATCACACTGCATTGGCTCAGGAATCTGCTCTGAGGACAACGCCACAGCGCGCACAGTTCTGCGCTCCCGCAAGCGCCGGTCAATCTGAATGGCCAGAGACATAGAATCACTCAGACCAGAAGGCGTGGGAAACCCCACCATGACATCTTTAATGGATTCAGAAAGACCCCTTCTGAAAATTGCCCCCAAAGCATCATTATTCCATTTAGTCAACACAGACCATTTTCTGAATTTCTGACAATACAATTCTGCCGCCTCTTGACCCTGAGACAGGGCCAACAAGGTCTTCTCAGCTTGATCCACAGAATTATGTTCATCATATAATAATCCCAAAGCCTGAAAAAAGGAGTCTATATTAAGCAAAGCAGGATTCCCAGATTCCAGGGAAAACGCCCAATCCTGCGGGTCGCCACGCAGCAGGGAGATTACGATTTTTACCTGCTGAATGGAATCACCGGAGGATCGAGGTCTCAGAGCAAAAAACAGTTTACAGTTGTTTTTAAAACTCAAAAATTTGGACCTGTCACCAGAAAACAAATCAAGAGTAGGAATCTTCGGTTCTAAAGCAGGAGTCTGAACAATATAATTTGAAATACCCTGTACCCTAGCAGCAAGCTGGTCTACACGAGAAGCTATTTCCTGAACATTCATGCTAGCACAACGCTCCTCAGTCACCCAGAGATTAAGAGGGAAGAGAACAGAAAGCAGACTGAAGAAAAAAAAATGGCTCAACACCTTTCTTCCCTTCTTCTGAGAGGCATTTAACTCATTATGGCCAGTTGTACTGTTATGATCCGGTGACCTTAGAGCAGCATGAAAACTTTCACTGGAGTAGGTGGTCACTATACTGACCGCAAATCTTGATCTTAACACCGCAACTAGAAGTAGCCGTGGAGTGTACCTAACCAATCCTAGACACCTCGTCACAGCCGGAGGACTAATTACCCCTAAAGATGGAAATGGGAATACTATCTTGCCTCAGAGCAGAACCCCAAAGGATAGACAGCCCCCCACAAATATTGGCGGTGAGTCGGAGAGGAAAAAACATACACAGGCAGAAAAACAGGATTTAGCACAAGAGGCCACTCTAGCTAAATAGGACAGGATAGGACCGATATAAATATAGGGGGACCCCACGTCATTTTTTTGGGGGGTCCCCCTATTTTAATAGCCAGTAAAGGCTACGCAGACAGCAGCCGGCTGATATTCATAGCCTGGGAGGGGCCATGGGTATTCCCCCCTTCCCAGGCTACAAATATTGGCCGTCGGCTTTCCCCCTCTGGCGCAGAAAATTGCACGGGAGCCCACGTCGTTTTTTTTCCCCGTTTTTTTCTTTATGTTCATTAATCAACATCGTGCAGTTTTTGGTGCAGTTATGATGCAGTTTTTGATGCAGTTTTGATGCAGTTTTTGGTGTGGTTTTTGCGCGGTTTTGATGCAGTTTTTGGAAATAAATAAATAAATGGAAAATGTGCATGATTTGAATGGAAACATGCATGAAAAAATGGATTCGGAGGCCGGATTCATCATTTCACATCTCAGTTTCATACGTTTTTCGCCGGATCCGTCGCTGTGTGTTTTTTTGCCGGACAGAAAAAACGTTCCTCTGTGTTTTCCATCCAGCAGAAACAGCTTTTTTGACGAATCCGGCAAAAAAAACAATGAAACATGTGGCCATAAGGCGCAATCCGGCTATGAGAAAAGACGGATCCAGCAGAAAAAAAAACGGATCGTTTTTTTTCAAAACTCGCCAGATTGTGCCTGACCGCAAAAACCTGATGTGTGAAATTAGCCAAATAGATACATGGATAGAAACATCTATGTATCTATAGATATATCCATAGAGAGGAAAAAACAGGAAAAAAACTACATGGGCTCCCGCGCAATTTTCTGCACCATAGGGGGAAAGCCGACGGCCAGGGTCCAATATTTGTAGCTTGGGAAGGGGGTAATACCAATGGCCCATCTCAGGCTATGAATATCAGACCGCAGCTGTCTGCGTAGCCTTTACTGGCTATTAAAATAGGGGAACCTGTTATGATCTGGTGGCCTTGGAGCCCCATGGAACTTTCTCTGGAGTTGGTGGAAACTATACTGACCGCAAATCCTGAACTTAACACCGTAACTAGAAGTAGCCGTGGGGTGTGCCTAACAAATCCTAGACACCTCGACACAGCCGGAGGACTAAATACCCCTATAGATGGAAGTAGGAATTCTACCTTGCCTCAGAGCAGAACCCCAAAGGATAGGCAGCCCCCCACAAATATTGACTGTGAGTAGTAGAGGAAGGACACACGCAGGCAGGAAACAGGATTTAGCAAAAGAGGCCACTTCTAGCTAAATAGGAAAGGATAGGACAGAATACTAAGCGGTCAGTATTAAAACCCTTCCAAAAAATATCCACAGCAGAAGATACAAAAAATTCCACCATCTAACTAAAGATGTGGAGCGTATATCTGCAACTCCTGAGAATCCAACAAGACTGAGAAAACACTTACACAATCTAAGCTAGACAAGAGAAAACAAATGAATAGCACAAAATAATTAGCACACAGCATGTGTGCCACAGAAAAAAAAACAAACACTTATCTTTGCTGATTTAGTAGCAATTCAAGAGGAACCAGACAGAGAACCTACTCCTCCCAGAACCATGGACAACTGGCAAGGACTAATGAATCCTGCACACCTAAATACCCCAGTCAGAACTGCAATCAGCAGAAACACCTGACCAAGACTGCCCTTCAGGGACAACTGCATTACCACCTACAACCACCGGAGGGAGCCCAAAAGCAGAATTCACAACAGTACCCCCCCTTGAGGAAGGGTCACCGAACCCTCACCAGAGCCCCCAGGACAATCAGGACGAGCCAGATGAAAGGCACGGACCAAATCAGCAGCATGGACATCAGAGGCAAAATCCCAAGAATTATCCTCCTGGCCATAACCCTTCCATTTGACAAGGTACTGAAGCCTCCGCCTCGAAAAACGAGAATCCAAAATCTTCTCAACCACATACTCCAACTCTCCATCAACCAACACAGGGGCCGGAGGATCAACAGAGGGAACAACGGGCACCACATATTTCCACAATAAAGATCTATGGAAGACATTATGGATAGCAAAAGAGGCCGGAAGCGCCAATCGAAAAGACACCGGATTAATAATGTCAGAAATCCTATAAGGACCAATAAACCGAGGCTTAAACTTAGGAGAAGAAACCTTCATAGGAACATGACGGGAACACAACCAGACCAGATCCCCAACCCGAAGCCGGGAACCAACACACCGACGACGGTTAGCAAAACGTTGAGCCTCCTCCTGAGACAACACCAAATTGTCCACCACATGAGCCCAAATCTGCTGCAACCTGTCAACCACAGAATCCACACCAGGACAGTCAGAAGGCTCAACCTGCCCAGAAGAAAAACGAGGATGAAAACCAAAATTACAAAAGAAAGGCGAAACCAAAGTAGCCGAATTAGCCTGATTATTAAGGGCAAACTCGGCCAATGGCAAGAAGGCCACCCAATCATTCTGATCAGCAGACACAAAGCATCTCAAATAAGTCTCCAAGGTCTGATTAGTTCGTCGATCTGGCCATTTGTCTGAGGATGAAATGCAGAAGAAAAAGACAAATCAATGCCCAGCCTAGCACAAAAGGCCCGCCAAAACCTAGAAACAAACTGGGAACCTCTGTCGGACACAATATTCTCCAGAATACCATGCAAACGAACCACATGCTGAAAAAACATCGGAACCAAATCTGAAGAGGAAGGCAATTTAGGCAAAGGCACCAAATGAACCATCTTAGAGAACCGGTCACAAACAACCCAGATAACCGGTCACAAACAACCCAGATAACAGACATCTTCTGGGAAACCAGAAGATCAGAAATAAAATCCATAGAAATATGCGTCCAGGGCCTCTCAGGGACCGGCAATGGCAAAAGCAACCCACTAGCACGGGAACAACAAGGCTTGGCCCGCGCACAAGTCCCACAGGACTGCACAAAAGAACGCACATCACGTGACAAAGAAGGCCACCAAAAGGACCTAGCAACCAAATCTCTGGTACCAAAAATACCAGGATGACCAGCCAACACAGAACAGTGAACCTCAGAAATCACTCTACTAGTCCATCTGTCAGGAAGAGTTTCCCCACTGGACAGCGGTCAGGTCTGTCAGCCTGAAATTCCTGAAGGACCCGTCGTAATCAGGGGAAATGGCAGAAAGGACCACCCCTTCTTTCACAATGTCGACCGGTTCAAGGACCTCAGGAGAATCAGGCAAAAAACTCCTAGAGAGGGCATCAGCCTTAATATTCTTAGAACCCGGAAGATACAAAACCACGAAATCAAAACGGGAAAAAAATAAGGACCATCGAGCCTGGCTAGGGTTCAGCCGTTTGGCAGACTCGAGGTAAATCAGATTCTTATGATCGGTCAAGACCATAATACGGTGCTTAGCTCACTCAAGCCAATGTCGCCACTCCTCAAACGCCCACTTCATAGCCAACAACTCCCGATTGCCGACATCATAATTGCGTTCAGCAGGCGAAAACTTATGGGAAAAGAAGGCACACGGCTTCAACACGGAACCAACAGAATCCTTCTGAGACAAAACGGCCCCTGCCCCAATCTCAGAAGCGTCAATCTCAACCTGAAACGGAAGCGAAACATCCGGTTGGCGCAACACCGGAGCAGAAGTAAATCGGCGTTTAAGCTCCTGAAAGGCAGAGACAGCCGCAGAGGACCAATTTGCC
Organism: Ranitomeya imitator; assembly: GCF_032444005.1. Taxonomy (NCBI): domain Eukaryota; kingdom Metazoa; phylum Chordata; class Amphibia; order Anura; family Dendrobatidae; genus Ranitomeya; species Ranitomeya imitator. Next base: position 784,632,862 of record NC_091282.1, on the reverse strand, counting down.
ACATCAGCGCCTTTCTTAGTCAAATCGGTCAAGGGTTTAACCACGCTGGAGAAGTTAGCAATGAAACGGCGATAAAAATTTGCAAAGCCCAAAAATTTCTGAAGGCTCTTCACGGATGTGGGTTGAATCCAATCATGAATGGCCTGAACCTTAACCGGATCCATCTCCATAGATGAGGGAGAAAAAATTAAGCCCAAAAAAAAAACCTTCTGCACCTCAAAGAGACACTTAGACCCCTTCACAAACAAAGCATTGTCACGAAGGATCTGAAATACCATCCTGACCTGTTGCACATGAGACTCCCAATCATCGGAAAAAATCAAAATATCGTCTAAATATACAATCAAGAATTTATCAAGATAAGTCCGGAAGATATCAAGCATGAAGGACTGAAAAACAGATGGAGCATTAGAGAGCCCGAATGGCATCACAAGGTATTCAAAATGGCCTTCGGGCGTATTAAACGCAGTTTTCCATTCATCACCCTGCTTAATACGAACAAGATTATGTGCCCCCCGAAGGTCAATCTTCGTAAACCAACTAGCCCCCTTAATCCTAGCAAACAAATCAGAAAGCAAAGGTAAAGGGTATTGAAACTTGACAGTGATCTTATTCAAGAGGCGATAATCAATACAGGGTCTCAAGGAGCCATCCTTCTTAGCAACAAAAAAAAATCCCGCTCCCAGCGGTGAAGAAGATGGCCGAATATGCCCTTTCTCCAAAGACTCCTTAATATAACTCCGCATGGCGATATGTTTAGGCACAGACAGATTGAAAAGTCGGCCCTTAGGAAACTTACAGCCTGGAATCAAGTCAATAGCACAATCACAGTCCCTGTGCGGTGGAAGGGAACTGGACTTGGGCTCATCAAATACATCCTGAAAATCAGACAAAAACTTAGGAATTTCAGAAGAAGAAGAGGAGATTGACATCAAGGGAACATCTTTATGAACCCCCTGACAACCCCAACTAGTCACAGACATAGACTTCCAATCCAACACAGGATTATGTACCTGCAACCACGGAAAACCCAGCACGATAGCATCATGCAAATTATGCAACACCAGAAATCGACAATCTTCCCGATGGGCTGGCGCCATGCGCATGGTCACCTGTGTCCAAAACTGGGGCTTATTTTTAGCCAAAGGTGTAGCATCAATGCCCCTTAAAGGAATAGGGTTCTGCAAAGGCTGCAAGGGAAAACCACAACGCCTGGAAAACTCAAAGTCCATTAAGTTCAAGGCGGCGCCTGAATCCACAAACGCCATGACAGAAAATGATAACAATGAGCAGATCAAGGACACAGATATGAGAAATTTAGGTTGTACTGTACTGATGGTAAATGAACTAGCGATCCTCTTTGTACGCTTAGGGCAGACTAAAATGACATGAGAAGCGTCGCCACAATAATAACACAACCTATTCTGACGTCTGAATCCTTGTCGTTCCGTTCTAGACAGAATCCTATCACACTGCATAGGCTCAGGAATTTGCTCTGAGGACAATGCCACAGCGTGCACAGTTCTTCGCTCCCGCAAGCACCAGTCAATCTGAATGGCCAGAGACATAGAATCACTCAGACCGAAAGGTGTGGGAAACCCCACCATAACACCTTTAACGGATTCAGAAAGACCCTTTATGAAAATTGCCGCCAAAGCATCATCATTCCATTTAGTCAACACAGACCATTTTCTAAATTTCTGACAATACAATTCTGCCGCCTCCTGACCCTGAGACAGGGCCAACAATGTCTTCTCCGCTTGATCCACAGAATTAGGTTCATCATATAAGAATCCTAAAGCCTGAAAAAAGGAGTCTACATTAAGCAAAGCTGGATTCCCAGATTCCAGGGAAAATGCCCAATCCTGTGGATCGTCACGCAGCAGGGAGAGGATGATTTTAACCTGCTGAATGGAATCACCGGAGGATCGAGGTCTCAGAGCAAAAAACAGTTTACAGTTGTTTTTAAAACTGAAAAATTTGGACCTGTCACCGAAAAACAAATCAGGAGTATGAATCTTCGACTCTAAAGCAGGAGTCTGAACAATATAATCAGAAATACCCTGTACCCTAGCAGCAAGCTGGTCTACACAAGAAGCTAATTCCTGAACATCCATGCTAGCACAAGACTCCTCAGCCACCCAGAGATAAAGAGGGAAGAGAAGGAAAAGCAGACTACAGAAAAAAAAAATGGCTCAGCACCTTTCTTCCCTTCTTCTGAGATGCATTTAACTCATAGTTGGCCAGTTGTACTGTTATGATCTGGTGGCCTTGGAGCCGCATGGAATTTTCTCTGGAGTTGGTGGAAACTATACTGACCGCAAATCCTGAACTTAACATTGCAACTAGAAGTAGCCGTGGGGTGTGCCTAACAAATCCTAGACACCTCGACACAGCCGGAGGACTAAATACCCCTATAGATGGAAGTAGGAATTCTACCTTGCCTCAGAGCAGAACCCCAAAGGATAGGCAGCCCCCCACAAATATTGACTGTGAGTAGTAGAGGAAAGACACACGCAGACAGGAAACAGGATTTAGCAAAAGAGGCCACTTCTAGCTAAATAGGAAAGGATAGGACAGAATACTAAGCGGTCAGTAATAAAAACCCTTCCAAAAAATATCCACAGCAGAAGATACAAAAAATTCCACCATCTAACTAAAGATGTGGAGCGTATATCTGCAACTCCTGAGAATCCAACAAGACTGAGAAAACACTTACACAATCTAAGCTAGACAAGAGAAAACAAATGAATAGCACAAAATAATTAGCACACAGCATGTGTGCCACAGAAAAAAAAACCAAACACTTATCTTTGCTGATTTAGCAGCAAGGCAAGAGGAACCAGACAGAGAACCTACTCCTCCCAGAACCATGGACAACTAGCAAGGACTAATGAATCCTGCACACCTAAATACCCCAGTCAGAACTGCAATCAGCAGAAACACCTGACCAAGACTGCCCTTCAGGGACAACTGCATTACCACCTACAACCACCGGAGGGAGCCCAAAAGCAGAATTCACAACAGGGATCCCCAAAAAAATGACGTGGGGTCCTCCTATATTTTATAGCCTGAAAGGCTATGCAGACAGCTGCGGGCTGATATTCATAGCCTAGAGAGGGGCCATGAATATTGCCCCCCCGCTACAAATACCAGTCCGCAGCCGCCCCAGAAATGACGCATCTGTAAGATGCACCAATTCCGGCACTTAGCCCCTCTCTTCCCACTCCCGTATAGTGGTGGGATATGGGGTAATATGGGGTTAATATCACCTAGCTATTGTAAAGTGACTTTAAGCCAGGTTAATAATGGAGAGGCGTCAATAAGACGCCTATCGATTATTAATCCTACAGTAGTGAAAGAGTTAAAAAAAAGTAAAGACACAGCCAGAAAAAAGTATTTTAATATTCTTAATTTAAGCATACTTCAGTGCCTGCAAAAAACGTAAAATAATAAACCGTATACTACCTGTCTGCCGTAGTCCAATTAATAATCTGTGTCCTAGGACGATCTCCCCTATAGAACAGTGACATCGTGTGATGTCACTGCTCTATAGGACCTTGAGTGACACACTGACAGGAGACAATGGCTCCTGCAGTGCATCACTGAGAGGTTACTATAGTTCACTTGTCTCACTTTATGGCAAAAGCTGCGTGGGAACTTTCTCACACAGCAATGCCAAAAGTGAGACTAGGGACTTTTTTTTACAGTGGCAGAGGAATACAGTATGGAAGGATACCTTCCTCCTGTCATTGTATTCCTGGGGCCCCTAGAGAGCGGTCGCATCAGCTGAAGCTGCTGTCTCCACGGGAGATCGTCGTGGGACACTCTTTGATTTCTGCGGATCAGGGAGTATATTGGTTGTTTGTTATTTTAAGATTTTTTACAGATGACACTGGCTTCGGTGATCAAAGTGACAAGTGATAGTGAGTATGTACTCTGTGTTATATGTACTGTATGTCTATATGTATGTAATGTATGTATTGTATGTAGTATGTATGTAGTATGCATGTAGTATGTATGTAGTATGTATGTAGTATGTTGTATGTATGTAGCATGTAGTATGTATGTATGTAGTATGTATGTTGTATGTATGTAGTATGTTGTATGTATGTTGTATGTATGTAGTATGTATGTAGCATGCTGTATGTAGTATGTATGTAGTATGTTGTATGTATGTAGTATGTAGTATGTATGTATGTAGTATGTATGTTGTGTGTATGTAGTATGTTGTATGTATGTTGTATGCTGTATGTAAGCATGCTGTATATAGTATGTATGTAGTATGTATGTAGTATGTTGTATGTATGTAGTATGTATGTTGTATGTATGTAGTATGCATGTTGCATGCTGTATGTATGTTGTATGTATGCATGTTGTATGTATGTAGTATGTATGTTGTATGTATGTAGTATGTATGTTGTATGTATGTATGTAGTATGTTGTATGTATGTAGTGTGTATGTTGTATGTAGTATGTATGTAGTATGTATGTTGTATGTATGTAGTATGTTGTATGCAGTATGTATGTTTGTGGGGGTTTTTTTTGCATTCAACACATTAGCCGGAAGATGGGACTACTACTGTCCCATCATTGGCTAATGTGTCAATCACTGTCATTGTAGCAGGCATAGCCTGATGGGACTTGTAATCCCATCGGACGATGCCTGCACACACACACAACCCCTGGGAGGCCCGCACAGACCCCCGGCAGGCCCGCACAGACCCCCGGCAGCCCGCAAAGACCCTTGGCAGGCCCGTACAGACTCCCGGCAGGCCCGCACAGAACCCCCACGGTCACGCACAGACCCCGCCCGCACACACAGACATGCAGTCTCCACCCACGCACCACCCACACTCCATTATAGTGCATCATGACATCATTTCAGCAGCCAATCACAGCCATGCCATTAGTTAACATGGCTAACATGCCTAACAGGATGTGCCCACACTTCTTAGGATCCTCAACTGGCTCATTGCATTATGGGAACTTCCGATTCCGGTATTCGATATTGTAAAAATATCGGAACTTCGATACAGCAAATATCGTCCGATACCCGATATTTGCAGTATCGGAATGCTCAACGCTAGTTATTAACTATCCTACCTAGTCACAGGTTTCAAACCTCGCTTTACCAGCACCTCCACAAACCTGTAGTGAGGGTATGGACCAGGAATCATCAGGAATAGCAGGAAGCATCAGGAATGGCAGAGGTGAGGGTACAGGCCAGAAATCATCAGGAACAGCAGGAAGCATCAGGAATGGCAGAAATGAGGGTATGGACCAGAAGTCATCAGGAATAGCAGGAAACATCAGGAATACCAGAGGTGAGGGTACAGACCAGGACTCATCAGGAATAGCAGGAAGCATCAGGAATATTAGAGATGATGATACGGACCAGGAATCATCATGAATAGCAGGAAGCATCAGGAATAGCAGGGACGGACCAGGAATCATCAGGAATAGCAGGAAGCATCAGGGATAGCAGAGGTGATGATACGGACCAGGAATCATCATGAATAGCAGGAAGCATCAGGAATAGCAGGGACGGACCAGGAATCATCAGGAATAGCAGGAAGCATCAGGGATAGCAGAGGTGAGGGTACAGACCAGGAAGCATCAGGAATAGCAGGAAGCATCAGGAATAGCAGAAATGAGGGTATGGACCAGGAATCATCAGGAATAGCAGGAAGCATCAGGAATAGCAGAGGTGAGGGTACGGACCAGAAATCATCAGGAAAAGCAGGAAACATCAGAAATAGCAGAAATGAGGGTATGGACCAGAAATCATCAGGAAAAGCAGGAAACATTAGGTATAGCAGAGGTTAGGGTGCGAACCAGGAATCATCATGAATAGCAGGAAGCATCAGGAATAGCAGAGATGAGGGGACGAACCAGGAATCATCAGGAATAGCAGGAAGCATCAGGAATAGCAAAGGTGAGGGTATCGGACTAGGAATCATCAGGAATAGCAGGAAGCATCAGGAATATCAGAGATGATGATACGGACCAGGAATCATCATGAATAGCAGGAAGCATCAGGAATATCAGAGATGATGATACGTACCAGGAATCATCATGAATAGCAGGAAGCATCAGGAATAGCAGGGACGGACCAGGAATCATCAGGAATAGCAGGAATCATCAGGGATAGCAGAGGTGAGGGTACAGACCAGGAAGCATCAGGAATAGCAGGAAGCATCAGGAATAGCTGAAATGAGGGTATGGACCAGGAATCATCAGGAATAGCAGGAAGCATCAGGAATAGCAGAGGTGAGGGTACGGACCAGAAATCATCAGGAAAAGCAGGAAACATCAGAAATAGCAGAAATGAGGATATGGACCAGAAATCATCAGGAAAAGCAGGAAACATTAGGTATAGCAGAGGTTAGGGTGCGAACCAGGAATCATCATGAATAGCAGCAAGCATCAGGAATAGCAGAGATGAGGGGACGAACCAGGAATCATCAGGAATAGCAGGAAGCATCAGGAATAGCAGAGGTGAGGGTATCGGACTAGGAATCATCAGGAATAGCAGGAAGCATCAGGAATAGCAGAAATGAGGGTTTGGACCAGGAATCATCAGGAATACCATGAAGCATCAGGAATAGCAGAGGTGAGGGTACGGACCAGGAATCATCAGCAAAGACAAGCGGGAAGTGACACTAGACCCGTGGAATGTTCATAGAAACAGAGTGCACAACTACCTGAATACTGATCCGGCCTCAGTGACACCAGACAGACATGCCGGCTACTGTAGCACCTTGCGAGGACTAGCACAAAGCGAGCCATCCATAGGGGAACGAGGCAGAGGCCAGCGCTGGACCTGGGACAAGTGAGTAGCAATATTGATGTTTAACTGGGTCATTTAAGATGTCAAATGGAACAGAATCGATGACCATACTGAGAACAATAGAAGTGGAAATCAATTGTACAGAGAAAGATAAGAACCTCTGTAACATATCTTTTCAGAGTAATATACTTCTTTTTCCAAATATAGGCACTCATTTTCCTCCCACTCCAATTTTCCTAAGTGTAGGAAGACTGGATTCACAGCTACACTGCTAGGTTCTGCTGTGTAATGTCCTCCATGCTGCTGCTGCTTCTGAGCACATGCTACATAGTGGCAGAACAGCAGGAATCCCTCATGTCTGGGTGTACAATACATGAGAGACATTATAGCACCTAGTCTGCTCCTACACTAAGTCAACCATAGATTAAAATTTGGGATAGCGCCTGGGAAACGTGTTTACAGTGCAGGACACAAGTGATTTAATGACCAGTGGTAGCGATATTCCGTATTCACACATAGCAGCTTATTCTGAACAGTCGCCTAAAGCAGAAGATACTGTTTAAGGATTTTGTAATTTTTCCACACCACTTTTGGGCTGAGTTGGCATGCAGCTTTACCTGAGCATCTTGCATCACTGTTTAACCGGTGGAATCAATGTACAGGACAAAGATTGCTGCACTCTGATTTGAAGAAAATACACATTGCATAAGTGAAAAAGTAAATATACACATATATATAAATATACATACAGGGAGAGAGGGCTTTATATCTCCACTCATCCCGAAGCTGCTGGTGAGTATTACTGCTCAAATTTCTTAGTCTTCTGTCCTTACTGTAATTCACATGATCTCTCCTGGTGCCGACTTCTTGTATTTTATCAAAACAAGCAAAGCTTAAGTGTAAAGTGTAAAGTATGGGAGAGGTAGAGGATAGCGCCTGAGCCTCTGATAAAGCAGGAGGCATATGTGAGACTAATGGCTCTTGGAGACCATGGGATAATCTCACTGATGCTCATTCCCAATTACTGGCCCATGTAATACACATATCTGCGATCACCTGACAAACGTTTGATCAGATGTTTTATGCCGGCATGAAAATAGCAGTTATTGGCAGAACATCGCACTCCTTCACTTTCTTCCTTTAATTCCCAACCTACTAACTTTCTTTAACCCCTTCACCCCAAAGCCTGTTTTCAACTTCCTGACAGGCCATTTTTTTCAATTCTGACCACTGTCAATTTATGAGGTCATAACTCAGAAACGCTTCAATGGATTGATTCTGAGAGTGTTTTCTTGTAACATATTGTACTTTATCATAGTGGTAAAATTTCTTTGATACGACTTGCGTTTATTTGTAAAAAAAATTTGGTAAAAATGTTGAAAATTTTGCAATTTTCAAAATTTTAGTTTTTATTCCCCTTAAATTAGAGAGTCAAATCACCCAAAATAAATAATAAAAAACATTTTCCACATGTCTGCTTTACATCAGCACAATTTTTGAAATTTTTTTTTACACTTTCTAATTTATTTTTTTCTACTTTATAACATTATCCCAGGGTGGGACATCACTATATCATGTCAGATCGCTGATCTGACACTTTGCAAGACAGTGTAGGAGGCTTGCTGGAGTCTGTTCTCAGCAGGCGCTCGCAAGCCACCTCACTGAAGGACCCAGAAGGACCCCACTGCCAGCTTGGAGCTGGGGGTCTCCATGGAGACCACCGGAACAATGCTTGTTCCGATGGGAGAGCGCAGGGAGCCCCCTCCCTGCGCGATAGTTCTCTATGTCGATGTCACTACTGACAGTGGCATCAGAGGGGTTAAATGCCCACGATCGGCGCTAGCACCGATCGTGGGCATTGCTACGGGATGTCAGCTGTCACATACAGCTGACACCCACACGCAATCGCCGCGGCGCTCACCGTGAGACCGCGGTGATCGTGCCGCCGTACAAGTAAGGCGGCTAGCAGAAATGCAGTTCCCGTAGCGCAGTACTAGTACGGCTCATGTCGGGAAGGGGTTAATATTTCTACTTCATATTCTCTCTCTTTCCTTTATTCTTGTTTGTGTGTAATTCATCTCCTATCCCTGAATTTCCTTCTTTCTGTCCTTCTTGTTTCTATTACTTTTCATCTACTTTGTGCTTCCTCCCACTCTTCATTCTTTTCATTCTTTACCTATTTTTCCTTTTTTTATTTTTTCTTGCCCTCCTTTATGTTCATTTTTGATAATTAGTTGTTTACTTTCCCTTTTTTGTTCTTTTTTTCTCTTTTACTTCTGCCTACGTTTACTTGGCTTGTCATTTTCATTTCCTGCTTATTAGACCGGGGTCACACTACAGCGTAATACGGACGAGTGCTAAGCGATAAAAAATCGCATAGCACTCGGACCAATTTTAATCTATGGGGCAGCTCCCATCATCCGTTTTTTTCTCGTCCGTATTATACTTGCGAGTGAAATCGCAGCATACTGCGATTGTCCGCGTATCTCAGCCAAGAAACGCCAATGCAAATCTATGGGTGCGAGAAAAAAATCACACAGCACACGGACCATGCGTGTGACTTGCGAGAAATTATCCGGCACTGGCAGGTGACTTCCCAAGCTCAGCCATTATTTGCTCATTTTGCAAGTATGTGAGAAAATCTCACCACACGGATGACATACGGATGACACACGGATACTTTTTTGAGAAAAAAATGCATCCTGGCATTGCACACGGATGATATATGGATCACAGATGACAGATTATTTTATACATTGTGTGTGACTCCAGCCTTAGAATCATAGAATGGTAGAGTTGGAAGGGACCTCCTGGGTCATCTGGTCCAGCCCCCTGCTCAAAGCAGGATTTACTAAATCATCCCAGACAGATGTCTGTCCAGCCTCTGTTTGAAAACTTCCATTGAAGGAGAACTCACCTCCACTCATTGATCATTGATCTTCTCATTGCTCTTCTCCGCATCATATTTTTTATTTTTATCTTTTTGCCTCATCTTCCATGTTTTCTTTCTTTCCTTTCCCCAACTCCTTTTCTAGTTCTACTTCATGCTCTTCTTATTTTTCATTCTTTATTTCCATTTATTCTTCTTTTCTTTCTTCTATTTTTAATTTCAATCTCTTCGTATATTCTTGCTTGTCCTCCTTCTCTTCCTTTCTCATTTTCCATTTCATCCTCCCTTTTCTACCCTTGTTCTATTTTTCATTTTCTCTTCTTCTCTCCTTATTTTCTTTTCATCTTTCATCTTCCTAATCCTCCTTCTTCTCCTCATTATTCTTCTTTGCTCTCTGATCTTTTCTTTTTTCACTTCCATTACCTCCTTCTACTTTTCCGCTTTCTTTTCTTCTGCTTCTCATTCATCTCCTCCATCTTTCTTTTCCTTTACTCTGCAATCCCTAATTCTCCCTGTTCTAATTCTTGACTTTGTCTACCATTTCTAATTTTCTTTTCTATTTATCCTCCTCCTTATTGTCTATCATCTTAATCTTTCTCCTTTTCTTCCATTTTTTCTCACTAATCTCTCTAGTTTGAGAAGTTGCTGTTGTCTCTTATCTTCTCTTTGCATTGTTTCTTCTTGGACTCTACCTTACTTTTGTTCTCCTGGTTTTTGCTGATCTTCTTACAGACTTTTTCTCCTCTGTATTTCTTATCCACACTGGTATTGTTTAATATATTCTTTATTATATTTTGTAAGTGAAACATAAACAGAGAAGTGAACAATCACTATGTAGTAGTATTGTATACATAACAGCGTATTGGAATAAAATGTAAATTTTAATGCATAAAATTAAAAGAAAAAGCAAACATGCAAAAATTCTCTAAAGTGCAAGGTGCTAGAAAACACAAAGACAACACAGTGGAGCGTACGACAACAGGGTTGATACAATAGTATGATAGGACTTATTGGGACCCTAAGTCCTTTAGGTTACACCCTGGGAATGGCAATCATTGGTGTTCTCTATAACCAATATCGTACACTGACTGTACACAATATCATCAGGCGACACATTCAGGTACTCAACCAGGCCATGTGTAAACCCCACCATTATGCATCCGTAAGAGACCACAAGATGGCAGGTTCTGTGGACCGCCTCATGTAGGACATTCCCTGAGTCCCACAGAAATCAATGCCCTGGTCCTAAAACGATTGCATATACCGTAGATTAAACAAAAATTAGGAGGTGCTGTACACAGCGTTCTTGCCACCCAGATCAACCTGCTTGCCACTAACCAGACCTTATTATTATTATTTATTTATATAGCACCATTGATTCCATGGTGCTGTACATGAGACGTTGAGACCTTATATGTTATAACTTGTCCCACAGCTCATCGGTGGACTCTCATCATTCTCATTACTTTTCTAAGGTCATAATACACGACAAATGGACCATAAGGAGGTGTCACCAATATTATATAATGTTATGCTCTGCACACATACTCTGTACTATTGTACAGTGGGAACCGTCACACAGTGGCATTTTGATCGCTACGACGGCACGATTCGTGACGTTCCAGCGATATACTTATGATCTCGCTGTGTCTGACACTCTACTGCGATCAGGGAGCCCGCTGAGAATCGTACGTCGTAGCAGATGGTTTGAAACTTTCTTTCATCGTCTAGTGTCCCGCTGTGGCGGCATGATCGCATCGTGTAACAAAGGTGTGCACGATATTGTATACGATGTGCGCATAGTAACCAACAGCTTCTACATCGCAAATAGGTCATGAAATTATCGCTCCAGCGTCGTGCATTGCAAAGTGTGACTGTAGTCTACGACGCTGGAGCGATAATGGTGCGATGCTGGAGCGTCACGGATCGTGCCGTCGTAGCGACCAAAGTGCCACTGTGAAACGGTACCTTAACTCAGGTCCTTCATGACATCCTTAAGGTAAAACAAATGTGACCTGTAAACAAAATACAAAATGAAGTGGGAGAAGAAGCTGAGGGGCCAGACTGACAAAGGGGTGGTGCTTCATACTGTACACTGAACACCTATTTTGCATATTAATTCAAACATAATTCTCTTTAAAAGTGGGTTGAAATGGTGAAAAATGAAAATCTGGCAATGTTTTTTTTTTTTACAAGGTTTGTATTTAAAACATTTAGATTGAAGTAAATTGGACTTTTTATTTAAAGAGGAGCAGGTCAAAAGGAAGCAGGTTCTTGTCGTGCATAATTCCCGCTGAGTATTGCATTTTTTCTTTTTTCTAAAATCCGACATCTTTCCAAACATATGTCTTTTTATTTGGTGCTGATTTTTATGGTCTTTATCAAGAGGGCAGTGCCAAATCACATGGAAGTTATGCAGAGTGGCTCAAGACACGCCCCCAGAAAAAAAATCTTATGAGTCACCCCCACTTGGTAAACACTACAGTAATTAGCATTAAATAAAGAGGACCCACATCTCTGGAGCCGTACGGCGGATTTTAATAAAAGAAAGATTGGCATACCCAGAGGAGCAATGGGAATAAAATTAGAACAAAAACTGACTGCGACCTGGTGAAAAAAGATTATTAAAAAAAAACCCAGTTAAAAAAATAACTCAATATATATTTTTTTTTCTGAGACGCATAACTTCATTTTAGTTTTCTATCAATGGACGTATGTGTGGGGTTGTTTTTTCTCTGGCGAGTACATTTTTTGTGAGGTACATCTATCGTTTCATGAGTGCCGTATAATGTCCCCTTGATGAGAGACATGGGTGATTGTGCCCTTTACTCTCACTTTTACCTCTGAATTTCTAATTTTTGTACCTCATTGGGGGAGACACTATAAGGCCATACCATGCGTTATTATATAAATGAAGGAGTATGCTGTGGCACCGTGCAGCATCAACTTATCTTACCTCCTGATGAGCCGTGTGGCGAAACGTGGAGAGGTCACATGACATCTGATTGATAAGTACCTCCTCTCTGGCTGTTTCTGTGTTATCATATATGCCGTACAGACATGTTTTGTTCTTAAATAGACAGGGGTTGACCCACACTGCACCACTGTGGGGATTTAGCTGTTGCAGGCATCTTTGCCACATTCTGCTTCCACTCATTATTGGCTCCAGGGATTGGTGTTGATCAGAGATTCCCAGGGACAGCCATTGTGGAGCAGGGGCACCATATCCACTGACAAGTAAGATGCCAACCTCCACTGTATAGGCAGGTCTTCAGCTCAGGAGCAGCTCAGAGGGGTCACTTATCACATTCTTTATCATATACTAACTATTATAGCTATACATGGTGAGTCTCCTTCACATTGACCTTTTAAACACCTGCTTTCACATTCATCTTTGCTTTTTTCTCCGGCTTTTCCAATACAGTACTATCTACCCAACCTTGATGATATTAGTGTATATTAGAAATCACTTATCTATAGGGCACTTCAGAGCAGATAGGGCCAGTCGCTGACGAGCGGGGGCGCCATTCTCATACTGTTTCATATAGGGTGCCAATCTCCGCAAGTAGGCAGGTGTACAGGTCAAGAACTGCCCATAGGTTGCATGCAGTGTGCACTTTATAGTATGGTGTTTGTTTCTATATTTGTTGTTTGTCCCTTTTAACTGCATTTTGTTATATTATATTATAAACATTTTTTCGGGGTTCCTCCATGATGGCCTTTTTCAAACTGAACCTCTATTTATTTACTCTTGTAAATATCATGTTTTCATTACTTTTTACTACATTAGATTGGGGTATCAGCAGCGACTATAATACAGTAGGAGCTTTGTTCACTAACCTGTACATCAAGCCTTGAACATACCGTAATTAATGAGAAATATAGTGGCTCACATACTTATGATGAATTCTTGTCTTTTTCAGAGAAAATGAAGCTTTTCGTTTTCCTGTGTTTAAGCCAAGCTCTGCTTTGTGCATTTGTGTGTGGAAACCATGGTGGACCACATGATGATGAGCATGACCACGATGGCCACCAACACAACGATGAACCAGAAGCTTTGCTCAAGGTAACCACGGCAATCCTCAATTTCTACTACAAGATCTACTACCAACTTGCTGCTGCTCACCCTCATGACAACTTGCTCTTATCTCCATTGAGTATCGCAAAAGCATTTGCTTTACTCTCACTTGGTGCCAAGTCCAAGACCCTCAGTCAGATCCATGAAGGAATTGGTTTTAACAAATCCTCGGTAAAAGAGGAAATGATCCACAAAGGCTTCCATAAGGTTCAAAACATCTTGAAGCAACTGAAAAGTGGACATGAGTTGGACAGCACCATTGTATTATTCATCGATTCCAAGCTGAATCTTCTACAGAAGTTCCTAGACGACGCCCAAAAGTACTACCAATCGGACGTCATGCCCCTCAACTTCGAAAAACCAGAAGCCTTAGAAAAAATCAATAGTTACGTGGAGAAGAAAACCAATGGGAAAATTAAAGCTCCTTTGGACAATATTGATCCAATGACAGTTATGATGATCACCAACACAGTATTCTTCAAAGGTAAGGAAGAAAACGATCATCAATTGATTTTAGGAAGTGAATATATCATAAAAGGCTGGTATGGGGGTCAAGAGAGAGGGAAGCCCCTATTTCCCCTAAAAATCATAGCAAGGCTCCATAGGCAGCATAAGGAGACAAGGGATCATATCATTTTTTTTATTTCCTATTGGGCTCCTCCTCATTAAAGAAGTTTTAGTAATTTATGGAGGTTGAATTCCCTTCACCTTCATCAGCTGAATGAAAAAGGCCAAGTTGCTCCGTTGAGTGTTGCGTTCTCTTTATTTACCAGGCATGGTCCTGTATATTTGGTAGTGACCATTCCTGGTGCTGTAGATCAGTCCCAATTGAGTGATTGAACTGTTGGATTGGGCACTATTAAATGAAAAGGACCGTGCCTGGTAAACAATGACTAGGGCTGGGGTGCTACAATCTCAAGGAGGGAGGTGGGAGTGAGACCGTTGGAGATCAGATTTAATGACCTATTATAAAAGAAAAGTATCAATTTTATAGCATCTGAAAACCTGGATAAAGAAATGTAAGAGTGGCATCACTTAATTGTAAGGAAACACAAAAAATTTCACATCACCATGATACAAATAGAGAAAGAATGAAAACTTTGGAAGTTCAAAAACTGCAGAAATATGGCAAATGCTAAATAAGGAATAAGTGAAATACTGATGGGATTTCTTGTAGGATCCTGGGAACACGCTTTCAACGTAGATCAAACCAGAGAAGAAGACTTCCATGTGGATGAGAACACAGTAGTGAAGGTGCAGATGATGAGCAGAAAAGGAGAGTATCTCACGGGTTATATACCTGAGGTTGGATGCAGAATTGTCGACGTCCCATACAAAGGAAACACCTCTGCAATTTTTGCCTTACCAGAGATGGGGAAGCTGAATGATGCTGAAAAAGCTATTCAGAATTTGTCAGAAGAGGCATACAACAAAGCAATGAAACCAAGGTAACAATCAGTGATGAGCGAGTGCACTCGGGTGGTCTCCGAGTATTTGTTAGTGTTCAGAGATTACGTTTTTATCGCCTCAGCTGAATGATTTACATCTACTAGCCAGGCTGAGTACATGTGGGAGTTGCCTGGTTGCTAGGGAATCCTCACATGTAATCAAGCTGTCTAGTAGCTGTAAATCATTCAGCTGTGGTGAAGAAAACTTAATCTCCGAACACTAACAAATACTCGGAGATCACCGGAGCGTGCTCGGGAAAACCTGAGCAACTAGTACATTTGCTTATCACTAGCAACAATATCTATAGGATTTCTTTGTACACATTCACAATGTACAGAACTGACTTCATATTATACTCCAGAGCTGCACTCTCTATTCTGCTGGTGCAGTTGCTGTGTACATACATTACATTACTGATCCGGAGTTATATCCTGTATTATACCCCAGAGCTGCACTCACTATTCTGCTGGTGCAGTTACTGTGTACATACATTACATTACTGATCCTGCACTGATCCTGAGTTACATTTTGTACTATACTCCAGAGCTGCACTCGCTATTCTGCTGGTGCAGTCACTGTGTACATAAATTACATTACTGATCCTGTACTGATCCTGAGTTACATTTTGTATTATAACCCAGAGCTGCACTCACTATTCCGCTGGTGCAGTTACTGTGTACATATATTACTGATCCTGTACCGATCCTCAGTTATATTCTGAAGTATACTCCAGAGCAGCATTCACTATTCTGCTGGTGTAGTCACTGTGTACATGCATTACATATCTGATCCTGTACTGATCCTGGGTTACATTTTGTATTATAATCCAGAGCTGCACTCACTATTCCGCTGAGGCAGTTATTGTGTATGGAGCGCCTCCAAGGGCTAGGGGAACTCAGTACCGGGCCCTTCGGTTCTCAAGGGGGATGTCACGGAGGCTGACCCGGTCCGTGGCCCTCGGGACGTCCGTAGAATAAGGGGGGAAAGGTCTTTAAAAGGGATAATGTTCGTGACGCCACCTGTGGTATTCAGTCAGGGTGACCGACGCTGTTCAGGGGTCCGCTGGGGTGATGGTATGGCAGCTAGATGGTATACCTTCCCACAGGTGAAGTATGTCCCCAGGGCTTCCCAGAGTGTAGTTGATAGATGGTGGATGATGTGAGGCGCAGTGAATAACGAGGACACGAGGTTGCAGTCACTTTACCTTTACTGAAGGCTTCAACATCCACAGTCCAGGGCACCAGACCACAGGGCAGGCAGAGTCCGGCCGGTCTGAAGGCAAATCCAGAGTCCCCTTATTCAGGTGGAATTCAGTAGCCTTCCTCCTAGCGCCTGGGTGTTGTAGTACCTCCCTGCTGAGCAACTCGGTAAGGTCCTCACAACTCTTGTAGATGTTCTAGATGTTATCTCTTCCTCTCTGTCCCCCAGATGGTGTGGATAGGACAACCCGTATGACTGATGGCCTGAGGCTTGTTTATAGGGACCCTAGAGACGCCCCAACCCCCACAATTTGCCACCGTGTCTTCTTAGGTAGTTAGGTCGGGCAGCCAACTTGGAATTGACTGTTCTGCCGGTCTCTGAAGTAAAGCGTAGAGTCTATTACTCCCTCGGTGTTCCGGCCACCGGCTACGTGCCTCAGAAGGAGGCAGCCTCTCTCAGGGCAGAACTCCTTCTGGTTTTCTGCTTGTGCTATGACTTCGTGTCTCAATTTCTACAATACAATTCCTTTCTTGTCCTTTCTTAGGATGCTGCCGCACGTGGGGCAGGCGCAGCTCCATGTCTTTCTGTCTCGTGCTAGGCCTCTGACAGGATCCCACCCCTGTCTGGGGCCCTCTTTCTGCAGCTTTGTGGTGTTCCTCCTTTCCCGCTGTCTGCCTGACAGGTATTACCTGGGCCAAGCCCAGTCAGCTTCTGACTAACTTTCTATCCAACCCACCAGTTTTAACCTAATGTGAGGAGTGCCCTAATAGATAGGAGCAAGGCTCCCCTGGTGGACTGGAGTGTGAAGTGTGGTGTATGGTTTGTGATACCCTGGCAGGATGGACTCCTTTAGTGCCATCAGACGTAATATCACTCCCCCTGGTGGAAGAATAACATTACTGCAACTAACCAGGACTTTGGGGCGCTGCATGTACATACATTACTGATCCTGTACCGATCCTGTGTTATGTTCTGAAGTATACTCCAGAGCTGCACTCACTACTTTGCTGGTGCAGTCACCGTGTGCATACATTACATTACTGATCCTGAGTTACATCCTGTATTATACTCCAGAGCTGCAATCACTGTTTTGCTGGTGCAGTCACTGTATACATATATTACATTACTGATTCTGTACTGATCCTGAGTTACATTCTGTATTATACTCCAGAGCTGCACTCACAATTCTGCTGGTACAGTCACTGTGTACATACATTACATTAATGATGCTGTACTGATCCTGAGTTACATCCTGTATTATATTCCAGAGCTGCACTCACTATTTTGCTGGAGAAATCACTCTGTACATACGTTACTGATCTTGAGTTACATCCTGTATTATACTCCAGAGCTGTACTCACTATTATTCTGGTGCAGTCACTGTGTACATAGATTGTATTACTGATGCTGTACTGATCCTGAGTTACATCCTGTATTATACTCCAGAGCTGCACTCACTATTCTGCTGGAGAAATCACTGTGTACATAAGTTACTGATCCTGAGTTACATCCTTTATTATACTCCAGAGCTGTACTCACAATTCTGCTGGTGCAGTCACTGTGTACATACATTACATTATTGATCCAGTAATGATCCTGTGTTACATCCTGTATTATACTCCAGAGCTGCACTCACTGTTCTGCTGGTGTAGTCACTGTATACATATATTACATTACTGATTCTGTACTGATCCTGAGTTACATTCTGTATTATACTCCAGAGCTGCACTCACTATTTTGCTGGTGAAATCACTGTGTTCATACATTACATTACTGATGCTGTACTGATCCTGAGTTACATTTATTATACTCCAGAGCTGCACTCACTATTCCACTGGAGAAATCACTGTGTGTACATACATTGCATTACTGATCCTGAGTTATATTCTGTATTATTCTTCAGAGCTGCACTTGCTATTGTGCTGGTGCAGTTACTGTGTGCATATATTACATTACTGATCCTGAGCTATATCCTGTATTATACTCCAGAGCTGCACTCACTATTCTACTTGTGCAGTCACGGTGTTCATACATTACATTACTAATCCTGTACTGATCCTGAGTAAAATCCTATATTATACTCCAGAGCTGCACTCACTATTCTGCTGGTGCAGTCACAGTGTTCATACATTACATTACTGATCCGGAGTTACATTCTGTATTATACTCCAGAGCTGCACTCACTATTCTTCTGGTGAAATCACTGTGTACATACATTACATTACTGATCATGAGTTACGTTCTGTATTATACTTCAGAGCTGCAATCGCAATTCTGGTGGTGCAGTCACTGTGTACATACATTATATTACTGATCTTGACTTACATCTTGTATTATACTCCAGAGCTGCACTCACTATTCTGCTGGTGCAGTCACCGTGTGAATACATTATGTTACTGATCCTGAGTTACATTCTGTATTATACTCCAGAGCTGAACTCACTATTCTTCTGGTGAAATCACTGTGTACATACATTACATTACTGATCCTGAGTTACATTCTGTATTATACTTCAGAGCTGCAATCGCAATTCTGCTGGTGCAGTCACTGTGTACATACATTACATTACTGATCCTGAGTTACATCCTCTATTAAACTCCAGAGCTGCACTCACTATTCTGCTGGTGCAGTCACTGTGTACATACATTACATTAGTAATTGTGAGTCAGATCCTATATTATGCCTCAGAGCTGTACTTACTATTGTGCTGGTGAAATCACTGTGTACACACATTACATTACTGATCCTGAGTTACATTCTGTATTATACTCCAGAGCTGCACTGGCTATTCTGCTGGTGCAGTCACTGTGTACATACATTACATTACTGATCCTGAGTTACATTCTGTATTATACTCCAGAGCTGCACTCATTATTCTGCTGGTGTCGTCACTGTGTGCATGCATTACATTACTGATCCTGTACTGATCCTGAGTTACACCCTGTATTATGCTCCAGAGCTGCACTCATTATTCTGCTGGTGTCGTCACTGTGTGCATGCATTACATTACTGATCCTGAGTTACATCCTGTATTACACTGCAGAGCTGCACTCACTGTTCTGCTGGTGCAGCCACTGTGTACATACATTACATTACTGATCCTGAGTTACATCCTGTATTATACTCCAGAGCTGCACTCACTATTCTGCTGGTGCAGTCACTGTGTACATACTTTACTGATCCTGAGTTACATCCTGTAGATCTTTTATTATAAAAATGAAAAACATAACAATAATAATAGCAGAAAACATAACAAAAATATTAGCCAGAAAATAAACAGTATACTGAACACTGGTCCAGCCGCTCATTCTCTCCTCTCACACATATTATACAGTATATACAGAACAATAACTACTTTGACCTTCTGGTCCGGTCACCAAACAAAAATAATAATAACAAATAAAATAAACAATGGCAAACAAAAACTATATACATGTACATGAACTTTTTTTTTTTTTATAATTTTTTTTTAAAAATAAAATAACTACAAATATATACAATACTAAGCTATCCTTCATTCCCAACCCCCCGCACTGACCTGAGAGCTGGTCCTGCGTCTCATGCCTCAGTCCATGTCCAACGTCCATAGGCCAGATCAGGCAGTGCCAGTTTTCCCCCAAACAACCCAGTGTCCTATAGTCCCACAAGATAATCCCACCTCCCCCCTTTTCCCACCACCCAACCTAACACCTACACCCAATTCTGTATCCCTATATACAATATATACATTATATACAGCAGCACACACCACAATAATTACAAATCACGAAGCCCAAGTTCGGCGCCTGCAGCCCTACATCACTGT
This sequence comes from Ranitomeya imitator, assembly GCF_032444005.1. Taxonomy (NCBI): domain Eukaryota; kingdom Metazoa; phylum Chordata; class Amphibia; order Anura; family Dendrobatidae; genus Ranitomeya; species Ranitomeya imitator. The sequence continues at coordinate 784,612,647 of NC_091282.1, read as the reverse complement.
ATAATGATCAAACAAAACAAAAATCTACAGTGTCAGCAGCAGCCCACCACCAGGAAAGGAGATGACCAGACTAGGGCACACTAAAAGAAAAGCCCCTCCAGAGGAGAGCGGCCCTCCGTGCGCCCAATCTCCCATACTCCAGAGAGCGCACCTTCACCAGGTCACCGAGTATGGTCCTAAACACATCTTCCACTGGGAGGATTTTTTGTTGCGTCGACACTAAGCACCGTGCGTTCCACGTGTGATACCTAACCACTGCGCTAACTAGAAATAAGGTGCAGCGGTCCCGACAACCAAGGTCTCCGAATGCTCCATAGGCCCATTCTGCATAGGAGAGACCGGCCAGCCGAGACCAGCCAATGAAGGCGCCCACCCTGTTGTACACCTCTGTGTTGAAGGGACAATGAAGCAGGAAGTGGTCCATGCTTTCCAGCAAGGTACCACAATGCTCCCGAGGACAATTCCTGTCCTCAGAGCTCCTACACTTCAGATTGTCCCTCACACACAGTTTCCCATGGAAGCAGCGCCAAGCCAAGTCCCAAAACTTCGAGGGGATCCTGATAGAATTCAAAAGATGCAAACCCACCCCAAGATCCCGACTTGGGCAGTCCCTGAGCGCCAGAGGCCTCTAGAAATGGGTCAACAGAACCCTATTGTCAAGGAGTTTCCTTTGGCAGAGTCCTGATCTCCCACATTCCCAGACCCCACCGACGAATTACCTTCAGAACCAAGGTAGCGTAAGCCGGAAGATGTCCATGCGGTGTGCGAAGATCCTTCACTTGCCCTCCTGTCTTCCATTCCTGGAAGAAAGGCTGAAACCATCCCCTACAGGAGAATACCCACGGAGGAGCCCTCTCTTTCCAGAGGTTTGCGATATTGATCTTAATGAAGGTATCCACAAGGAATACCACAGGGTTGACCATACCCAACCCTCCTAGTCTCCTCGTACGGTAAGTAACCTCCCTCTTGACCAGGTTCAGTCTATTCCCCCATAACAGTTGGAAGAACAAACTGTAGACCCGAGTCCAGAGAGATTCCGGCAAGATGCATACACTGCCCAGATAAATCAGTAAAGGGAGCAGGTAAGTTTTGATCAGGTTTACCCTTTCCCTTAGGGTCAAAGACCAACCCTTCCATTGGTTCACCTTCTGAGTGGCGATCTCTAGCCTGCAGTCCCAATTTTGTTTGGGGTAATCCCCCTGGCCAAATTCGATGCCAAGGACTTTTGCAGAGACTTTGGGTCCTGGAAGGGTGTCCGGGAGATCAAAACCAGGATCTCCTCCTCCCAGCCAGAGACTCTCACACTTATCCCGGTTGATCTTGGACCCGGATGCCTCCGAGTAGCGATCTACCTCTGACATCAGCCACCCTGCCTCCTCATGAGAGGAAACAAACACAGTGACATCATCGGCATACGCCACCACCCTCAGAGTGGCTTCCGGTGCTGCCCGGTCCATCCCGATCCCGGCCAACGGTCCACGCTTCACCCTCCTAAGAAGAGGGTCAATCGCAGACACGTACAGCAGCGGGCTCAAGGGACAACCCTGGCGAACACCGGACCCAACCTCAAAAGAGCTGCCAATCCAACCATTCACAAGTGGGAAACTCTCTGCCCCACTGTACAAGGTCTTAAGCCAATCAACAAACCCCCCGGGCAGGCCATATCTCAGAAGGACAGACCAGAGGTACTCATGATTAACCCGATCAAACGCTTTTGCCTGGTCCAGTGACAGCATGTACCCCTTCCAGTGACCAGCCCTACCCTGCTCCACTGCCTCTCGGACACTGAGCACAGCACTAAATGTGCTGCGGCCTGGAACAGAGCAATGCCGGGCCCCCGAAAGGAGTCGGGGTGCAAATTTCACCAGCTGATTAAACAGCACCTTTGCCAGAACCTTCCTGTCTGCATTGAGAAGCGCTATGGGACGCCAGTTCTCAATGCAAGACGGGTCCTTACCCTTTGACAATATGATCAGAGCAGACCTCCTCATTGACTTCGGCAGAGTGCCCGAGGAAAGACAATCATTGAATACCTCAGTCAAGAGGGGAACCAAAACGTCCTTAAAGGTCTTATAGAATTCAGATGTTAAGCCATCTGGACCAGGCGATTTTTGGGGGGCAAGCCCTTCAATCGCCAACTGAACTTCCTCTTCACTGATCATTTCTGTCAAAACGTCAAGACAGGGGTCTACCCCTGGTTCGGGGACAGCTTCAGCCAGGAAAGCCGACATCTCATCCCAATCAAGATCCCTCTTCCCCAAGAGGTGTGAGTAAAAGGATCTGACAACCTCCAGGATCCCTGATCTGGATCGCCTCAGGGACCCCGTAGTGTCGACCAGTCCTGTAACCACTTTACTATTCACTGACATCCTGCAGTTTCTGTAAGGGTCGGGCGAGCGGTACTTCCCGTAATCCCTCTCAAAAACCAAAGATGCGTGTCTATCGTACTGACACCTCATAAGCAAAGATTTCACTCTGGAGATCTCCTCGCGGCTACCTCCAGTTGAGACAAGATGCTCGAGTTTCCTCCTCAGACCCTGATACAGACGGTACCTGCTCAGACTCCTGAGGCTTGAGAGCTGGCGGAAGAATCTCGCCACCCTTTCCTTAAACATCTCCCACCACTCTGACTTACTACTACAAAGATCCAGTAATGGTACCTGGCCCTGAAGAAATTCCTCAAAGGACTGTCTTATCTCCGCTTCTTCCAAGAGAGACGAATTGAGCCTCCAAAAGCCTCTTCCCATCCGGTGGGTCTCTGTAACATTCAGAGAAAACAAAATTAAACAGTGGTCGGAGAACTCCACCTCAACAACAGACACTGCTGAAGAGACAGATTCCTCCTTTAAATAAAACCTATCTATTCTGGACCTACAGTTACCTCTATGATAGGTGAACCCCTCGTGGCCTGGGGTGTGCCGAATGTGGACATCCACCAGGCGAGCCTCACTAGCTATACTATTAAGGGCGACGCTATCATAAGTCAGCTTGTCTCTGGAACCTCCTCTATCTCGGGGCCTCGTGACAGCATTGAAGTCCCCTCCAAAGACAACCTGCCGACTTGTAAAAAGGTAGGGCTTGATCCTCATAAAGAGACACTTCCGGTCCCACTTAGATTGGGGACCATAAATGTTGATGAGCCGGAGCTCTTGTCCCTTCATGAGGACATCTAAGATCAGGCACCTCCCCATTTCTAACTCAATAACCCGTCGGCATTCCACCGATGCGGTAAAAAGGACCGCCACTCCGCTATACGGCTCTGCCGCAAGAGACCAATAGGAGGGCCCGAGTCTCCACTCCCTCTTAGCTTTAAACACATCTGCCATGTTTGGCAGCCTGGTCTCTTGCAAAAAGAAAATGTCAGCTTCAACCCGGCTGAGAAAATCAAAGGCCGCAAATCTAGCTGTATTTGACTTTATGCTGGCGACATTAATGGACGCCAGCGTCAACGGAGTGGGTACCGCCATCACTGGTGATTGAGTTAGATGGCTTTCTTTTTCCCACTCCCCTTATCCTCTGCCTCAGAGGAGGAATCCTTCCCCCTCTTTAATGACAATGAGGTATCCATTCCCACGTGTTTTTTATTTTTTTCGTCCTCGTCTCCGGACTCTGGGCCAGTCCCTCCCTCCAAGGATCTTACATTCCCAGAAGGAGGAGACTCGGCATCCCCTGTGAGCCCAGCCGAAGCCAGAACCTCACCCTCAGCTTCCTCCTCAGAGGAAGAGATGTTTTCAAGGGCTTGGAACCGGTTAGAAAGACCAACCAGAGGGGAGTCGGTTTTTCCTTCCTTAGGTACCTTGGTCAGAGCGGGAGAAGATTTTTTATCTCCCTTCTTTCTCTTCTTTTTGGTGCCGAGCTTACGCTTGTCCTCTAGCCACTGCCTATTATCCTCATCCATACTTTCATAATGGGAGGACCCTGAGGCAGTGGCACTTTCCTCCCTGTGGATCCTCCTGACCTCCTCATCCAACTCATCATCCCTTGGGGCCTCAGCAGCAAGACTGGCGTCCAGGACAGGGGCTGCCCCAGTAACACGAGGCTCGCCCAGCTCCCTATCCTGTCTGCGCTTGTCTAGACACCTTAGCTGTGCAGGCGTCTTTTTATTGCTTTTCTTCCTTGGCCCCTCAGCTCCCTCACCCCTGCTAGTCCCTTCCCCAGCAGAATCAGCCTCACAGTTTTCTCCCACCGTGGTCACGACTGCGTTAGCGAAGGAGCGAGGACAACGACTGAATGGGTGACCTAACTCACCACACAGGTGATACCTAATCTCCACACAAGATGCAGCAAGATGGCCGATATCCCCACACAATGCACACTTCTGCACAGTGCAGTTTGCGCTGAAGTGTGTGGGGTCGCCGCACTTGTGACAGAGCTTTGGTTGCCCCTGGTAGAAGACCAGGATACGATACCTACCCAGGAAGGCAGATGATGGTATGTGGGCAACCGTACCACCTGAACGCTTAAGTTTTACCATAAACATCCAGGCCCCTGACCAGATACCAAACTCGTCACGGTTTTTCTCTGGCATTTCTACCACCTCTCCATACCGGCCAAGCCACGATGTCATAACAAGAAAGTGACTCGTTACAAGTCATCACGGTCACTTTCTTGACTTGGTTTTGGCGAGACACCACCTGAACGGCAAAGTCTCGCCAGCCGGGCTAATTTTTTGTCAACTCATAGTTCAACCAGAAGAGCTCAAGCCCCTCCGGCCGAATAAAGCTGTCATCAAAATTAGGTGTGGAATAGGGATGTATCAAGGCGTAGATGTCAATCGCACTGAAGCCCATCCTCAGCAGGAGCTCCACAACTTCAGACTTTGGAGGACATGCATCACTGCCCCTCCACTGAAGAAGGACCACATTCCTACGCACACTACCCAGCCCGGCTGTTGGGAGGGACCACACTGTATCCCCCCCTCTTTGCTCTCGGAAGGCCCCGAGGCCATGCCTCTCTATCCAGAAGGATAGATCAACCTCTCGACCCTCTACTATTAGTGATCTCTCCCCCCTCTTTAGAGCCTCCAGGAGACGCCGTTGCAATATGCCATCCCCAGAGCCCGGAGACGAGGAGGATGCCCTATTTCCCCCAGAGGTGACAGCGGCATAACTCCTGACAGGCGCTGCCACCACCGGGGGGCAACTGGACCAGTGACCACATCCACACCAACAGCATCACCATTACCAACCTCCATAACCCCCTCACCCTCTACCAAACCAGCAACCACACCACTAGACATTGAGTTTTCTGCATCCATACCCACCACCACATTCACTCCTGCTGGACCAGTGACAACAGGGGGCGACACTTTGGCCTCCGCATCATCAGGCACAAGGGGCTGAGTCTCCTCCACAGAACTGGAGGTGATCTCACCCCTGGTTTTTTGTGTGCCCTCCGCATCATCAGTTGATATTTTCCGCTGCTTCATGGTTGCTACCAGGCGTCGTTGATCTTTAGCTGCTGTGGGGCACCGCTGATCCTTAGCATTAGGATCTTGTTGACCAGCGGCACCAACACAAAATAGGACTTTGGGAAGCCCGGAACTCCCAGCCCCGGTAACCCCCTCACACTGCCGCCGCCCCTCAACTAAGTGATCAGCGGCAACAGTATTCAGGGGCACCGAGGCTACCGGAGCTGCCCCCGACACCGGGCCGCTCCCCCCTCCCACTGAGGAGCGGACCACAGTATCGTGGCCTGATCATATGCCCGCCGCCGGGCCGCCCTCACTGTCCAGCCTTTCGGCTGATGCACCTGCTGCTACGTCCCCGCTACTGCAAGCAGAGACGGAGCACCGGATCCACAGCAGAACCCGGGCTGGGCTGGGCAACGGGGCTTATACAGCGAGCTGACCCTGCAGCCGACTCAGGGGGTACAGGGAGAGGGGCATATACATAGCTTACCGCTTCCTGCAGCTTTGGCTTGGTGGTTTTCTTTGCCTTTTTCTTCTGGCCCCCAGGTGCCTCCTTTGGTAAATCATCACCAAGATGGAAGTTCTGAAGGCACACTGGGGACTCCAGCAGCTTGATCTCTGCCATTAGCACCCCTCCCTGGCCGATGTCACTATCCTCCCCGGAGCCAGCAGAACTGCGACGAGATGTCATTGTCGCCTGTCCTGCAGGGACCCCGCTGCACCTGGCCTGTGAGTGACTAAGCAGACTGCCAGGTGGAGCTTTCGGCTGGTCATCCTCATCATCATCATCATCATCATCCACCTGGCTCTCAGGCTGAAGCCCCATCTGCCTTTGCTCTCTGTTATCAGCCATTTCTCTGAATCGGTCTTCATTTATAAGCTTTTCTTTAAATGGTCCACTTTTTTCTCGAATAAATGCTTTTCTTACCTCCAGGTCATTAATTTCAAGCTTCAGAATCTTTACCTCCACCTGGAATTGCGTCTTCCTGGGTCTGGAGGCGCCTGCAGCTTTAGCGCTTGTGCAGCGCAACTCCTCCCGGAGCCTTCTCAAGGTCTTGCTAGCATCTTCATACTCACGAAGGTGGCTCACGACCCGGGAGGCATAGGTGGACACAGACTCCCGGGGTCTCTGCAGCGCCCAACCCTCCTCAGTGAGGTCGGCCTCACCTCCGTGAGCACTCAGCTTTCCTCCGGAAGGGCCACCATCTTGCACGCTAGCAGGCTTCTCCTCCATGGAAGCCTTGCGGCTTCTCTGGGTCTCTGCAGACCTGGGGGGAGTAGGAGCCACATTGCTGCGACTCCTGGTGGAGCGTCTCACCCCCGAATCCTCTGATGTGCAGGCTGGTTGCTGGTTCCTTCTGCACCCCGCCAGCCTGGTCCGGGAAGCAGAAGCCTGGGACTTGGCTCCTTCACTCATCCCAGGAAACCCACTCCCTCCCTGGGTAAGAGAGAGAGCAGGTCCCCGGGTGGAGAGGTGGTTCCCAGGAGCACACAGCAGGTTCAGCAGCGACCGCACCCACAATCAGCACAATGAGCAGCAGCTGAGCAGAGCTGCACCCACTATCCTGCTGATGGAGTCACTGTGTACATACATTACTGATCCTCAGTTACATCCTGTATTATACTCCGGAGCTGCACTCACTATTCTGCTGGTGCAGTCACTGTGTACATACTTTACTGATCCTCAGTTACATCCTGTATTATACTCCAGAGCTGCACTCAGTATTCTGCTGGTGCAGTCACTGTGTACATACATTACATTACTGATGCTGAGTTAGATCCTATACTATACCTCAGAGCTGCACTCACACTTCTGCTATTTACAGGCTGTGACTGGTATGCTATTCATCCTGGGCACAGGTTACTTGCTCAGTATGGTTTTGCAGATGAAAATTGACTTATTATTGTAACAGTACAATTAAGTTATGATTGCAGTGTGAACATGGACTTTTTAGCGGGACATTTTTATGATATAATGAGACTTCTTCCCATTGCACAGAGAGATTATTCTATCAATTCCAAAATTTTCCATGTCCGGAGAACTTGATCTTAAGAACATACTAGAACTTTTGGGTATCACAGAGGTATTTTCTGACCACGCCGACCTGTCCGGGATTACGGGAGACTCCAGGCTAAAATTGTCAAAGGTAAAATGAATTTTAGGTTTGAGCAAAGAATCATTTTTAGGGACTGAATCTCCTTAATGAGACCGACTGGAATCACATTGGCACTGCTCCATGGGAAGAATTATGTAAATTATTTCACCCCTCCAAACATAATTTAGTCAAAAAAGACATTTTTATTAAAATAAATTGTCCAAAGATTTACGCATCATTTCTCGAGCAGCACAAGGAAAGGTCAGTTGCCTTCTCTGGTCATTGCATCTGATTCTTGGGGGACTTGTAGGAGGGAATGTTCCTAATTTGACCACTCCCTTAAAGATTAAATAAGAGAGCAGGTGACCTACGTTTTATGACTTTTCTGCTCTCAACCTCTGTAGGCTGTCCACAAAGCCGTGCTGAAAATGGATGAGGAGGGAACAGAAGACGCTGCTGCCACGGCCATTGGGATAAACAAGATCAGTCCTCCACCACTCGTCACATTTAACAGACCGTTCTTATTCTTCATCTACAACAAAGATGTTTCCAATGATATTTTGAATGGAAGAATGATGAACCCAACAAAATAGAATGAGATCCAACACGTTTGTTACACAATAAAGCGCTGTGCCTACTCTCTGTCTGTGCCGTTCTTACTCTAGTCTTGTATTATCAGGGTTACGGCAGCTGCACTGATGACATGATGGTCATCCCTCCATGACTGTTGCCATCAATTACTGTCTTTAGCTGTCACTTATTATTCACGTGAGTCTAATGATTGACTGTAGTGGTCACATGGATGTTCGGTAAGTGGCAGCTGCAGGAAGTATGTAGACACCACTGGAGGGGCACTGGCCAGAAAAGTAGTAGGTTGAGTATAGTATTTTTCTGTTGTATCTCACCTATACCTTGATAGCAGGGCTGGTTTTACACTAAGTGGACCCCTGGGCAAAAATGTATAATGGGGCCCTAAATGCTCACATATTACACCATCACACGCAAACATTTAGGTTGCATTTACAGACCACTGTGGAAGGAACTTGCTCCTCAGACTATGAGGGGTCATCACAACAGAACCAGACCCCAATCAGAGGACAATAAAACATTCCTTATCTAAGAGCTGGTCCAATATTTATGGACATAACTGTTTATCACTCATGGTAATTCTGCTTCATGTCACCTGTCTTATCCATGTTTTTTTTTTTTTTCTATGCTATGTTGTGCATAAATATGTGATTCTTCAGAATTTCTTTTAGTCTTTGCCTGATGAAGAGACCTGTGTAGTCTCGAAAGCTTGCAATTTGTTACCATCTTTTCAGTTAGCCATTAAAAGGTATCAACCACTGAGGACTCTCAATTCTAAATATTTTTCTATCTACTGGTTAACACGGTACCAAGATATGTCTTTCCTGTATGAAAATGGAGGATACCAGAATGTACCGCATTTTTATGGAACTAAAACCATTTCTGAAGAAATGTGCACAAATGGACAGTGACTTTTTTTTCTATCTAAATGCAAAAAGGAGAATCTAATTCCCAAAGGACTCTGGATTACAAACCCAATTCTTCATACCTTCAATACCCATTATGCACAAAACCTGTGTCACAGAACTTCTGAGAGATTAAGGAATCATCTTTTGCATGTCTGCTACAGCATAAAGAGTAAGGTCCAAGGGCAATTTGAAACTCTGAGGAAGACACTTACTGAAGACACAGAGCAAAAAATTACAACAATATTACAACAAACTACGGGCCCTTCTGATTCATAACAATTAAAATAAACTGCACAGATTGCGCCTCAATTCAGGACTCTATGCAAACAGACACAAAAAAAAGCCAAAACCTGACAACCTCGACAACCACTTCATTCCAGATACAAAAGCATCTAACTGTTGGGTTTATAATCTGAGAGATTAATGACACAAAGTGGAGCTGGCTGTGCTTTCCAGAGGACTCTCATTTTGTCCTACTAAGGCCCTGGATAAAACTGAACTCTGCAGTGATATGGTACATTTTTTCAGGAGATTGCGCCTGAGCGAATATTTCAATGATACAGAAAATTCAGAACCAACCTGGACTGAAGGAAAAGGGATCATAACAACAAAGAAGAGGTCAGACTGGATACCTCGACTTGAACACAACCCTCATTTAGATAACTATATAGACTCCTTCAGACATTTGATAAAATCCACCATCATAGATACTAACAGGAGACAAGCATCCAACATCAGTGCCCAGGAGAGAAAGGCCATACACTAAATGTCCAACTGGGGGTCTGTATGTGGGGGAGACAGGGCAAAAGCTTAGAACAAGAATGAAGTCACACCGCCACACAATAAGAGAAAAAAGAATGGATCTACCTGTGGCAATACATTTTTGTCTCCCAAATCATAACATTATGGACATGAAATTACTTGTGTTAAAAGGTAGCTTCAAATCTAAGAGAGACAAAAGAGTATGGGAATATAAACTGATGACGACCTTTGACAGTCTTAGTGGAGGAATGAATGTGTCGCATGGATTTATGTCTTTTTACATCAACTAAGGAACTTGCCCCTCAGACTATGAGGAGGCATCACAACAGAACCAGACCCCAATCAGAGGACAATAAAACATTTCTTATCTAAGCACTGTTCCAATATTTATGGACATAAATGTTTATCACTCATGGTAATTCTGCTTCATGTCACCTGTCTTCTTATCCATGTTTTTTTTTCTGTGCTATGTTGTGCATAAATATATGATTCTTCAGAATTTCTTTTAGTCTTTGCCTGATGAAGAGACCTGTGTAGTCTCGAAAGCTTGCAATTTGTTACCTTTAGAGTTGAGCCATTTTTACTTTTCTCAAAAGTCGGGTCGGGTGAAACCGGGCGATTATTCCGAAAAGTCGGGGGGGGAGGGGGGGCGACCGAAACACAAAACCCAATGCAAGTCAATGGGGAATCAAAGTCGGCAGTGAGTGGAGGACAGGAAAACACCTACAGTGCCCATTTTAATGCCAAAAACATCAATTGTTATTAATTAAGCTTGTCAATCTTAATTTACTTTAAAATAATAGTTAGGCATTGAAAATTGGGGGTCATTTGGCTAAAGTTGTGGGGGCTGGCTCAAGTTTTTTATGGGCCCAGGAAACGCGGACTACGTCACTGCGGTGGAGCAGGGAAAGGTAAGTATTTCAACTTTGCAAGTGCTGCGATCCTGAGCAAGCGGGGGGGCCCACTAGTTGGCACTGGCACAGGGACCCTCATAGTACGGCGGTGTGTTTGACGGCGGGCGGCGCCTTCCACTGCCAGAGACACTTTTGCATACTATGAGGGGCCCTGTTCCAGTGCCAACGAGTATGCCCCCCCACCTGATGAAGGAACCTGCACTTTCATCTGCACTTTCCTCTTTGTCCCCGTGTAAGGTGGTATAGTATGCGGGAAGGGGAACCTGACTTTCAGCAGGGTCAGATTCTGGCTGTGTAGATTGCAAGGGGAATGTAGTGGTCTGGGTCAATGTACCAGCAGACTCATCTAGCAGTGGCTGGGCAATGGGCAGGATGAGGAGGAAACACAGATACAGGCCCAAATAATAAAGTAGGCTAAATGCAGTTCAAAATTGGTAACAGGAGTACACAGGCGGCATTGGTTTGTTCAGTGGAGGAGGACAACTGTACTGAGTGGTGCAGACAGACTTAGTAGGCCTAAAATAAAAAAGTAGGCTAAATGCTGTTCAAAATTGGTAACAGGAGTAAACAGGCGGCACTGCTTTGTTCAGTGGAGGAGAACAAGAAGCAGCAGCAGACACCGTTAGTAGGCCCAACCAAACAAGTAGGCCAAATGCAGTTTAATACTTTCTATAGCCTGAAATCCTGAAAATTGAAGCTCAGCTTTGTTCAGTGGAGGAGAAAAGCAAGGAGCGGCAGACACCGTTAGTAGGCCCAACCAAACAAGTAGGCCAAATGCAGTTTAATATCTGACACCGGATGAAAATTGAGGCTCAGCTTTGTTCAGCGGAGGACAGTTGTAATGTGTGGCGCAGACGGACAGAGGCCTAAAATAAAAAAGGTGGCTAAATGCAGTTCGAAACTGCTAGCAGGACTAACCAGGCGGCCTAGCTTGTTTCAGGGGGGACAGTTGTAATGTGTGGATCAGACAGACAGAGACACAGAGGCCTAAAATAAAAAAAAGTGGCTTCATGCAGTTCCAAACTGCTAGCAGGACTAACCAGGCGGCCTAGCTTGTTTCAGGGGGGGACAGTTGTAATGTGTGGAGCAGACAGACAGACAGACAGAGGCCGAAAATAAAAAAAGGTGGCTAAATGCAGATCGAAAGTGCTAGCAGGACTAACTAGGCGGCCTACCTTGGATCAGCGTGGGAGGACAACTGTTATGAGAGGCTGACACAGTTACTAGGCACAAATAAGTAAGTAGGCTACAAGCAGTTCTCAATTGGTAACAGGAGTACACAGGTGGCATAGGTTTGTTCAGCCGAGGACAACTGTTATAAGTGGGTGACACAGGTAGTAGGCCAAAATACTAAAGTTGGCTAAATTTCAGCCAATGAATTGGTCATAAATAAACTGGTTGTCATAGCGAGGTACAGGGGTGGGCTCCTCTGCAGAGTTGCAGACAGTGGTAGTTGGCGCAAAGCATTAAGGGGTCTAAATGGAGGCCAGGGCCCCTGTATATTTAACTATCATCCATCATTGCAACAAATTTGTAATGGCAGTGCCATTTAAGGATTTAACAGCACAGACTACACAGTGGTGGGGCAGGGAGAGGTAAATTTTGCAAGTGGTAGAACACAGTTCGAGCTGGGGGGGAACACTCTCGTGGGCAGCGGTACTGGCACAGGGCCCCTCATATTACGACTGTGTGTCTGATGTTGGTTGTGCACCACCACCGTCAGAGACACTTCATTGTTCTATGTGGGACCCTGTGCCAGTGCCATAGCCTAAGAGTGGGCACACCCACCTGTCTTGGCAAACGGCACTCGCACTGGGGCTTGCGCCAGATGATGACCACAGCCCTGTGGGGGCAGTCAGTCCATTTAGGGAGGTAAAAAAATGGCCTATGGTAGACATTCAGCAGCTGCAAATGGAGGAATTGGAGAAGTCAGTAAGAGGAGGCCAAAAGCAAGACATTTTTCAGGCAAGCTAGGGGAAGGCGGTGCAAAATAATTCGAAATCCATGATTGGTTCATTTTAATGAAGGTTAGATCATCAACATTTCGGGGAGCCAGACGTGTCCTTTTTTCGGTCAGTATTGAACCAGCAGCACTGAAGACTATTTCTTATAGCACACTAGCAGCTGGGCAAGCGAGCTGCTGTAATGCATATTCTGCCAATTCGGGCCAGGTGTCTAGTTTAGATGCCCAGTAATCAAAGGGGAATGACCTGTGAGGGAGAACATCGATAATGGCGGAAAAATAGTTGGTAACCATACTGGACAAATGCTGTCTCCTATCACTTTGAATCGATGCAGCAGTACCTGTTGTGTCTGCAGTCATTGCGAAATCACTCCACAACCTGATCATAAATCCCCTCTGTCCAACGACACTTCGGCTTTGTGCACCTCTAACACCTCTGCCATGTTGCCCCCTACAGCTCGTGTGAGAACCATCACTGGCGCTGTGTGCTGGGAATGCCTGAACCAAACGGTCTACAAAAGTTGCTTGTTTGGTAGCCAATATTTGCTCAAGGTTCTCATGTGGCATGATATTTTGAAATTTGCCTTTGTATCGTGGATCCAGGAGGCAGGCCAACAAGTAATCGTCATCGCCGGTCATCATTTAGATAATGCGGGGGTCCCGTTTTAGGATATGCAAGGCATACTCTGCCATGTGGGCCAAAGTTCCAGGTGTCAATTCACTGCCTGTGCTGGGATGAGGAGCACTTTCTTGAAAATCTACATCACTTGTGGCCTGCAAAAACCCTGTACCTGACCTTGCAATGCCACCAGTTTCTAGTGCCCCCGGAGAAGCATCCTACTCCCATAAATATTCATCCCCATCATCATCCTCCTCCTCTTCATCCACCACCCCATCCCGGAGACTTCCCTGTGCAGACAATGGCTGACTGTCATCAAGGCTTCCCTCCTCCTTGGCCGCAGACGCCTGCTCCTTGATGTGCATCAAACTTTGCATCAGCAGATGCATTAGTGGGATAATCATTCTTATGATGGCGTCATCTGCACTGACCAGCCATGTGCATTCCTCAAAACACTGAAGGACTTGACAGAGGTCTTGGATAGGGTTGAGCGAAACGGTTCGGCCAGATTCAGAAGTCGCCGACCCCTGTGTGGGGTCGGCCATGAGGTCGGCGAGTTTCTGATCTGGAATCGGAATTCCGATACCGAGTTCCGATATGTTTAAGATATCGGGAATCGGTATCGGAATTCATATTTAAGTGTAAAATAAAGAATAAAAATTAAAAAATATTGATATACTCACCCTCGGACGCGCCCTGGTTCTCACCGGCAGCCTTCCTTCCTAAGAATGAGCGCCTGAAGGGCCTTCGATGACGTTGCGGCTTGTGATTGGTCGCGTGAGCGGTCACATGGGCGTCACGCGACCAATCACAAGCCGCGATGTCATCTAAGGTCCTTCAGGCGCTAATTCTTAGGAAGGAAGCGTCCGAGGGCGCGTCCGAGGGTGAGTATATTCCTAATAGGTATATACTCACCCTCGGACGCGCCCTGGTTCAAACCCGCAGCCTTCCTTCCTAAGAATCAGCGCCTGAAGGACCTTAGATGACGTCAAAGCTTGTGATTGGTCGCGTGACGCCCATGTGACCGCTCACGCGACCAATCACAAGCCGCGACGTCATCGAAGGTCCTTCAGGCGCTCATTCTTAGGAAGGAAGGCTGCCGGTGAGAACCAGGGCGCGTCCGAGGGTAAGTATATCAATATTTTTTATTTTGATTCTTTATTTTACACTTAAATATGGATCCCAGGGCCTGAAGGAGAGTTTCCTCTCCTTCAGACCCTGGGAACCATTAGAAACCCAATGCACTGCATTGGGTTTGGTGTTTCGGCCGACCTCGACCCCGACTTTTCTATAGGATTGGCCGATTTCACCCGACCCGACCCGATCCTATAAAAAGAAAAGTCGCTCAACCCTAGTTTTGGATCATAGAAAAAGACTAGGGCCATCAGGGCTTTGAAAGCTTCGCTTTCAACCAACCGGTAGGGCATCATCTCTAATGAGATTAGTCGAGCAATGTAGCCTTTCAAACCCTGTGTACGTGGATGAGAGGGAGAGTACTTTCTTTTCCTATCGAGAGCTGGACTGGAGAGCTGCATATAGTGGAACTAGCAGGGGTGGTGGTGGACTTGGCAGATTGAGAGAAGCTTGGTGATGGTATTCTTGATGTGGGCCTACCTACAGTGTTTCCAACCAAGAACCTTGTGATTCCTTGACTGCTTTGGCCTTGCGACAATACCTCCACATTTGCTACTGGTGGTGTCATAACTAGGGTTGAGCGAAACGGATCGGTCATTTTCATAAGTCGCCGACTTTTGGCAAAGTCGGGTTTCATGAAACCCGACCCGATCCCTTGTGGGGTCGGCCACGCTATACGCGACTTTCACGCCAAAGTCGCGTTTCAATGACACAAAAAGCGCCATTTCTCAGCCAATGAAGGTGGACGCAGAGTGTGGGCAGCGTGATGACATAGATCTCAGTCCCCACCATCTTAGAGAAGGGCATTACACTGATTAGCTTGCTTTCTGCGGCGTCACAGGGGCTATAAAGGGGCGTGCACGCCGACCGCCATCTTACTGCTGCCGATCTGGGTATAGGGAGAAGTTGCTGCCACTTCGTCAGAAGCAGGGATAGCGTTAGGCAGGGTACATTAACCCCCAAACCACTTGTGCTGTAGCGATTTCCACTGTCCAACACCACCTTTTGTTTGCAGGGACAGTGGAGGCTACATTTTTTTTTCCTCAGCACTGTAGCTCATTGGGCTGCCCTAGAAGGCTCACTGATAGCTGCATTGCTGTTTGTACGCCGCTGTGCAAACCAACTGCTTTTTTCAAAGCACAAATCCTGTTGCTCCTTCCTTTCTGCACAGCTATCTTGTTTGTTTGTCCACACCTTTGATTTTTTTGTGCAGCAGTCCACTCCTTGTTATTGCTGCCTGCCATACTTTGCTGAGATTACTGCAGGGAGATAGTAATTGTAGGACAGTCCCTTTTTTTTTTTTCGTTATATCTCTTCAAGCCACTTTCTGCCACAGAAAATATACTCTAATACAGTGGCCCATATTTATTCACTAGTCTCCCTGAAGAAAAAAAAAAAAAAGGGTGCAGATTAATATTGGCAAATCTGCATCAGTAGCAGTCCTGTGTGTGGCATCTGTGTCTCATTTTCTGGCACAAAAAACATACAGTTTAACAGTGGGCCTGATTTCTTGCAAATTCTCCCATAAATAAAAATAAAATAGTGGGAGATTAAGATTGGCAATTCTGCCTCAGTGCCAGTGCTGTTTGTGGCATCTGTCTTTAATTTTGTGCCACAGAAAACCTAGCGTGTAATACTGGGCCAGATTTTTTTTAAATTCTCCCAGGAAAAAAAAATAGTGGGACATTAAGATTGGCATTTCTTCCTCAGTGCCAGTCCTGTGTGTGGCATCTGTCTCTCATTTTGTGCCACAGAAAACATAGAGTCTAACAGTGGGCCTGATTTCTTGCCAATTCTCCCATAAGTAAAAAAAAATAGTGGGAGATTAAGATTGGCAATTCTGCCTCAGTGCCAGTGCTGTGTGTGGCATCTGTCTCTAATTTTGTGCCACAGAAAACCTAGTGTGTAATACTGGGCCAGATTTTTTTTAAATTCTCCCAGGAAAAAAAAGTGGGAGATAAAGATTGGCATTTCTGCCTCAGTGCCAGTCCTGTGTGTGCCATCAGTCTCTCATTTTGTGCCACATTAAACCTAGTGTGTAACACTGGGCCATATTTTTTGACAATTGTCCCAGAAAAAAAAAATTGTGGGAGATTAGGATTGGCAATTCTGCCTCAGTGCCAGTGCTGTGTGTGGCATTTGTCTCTAATTTTGTGCCACAGAAAACCTAGTGTGTAATACTGGGCCAGAATTCTCCCAGGAAAAAAAAATAGTGGGAGATTAGGATTGGCATTTCTGCCTCAGTGCCAGTCCTGTGTGTGGCATCTGTCTCTCATTTTGTGCCACAGAAAACATACAGTCTAACAGTGGGCCTGATTTCTTGCCAATTCTCCAATAAATAAAAAAAAATAGTGGGAGATTAAGATTGGCAATTCTGCCTCAGTTCCAGTCGTGTGTGTGGCATCTGTCTTTCATTTTATGCCACAGAACATATACTGTATAAGAGTGGGCCACATTTCTTCAATATTCTCCGTGAAAAAATAAAAAGGGGGAGATTTTTATTGGTAGTGTCTGCATCTGCGTCAGTCCTGTTAGTGGCATATCTGTCTGCCACTGAAGCTGTGTACTGTTATACATTGGGCCTGATTTCCCCTGCAGTCTCACCCACCTATAAAGGGATATATAAATCCAACAGAAGTTTGAGTTCACCTTGTAACTGGTTTTACAGTAACAAATACCGTTAGTTTGGTTACGTTTTTCAAACAATGAGGAAGTCTGGTGGAAGAGGTCGTGGCAGTGGGCGGTCATTACCAGCTGGTAATGATGGTAGTGGTGGTGGAGCATCAGATGGTCGTGGGAAAAGCAATATAGCACCTAAGTCTCAAGTTGTTGAGCCAGGTTTGTCGTCTGGCTACACAAGGCCTCGAACGCTCCCTTTTCTGGGAGTAGGAAAACCGCTTTTAAAGCCGGAGCAGCAAGAACAAGTTTTGGCTTTCCTTGCTGACTCAGCCTCTAGCTCTTTTGCCTCCTCTTCTGAAACTACTAAATGTAAAAGCAGTGCGTCGTTAGTGGATGTTCACGGTCAGTGACAAATCGCTTCCTTGTCTTCTTCACCAAGAACAACAGAGAAGGATGCGTCAGGCGACACAACGGGTTACTTCATGGAGCTTTTTACACATACCGTTCCAGGGTTAGAAAGTGAAATAGTTAACAGGCCATGCCCATTACAAGTTGAATTGGACATGGGGTGCACAGATGCACAGCCACAGCCAGATTACTATGCTGTTCCTTTGACTCAGACCAGAACATTGCCCTCGCAGTGTACTGATCCAGAATCAGACCCTGATGAGACTATGGTGCCCGTCACAAATGCTATACCACCGGCTTACACGGTGACACAGACGAAGTTGCACACGAGATAGAAGAGGAGGTCATAGATGACCCAGTTGTTGACCCCGATTGGCAGCCATTGGGGGAACAGGGTGCAGGCGTCAGTAGCTCTGAAGTGGAGGAGGAGGAGCCGCAGCAGGCATCAACATCGCAACAGGTTCCATCTGCCAGGCCCGTATCTGGCCAAAAACGCGTGGCAAAACCCAAACCAGTTGTAGGACAGCGTGGCCATCCGGTTAAAGAAGCTCAGTCTGCAATGCCTGAAAAGGTATCCAATAGTAGAAAGAGTGCAGTCTGGCGTTTTTTTAAACAACATCCAAATGATCAGCGCAAAGTCATCTGTCAAAAATGTTCAACTACCTTTAAGCAGAGGTCAGAATCTTAAAAGTCTAAATACAAGTTGCATGCGTAGACATTTAACCACCATGCATTTGCAAGCCTGGACTAACTACCAAACGTCTCTCAAGGTTGTAGCACCCTCGGCCAATGAAGCTAGTCAGCAACGCTACATCCCTTCCCTCACTGTAAGCCCACAATTTCCCGCACCACCTGCAGTAAATGTGCAGGTTTCGTCGCCAGGCCAAAGCAGTCAGGGAATCACCAGGTTCGTGGTAGGAAACACTGCATGTAGGGCACCAGCAAGAATACCATCTCCAACCCTCTCTCAGTCTGCCATGTCCTCCGGCACCCCCACTAGTTCCACGATCTGCAGCTCTCCAGTCCAGCTCACCCTACATGAGACTCTCGTTAGGAAAAGGAAGTACTCATCCTCGCATCCGCGAACACAGGGTTTGAACGCCCACATTGCTAGACTAATCTCATTAGAGATGATACCCTACCGGTTAGTTGAAAGCGAAGCTTTCAAAGCCCTGATGGACTACGCTGTACCACGCTATGAGATACCCAGTCGACACTTCTTTTCGAGAAAAGCCATCCCAGCCCTCCACCAGCATGTAAAAGACCGCATCGTCCATGCACTCAGGCAATCTGTGAGTACAAAGGTGCACCTGACAACAGATGCATGGACCAGTAGGTATATATATTTTCTTATAGCACTTATATATTTTGGCTCCCCCTGCATCTATATGCATACATGTGCCTTTGCATGCATCCTTGCACGCCTTAGGTGTCAGTGATAGAGTGTTTTTTTATGAATATTGTGATTCTACCTTCTGGTGTGTCCGTTCATTTGGTTGTGCTATAGATATTGGAATATTTTCCTTTTTATAGGCCATTTTGTGATAGCACATACCTATTTATTGTGTTTAATATATCTCCAAGCACAGTCACAATTTTTGTAGTGCCACGGTTTTATGATTCAATAAAGATACTATTTTGTCACATTATATTTGCCTTTCCTTTATTATTTTTCTGGTATATATAATATAAGTTAGATTTCCAGTTTGGGATCTTGTTTTTACATAAACATACACGGGCAGGCAGTTGGATGGCAGACATGGAGTTGTCAGGTGTGCAGTGGTCGAAGGTACAAGACCTGTGTCAAGTCCTTCAGTGTTTTGAGGAATGCACACGGCTGGTTAGTGCAGACAACGCCATAATAAGCATGAGCATCCCCCTAATGCATCTGCTGATGCAAAGTTTGACGCACATTTTGACTCAAGTTGGGTCTGGGATGTAGAGACGGTGTCTGCCGCTCCAAGGTGTTCTCCAGGTTGCCACATAATCGAAGCTGCATAGAGCCTATTTTGTTATTTTAGGCCTACTAAGTCTGTCTGCGGTCCCTCCTTCCAATAGTCCTCGACTGACCACACCAATGCTGCCAGTGTACCCCTGGAACCTATTTAAAAGTGCATAGAGCCTCCTTTTTTATTTTAGGCCTACTAAGTGTTTCTGCGGTCCCTCCATCCAATTGTCATTCACTGAGCACACCAATGCAGACTGTGTACACATGTAACCTTTTTTAAACCTGCGTCCAGCCAACTTTGTGGTGTAAGGCCTACTAACAGTGTCTGGCAGTGCCACTCAATACAGCTGTCCTCTTTAAAAAAATTACCTGCAATTATCAGGTTTTCAGCCTATCGGAATTTTACAACTGCAGTGGGGCTACTAGTTTGGTTGGGGCCTACTAACAGTGTCTGCCGCTTCAAGGTGTTCTCCTGGTTGCCTTTCCTGAGCTTCTATCTTGAGGCTCTTGTTAAATAGTTGTTAAATGGAACAACTGCATTTGGCCTACTAGTTGGGTTGGGGCCTACTAACGGTGTCTGCCGCTCTTTGCTGTTCTCCTGGTTTCCTGTCCTGAACTTCCATTTTCAGGCTCTCGTTAAGTAGTTGTTATTAGTTAATATTACACTGAATTTGGCCTACTAGTGTGGTTGGGGCCTACTAACGGTGTATGCCGCTCCGTGCTGTTCTCCTGGTTTCCTGTCCTGAAATTCCATTTTCAGGCCCTCGTTAAGTAGTTGTTGAAACAACACTGCATTAGGCCTACAAGTTGGGTCTTGGTTGTAGAGATGGTGTCTGCCGCTCCAAGGTGTTCTCCAGGTTGCCTCTCCCTAGCTTCTATCTTCAAGCTCTCGTTAAGTAGTTGTTGAAACAACACTGCATTAGGCCTACAAGTTGGGTCTGGGATGTAGAGACGGTGTCTGCCGCTCCAAGGTGTTCTCCAGGTTGCATCTCCCTAGCTTCTATCTTCAAGCTCTCGTTAAGTAGTTGTTGAAACAACACTGCATTAGGCCTACAAGTTGGGTCTAGGTTGTAGAGACGGTGTCTGCCGCTCCAAGGTGTTCTCCAGGTTGCCTCTCCCTAGCTTCTATCTTGAAGCTCTTGTTAAGTAGTTGTTGAAACAACACTGCATTAGGCCTACAAGTTGGGTATGGGTTCTACAAACGGTGTCTTCCGCTCCAAGGTGTACTCCAGGTTGCCACATAATCGAAGCTGCATACAGCCTATTTTGTTATTTTAGGCCTACTAAGTCTGTCTGCGGTCCCTCCTTCCAATAGTCCTCCAGTGACCACACCAATGCTGCCTGTGTACCCCTGAAGCCTATTTAAAAGTGCATAGAGCCTACTTTTTTATTTTAGGCCTACTAAGTGTTTCTGCGGTCCCTCCTTCCAATTGTCCTCCACTGAGCACACCAATGCAGACCGTGTACCCATGTAACCTTATTTAAACCTGCGTTGAGCCAACTTTGTGGTGTAAGGCCTACTAACTGTGTCTGGCATCGCCACTCAATACAGCTGTCCTCTTTAAAAAAATTACCTGCAATTATCAGGTTTTCAGCCTATCGGAATTTTACAACTGCAGTGGGGCTACTAGTTTGGTTGGGGCCTACTAACAGTGTCTGCCGTTCCTTGTTCTCCTGGTTTCCTGTCCTGAACTTCCATTTTCAGGCTCTCGTTAAGTAGTTGTTATTAGTTAATATTACACTGAATTTGGCCTACTAGTGTGGTTGGGGCCTACTAACGGTGTATGCCGCTCCGTGCTGTTCTCCTGGTTTCCTGTCCTGAAATTCCATTTTCAGGCTCTCGTTAAGTAGTTGTTGAAACAACACTGCATTAGGCCTACAAGTTGGGTCTTGGTTGTAGAGACGGTGTCTGCCGCTCCAAGGTGTTCTCCAGGTTGCCTCTCCCTAGCTTCTATCTTCAAGCTCTCGTTAAGTAGTTGTTGAAACCACACTGCATTAGGCCTACAAGTTGGGTCTGGGATGTAGAGATGGTTTCTGCCACTCCAAGGTGTTCTCCAGGTTGCATCTCCCTAGCTTCTATCTTCAAGCTCTCGTTAAGTAGTTGTTGAAACAACACTGCATTAGGCCTACAAGTTGGGTCTAGGTTGTAGAGACGGTATCTGCCGCTCCAAGGTGTTCTCCAGGTTGCCTCTCCCTAGCTTCTATCTTGAAGCTCTTGTTAAGTAGTTGTTGAAACAACACTGCATTAGGCCTACAAGTTGGGTATGGGTTCTACAAACGGTGTCTTCCGCTCCAAGGTGTACTCCAGGTTGCCACATAATCGAAGCTGCATACAGCCTATTTTGTTATTTTAGGCCTACTAAGTCTGTCTGCGGTCCCTCCTTCCAATAGTCCTCCAGTGACCACACCAATGCTGCCTGTGTACCCCTGGAACCTATTTAAAAGTGCATAGAGCCTACTTTTTTTATTTTAGGCCTACTAAGTGTTTCTGCGGTCCCTCCTTCCAATTGTCCTCCACTGAGCACACCAATGCAGACCGTGTACCCATGTAACCTTATTTAAACCTGCGTTGAGCCAACTTTGTGGTGTAAGGCCTACTAACTGTGTCTGGCATCGCCACTCAATACAGCGGTCCTCTTTAAAAAAAATTACCTGCAATTATCAGGTTTTCAGCCTATCGGAATTTTACAACTGCAGTGGGGCTACTAGTTTGGTTGGGGCCTACTAACAGTGTCTGCCGCTCCAAGGTGTTCTCCTGGTTGCCTTTCCAGAGCTTCAATCTTGAGGCTCTTGTTAAATAGTTGTTAAATGGAACAACTGCATTTGGCCTACTAGTTGGGTTGGGGCCTACTAACGGTGTCTGCCGCTCCTTGCTGTTCTGGTTTCCTGCCCTGAACTTCCATTTTCAGGCTCTCGTTAAGTAGTGGTTATTAGTTAATATTACACTGAATTTGGCCTACTAGTGTGGTTGGGGCCTACTAACGGTGTATGCCGCTCCGTGCTGTTCTCCTGGTTTCCTGTCGTGAAATTCCATTTTCAGGCTCTCGTTAAGTAGTTGTTGAAACAACACTGCATTAGGCCTACAAGTTGGGTCTTGGTTGTAGAGACGGTGTCTGCCGCTCCAAGGTGTTCTCCAGGTTGCCTCTCCCTAGCTTCTATCTTCAAGCTCTCGTTAAGTAGCTGTTGAAACAACACTGCATTAGGCCTACAAGTTGGGTCTGGGATGTAGAGACGGTGTCTGCCGCTCCAAGGTGTTCTCCAGGTTGCCTCTCCCTAGCTTCTATCTTCAAGCTCTCGTTAAGTAGTTGTTGAAACAACACTGCATTAGGCCTACAAGTTGGGTCTGGGTTGTAGAGACGGTGTCTGCCGCTCCAAGGTGTTCTCCAGGTTGCCTCTCCCTAACTTCTATCTTGAAGCTCTTGTTAAGTAGTTGTTGAAACAACATTGCATTAGGCCTACAAGTTGGGTATGGGTTCTACAAACGGTGTCTTCCGCTCCAAGGTGTTCTCCAGGTTGCCTTTCCT
Source organism: Ranitomeya imitator (assembly GCF_032444005.1). Classification (NCBI taxonomy): domain Eukaryota; kingdom Metazoa; phylum Chordata; class Amphibia; order Anura; family Dendrobatidae; genus Ranitomeya; species Ranitomeya imitator. The sequence continues at coordinate 784,589,754 of NC_091282.1, read as the reverse complement.
GAGCTTCTATCTTCAGGCTCTTGTTAAATAGTTGTTAAATGGAACAACTGCATTTGGCTTACTAGTTGGGTTGGGGCCTACTAACGGTGTCTGCCGCTCCTTGCTGTTCTCCTGGTTTCCTGTCCTGAACTTCCATTTTCAGGCTCTTGTTAAGTAGTTTTTAATATTACACTGCATTTGGCCTACTAGTGTGGTTGTGGCCTACTAACGGTGTATGCCGCTCCGTGCTGTTCACCTGGTTTCCTGTCCTGAAATTCCATTTTCAGGCTCTCGTTAAGTAGTTGTTGAAACAACACTGCATTAGGCCGACAAGTTGGGTCTTGGTTGTAGAGACGGTGTCTGCCGCTCCAAGGTGTTCTCCAGGTTGCCTCTCCCTAGCTTCTATCTTCAAGCTCTCGTTAAGTAGTGTTGAAACAACACTGCATTAGGCCTACAAGTTGGGTCTTGGTTGTAGAGACGGTGTCTGCCGCTCCAAGGTGTTCTCCAGGTTGGCTCTCCCTAGCTTCTATCTTTAAGCTCTCGTTAAGTAGTTGTTGAAACAACACTGCATTAGGCCTACAAGTTGGGTCTGGGTTCTACAAACGGTGTCTTCCGCTCCAAGGTGTTCTCCAGGTTGCCTTTCCCTAGCTTCTATCTTCAAGCTCTCGTTAAGTAGTGTTGAAACAACACTGCATTAGGCCTACAAGTTGGGTCTTGGTTGTAGAGACGGTGTCTGCCGCTCCAAGGTGTTCTCCAGGTTGGCTCTCCCTAGCTTCTATCTTTAAGCTCTCGTTAAGTAGTTGTTGAAACAACACTGCATTAGGCCTACAAGTTGGGTCTGGGTTCTACAAACGGTGTCTTCCGCTCCAAGGTGTTCTCCAGGTTGCCTTTCCCTAGCTTCTATCTTCAGGCTCTCGTTAAATTGTTTTTAATATAGCACTGCATTTGGCCTACTTGTTTTGTTGGCCCTGCTAACGGTGTCTGCCGCTCCTTGATGTTCTCTTTCACTGAACAAACCAGTGCCGCCTGTTTACTTCTGTTACCAATTTTGAACTGCATTTAGCCTACTTACTGATTAGGGCCTACTCACTGTGTCAGCCTCTCATTACAGTTGTACTCCACTGAACAAAGCAATGCCACCTGGTCAGTCCTGTTACCAATTTTGAACTGCATTTAGCCCACTTTATTCTTTGGGCCTATATCTGTGTCTCCTCCTCATCCTGCCCATTGCCCAGCCAGTGATAGATGAGTCTGCTGGTACATTGACCCATAACGCTACATTCCCTGTGCATGCTACACAGCAAGAATGTGACCCTGCTGAAAGTCAGGTTCCCCTTCCCGCATACCATACCACCTTACACGGGGACAAAGAGGAAGGTGCAGATGAAAGTGCAGGTTCCTTCATCAGGTGGGGGGGAAACTCGTTGGCGACGTCACTGGCACAGGGCCCCTCATAGTACGCAAAAGTGTCGCTGCCGGTAGGAGGCGCCCCCGCCGTGCAAACACACTGCCGTACTTTGAGGGGCCAATGCCAACGAGTGGGCCCCCTCTGCTTGCTCAGGATCACAGCACTTGCAAAGTTTAAATACTTACCTCTCCCTGCTCCACTGCCGTGACGTGGTCCAGATTTCCTGGGCCCTCTAAATACTTGAACCAGCCCTACCCCCCACAACTTTAGCCAAATGACCCCCAATTTCCAATGCCTTACTATTATTATAAGGTAAATTAAGATTGACAAGCTTCAGTAACAACAATGGATGTTTTTGCCATTAAAATGGGCACTGTACGTGTTTTCCTGGCCTCCACACACTGCCGACTATGCTTCACCATTGACTTGCATTGGGTTTCGTGTTTCGGTCGATCCCCGACTTTTCACGATAATCGGCCGATTTCACTCGACTCGACTTTTGAGATAGTCGGGTTTCGCAAAACCCGACTCGACCCTAAAAATCTAAAAGTCGCTCAACCCTAGTAATAGACGACCAGTCCAGCAAAGGATTGTGCATTTTTAACCAGGGAAAACCCAGGACGACTGGGCAAGGTAATTTAGCAAAGACAAACAAGTGTAAACACTCCTGATGTGCCATATTCACAGTAAGTGGGAACCGGGTAACCTTTCGAGAAATACACCCATGTTCCAGAGGAGTGTTATCAATAGCCACAACAGGAATAGGAGATGACAATGGTTCAGACTCAAACTTATATTTGTCTAGGAATTGTTGATCAATCAAATTAAGTGCAGAACCACAATCCACCATTACCTGAAAATCATTGGAATGACCATGATATGTGGTATTACCAGAAAAAAAAACTCCTGCGGATCGTACCCTATGCGACCCTCACATTACTTAATAAAATGGTTAGCCTTACCACAATACAAGCATGGCCCTTCAGAAAACCTCTTCTCCCCCTCCTGGGAACGAGAGGATATCGCCCCAAGTTGCATCGGTTCCCCACTGTCGACGGGGCTGAGAGACGGGGTTCAGCATTATAACAGCCTTCTCTTCATTCTGTCTGTTTCTCAATCTTCTATCCACATGGATAGCCAACTGCATAGCAGTTTCCAAATTATCAGGTGCAGGATATGCAATGAGCAAATCTTTAACTCTTTCACTCAAACCTGCTAAAAACTGACTCTTGAGCGCTGGGTCATTCCACCTGACCTCTGTGGACCATCGTCTGAACATTGTGCAATACTTCTCAACATCATCAGAGCCCTGTTTAAGCCATCTGAGCACTGCCTCAGCTGATGTGACCCGATCAGGATCATCATATAACAACCCCATAGCAGAAAAAATGCTTCTACTGATGTCAAACAAGGATCATCAGGAGGTAATGAAAATGCCCAGATTTTGGGTTCATTTTGCAATAAAGACATAATAATCCCCACACGCTGTAATTCACTCCCATAGGATCTGGGTCTATGCCGAAAATATAGTAAACATGCATTTTTAAATATAAAAAAATTACTGCCGTTTACCAGAAAAAAACTCAGGTAATCCTACCTTAGGTTCTTCAGAGCGTGCTCCAGAGTAATTACTCACATGCTGTTGCAGGTCGACTACTTCCAAAGTTAACCCTTGCAAGCGTTGAGCAAGTTCTTGCACACTGCACATATTGAAGGAATCCGGGAGAAAATTTTTTTTTTGTATGTCTGGACAAACAGTTACAGAACTGCAACACAGAACTAGGATAGAAGGGGGAAAGTGACCCTGCACTGAGACTATGCTGACACCCTATGATGGAGTGGGCGACCCTTTCGTTGTGATTAGGCCCACCAACGATCCTAGGTTAATCTCAGCGAAGACCTATAGATAGTTGGAAGGAGGTCCCTGAAGGATCTAAGGACAGGGTATAAAAACAGGTCACCTCCTAATAGTAAACACAGAGATGGCTGCAGAAACCAACTGAAAACAGACTCTAAAGATAGCAGAATCAGAGATCCCAGAACTGCACAATATCAAACACAGAAAGCTATCAAAGCACCTAGCCAGAACTCTAGTGGATTAACACTGTTGTCCAGCAAGGAATGGGAGGCAGGTGCTGGGTAATAAAGGGTGATACAATCACCTGACCTCAGGCAACCCAGCACCAGGGGAAAAAGACCAGCAGCCAGAAAACCACAACAAGATGGCGTACGGTCAAAAACAACAGATTCTAACATGAACGTGTTCTGTACTGTTATAGGCCGGTGAATGTTGGGCAAGCGGGGCTGTGATGGCAGTAGTATATTTTTAAAAAAGGTACCCCCATTGGGGAATTGTTTGTCAGCTCATGCCCTCCTTTACAAGTTTCAGAGACCCACACCCCTACATTGGACCTACTTCTTAACTCGGTTTCCTGCAATGTCTCTTCCTTACCTGCCATTACATGACCTGGGTGAACGTGATCTGTACTGTTATAGGCCGGTGAATGTTGGGCAAGAGGGGCTGAGATGGCAATAATATATTTTTTAAAAGGTACCCCCCATTGGGGAATTGTTTGTCAGCTCATGCACTCCATTATAAGTATCAGAGACCCAGACCCCTACATTGGGCCTACTGCTTAACTTGGTTTCCTGCAATGCCTCTTCCTTACCTGCCACTAGATGACCAGGGTTAACGTGCTCTGTACTGTTATAGGCCGGTGAATTTTGGGCAAGGGGGGCTGTGATGGCAATAGTATATTTTTAAAATAGGTACCCCCCCATTGGTGAAACCACATCCTTGTTGGCAAAGACTTCATAACATTTGTGTACCTTTAAGAGCTCACTTGAAAAGCTCATTTTTGTGTTGCCTGGTTGCTCACACTGAACACAATACACTTCATATAAATTTGATAAAGCAATGAGGTTAGTTTGGCTCAGTAGTTCATTACAAATATTTGTTTGCCCACTATATTAGTTTCTCTCCTTGAGAGCCATAACTTTGGCTGCATCAAATGGTAACAGTTCAATACAAAAAAGTGATGGCTGAATGCTTGGAGATGCAGAGGACTTAATCAATTTTGACTGACATAACTTGTATGAGGGAGACTGCATGTTCCTTCTTTCTTTCTTGGATAATAAACAGGAATAATAATAAATGCTCTTTTATCTGTAAAGTAATTATTTGAAACGATGTCAGATCATCTACTGTATCTGCAATATTTACTACACAGCCGAAGGGAACAGTTATGGAAAATTGAGCTTGGTCACAGTTAGTATTTAGAACATCTTCACATTCTTGCAGTTCTCACTTTTATTTCCGGAATACATAGTAGCAGCTATTTTTAACATTACTTACCTATAGATACTGGTCAAGAAGATTGTCATGATTATCCAGAGTACTCAATGGGTTAAGCTTAAGTTTTTCTAGAAAGGCTGAATATAGATATGATTGCTGTTAATAGTGTAGTGTGAATATACAAATGGAGATTTGGAATCCAGATTGAAAGATACCACATGCATTCAGACAATTACATAGGTGCATTTCTTGTAAAACATTTACAGATGTGACACATTCTTGAGAAATGTTTGTTTATTCACTTCACAAACCGTTCTAAGCTTCTATGTGTCTGTTGTTTGGCATTGTAAAACATTAAGGTTTATTGAAGCTCTGCAGGTGGTGGTTTTATCTAATTCCTTGTGGCTTTTATATTCTAAGGGTTTATGGCCCCTCATCTGATCACTCCATGATATCTCAGTTTCATCCGACCTTGAAAGCTAGCCATTTGAAGGGCTGGGTGAAACTAGAGTTACTACATAGTGTAAATCACTATATAAGAAGCATGACTAAGACAGATGCCAAAACTGGGGTACCTGTACATGTACAGTGTGCTCATACCTGCATAATTGGGGATGCCCATGCAGTGTAGGTAATCTCCCAGGGGTTCTCTGTCTTGGTGTTGCTTCTCTGATATTCCAGATGGATGATGTTTAAAAGCCTCTTGGTGATGATCTAACTATACTGTTAATCTTCATATATACATAATCACTATATTTATTTAATCCTTATATGTACTTACTAACCTGTGTATATTAACACATACAATAGTGTACACACTCACACTATTCAATCATACTATTCCTTGAATTTTGTAGTTTGCAATAAAATTGCCTTGTATTGCAAGTATTTGCCTTTTTTAAGCTGTATCTGAACCTTAGTGTTAAAAACATGTCAAATAAAATTGCCAAATTCTCATGTAAATCATTCTGCAAAGAGGGAACCATCATACCATGAACCTTCGTCAGGCTGCATAATTTTACAACGTTAACAGGCTGCAGAGGTACAATTGTACCTTCATATACAGTGGGGCAAAAAAGTATTTAGTCAGTCAGCAATAGTGCAAGTTCCACCACTTAAAAAGATGAGAGGCGTCTGTAATTTACATCATAGGTAGACCTCAACTATGGGAGACAAACTGAGAAAAAAAAATCCAGAAAATCACATTGTCTGTTTTTTTAACATTTTATTTGCATATTATGGTGGAAAATAAGTATTTGGTCAGAAACAAAATTTCATCTCAATACTTTGTAATATATCCTTTGTTGGCAATGACAGAGGTCAAACGTTTTCTGTAAGTCTTCACAAGGTTGCCACACACTGTTGTTGGTATGTTGGCCCATTCCTCCATGCAGATCTCCTCTAGAGCAGTAATGTTTTTGGCTTTTCGCTTGGCAACACGGACTTTCAACTCCCTCCAAAGGTTTTCTATAGGGTTGAGATCTGGAGACTGGCTAGGCCACTCCAGGACCTTGAAATGCTTCTTACGAAGCCACTCCTTCGTTGCCCTGGCGGTGTGCTTTGGATCATTGTCATGTTGAAAGACCCAGCCACGTTTCATCTTCAATGCCCTTGCTGATGGAAGGAGGTTTGCACTCAAAATCTCACGATACATGGCCCCATTCATTCTTTCATGTACACGGATCAGTCGTCCTGGCCCATTTGCAGAGAAACAGCCCCAAAGCATGATGTTTCCACCACCATGCTTTACAGTAGGTATGGTGTTTGATGGATGCAACTCAGTATTCTTTTTCCTCCAAACACGACAAGTTGTGTTTCTACCAAACAGTTCCAGTTTGGTTTCATCAGACCATAGGACATTCTCCCAAAACTCCTCTGGATCATCCAAATGCTCTCTAGCAAACTTCAGACGGGCCCGGACATGTACTCGCTTAAGCAGTGGGACACATCTGGCACTGCAGGATCTGATTCCATGGTGGCGTAGTGTGTTACTTATGGTAGGCCTTGTTACATTGGTCCCAGCTCTCTGCAGTTCATTCACTAGGTCCCCCCGTGTGGTTCTGGGATTTTTGCTCACCGTTCTTGTGATCATTCTGACCCCACGGGGTGGGATTTTGCGTGGAGCCCCAGATCGAGGGAGATTATCAGTGGTCTTGTATGTCTTCCATTTTCTAATTATTGCTCCCACTGTTGATTTCTTCACTCCAAGCTGGTTGGCTATTGCAGATTCAGTCTTCCCAGCCTGGTGCAGGGCTACAATTTTGTTTCTGGTGTCCTTTGACAGCTCTTTGGTCTTCACCATAGTGGAGTTTGGAGTCAGACTGTTTGAGGGTGTGCACAGGTGTCTTTTTATACTGATAACAAGTTTAAACAGGTGCCATTACTACAGGTAATGAGTGGAGGAAAGAGGAGACTCTTAAAGAAGAAGTTACAGGTCTGTGAGAGCCAGAAATCTTGATTGTTTGTTTCTGACCAAATACTTATTTTCCACCATAATATACAAATAAAATGTTAAAAAAAACAGACAATGTGATTTTCTGGATTTTTTTTTCTCAGTTTGTCTCCCATAGTTGAGGTCTACCTATGATGTAAATTACAGACGCCTCTCATCTTTTTAAGTGGTGGAACTTGCACTATTGCTGACTGACTAAATACTTTTTTGCCCCACTGTATATCTCCACTGTGGGAAGACTTTCTCCTTTACTTGGTTTCAGAAACTAAAGTTCATTCAGCTACAAATGTTATGCTGATATCTATTGGCCAATGTTGCTACTGCTCACTTATGTTGCTGTCAATTAAGTTGATTCAAACTGGGAGTGGCTTCTACTTCTCTTCCTGCCTCCCTCCTCTCAGTAGCCATTTTGCTGTTCATCTCATTGCTGTGAGCACACACATTTCTAGGCTTGTGAAGTCTTCAATTTCTTGGATACGAAGGTAGGAAAGTCTCACAGTATCTAACAGCCAGTTATACCTTCATTCGCCTTATGTGGGGACAGAACAGTCAGAAATTGTCTTTGAGCCTGGACTTGGCTTACATATATTTTGTATGAAACTTATCACTATATGTATGATTTTTATACGAAAAATGGATAATAATTAGTATCTACATGTTGTTTTACGATGTTTTACTTATATTCAGCACAAAATAAAGATGGTGGCTCTGTTACAATTTTCCTATTGGTTGAAAAAACAGTCGAAGATGGAATGAAAATTCTGAAACCGTATACGGTTTACATAATATATAAATGATATTTATAAATAATTATCACTAGAAATCATTTACTTTTTTATCTGCACTTTAGAATTGAGTTTCATTCTACTTGCCACGTGTTACTGAACTAAATTACGAAGCCAAAATTCATCTACCAAGTCATCATGAGTGATAGTGATGCTGGATCTAGTTTCCGCCATAATCCAAGAAAACATGTTTGCAGGTTAGTATCATTTTGTGAAAAGCCAATAATGTAGTATTGTGTAGTATTTCGGAAAATTATTTATTTTTCATTTTTTCATATTTACAGATTTACGTCTGACGAAATAATACGAATGCTAGAAGAATCTGATTCTGAGCATGAGGAAGAACCATATGTTGCATCTGATGATGAAAACTATGTACCACAAGTGGATGTTACTGAAGAAGATTCAGACATTGAACAAGAAAGAAAACAGGAAAAAGAATACGACTCAGATGAAAGTGTTGAGGATGAGTCTGTGCCTCAAAATGCAGGCGACATTTAGACTGCTAAGGATAAAACTCAATGGTGTAGTGATCCACTGCCAAATGCACAAACAAAATCTCGCAATGTCCTACGACAAAGAGGTGGCCCTGCAGCAATCAGCAACATGTATACAGCAAAAGAGCTATTCAAGTCAATCATGACTCCCGAGATGTGTGACATCATATTACGAGAAACGAATCGAAAGGCCAAGAGAGTTTGTGATGCTTACAACAACGAACTGGTACAACGTTTTCCTGATTCTTCTGAACGGCCACCACAAAAAACATTCAAGCAATTTACTGATACTGAACTCCATGCATTTTTGGGCATACTGATTGCTGCTGGTGTGCACAGAGACAACAAAGAGAATCTGGAGGAAATGTGGAATGTTGCTGCTCTGCCTCTTATACGTGCAGCCATGTCTCGTGACCGCTTCAAGATGATACTCAGATTTATCAGATTTGACAACGAAAATACACGTGCAGAACGTGTGCAAACAGATAAAGCTGCACCAATACGGGACATCTGGACAATGCTGAACAGAAATCTGGAGAGAGCCTGCAAGCCATATAATTGTATCACAGTCGACGAGCAATTATTTCCATTTAGAGGCCATACTAAATTTACCCAGTATATATCTTCAAAACCAGCTAAATATGGCATAAAGATTTTCTGGGCTTGTGACTCGTCAAACACCTACCCATTACAAAGTCAGCTCTACACTGGGAAACCAACTGATGGTCCTCGACAAATAAACATTGGTGAACGAACAGTATTGGACCTAGTGAGCTCGTATAAAGGCTCTGGAAGAAATTTCACCACCGATAACTTCTTTACAACCATGGAACTAGCTAAGGTATTGAATAACTAGAACATGACACTAGTTGGTACAGTGAGAAAAAACAAAAGGTTCCTACCTAGCAACATGCAGCCTAGCCTGCCAATGAAAGGCCTGTAAACTCGACAAATTTTGCCTACAATCATAATGCAACAGTCTGTTCATATGTACCAAAGAAGAACAAATCAGTCGTGCTTCTATCATCTATGCACATGACGGGAGAAGTTGAAGAGACACTAGCAGCCAAGTCAGAGATAATAAAATACTACAACAAAACAAAAGGCGGAGTTGATGTTATAGATAAAATGTTGGGAGAGTACACTGTGAAGCGATGAACATTACGTTGGCCACTGACATTTTTCTACAATATGATTGACGTCACTGGGTTAGCATCCTACATCATCTACAGAGAACACAATCCAAGCTTCAGGACAAAGGATCAACGAAGAAAGTTCCTGAAAGATCTCGCAAATCAGCTGTGTATGCCTGCAATTGAAGATCGTAGTACAAACCGAATGATGATGAGAAACCATTTTCTTCGAGGTGCAGTAGAAATGGTGCTTGGATGATGCATTCTGGTAGCATCGCAAGCAGCAGCTGGCCCTCAAATACCTCATGGTAGTCGTGGACCCTCCCCTGTTGTTGGTAGTTGCAATGTCTGCCGATACCTGAGGCGAAAACAACGTAAGACTAGAAAGTCTTGTGTGGTTTGTGTGAAACCCATTTGCGATGAACACTCGGTAGCAAAGACAACATGCATTACTTGTGAAGAAAATCAATAAAAAAAAGTTTCTTACATTTTCTTTTATAATGTAAATGAACAGTTTTTTTACTTGTTTATAATAATAAAATAGCATTATCATTAAAAAAATATTATTCTTTTTTCCTTGCATTATCTTCATTCAAAATATATGAGGGTACATTTGTACCTATGCAGCTTGTTATGGATGCAAAAATATCTCGACCCCTTATCTCGGAAGGGGGTGGAGATATTTTATTGAAATTTGGCCAATATATTCTGGACCAAAACTGCAGAGATGTCACGAAATTTCAGCCCTCTACGGCTTTTCGAAAAAAAGTTATTGCAATTTTAAAACGGAATAGTTACAATTGTACCTACTCAGCCGGACGAAGGCTAAAAAAGTCAAAAAGTTGATCGTCCTTCAATGCATCCTGCTCTCAACCTATTGTCGGGATTCTATTACTATTTGAAAACCAAGAAAGGGTTTGACAGCTTGAGGTTTCATGGTACACAATTTTTTATTTTTTTTCAAAGTAACAGTCTCCTGTCTCCAATCCATTCAGACTGCATTGTTGGGTACTCTGAAAAGCTGAACTGAAAACAGACTTCATTTTGTATCACATTAGCAAACTTTATAGTCTTGCAAGGATTTAACCCCTTCTCGACATGAGTTCCCGCAAACCGCAGTACTAGTACGGCGGCACGATCGCGCAGTCTCACAGTGAGCACCGCGGCGATCGTGTGTGGGTGTCAGCTGTGACAGCTGACACCCCGCAGCAATGCCCACGATCGTGGGCATTTAACCCCTCTGATGCTGCTGTCAGTAGTGACAGCAACATAGAGGGGCATCGTGCAGGGACGGGGGCTCCCTGTGCTCTCCCACCGGAACAACGCCTTGCTGCTAATGTGTAAAACAAAGGAGTGCAGAACAGAAAATGCATATTGTGAAGTTGATTTTCATGGGCCCATCCAGTATGTGGGTTCCAAGGCGTAATGGGGTGCATATGACTATGCAGCAGGGCAGACATTGCTGTCGCTGTGTAAACAAACGAGTACGAGAGTACAAAATGCATATTGTGAATTGGATTTTCATGGGTCCATCCAGTATGTGGGTTCCAAGGTGAAATGGGGGGCATATGACTGACTATGCAGCAGGGATGGCCTTGCTGCCAATGTGTGAAACAAAGGAGCACAGAGTACAAAATGCATATTGTGAACTTATAGGAAGGGGAGATCAGTGAAAGATCAAGTAGTAAGTAGTCACTATAACCCCCCAAAAAGCAGAGACTTGGCTCACTAATAGATCTGTGGGCACATTTAAATGTGGACTCTGCAAATATATTTCACTGTCTAACACATCCTAAAGTGCACCTATAAGAACAGATTCTTTGCGAACTGCAAAACCGAAGGTGTTGTCTATCTGTGTATGTGCTCTTGTCCCCTGGACTATGTGGGCAAAACAAAGAGACAATTACGGGTGAGGATAGGGGAACACTTGGGAGACATCAGAAATAAAAGAGACACCCCCCTAGCCAGACATATCAATGCAGTACATGGGGGTGACTTGGAAAGCATCACCTTCAAAGTCATCGAGGTGGTCAGCCCCTCAATTAGGCAGGGGGGCTGGGACAAAAAGATCCTCCAAAGAGAATCCAGATGGATATTTTGGATGGAAAGTACCAGTCCTGATGGTATTAATGAACAACTTACATATACCTGCTTCATTTAAAGCCATGCGTGTTACATACAATTTAGCTGATGGAAATCCTTTTTGTCCATTTTTAACCAATTTTGGTTCAATATATCTGCTGCATGATTTTAAGATCTGCAGCATTACCTACATCATTTAGCTTATTAGCTTTGGGAGGTACTCATACTCCTTAACCCAAGTTGTCACGTATCTATTCTCTGTGGATGAGATTCCCATCTTTGAAATAGATTAATAAGATGGTTGCCTTTTGAGGTTTATTTGAATGTGTGAGGCCGTTAGCTCTGAGATCGCTGAGGTTTTCAGCCACAATCACATATGTCCGCACTCTGCATCATCTGGGGTTTGTACACCTACTATGATAGATAGGTGTAGGCGCTATCTAGGCCATTTGCGCATGTCTATAACCTCCAGCGGTCTGGGTTCGGTAGTGCCTCTATTGCACATGCCCAGAGTACTTGTGTAAGAGGGTGGTGCTGTTATGGACAATAATAAACACGCTGTCACTTTAAGATGGTATGTTCTGCTTTTCCCCCCTGCTCTTATGTTTTTATGAACTGGTCGGTGCTGTGTGGAGGGGTGGAGCTGAAGCAGCGTGTGGAGGGAAAGTTTCAGAGAGAACTGTGTCCTGTTCTGTCTGCAAGGAAGAGTTATTGGCTGCAAGAAAGATTACACAGCTTGAGACGAACTGCGTTTGTGAAATAGACTTTCCTGGTTACAGCAAAGAGTGGCTGTTCTGTGCTAGTTTGTGAAGCCACGAATATACTGAGAAGGGGACTTACAGTTTCCAGGAGCATCCCTAGGATCCAGAAGCAAGGAGAAGACCACGCTTTGCAGAGCTGACAGGAATCAGTGCGCACTACCGTTTTGGACTTCGGGGGGGCCCCCTGGGACTGGACCTGTGTCCCCAACATCACCGTGAGTTTGTTCCTGTTTGGTGCACCTGTTAGGGCCTAGTGCAGGCTTCAGTAGTTAGAGCACGGTAGCCGTGTGGCCTGCGTAGTAAAGACCAGGGAGGTTATATGCAGAGTAGCATCGATATTTGTTTTATTGTGTAAAGTTGCTTGTGAGACAGATTCTGAGTTTGTAATTGCTGAAGCACTGTGCTATTTTACAGAGAAAACTCATGTGCATTATCTTTTGCTATTATAAACCCCTGTTTGCACCTTCCTTGTCCCTTCCATTCCCTGTCTCCCAATAAATCTATCCTTTGTTGTTTGCACCTCATCTTGTGTACAGTAGTCTTCCTGCACCATGGTGGTCCCCCGGCCATCGCTTCAAGTGGCGCTGCGAGCAGGGTACTGTCACCAAGGCGGAGGCAGCAGACAGCAATGGTGGGAATGCTAACATTAATGGGGATGCTGTGGGCATTGGTGGAACCCCTGCAAGGACACTCCCTATGGGCACCATATTTAGTGTGCTCCCAAAGATTGACGGCAAGAATATGCCACTGTCCGACTGGGTGTCCCGGCTGCAATGAACCCTGAAGATTTATAACATAAGCCCAGACCTTGAAGCGGACATTGCTTTAACTGCCCTAGAGGGGGAAGCCCACAGAAACGTCTGCCTACAACCAGAACTCACCCGCAGTACCCTGAAGGAGCTAGTGAAGTTCCTGGAAGAGATCTACAGCGAGACTGCTAGCGCGGGACAACTTCGCGCCAAATTTTTCTCTAGGCTGCAGCGGGAAGAAGAAGGAATTTTTCAGTATGCAACAGCACTGCAAGAAGTGTTCCAAGAGGTGCAGAAAAAGGAGGCAGATGGATTTGGCGGCATGGGCTCTAAAGACCGGATACTCCGGGAGCAATTCATTCTGGGACTACACAGCACATCCTTGAGGCGAGCACTGTCAGAACAGGTCCGGGCAGATCCAGCCCTTATGTTTCATCAATTTCTGGCGGAAACAGTGGCCCGAAGTAAAGAAGAAAGCTATGCGTCTGGAGTGATGCGCGTTCAGGGCGCCAATTCCAGAGGGGACCCAAACCATCAAGAGGTGCTGGTCCAGGTAGTGCAAGACTTGCAGCGGTCCCTTGTTAACGTGCAAGAGAAAATGACCCAGATGGAGCGAAGAGTGGGGGAACTACAAGAGACTGACCCACTATACTCATGCAACCATTCTTCAGCCCGATCGACAAGGGATCAGTGGGAACAAGCCACCTCCCGTCAGGCATCGGCGGCACGAGGACAGGCTCGAAGTACCCCTCGGCGAGGAGGAGGCATTCAATGCAGGGAGTGTGGAGGACAGGGGCACCTTGCCAGAGACTGTCGGAACTATACTCAAGGCCAGTGGAAGCCGCCATTAAACTACCAACCCCCGCAGTAGTGCGGCACTCTGCGGGGGAGGCGAGAAGAGAGGCCGTTCCATATCATAACGAAAACTTGATCGCTGGGAGCCCCATCCTACGTGCTGAATTTGAAGGAGTTCTGGTGGATTGCCTGGTAGATACCGGGTCACAAGTGACAACGATGCCAGAAGCGTACTTCAAGCAGCATTTCCAGAACCTGGCCAAGCCAGAAAAAGAGACATTGATTCGCTTGTTTGCTGTCAACCAACAACCGATTCCGGTCACAGGGGTCATGTGGATGAATATTCAAATCTGTGGGCAAGAAGTTGGAAGAAAAGGGATCCTGCTTGTCCCTGAGCCTGTCAAGGAAGATGTGCCTGTAGTACTGGGAATGAATATCCTACGTGAACTCGATCAGATTATGTTTACCAAACGGGGACCGGGATATTGGAAGAAGGCTACTGTTATGATCCGGTGACCTTGGAGCCGCATGAAACTTTCTCTGGAGTAGGTGGAAACTGTACTGACCGCAAATTCTAAACTAACACCACAACTAGAAGTAGCCGTGGGGTGTGCCTAACAAATCCTAGACACCTCGACACAGCCGGAGGACTAAATACCCCTATAGATGGAAATAGGAATTCTACCTTGCCTCAGAGCAGAACCCCAAAGGATAGGCAGCCCCCCACGAATATTGACTGTGAGTAGTAGAGGAAAGGCACACGCAGGCAGAAAACAGAATTTAGCAAAAGAGGCCACTTTAGCTAAATAGGAAAGGATAGGACAGAATACTAAGCGGTCAGTATTAAAACCCTTCCAAAAATATCCACAGCAGATAATACAAAAAATTCCACAATCTAACTAAAGACGTGGAACGTATATCTGCAACTCCTGAGAATCCAACAAGACTGAGAAAATACTGACACAATCTAAGCTGGACAAGAAAAAACAAATGAATAGCACAGAATTATAAAGCACACAGCATGTGTGCCAAAGAAACAAAAAAACAGACACTTATCTTTGCTGATTTGGCAGCAAGGCAGGAGGAACCAGACAGAGATCCAAAATCTCCCAAGAACCATGGACAACTGGCAAAGACTAATGAATCCTGCACACCTAAATACCCCAGTCAGAACTGCAATCAGCAGATACACCTGACCAGGACTGCAACCCAGGGACAACTGCATTACCACCTACAACCACCGGAGGGAACCCAAAAGCAGAATTCACAACAGTACCCCCCCTTGAGGAGGGGTCACCGAACCCTCACCAGAGCCCCCAGGCCGATCAGGACAAGCCAGATGAAAGGCACGGACCAAATCAGCAGCATGGACATCAGAGGCAAAAACCCAAGAATTATCCTCCTGGCCATAACCCCTCCATTTGACAAGATACTGAAGCCTCCACCTCGAAAAACGAGAATCCAAAATCTTCTCAACCATATACTCCAACTCCCCATCAACCAACACAGGGGCCGGAGGATCAACAGAGGGAACAATGGGAACCACATATTTCCACAATAAAGATCTATGGAAGACATTATGGATAGCAAAAGAGGCCGGAAGCGCCAATCGAAAAGACACCGGATTAATAATCCCAGAAATCCTATAAGGACCAATAAACCGAGGTTTAAACTTAGGGGAAGAAACCTTCATAGGAACATGACGGGAAGACAACCAGACCAGATCCCCAACCCGAAGCCGGGAACCAACACAACGACGACGGTTAGCAAAACGTTGAGCCTCCTCCTGAGACAACACCAAATTGTCCACCACATGAGCCCAAATCTGCTGCAACCTGTCAACCACAGAATCCACACCAGGACAGTCAGAAGGCTCAACCTGCCCAGAAGAAAAACGAGGATGAAAACCAAAATTACAAAAGAAAGGCAAAACCAAAGTAGCTGAACTAGCCCGATTATTAAGGGCAAACTCGGCCAATGGCAAGAAGGCCACCCAATCATCCTGATCAGCAGACACAAAGCATCTCAAATAAGTCTCCAAGGTCTGATTAGTTTGCTTGGTCTGGCCATTTGTCTGAGGATGAAATGCAGAAGAAAAGGACAAATCAATGCACAGCCTAGCACAAAAGGCCCGCCAAAACCTAGAAACAAACTGGGAACCTCTGTCGGACACAATATTCTCCGGAATACCATGCAAACGAATCACATGCTGAAAAAACAATGGAACCAAATCTGAAGAGGAAGGCAATTTAGGCAAAGGCACCAAATGAACCATCTTAGAGAACCGGTCACAAACAACCCAGATAACCGACATCCTCTGGGAAACCGGAAGATCAAAAATAAAATCCATAGAAATATGCGTCCAGGGCCTCTCAGGGACCGGCAATGGCAAAAGCAACCCACTAGCACGGGAACAACAAGGCTTGGCCCACTCACAAGTCCCACAGGACTGCACAAAAGAACGCACATCACGAGACAAAGAAGGCCACCAAAAGAACCTACCAACCAAATCTCTGGTACCAAAAATACCAGGATGACCAGCCAACACAGAACAGTGAACCTCAGAAATCACTCTACTAGTCCATCTGTCAGGAACAAACAATTTCCCCACTGGACAGCGGTCAGGTCTGTCAGCCTGAAATTCCTGAAGAACCCACCGTAAATCAGGGGAAATGGCAGAAAGGACCACCCCTTCTTTCAGAATGCCGACCGGTTCAAGGACCTCAGGAGAATCAGGCAAAAAACTCCTAGAGAGGGCATCAGCCTTAATATTCTTAGAACCCGGAAGATACAAAACCACAAAATCAAAATGGGAAAAAAACAAGGACCATCGAGCCTGTCTAGGATTCAGCCGTTTGGCAGACTCGAGGTAAATCAGATTCTTATGATCGGTCAAGACCACAATACGGTGCTTAGCTCCCTCAAGCCAATGTCGCCACTGCTCAAACGCCCACTTCATAGCCAACAACTCCCAATTGCCGACATCATAATGGCGTTCAGCAGGTGAAAACTTACGGGAAAAGAAGGCACACGGTTTCATCAAGGAACCAACAGAATCCCTCTGAGACAAAACGGCCCCTGCCCCAATCTCAGAAGCGTCAATCTGAACCTGAAACGGAAGAGAAACATCCGGTTGGCGCAACACCGGAGCAGAAGTAAATCGGCGTTTAAGCTCCTGAAAGGCAGAGACAGCCGCAGAGGACCAATTCGTCACATCAGCGCCTTTCTTCGTCAAATCGGTCAAGGGTTTAACCACGCTAGAGAAGTTAGCAATGAAACGGCGATAAAAATTTGCAATACCCAAAAATTTCTGAAGGCTCTTCACGGATGTGGGTTGAATCCAATCATGAATGGCCTGAACCTTAACCGGATCCATCTTCATAGATGAGGGAGAAAAAATGAAGCCCAAAAAAGAAACCTTCTGCACCCCAAAGAGACACTTAGACCCCTTCACAAACAAAGCATTGTCACGAAGGATCTGAAATACCATCCTGACCTGTTGCACATGAAACTCCCAATCATCGGAAAAAATCAAAATATCGTCCAAATATACAATCAAGAATTTATCAAGATAAGTCCGGAAGATATCATGCATGAAGGACTGAAAAACAGATGGAGCATTAGTGAGCCCGAATGGCATCACAAGGTATTCAAAATGGCCTTCGGGCGTATTAAACGCAGTTTCCATTCATCACCCTGCTTAATACGAACAAGATTATATGCCCCCCGAAGGTCAATCTTAGTAAACCAACTAGCCCCCTTAATCCTAGCAAACAAATCAGAAGGCAAAGGTAAAGGGTATTGAAACTTGACCGTGATCTTATTCAAGAGGCGATAATCAATACAGGGTCTCAAGGAGCCATCCTTCTTGGCAACAAAAAAAAATCCCGCTCCCAACGGTGAAGAAGATGGCCGAATATGCCCCTTCTCCAAAGACTCCTTGACATAACTCCGCATGGTGGTATGTTCAGGCACAGACAGGTTGAAAAGTCGGCCCTTAGGAAACTTACAGCCTGGAATCAAGTCAATCGCACAATCACAGTCCCTGTGCGGTGGAAGGGAACTGGACTTGGGCTCATCGAATACATCCTGAAAATCAGACAAAAACTCTCGAATTTCAGAAGAGGAAGAAGAGGAGATTGACATCAAAGGAATATCATTATGAACCCCCTGACAACCCCAACTAGTCACAGACATAGACTTCCAATCCAACACAGGATTATGTACCTGCAACCACGGAAAACCCAACACGATAGCATCATGCAAATTATGCAACACCAGAAATCGACAATCTTCCTGATGGGCTGGCGCCATGCGCATGTTCACCTGTGTCCAAAACTGGGGCTTATTTTTAGCCAAAGGTGTAGATTCAATACCCTTTAATGGAATAGGGTTCTGCAAAGGCTGCAAGGGAAAACCACAATGCCTGGCAAACTCAAAGTCCATTAAGTTCAAGGCAGTGCCTGAATCCACAAACGCCATGACAGAAAATGATGACAATGAGCAGATCAAGGACACAGATAACAGAAATTTAGCTTGTACAGTACTGATGGTAAATGAACTAGCGATCCTCTTTGTCCGCTTAGGGCAGACTGAAAAGACATGAGAAGCGTCGCCACAATAATAACACAACCTGTTCTGATGTCTGAATCCTTGTCGTTCCGTTCTAGACAAAATCCTATCACACTGCATTGGCTCAGGAATTTGCTCTGAGGACAACGCCACAGCACGCACAGTTCTGCACTCCCGCAAGCACCTGTCAATTTAAATGGCCAGAGACATAGAATCACTCAGACCGAAAGGCGTGGGAAACCCCACCATAACATCTTTAACGGATTCAGAAAGACCCTTTCTGAAAATTGCCGCCAAAGCATCATCATTCCATTTAGTCAACACAGACCATTTTCTAAATTTCTAACAATACAATTCTGCCGCCTCTTGACCCTGAGACAGGGCCATCATATAATAATCCTAAAGCCTGAAAAAAGGAGTCTACATTAAGCAAAGCCGGATTCCCAGATTCCAGGGAAAATGCCCAATCCTGTGGATCGCCACGCAGCAGGAAGATGACGATTTTAACCTGCTGAATGGAATCACCGGAGGATCGAGGTCTCAGAGCAAAAAACAGTTTACAGTTGTTTTTAAAACTCAAAAATTTGGACCTGTCACCAAAAAACAAATCAGGAGTAGGAATCTTTGGCTCTAAAACAGGAGTCTGAAAAATATAATCAGAAATACCCTGTACCCTAGCAGCAAGCTGATCTACACGAGAAGCTAATTCCTGAACATCCATGCTAGCACAAGGCTCCTCAGCCACCCAGAGAAAAAGAGGGAACAAAACATAAAGCAGACTGCAGAAAAAAAATGGCTCAACACCTTTCTTCCCTTCTTCTGAGATACATTTAACTCATTGTTGGCCAGTTGTACTGTTATGATCCGGTGACCTTGGAGCCACATGAAACTTTCTCTGGAGTAGGTGGAAAATGTACTGACCGCAAATCCTAAACTAACACCACAACTAGAAGTAGCCGTGGGGTGTGCCTAACAAATCCTAGACACCTCGACACAGCCGGAGGACTAAATACCCCTATAGATGGAAATAGGAATTCTACCTTGCCTCAGAACAGAACCCCAAAGGATAGGCAGCCCCCCACGAATATTGACTGTGAGTAGTAGAGGAAAGACACACGCAGGCAGAAAACAGAATTTAGCAAAAGAGGCCATTCTAGCTAAATAGGAAAGGATAGGACAGAATACTAAGCGGTCAGTATTAAAACCCTTCCAAAAAAATCCACTGCAGATAATACAAAAAATTCCACAATCTAACTAAAGACGTGGAACGTATATCTGCAACTCCTGAGAATCCAACAAGACTGAGAAAATACTGACACAATCTAAGCTGGACAAGAAAAAACAAATGAATAGCACAGAATTATAAAGCACACAGCATGTGTGCCAAAGAAACAAAAAACCAGACACTTATCTTTGCTGATTTGGCAGCAAGGCAGGAGGAACCAGACAGAGATCCAAAATCTCCCAAGAACCATGGACAACTGGCAAAGACTAATGGATCCTGCACACCTAAATACCCCAGTCAGAACTGCAATCAGCAGATACACCTGACCAGGACTGCAACCCAGGGACAACTGCATTACCACCTACAACCACCGGAGGGAACCCAAAAGCAGAATTCACAACAGGCTACTCCACATAAGCCTACTCAAGAAGCCCTTCAACGACTGATCCACGTCTGTGGGACGCAGAAGAGTGTGCCATCTTATCAGACGGTAGGGGTCATCCGGGCTCCTGGTAAAGAACCTGTAATCCTACCTCCCGAGCGAGCAACTATAGTATACCTTCCAGTGGGGACTCACCGCAACCTTGATGGGTTGGAAGTGGTTGTTCAGCCTGTGGTAGGCGGAGGAGTGGATCAAGAAGTCATGATAGCTCATACGATAGCTGTGGTCCAGCGAGGACATGTCCCCATAAGAGCTTTGATTGTGAGCCCCAGGGAGGTCACCTTGCCACAAAGGACAGATCTGGCCCTGATGTACCTACATAAGGGTGAAGTGGTGAGTCAGAAGAAGATGTCTTTATCACCGAAAGAAGGCGTAGGGTGGATCCTAGCAGTTGCTGCGGGAGACGAAGAGACACCATCCCCGGAGTGGAGTGGATGGGTCATCCTTGAGCAAATGGAAGTGGATGTGAAGGCTATGGGCCCTGAGCGTGTACAAGCAATAGAAACTATGCTGTGGGAAAATCAGGCCGCATTCGCCCATCACGCCGAAGATTTCGGCTGTACTGAAGCCATCACACATGAGATCCCGACTGGGGAAGCTCGTCCAATTCGAGAACGATACCGGCAGATCCCGCCCAAGATGTACCAAGAGGTGAAAACATTACTGAGGCAGATGCTGTATTCAGGAGTGGTGCTGAGTAGTCAAAGCCCTTGGGCAGCCCCGGTGGTGCTCGTCAAGAAAAAGGATGGGACCATCCGGTTCTGCGTAGATTACAGGAAACTCAATGCCTGCCCTGTTCGAGACTCGTATCCGTTGCCCCGCATCGAGGAATCCTTGACAGCATTGGGGAAAGCCAAGTACTTCTCCACCCTGGACCTAGCAAGTGGATACTGGCAAGTAGCCGTGGCAGAGAAAGACAGAGAGAAAACCGCCTTCATCCTCCCTATGGGATTATTCGAGTTTAACCGGATGCCCTTCGGGCTCTACAATGCTCCAGGCACCTTTCAACGGCTGATGGAAAAGTGTTTGGAAGAATTAAATTTCGAGGCTACCCTGATCTATCTGGATGACATCATTGTGTTTTCATCCTCATTCGAAGACCACCTTGCCCGGCTTGGACAGGTACTCGGAAGACTGCGGGCTCATAATCTGAAGTTGAAGCCAAAAAAATGCCACCTCTTCAAGAACGAGATCGAGTACCTAGGCCACATAATGTCACAAGATGGAGTTCTACCCTCGCCAGAAAAAGTGGCTGCTATCCAGAAGTGGCCAGTCCCTCAAACAGTAAGAGAACTCCAAGCCTTCCTGGGACTCGCGGGGTACTACCACCGGTTTGTTAAAGACTTTGCGAAGGTGGCAGGTCCTCTCAATGAGTTGCTGAGGGGGACCGCTGAAGTGCCGAAGACCCAGCGCATCCCATGGGCACAGGGACAACACGAGGCCTTCCAGGCTTTAAAGAATGCCCTTACTTCATCCCCGATTTTGGCCTACGCAGACTTCGATCAACCGTTCCTGTTGTACACCGAAGGTAGCCTTCATGGACTCGGTGCAGTACTTTCTCAGGTACAGGATGGACATGAGAGAGTTATCGGGTAGGCTAGCAGGTCCCTGCGAGACAGCGAAAGAATCCCTCACAATTGCAGCTCCTTCTGGTTAGAGCTCCTGACCCTGGTGTGGGCTATGACAGAAAAGTTTGCAGGCTTCCTGACAGGTACCAAAATTCAAGTTCGAACAGACAATAATCCCCTGGCCCACCTTGAGAATGCTAAACTGGGGGCCTTAGAACAACAGTGGATGGCTCGCCTGGCCAAGTTCGACTTTACCATCCGTTATCGCTCTGCTACCGAAAACGCAAATGCAGATGGGCTGTCAAGAGTGCCTGTGGAGACTCCAGTGGGGGATCTTGATGAGCAACTTGAAGAGAAGGAAACCCCAGACTTCAATAAGTTCAAGCCCCCAATGGTTGTGGCCCAGTCAAGAAGGGAGGCCTGCGCATTACCCCGGTCTCTGGGAAGAACCAATGAGGAATGGGGACACGTTCAGGACGAAGACGAAGGGCTGAGACAGATGAAGTGGTGGGTAACGCAAAAGCGGAAGCCTGGCAAACAAGAGAGAGATAATCTGGACTCTGAAATGAGTGTGTTGCACCAGTGGGATAGACTGGAAGTGAGAGAGTCAGTACTATATCGTAAGAGGCAACAGCCAAAAGATATGGAAGTAAGGTGGCAAGTGATCATCCCAGGAAGAATGGCTCAAGAAATAGCTAAAGAAGCCCACGAATTCGGAGCACACTTCGGCCCCACAAAGACCTACCAATGGTTGCAGCGGTATGTGTGTTGCCCCCGGTTGGAGCTTCTGGTGGAAGAGGTTTGCCGGCAGTGTCGAATATGTGACCTCATTAAGAGTACTGAACAGAGGGCACCCATCCAGACCATACAAACTAAGGAACCGTTGGAAGTCTTGATGATCGATTATCTCCTCGTGGGACACTCGGCCCGGGGGCTGCAATACTGTTTGGTGATGACCGATCATTTCTCTAAGTTCGCAGTATTCTCTCCGACTAGAGACCAGACTGCGGAATCGGTGGCGCGAGCCATCTGTCAAGACTTCATCCAGGTGTATGGGTGCCCAAAGTGCATGCACTCCGACCAAGGCGCATGTTTCCAAGGCAAGGTGATGGAAGAATTGTATCGCATGTATGGCATCGAGCGGTCCCAGACCACGCCTTACCATCCTCAAGGCAATGGAGCTTGCGAATGCTTCAGCAGAACCTTGCTTCAGATGCTGAGAACATTGGAGGAGGATAAGAAGGTGTGTTGGCCAGACTATCTGCCAGAATTGGTCTGGACTTACAACAATCCGGTCCACTCCACCACGGGTTATACCCTGTTGTGAATTCTGTTGTCAAGCTCCCTCCTGTGGTCATGAATGGTACTTCGGCTGGTTCTGTCCATGGGCTTCCTCTGGTGGTTGTGAGTGGAGCTGCGGCTTCTGAGTTTCCTTCCACAGGTGACGAGGTTAATTCGTTAGCTGGCTGCTCTATTTAACTCCACTTAGATCATTGCTCCATGCCACCTGTCAATGTTCCAGTATTGGTCTAGTTCTCTCCTGGATCGATCTTGTGACCTGTCTTCCAAGCAGAAGCTAAGTTCCTGCTTGTTTTTCTTTGGTTTGCTATTTTTCTGTCCAGCTTGCTATTTTGGTTTTTGTCTTGCTTGCTGGAAGCTCTGGGACGCAGAGGAAGCGCCTCCGCACCGTGAGTCGGTGCGGAGGGTCTTTTTGCGCCCTCTGCATGGTCTTTTTGTAGTTTTTTGTGCTGACCGCAAAGTTACCTTTCCTATCCTCTGTCTGTTCAGTAAGTCGGGCCTCACTTTGCTAAATCTATTTCATCTCTGTGTTTGTAATTTTCATCTTTACTCACAGTCATTATATGTGGGGTGCTGCCTTTTCCTTTGGGGAATTTCTCTGAGGCAAGGTAGGCTTTATTTTTCTCTCTCTAGGGCTAGCTAGTTTCTTAGGCTGTGTCGAGTTGCATAGGGAGCGTTAGGAGCAATCCACGGCTATTTCTAGTGTGTGTGATAGGATTAGGGATTGCGGTCAGCAGAGTTCCCACGTCTCAGAGCTCGTCCTATATTATTAGTAACTATCAGGTCATTCCGTGTGCTCTTAACCACCAGGTCCATTATTGTCCTTACCACCAGGTCATAACAGTACAGGTGGCCCAAAGTATTAATGCATCTCAATAGAGGGATAAGAGAAGTTCTGAGACCATTTTTTTTTCTTTGCAGTGTGTTTTGTCTCTCTTTTCCCCTTTACCTCTGGGTGGTTCAGGATACAGGTGTAGATATGGACATTCAAGGTCTGTCCTCTTGTATGGATAATCTCACTGCAAGGGTACAAAACATTCAAGATTTTGTGGTTCAGAATCCGATGTCAGAGCCTAGGATTCCAATTCCTGATTTGTTTTTTGGGGATAGATCTAAGTTTCTGAATTTCAAAAATAATTGTAAATTGTTTCTTGCTTTGAAACCTCGCTCCTCAGGTGACCCTGTTCAACAAGTGAAAATCATTATTTCTTTGTTACGTGGCGACCCTCAAGACTGGGCATTTTCCCTTGTGCCAGGATATCCGGCATTGCGTGATGTTGATGCGTTTTTTCTGGCGCTCGGATTGCTTTATGATGAACCTAATCCAGTGGATCAGGCAGAGAAAATCTTGCTGGCTCTCTGTCAGGGTCAGGATGAGGTAGAAATATATTGTCAGAAGTTTAGGAAGTGGTCTGTACTCACTCAGTGGAATGAATGTGCCCTGGCAGCAATTTTCAGAAAGGGTCTCTCTGAAGCCCTTAAGGATGTCATGGTGGGATTTCCCATGCCTGCTGGTCTGAATGAGTCTATGTCTTTGGCCATTCAGATCGATCGACGCTTGCGTGAGCGTAAAGCTGTGCACCGTTTGGCGGTATCATCTGGGCATAGACCTGAGCCTATGCAGTGTGATAGGACTTTGACCAGAGCTGAACGGCAAGAACACAGATGTCGGAATGGGCTGTGTTTTTACTGTGGTAATTCCACTCATGCTATCTCCGATTGTCCTAAGCGCACTAAGCGTTTTGCTAGGTCTGCTACCATTGGTACGGTACAGTCGAAATTTCTTTTGTCCGTTACTCTGATTTGCTTTTTGTCATCCTATTCTGTTATGGCATTTGTGGATTCAGGCGCTGCCCTGAATTTGATGGACTTGGAGTTTGCTAGGCGCTGTGGTTTTTTCTTGGAGCCCTTGCAGTATCCTATTCCATTGAGAGGAATTGATGCTACGCCTTTGGCCAAGAATAAGCCTCAGTATTGGACCCAATTGACCACGTGCATGGCTCCTGCACATCAGGAGGATATTCGCTTTTTGGTGTTGCATAATCTGCATGATGTGGTCGTTTTGGGGTTGCCATGGCTACAGGTCCATAATCCAGTATTGGATTGGAAATCTATGTTTGTGTCCAGCTGGGGTTGTCAGGGGGTACATGGTGATGTTTCATTTTTGTCCATTTCGTCATCCACCCCTTCTGAAGTCCCGGAGTTTTTGTCGGATTACCGGGATGTATTTGATGAGCCCAAATCCAGTGCCCTACCTCCTCATAGGGATTGCGATTGTGCTATCAATTTGATTCCTGGTAGTAAGTTTCCTAAGGGCCGACTGTTCAATTTATCTGTGCCAGAGCACGCCGCTATGCGGAGTTATGCAAAGGAATCCTTGGATAAGGGTCATATTCGCCCGTCGTCGTCACCATTGGGAGCAGGGTTCTTTTTTGTGGCCAAGAAGGATGGTTCTTTGAGACCTTGTATTGATTACCGCCTTCTTAATAAGATCACAGTCAAATTTCAGTACCCTTTGCCGCTGGTGTCGGATTTATTTGCTCGGATTAAGGGGGCTAGTTGGTTCACCAAGATAGATCTTCGTGGTGCGTATAATCTTGTGCGTATTAAACAGGGCGATGAATGGAAAACAGCATTTAATACGCCCGAGGGCCATTTTGAGTACCTGGTTATGCCATTCGGGCTTTCCAATGCTCCATCAGTATTTCAGTCCTTTATGCATGACATCTTCCTAGAGTACCTGGATAAATTCCTGATTGTATATTTGGATGATATTTTGGTCTTCTCGGATAATTGGGAGTCTCACGTGAGGCAGGTCAGAATGGTGTTCCAGGTCCTTCGTGCGAATTCTTTGTTTGTGAAGGGGTCAAAGTGTCTCTTTGGAGTTCAGAAGGTTTCATTTTTGGGTTTCATTTTTTCCGCTTCTACTATCGAGATGGACCCTGTTAAAGTCCAGGCCATTTATGATTGGACTCAGCCGACATCTGTGAAGAGTCTGCAAAAGTTCCTGGGCTTTGCTAATTTTTATCGTCGCTTCATCAGTAATTTTTCTAGTGTTGCTAAACCGTTGACTGATTTGACCAAAAAGGATGCTGATGTGGTCAATTGGTCTTCTGCGGCTGTGGAAGCTTTTCAGGAGTTGAAGCGTCATTTTTCTTCTGCCCCTGTGTTGTGCCAGCCAGATGTTTCTCTTCCGTTTCAGGTCGAGGTTGATGCTTCTGAGATTGGAGCAGGGGCTGTTTTGTCGCAAAGGAGTTCTGATGGCTCGGTGATGAAACCATGTGCCTTCTTTTCTAGAAAGTTTTTGCCTGCTGAGCGCAATTATGATGTTGGCAATCGAGAGTTGTTGGCCATGAAGTGGGCATTCGAGGAGTGGCATCATTGGCTTGAAGGAGCCAAGCATCGCGTGGTGGTCTTGACGGATCACAAGAATTTGACTTATCTCGAGTCTGCCAAACGGTTGAATCCTAGACAGGCTCGTTGGTCGCTATTTTTCTCCCATTTTGATTTTGTGGTTTCGTACCTTCCAGGCTCTAAGAATGTGAAGGCTGATGCCCTGTCAAGGAGTTTTGTGCCCGACTCTCCGGGTGTTCCTGAGCCGGCGGGTATTCTCAAAGAGGGGGTAATTTTGTCTGCCATCTCCCCTGATTTGCGGCGGGTGCTGCAAAAATTTCAGGCTGATAGACCTGACCGTTGCCCAGCGGAGAAACTGTTTTTCCCTGATAAATGGACTAGTAGAGTTATCTCTGAGGTTCATTGTTCGGTGTTGGCTGGTCATCCTGGAATCTTTGGTACCAGAGATTTGGTGGCTAGATCCTTTTGGTGGCTGTCTTTGTCGCGGGATGTGCGTTCTTTTGTGCAGTCCTGTGGGACTTGTGCTCGGGCTAAGCCCTGCTGTTCTCGTGCCAGTGGGTTGCTTTTGCCCTTGCCGGTCCCGAAGAGGCCCTGGACGCATATCTCTATGGATTTTATTTCAGATCTCCCTGTCTCTCAAAAGATGTCGGTCATTTGGGTGGTTTGTGATCGCTTCTCTAAGATGGTCCATTTGGTACCCTTGTCTAAATTGCCTTCCTCCTCTGATTTGGTGCCATTGTTTTTCCAGCATGTGGTTCGTTTACATGGCATTCTGGAGAACATCATTTCGGACAGAGGTTCCCAGTTTGTTTTGAGGTTTTGGCGAGCCTTTTGTGCTAGGATGGGCATTGATTTGTCTTTTTCCTCGGTTTTCCATCCTCAGACAAATGGCCAAACCGAACGAACTAATCAGACTTTGGAAACATATCTGAGATGCTTTGTTTCTGCTGATCAGGATGATTGGGTGTCCTTTTTGCCTTTGGCTGAGTTGGCCCTTTATAATCGGGCCAGCTCGGCTACTTTGGTTTCGCCGCTTTTCTGCAATTCTGGTTTCCATCCTCGTTTCTCTTCAGGGCAGGTTGAGTCTTCGGACTGTCCTGGTGTGGATACTGTGGTGGATAGGTTGCAGCAGATTTGGACTCATGTGGTGGACAATTTGACATTGTCCCAGGAGAAGGCTCAACGTTTCGCTAACCGCCGGCGCTGTGTGGGTCCCCGACTTCGTGTTGGGGATTTGGTTTGGTTGTCGTCTCGTTATGTTCCTATGAAGGTTTCCTCTCCTAAGTTTAAGCCTCGTTTCATTGGTCCGTATAAGATTTCTGAGGTTCTCAATCCTGTGTCGTTTCGTTTGACCCTTCCAGCTTCTTTTGCCATCCATAATGTATTCCATAGGTCATTGTTGCGGAGATACGTGGCGCCTGTGGTTCCATCCGTTGATCCTCCTGCCCCGGTGTTGGTTGAGGGAGAGTTGGAGTATGTGGTGGAGAAGATTTTGGATTCTCGTATTTCGAGACGGAAACTCCAGTACCTGGTCAAGTGGAAGGGTTATGGTCAGGAAGATAATTCCTGGGTCTTTGCCTCCGATGTTCATGCTGCCGATCTGGTTCATGCCTTTCATTTGGCTCGTCCTGGTCGGCCTGGGGGCTCTGGTGAGGGTTCGGTGACCCCTCCTCAAGGGGGGGTACTGTTGTGAATTCTGTTGTCAAGCTCCCTCCTGTGGTCATGAATGGTACTTCGGCTGGTTCTGTCCATGGGCTTCCTCTGGTGGTTGTGAGTGGAGCTGCGGCTTCTGAGTTTCCTTCCACAGGTGACGAGGTTAATTCGTTAGCTGGCTGCTCTATTTAACTCCACTTAGATCATTGCTCCATGCCACCTGTCAATGTTCCAGTATTGGTCTAGTTCTCTCCTGGATCGTTCTTGTGACCTGTCTTCCCAGCAGAAGCTAAGTTCCTGCTTGTTTTTCTTTGGTTTGCTATTTTTCTGTCCAGCTTGCTATTTTGATTTTTGTCTTGCTTGTTGGAAGCTCTGGGACGCAGAGGAAGCACCTCCGCACCGTGAGTCGGTGCGGAGGGTCTTTTTGCGCCCTCTGCGTGGTCTTTTTGTAGTTTTTTGTGCTGACCGCAAAGTTACCTTTCATATCCTCTGTCTGTTCAGTAAGTCGGGCCTCACTTTGCTAAATCTATTTCATCTCTGTGTTTGTAATTTTCATCTTTACTCACAGTCATTATATGTGGGGGGCTGCCTTTTCCTTTGGGGAATTTCTCTGAGGCAAGGTAGGCTTTATTTTTCTCTCTCTAGGGCTAGCTAGTTTCTTAGGCTGTGTCGAGTTGCATAGGGAGCGTTAGGAGCAATCCACGGCTATTTCTAGTGTGTGTGATAGGATTAGGGATTGCGGTCAGCAGAGTTCCCACGTCTCAGAGCTCGTCCTATATTATTAGTAACTATCAGGTCATTCCGTGTGCTCTTAACCACCAGGTCCATTATTGTCCTTACCACCAGGTCATAACAATACCCCCTATCTACTGTTGTTTGGAAGAGCTGGACGAGAGATCATCGAGCTGAATTTGGAACAGCCAGAGGAGCTGATGGAGCAAACTGTCACCTCATGGGTGAAAGAGCATCGGCAACGTTTGCAAACGATACGGCGGTTGGCAGGTCAGCAGCTGCAAGAAAAAGAACACATGGCCCGCAAACCGATTCAAGAGTTACTGGTCCATCCAGGAGACCGGGTATTGGTCAGAGAGAAACACCCTAAAGGAAAACTAAGTGAGAGATGGGAAGTACAGCCGTACAAGGTTATCGAGCGAGTGTATGCTAACGGCCCTGTCTACAAGGTACAGATTGAAGATGGGGCAGCCGCCCCTAGAGTACTTCACAGAAATATGCTGCGGCCTTGCCGGTCTGAGGTCTGTTCTATGCCATTGTCGCCTGAAGGCGCCACTCCACTTCCTGAATCTGTCATACCTGATGACCAAATCGATGATGAGTGGTGGACCGTCCCTGACACAGTAGTGGGTCCTCAGCCGCCCAGAGACGGTAATCCCATGGATGTACCAGTACCGCCATGCGAGGATGAGATCAGACAAGGCGCACAATGTCCCCTGCAACAAGTGTTCCTCTGGAAGATAGTCAAGCCTTGCCTGACAGCCAAGAGCTTCGGAGATCCCAGAGGTCTAATGCAGGGGTTCCACCAGTCCGATATGTAGAACAGTGTGCTCTGTCTGTTTTTACACCTTTGTTGCCTCCTCCATTACACTTTTACCCTGATGCTGTGATGGCCGAGGACGACCATCATTAAGAAGGGAGGCATGTAAGAGGGTGGTGCTGTTATGGACAATAAGAAACACGCTGTCACTTTAAGAGGCTGCATCCCCTTGTCTGGTGTGATGGTATGTTCTGCTTTTCTCCCCTGCTCTTATGTTTTTATGAAGTGGTCGGTGCTGTGTGGAGGGGTGGAGCTGAAGCAGCGTGTGGAGGGATAGTTTCAGAGAGAACTGTGTCCTGTTCTGTCTGCAAGGAAGAGTTGTTGGCTGCAAGAAAGATTACACAGCTTGAGACGAACTGCGTTTGTTAAATAGACTTTCCCGGTTACAGCAAAGGGTGGCTGTTCTATGCTAGTTTGTGAAGCCACGAAAATACTGAGAAGGGGACTTACAGTTTCCAGGAGCATCCCTAGGATCCAGAAGCAAGGAGAAAACCACGCTTTGCAGAGCTGACAGGAATCCGTGCGCACCACCGTTTTGGACTTTGGGGGATCCCCTGGGACTGGACCTGTGTCCCCAACATCACCGTGAGTTTGTTCCTGTTTGGTGCACCTGTTAGGGCCTAGTACAGGCTTCAGTAGTTAGAGCACGGTAGCCGTGTGGCCTGCGTAGTAAAGGCCAGGGAGGTTATATGCAGAGTAGCATCGATATTTGTTTTATTGTGTAAAGTTGCTTGTGAGACAGATTCTGAGTTTGTAATTGTTGAAGCACTGTGCTATTTTACAGAGAAGATAACTCATGTGCATTATCTTTTGCTATTGTAAACCCCTGTTTGCACCTTCCTTGTCCCTTCCATTCCCTGTCTCCCAATAAATCTATCCTTTGTTGTTTGCACCTCATCTTGTGTATAGTAGTCTTCCTGCACCGTGGTGGTCCCCCGGCCATCGCTTCACTTGCACAGACCTGCGCTCTATAGGGGGATAACTCAGAGTCAGAGCGCAGGTCCGGAAATGTGCGCCGCTCATTGGTGTTTCATCATGAGAGGACTCAGTGCGCAGGTCCGGAAATATGAATTTCCTATCTGCACTTCATATGGACAACGCAGGCCCGGAAATATGCGCTCCTTAATCACAAAAGGAGACTTGGATTAGGAGCGGGCGTGCGCTCCATTCTATCTTCCACACCTCCTTTAAGGTATTTACTATAATAGAGGCACAAATTAGTATCTGTTTGGGGCTATATGGCAAATGAACTTCTCTCTAGCGCAACAGCTTCCAGGTACATTACGGTAACTGTACCTTCTAAAAGGAAGTGCGCAACCTCCTAATACATCCACACTGATCACTAACTACTATAGCCACTTCGGCATGCTCCTATCTACAGTCCCCTGATGAGCCCTGATGGGAGAGGGTGAAACGCGTAGGGACGCTATAACAAAAAACTGGGACAGATGACCAGACATGATCAGACAAGTGACCAGATAAGTGACCCACTGTGGTGGCTTTAACAAGTTATTTGTCCTTTCTGCATTATGAACCATGACTTTATTGTCTGACATCAGGCGGTCTCTCTTTCTTTCTGCTCGGATATGGAGCCCAGAACAACTGGGATACTGAGATTTATTTAGCTAGCTATGTGTCTGCAACAGCCCGTTGATACTCTATAAATTCAGGGCATTGGTATGATACAATGATTCAGCGGTTGCTATACACTGATGTTGATCTATTGAATATGTGATGTTGTGAATTATCCCACATGTAGTGAGACCTTAATGCCATAAGTCATGGTCAGTATTAATGCAGCTAGTCTCTGCTTTAGCTGGACCCATTAATGATATTTCATTGTACTTTGATTTGACCTAGGATCTAGGTTGCCTGTATTTCAAATCACTATATGATTAAAAAACAGCCTTCCATAGGTCAGATCTAGATCTATGACATCCTATACATGTTTATATTTTGTTTCTGCATATTTACTGCAGGTCAGTCTAGCCTAGATAGAGTCTTTGTATGTATGTTTTTGGCCCCGTTGTTCCTAACCTTACCCAGCTCGGGAGTTGGTAATTAATATTTTGTTTTTGCTTATTTTCAACGCATATCTAATAAAAAAAAATTTTAGGGTTTTTTGCTTTTTGTGGTTGTCCTCTAATTATACCCTTAGATTATCTATTTTGGTGGTTCTCTGTCAGACTGAGGCCTGTTGAAAAATTATAGTTTGTCAGGCATAGGTAGCATAGTTGTGTGTGCTACCCTTGTGCCCCCCCCCCCCCCCCTTTTTTTCTTTTTGGTGTTTTACATTCACCGAAAAAGGCCTCATATATCTGTGTGCTCCAAGTTTGGTCATTGGAGGCCAGTGTATTCTTTTTTTGGCTTTCTGATAGTCAAATTCTATACAGCACTATTTTGCTTAAAAAAATATTGAAAGACCACAGATTTGCCAGTGTGGTATTTTTGCTACAGCCCTCATATATCTCTGCTCCAAGTTTTGGCATCGGAGGCCGGTGTACTTATTTTTTGACTGTGTGATACTCAAATTCTATACAGCGCTATTCAGCTTAAAAAAAATTGGAAAGGCCACCGATTTGATAGTGTGGTATTTCTGTTACAGTCATCATATATCTCTGCTCCAAGTTTTGGCATTGGAAGCCGGTGTACTTATTTTTTGGCTGTGTGATACTCAAATTCTATACAGCGCTATTCAACCTAAAAAAAAATTGAAAGGCCACAGATTGGCCAGTGTGGTATTTCCGTTACAGCCGTCATATATCTCTGTGCTCTAAGTTTGGGCATTGGAGGCCGGTGTACTTATTTTTTGGCTGTGTGATACTCTAATTCTATACAGCGCTATTTAGCATAAATTAACTTAAAAAAAAAAATTGAATACAGTCTGTTAGGTCAGGCTGAGGCCTGCCTGGTGTTTGGGTTTGAAAAATCGTAGATTTGCAGGCATAATGATCACATATTATTTCGCTAGTAATAAAGACATTTGTGTTGAGCATTTGAAATAGTGCAGTAGTCCATTTAAAATGGTTAAGGCAAAGGGCAAGGGACGGGGAAGTGGACGTGATGCTGATGGTGCATGGGCAAGGTGAAGGTGGGCAACAACAAAGACCCACATCTTCTCACTCGACCTTCCTGTCCCAGTTTCTGGGGGACCACAGCACACCACTATTGAAGCCAGAGCAGTGTGAAACAGTTGTTGGTTGGATAGCGGATGCTTCCAGTCACTTAGCCACCACCTTGACTTCCACACGGTCAAGTCTGAGTAGCCGTGAGTGTGGCCAGGATATTCCTCACCCTGATCCTCCTTCCTCCCACCATGCCGAGTGCCCTGAGACAACTGATCCTACACTTGGACACTCTGAAGAGCTGTTCAGTTTTCCATTTCAAGATTCCGAAATCTCTGCCGGTCAACTTGAAGTGGGGAAAGATGAGATCGCATGTAGAGCTGCCCAAAGATTTGATCAGCCCCGGTCACACGAAGGCGATGGTGGGAAAGTGTCACAAGAGGTGGACGATGATGAGACACAATTGCCAGAAAGTCAGGAGGAGGAGCAGGGTGTGGATGTGGAAGACAAGGTGGTGGATGACATAGTGAGTGACCCAACCTGGCAGGAGGACATGCATAGCGAGGACTGCAGCACAAATAGGGAAGGAGACATATCCCCCCAAAAGGCATGAAGAAGCAGTGTGGTGGCCACAGACAAAAGGCGTGCATCCATTCCCCGTAACACCAACATGTTTGGGAAGATGGTGAGGGAGTATCTTGCAGATCGTACAAACGTCCTCCGTGATTCCTCTGTGTCTTTTAATTATTGGGTATCCAAGCTGGACACGTGGCATGAACTGGTTCTTTACGCCTTGGAGATCCTGTCCTGCCCTGCTGCTAACGTTCTGTCAGAGTTTTTAGTACCATTGGTGGAATTATAACAGATAAGTGCATCCGCCTGTCAACTGAAAATGCTGACAGGCTGACTCTTTTCAAAATGAACAAGGCCTGGATTGGGAAAGACTTCTGTACACCACCAAGTGAAAACAGCGAAACATAACCTCAAATACATTCTCTCTTTTGGGGAGGTGTATTCTTATGCACCTGTTCAGAACCACACATGGGTATACGCTTCCAGATTTGGTCTGTTTGTTTTTATCCTTCTCCTTATCCTCATCCTCCTCATCCAGAACCACTATATCACCAGGGTGAATGTGCTCTGTACGGTGCATTTTGGCCAAGAGGACTGTGATGGCATTCTTTTATTTATTTATTTATTTATTTATTTATTTTTTAAAAAAAGGATTTTACATTGGGGAATTGGGCATGGCATTACATTTGGTTTACTTCTTAACTCTGTCTCCTGCCATCTGTCCTGTACCTGCCACCCAAAAAGAATGAACCTCACGAGACGGCCCCCTGAAGAAGCCTACGCGAAACGCGCGTAGAGGCTGGCGTTTCCTCGTCCACATCGCGGCAAACATGGGTGAGGTTCATTCTTTTTAATATCTTTATCATCTGGGAACGATAGCCTTTGTTGTAGTGGCTATTTATAACAGTAATAGACATGGTGCTGAGAACTTGAACCTCTGGCCGTTATACATTATGTTTGTGTGGGTGTAGGAATACCTTTACCGTGGTCCTTGCACAAATAGTGAGAAACCCTCCTTTTGTATAACTAACTTTTGTATTGATATATTAAGATTATTTTATGATGATGTATTTAATAAATGTTATACCTTTTTACTCATAAATGAGCCTTCTTTGACTCCATATGCTTTATTGTCTATAGACTATTGGGAGTTGCTCCATATTAGACTATATGTTGCTCTAATCTATATATTTATATTCCTTGAATTTTGTAGCTTGCAGTAAAATTGCCTTGTATTGCAAGTATTTGCCTTTTTTAAAGCCGTATCTGAACCTTTTTGTTACAAACATGTCAAATAAAATTGCCAAATTCTCCTGTAAATAATTGTGCAAAGAGGGAACCATCATACCATTAAACAATATGAGTTAATTGTCCTGGGCCCATCCAGTATGTGGGTTCCAAGGCCTAATGGGGTGCATATGACTGACTACGCAGCAGGGCTGGCCTTGCTGGCAATGTGTAAAACCAAGGAATACGGGAGTACAAAATGCATATTGTGAAGTGGATTTAATGGGCCCAATCCACTATGTGGGTTCCAAGGCCTAATGGGGTGCATATGGCTGACTATGCAGCAGGGCTGGCCTTGCTGGCAATGTGTAAAACAAAGGAGTACGGAGTACAAAATGCATATTGTGAAGTGGATTTTCCATGGTCCATCCACTATGTGGGTTTCAAGGCCTAATGGGGTGCATACGACTATGCAGCAGGGCTCGCCTTCCTGCCAATGTATAAAACAAAGGAGTATGGAGCACAAAATGCATATTGTAAAGTGGATTTTCATGGGCCCATCCAGTATGTGGGTTCCAAGGCTTAATGGGGTGCATATGACTATGCAGCACGTCTCGTTTTCCTGCCACTGTATAAAACAAAGGAGTATGGAGCACAAAATGCATATTGTGAAGTGGATTTTCATGGGCCCATCCACTATGTGGGTTCAAAGGCTTATTGGGGTGCATATGAATTGGTAGGAGGGCAGGCCTTGAATTCAATGGAACAGTTTTTCAGGAGTCCCCCTGAACATCTTATGACAGGGATATTGTGGTGCGTCGTAATTCTTGGCAGCCCATCCACTCACAGCATAGGCTACAACAGCTTAGGAGAACCACTGTTTCATAATGGCCCTTTAAAGAGAATCTGTCACCCACAAAATCGTGGGTGAGGTAAACCCACTGGCATCAGGGGTTTATCTACAGCAATCTGGAATGGAGATTCCAGATTGCTATTGAGGGCAGAGCAAAGTACTGCAGTGCGCAGGCGCCGGGAAAGGTCAGAAAGGCCCACGCCTGCGCACTGCAGTACTTTGCTCTGCCCTCAAAAGGGCAGACAAAGTACGCCTGCGCAGGAGCCGCAGCGTGAAGACCAGAAGAGGACGTCATCTGATGAAGATGGGAGACGCCGGACCCGGACCAGCAGCGGGACCGGACCGGGACCGCCCCTGGGTGAGTATAGTCTAACCTCTTTTTCTCATATTTTAAGTTACATCGGGGGCTTATCTACAGCATTCCAGAATGCTGTAGATAAGCCCCTGATGCCGGTGGGCTCACCCACGATTTTGGGGGTGACAGAATCCCTTTAAGAAGATTAATGCCGCCTGATGCACCAGTAAAAATAGGCTTTGTGACTTTAAGAGTCCCTCCTTCATAAATTAAACAAGATGGGTCTGCTTATGTTTCACACACCACATGGCCAGCTAGAGGTGTTAAATGTTACAATGACATTTCCCAGAGAATGCATTTGTAGTGGTTGAAAGCAATGTTAATGTTGAAAAACGCTTCAAAAACGCTGCATCTGAACTAAGCCTAAGTGGGAGAGGAAATTTTCGGTCTGGGGTGAAAAATTTGACTGATGAAGATGGGAGACGCCGGACCCGGACCAGCAGCGGGACCGGACCGGGACCGCCCCTGGGTGAGTATAGTCTAACCTCTTTTTCTCATAAGAAGAGGACCAGAAGAGGACGTCATCTGATGAAGATGGGAGACGCCGGACCCGGACCAGCAGCGGGACCGGACCGGGACCGCCCCTGGGTGAGTATAGTCTAACCTCTTTTTCTCATATTTTAAGTTACATCGGGGGCTTATCTACAGCATTCCAGAATGCTGTAGATAAGCCCCTGATGCCGGTGGGCTCACCCACGATTTTGGGGGTGACAGAATCCCTTTAAGAAGATTAATGCCGCCTGATGCACCAGTAAAAATAGGCTTTGTGACTTTAAGAGTCCCTCCTTCATAAATTAAACAAGATGGGTCTGCTTATGTTTCACACACCACATGGCCAGCTAGAGGTGTTAAATGTTACAATGACATTTCCCAGAGAATGCATTTGTAGTGGTTGAAAGCAATGTTAATGTTGAAAAACGCTTCAAAAACGCTGCATCTGAACTAAGCCTAAGTGGGAGAGGAAATTTTCGGTCTGGGGTGAAAAATTTGACTGATGAAGATGGGAGACGCCGGACCCGGACCAGCAGCGGGACCGGACCGGGACCGCCCCTGGGTGAGTATAGTCTAACCTCTTTTTCTCATATTTTAAGTTACATCGGGGGCTTATCTACAGCATTCCAGAATGCTGTAGATAAGCCCCTGATGCCGGTGGGCTCACCCACGATTTTGGGGGTGACAGAATCCCTTTAAGAAGATTAATGCCGCCTGATGCACCAGTAAAAATAGGCTTTGTGACTTTAAGAGTCCCTCCTTCATAAATTAAACAAGATGGGTCTGCTTATGTTTCACACACCACATGGCCAGCTAGAGGTGTTAAATGTTACAATGACATTTCCCAGAGAATGCATTTGTAGTGGTTGAAAGCAATGTTAATGTTGAAAAACGCTTCAAAAACGCTGCATCTGAACTAAGCCTAAGTGGGAGAGGAAATTTTCGGTCTGGGGTGAAAAATTTGACCTTAAGGTACCGTCACATTAAGCGACGCTGCAGCGATCTAGACAACAATCCCGATCGCTGCAGCATCGCTGTGTGGTTGCTGGAGAGCTGTCACACAGACAGCTCTCCAGCGACCAACGATGCCGGTCCCCTGGTAACCAGGGTAAACATCGGGTTACTAAGCGCAGGGCCGCGCTTAGTAACCCGATGTTTACCCTGGTTACCAGCGTAAACGTAAAAAAAAACCAAACACTACATACTTACATTCCGGTGTCTGTCCCCCGGCGCTGTGCTTTCCTACACTGTCAGCGCCGGCCAGCCATAAAGCAGAGCGGTGACGTCACCGCTGTGCTTTACGGCCAGCCGGAGCTCACAGCCAGAGCAGGAAAGCACAGCGCCAGGGGACAGACACCGGAATGTAAGTATGTAGTGTTTTTTTTATTTTTACGTTTACGCTGGTAACCAGGGTAAACATCGGGTTACTAAGCGCGGCCCTGCGCTTAGTAACCCGATGTTTACCCTGGTTACCAGTGAAGACTTACATTACATTGTGTGACGCCGATTCAGCGATGTCTGCGGGAGATCCAGCGACGAAATAAAGTGCTGGACTTTCTGCTCCGACCAACGATGGCACAGCAGGATCCTGATCGCTGCTGCCTGTCAAACTCAACGATATCGCTAGCCAGGACGCTGCAACGTCACGGATCGCTAGTGATATCGTTCAGTGTGACGGTACCTTTACAGGCGAGTCCTTAACCTGCAAATGATGTACCTTGACATATTTCCAAGCAAAACCTGTTTTGATTTCGTTTTCATGTGTTTTTTGTGGCACTGGGAAAAATGGCATGAATCTCGGAAAGAAATGATTAAGGCTGTGAACTAGGAGTCAGGAATGCTTCCAGGGGCGATCCCCATGAGGTCCCTGTGTCATTTGAGCAGTGTTTCTGGATCGCCCCCAGTGTAGGGCAATGGGGTACTCAGATCCGGGCCCTTTTGTCGTCGGTGGGGATGTCACGGTGGCTTGACCCGGTCCGTGGCCCTTTGAGGGGCGTCCAATAAAAGGGCAACAGTTTATAGGATAATGTGTTCGTGACGCCACCTGTGGTATTCGGTCAGGGGGCCGACGCTGATTAGGGGTCCCCTGGGGTGATGTTATGGCAGCTAGATGGTATACCTTCCCACAGGTGAAGTGTGTCCCCAGGGCTTCCCAGAGTGTAGTTGGTAGATGGTGGATGTTGTAAGGCGCAGGGAATAAAGAGGACACAAGGTTGCAGTCTCTTTACCTTTACTGAAGGCTTCAACATCCACAGTCCAGGGCACCAGACCACAGGGTAGGCAGAGCCTGGCCGGTCTGAAGACACATCCAGAGTCCCCTTATCCAGGTGGAATTCAGTAGCCTTCCTACTAGCGCCTGGGTGTTGTAGTACCTCCCTGCTGAGCAACTCGGTAAGGTCCTCACAACTGTTGTAGATGTTCTAGATGTTATTTTTTCCTCTGTGTCCCCCAGATGATGTGGATAGGACAACCCTTATGACTGATGGCCTGAGGCTTGTTTATAGGGACCCTAGAGACGCCCCAACCCCCACAATTTGCCACCGTGTCTTCTTAGGTATTTAGGTCGGGCAGCCAACTTGGAATTGACTGTCCTGCCGGTCTCTGAAGTAAAGCATAGAGTCTATTACTCCCTCGGTGTTCCGGCCACTGGCTACGCGCCTCAGAAGGAGGCAGCCTCTCTCAGGGCAGAACTCCTTCTGGTTTTCTTCTCCTTGTGCTATGACTTTGTGTCTCACTTTCTACAATACAATTCCTTTCTTGTCCTTTCTTACGATGCTGCCGCACGTGGGGCAGGTGCAGCTCCGTGTCTTTCTGTCTAGGCCTCCAACAGGATCCCACCCATGTCTGGTTCCCTCTGTCTGCAGCTTTGTGGTGTTGCTCCTTTCCCGCTGTCTGCCTGACAGGTGTTGCCTGGGCCAAGCCCAATCAGCTTCTCACTAACTTTCTATCCAATCCACCAGTTTTACCCTATTGTGAAGAGTGCCCTAATAGATAGGAGCAAGGCTCCCCCTGGTGGACTGGAGTGTGAAGTGTAGTGTATGGTTTGTGATACTTGGCAGGGTGAACTCCTTTAGTGCCATCAGACGTAATATCAAGAAAAAAAAACGACTAAAAAAGTCGCAGCCAGCTCACCAACCAGACCATCGACAGCGGAGCACAGGAGCCCGTCCTGATCCAGACGTCCAGCAGCAGCACTTCCAACAAAGTAGACACTCCAGCTCCAGCAAGATGGATAAAAAGTTGCAAATTTTATTAATCCAAAGTGGCAATAAAAGCAGAAAAATTCCTTACAAAAAGTGGACCAGACAGGTGATTGTAAGAATACGGCTACGCGTTTCGACCTATAGCGGTCTTACTCATGCCCATGCAGCTCCAGGAATGAGCGCGCTATATCTCCCATACAGGCTTAAGACACGCCCCCCATATCACATGACAGGTTCGTAAGGTCCTAGAGCTACAAATGTCTGAACATATTAAAAATAGACTATAACATACACAACATACTAAAACACTAACAATAGTGATACATAATTTCACTTTTCTTGTTCATGCCTGCAGGATAACGAGTATTTAGATTGTAGATCCAAAAAGCCTCTCTAGTGAGCAGGCGTCTCCTTGAATCTCCTCCGCGATGTGACATATACACTTTCTCAATACCCTGCACCATTAGAGCGGTGATATCCCCATTATGTTGTAAATTAAAATGTCTCGATACCATAGAGATATTTTTATTTGTATTTCTTATATTGGGGTTAATAGCGTCTCTAATGTGTTCAGTTATTCGAGTTTTTAATTTACGTGACGTACACCCTATATAAGAGATCTGGCATAATATGCAATCTACCTTATATACCACATTTTTCGTATGGCAATTTATAAAACTATTTATTTTATACTCTTTGGTATTATCCGAATTCTGGAAAATGTTACCTACTTGTATATGTGCACAGGTGCTACATGCAGAGGTCCCACATCTAAAAAAAACCTTACATTCCAGCCATGTACTGGATCTGGGTTTATTGGAAACAGAGGAAGAATTTGGGGCAATTGAATCACCAATAGTACGTGCCCTTCTTACTACCACATTTATTCCATCCTTCAAAATATCCGACAATATTTCATCCTCATATAGGATAGATAATCTCCTGTTGATAATACCTTTGATTTGATTGAATTGGGAGGAAAATTGCAAACACACATAAGGTTTTTTGTCATACTTCTTCTTTCTTAATAGATTATCACTATTTGGAACTAATAAATCCTCCCTCCGTTTTCTATTGACTACGTTTGCGGCTCTTCTTAACCCCTTCATGACCTTGGGATTTTTCGTTTTTCGTGTTCGTTTTTCACTCCCCTCCTTCCCAGAGCCATAACTTTTTTATTTTTCTGTCAATTTGGCCATGTGAGGGCTTATTTTTTGCGGGACGAGTTGTACTTTTGAACGACATCATTGGTTTTAGCATGTCGTGTACTAGAAAACGGGAAAAAAATTCCAAGTGCGGTGAAATTGCAAAAAAAGTGCAATCCCACATTGGTTTTTTGTTTGGCTTTTTTGCTAGGTTCACTAAATGCTAAAACTGACCTGCCATTATGATTCTCCAGGTCATTACGAGTTCATAGACACCAAACATGACTAGGTTATTTTTTATCTAAGTGGTGAAAAAAAATTCCAAACTTTGCTATAAAAAAAAAAAAAAAAAAAAAAAATTGCGCCATTTTCCGATACTCGTAGCGTCTCCATTTTTCATCATCTGGGGTCGGTTGAGGGCTTATTTTTTGCGTGCCGAGATGACGTTTTTAATGATAGCATTTCGGTGCAGATACGTTCTTTTGATCGCCCGTTATTGCATTTTAATGCAATGTCGCGGCGACCAAAAAAAACGTAATTCTGGCGTTTCAAATTTTTTTCCCGCTACGCTGTTTAGCGATCAGGTTAATACTTTTTTTTAATTGATAGATCGGGCGATTCGGAGCGCGTCGATACCAAATATGCGTAGATTTGATATTTTTTTTATTGATTTATTTTGATTGGGGTGAAAGGGGGGTGATTTAAACTTTTATGTTTTTTTTATTTTTTTCACATTTTTTTAAACTTTTTTTTTTAACTTTTGCCATGCTTCAATAGCCTCCATGTATGTAGCCTCCATGCTATGTAGCAGAATTGCACATGTGCTGTGAGCGCCGACCACAGGGTGGCGCTCACAGCGACGGGCAATCAGTAACCATAGAGGTCTCAAGGACCTCTATGGTTACCATTCACAAGCATCGCCGACCCCCGATCATGTGACGGGGGTCGGCGATGACGTCATTTCCGGCCGCCCGGCCGGAAGCGGTAGTTAAATGCCGCTGTCTGCGGCATTTAACTAGTTAATAGGTGCGGGCAGATCGCGATTCTGCCCGCGCCTATTACGGGCACATGTCAGCTGTTCAAAACAGCTGACTTGTCCCGGCTTTGGTGCGGGCTCACCGCGGAGCCCTGCATCAAAGCAGGGGAGCCGGCATCGGACGGTATAGTACGTCCGATGCCGGTAAGGGGTTAAAGTCCAACTAGGGTATTTACGGTTTTTAAATTTGTTGTTTAATTTATTAAATTCCTTCTGTCTATCCTTCTGTCTATCCTCCTCCCCACTGCAATTCTCCCACAGGTATGGATCTAATTGTGTGGGCTGGATGGCTACTCTCCGCGTGCAGCAATGTGTTCCCACTAATGGGTTTTTTATGCGTCTTAGGGTACCGTCACACTATAACATTTCGATCGCTACGACGGTACGATTCGTGACGTTCCAGCGATATCGTTACGATATCGCTGTGTCTGACACGCAGCAGCAATCAGGGATCCTGCTGAGAATCGTACGTCGTAGCAGATCGTTTAGAACTTTCTTTCATCGCTGGATCTCCCGCTGTCATCGCTAGATCGGTGTGTGTGACACCGATCTAGCGATCTAGCGATGCGATCCAGCGATGCGTTCGCTTGTAACCAGGGTAAACATCGGGTAACTAAGCGCAGGACCGCGCTTAGTTACCCGATGTTTACCCTGGTTACAAGCGTTAAACTAAAAAAAAACAAACAGCACATACTTACATTCTGGTGTCCGTCAGGTCCCTTGCAGTCTGCTTCCAGCACTGTGACTGCCGGCCGTAAAGTGAAAGCAGAGCACAGCGGCTGTGCTTTCACTTTCACTTTACGGCCGGCAGTCACAGTGCGGGAAGCAGAGACTGCAAGGGACCTGACGGACACCAGAATGTAAGTATGTGCTGTTTGGTTTTTTTTAGTTTAACGCTTGTAACCAGGGTAAACATCGGGTAACTAAGCGCGGTCCTGCGCTTAGTTACCCGATGTTTACCCTGGTTACCCAGGGACCTCGGCATCTTGGTCGCTGGAGAGCGGTCTGTGTGACAGCTCCCCAGCGACCACACTACGATTTACCTACGATCACGGCCAGGTCATATCGCTGGTCGTGATCGTAGGTAAATCGTATAGTGTGACGGTACCCTTACTTATAATTTTCTCCCCAACACATCCGCACAGATCCAGATCCAAAAATGAAATATTAAACTGATCACAAACAAAAGTGAACTTGATACCGCAATCATTAGAATTAATGTATTCTACAAATCCCGGTATGGCAGACACATCGCCCCCCCAAATAATGAGGGTGTCATCAATGTATCTGCCATACCAGGAGATGCATTCAACAAAAGGATTATCGGCAGAGAACATAAATTTTTGCTCCCAAAATGCCATGGTTAAATTGGCCAGAGACGGTGAGTATTTAGCTCCCATAGGGACTCCCGACTTCTGGACATATATTTCATTGTCAAACGAAAAAATATTATTTTGCATGAGGAAGGATAAAACCTGCAAAGAATAATTAATCAAATCCTCAGAGTATTCTCCATAGTCTTTTAGATGGAACTCAACAGCTTGCATAGCTATATCATGCGGTATACTCGTGTAAAGAGACACGACATCGCAACTTAACCAACTAAACTCTTTTTTCCAAGTCCAGTCCGAAAGCGTTTTTAGAACTGCCCTCGAGTCTTTGATATATCCCGGCATTCTCATGACAAGGGGTTGTAATAGTGAGTCCATCCACTCACATAAATGCTCCGACATAGATCCAATTCCCGATATAATGGGACGCATCGCCGGAAAACCATCCCCTTTGTGTAATTTGGGGAGTCCATACATAATTGGTAATCTGGGGGACTCCACATATAAGTAGTCAGCCTGTTTTTTATTTATGACCGCCAAACTAACCCCTTCGTCAATCAAAATGGCGATTCTGGCATTGATGTCTTTGGTTGGATTTCTTCCAAGTTTTTTATAAGTGGATGTATCAGACAGTAGTTCATATATTTTCTCCTTACAGTCCTTCTCATTCATAACCACTATTAATCCACCTTTATCACTTTTCTTGATGACAATATTATTTAAAGATTTCAGTTCATGCAATGCCTTCCGCTGATTATGAGACAAGTTATTATGTTCTTTTTTATTATGAACATCATACAACATCTTCAAATCCCTTTCAATTACTTCTTGGAATTTGTCCATGCATTCGACTCTTGTCTGTAGAGGATAGAAAAAGGGGTTTTTTGTTTTGAAATTCTCAGATGTATTACGGGAACCAAAAGTGGATTCCCCCTGTTGTTCCTTTGAGAGTCTCATGAGGCAATTCAATGTCACCTGTTCTTTAAAGTTTAGATTTTCAAATTCATTCACTACAGGAGTGATATTAGTACCAGGTGTAATGTTTTCCTCTGAAAAAAAATGTCTAGAATAATCATAAATAAATTGAAATCTGAATCAGGTACAAAATTTAAACCCAAAGCCAATAAATTTAATTGTTCTTGTGTAAGAATGTGGGAGGATAGATTCACCACATTACTTTTTTCTGCTGCTACTTCTGTCTCCTCTTGTATCGGGTCATAATTCCTGGCAGACTTTTTGTGCTTCCTTCCTCCCCGTCTTTTACGTTTTTTGACGACTTTCTGAGTTTCTTTTTATTTCCTGAGATATTGCTTGTCATTGAGATGTCTGACGTACTCGCATTTGTATCCGAGGAATCAAAGTCTGTAGATGAAAAATTCACTTGTGGTCTGTTGGTTGGATTTTTTGGTTCTTATTTTCTCAATTAGGGAGGGATGTTTAGTCCTAATTACTGTGTCAGTACAATCACAGCACAACTTCTTGTCCCATCTGGATGGGAGTTTTTTGAAGCAAATTGCACATTTGGGCACGGATTTAGTGGGCTTGTGTGTAGACTTCTCTCCCTATAATAGAGAAGGGGGAGGAGTGACACACAGGAACTGAACTTAGAATGTACCTGTACTAGCACCCCCATTTCC
Source organism: Ranitomeya imitator (assembly GCF_032444005.1). Lineage (NCBI taxonomy): Eukaryota > Metazoa > Chordata > Amphibia > Anura > Dendrobatidae > Ranitomeya > Ranitomeya imitator. The sequence continues at coordinate 784,545,236 of NC_091282.1, read as the reverse complement.
CATACACTTACTGGGGCAGGGGTAATGCTGGGCCCTGCAGACGCAGGGCTTGTTGCGGGAACACCATCCATTTGTCTTACCTGATGGCGTCTTCTGGAGGGTTTATATCCATAAACCCTCCCCCAGCTTTGAAATCTTTCCCCCTCCTCCTCCCTGGGTCCTGAGCAGGCATCCGTTCACTTCAGCATGCACCGCACACCGTTCGGTCCTCCAGAAGCCATGATAGCCGAAAACCAGAAGTGCGTGCGCGTGGAACGCAAGACCCGGAAGTCTCTGACGTCACTTTCGGGTCGCCGAACAGCGCGCGCAGGAGGAGGAAGGCTGCTGGAGGCCTCTGCCGGGGGTCACTGGACCGCTTTACCGCCAGAAGAGGCGCAGGAGGGCCAGGACAGGTCCCGGAATCCGCCGACACTGGGGAGACGGGAGCAGCTTTTCTGCGGAGGTGGACACCCGACCGCCACTGCACGGCTGATTTTAAAAAAGGTAATACTGAAGTCACCGGCCACACAGCATACCTATTAACCTCTCCATGCCCCATGGGGGACAGGAAAGACACTGGGGAATAGAAGGTGTGAGGGTCTTTTAACCTCCTGTGCTTCCTGCCCCCCATTAGGATGTGGAGACAACCTCCTATGCTGTCGTGGAAGGTGACTAGAGAAAATGATTTTTTTATTTTCATGGCTCTGCATTATAAACTTCTGTGAAGCACTTGGGGGTAAAAAGTGCTCACCACACAACTAGATAAGTTTCTTGGAGGGTCTAGTTTTCAAAATGGGGTCACTTGTGGGGGTTTCTACTGTTTAGACACATCAGTGGCTCTGCAAACGTAACATGACACCCGCAGACCATTACATCAAAGGCTGCATTTCAAAACGTCACTACTTCCCTTCCGAGCCGTGTGCCCAAACAGTGGTTCACCCAAATATGGGGTATCATCGTACTCAGCAAAAACTGGAAAATAACTTTTGGGGTCCAATTTCTCCTGTTACCCTTGTGAAAATAAAAAATTACAGGCTAAAAAATCATTTTAGGAAAAAAACATTTTTATTTTCACGGCTTTGCATTATAAATTTCTGTGACGCACTTGGGGGTTCAAAGTGCTCACCATACATCTAGATAAGTTCCTTGGGGGATCTAGTTTCCAAAATGGGGTTACTTGTAGGGGAGCTCCAATGTTTAGGCACACAGGGGCTCTCCAAATGCGACATGGTGTCAGCTAATGATTGGAGCTAATTTTCCATTCAAAAAGTCAAATAGCACTCCTTCCCTTCCGAGCTCTGCTGTGCGCCCAAACAGTGGTTTTCCCCCACATATGAGGTATTCGTGTACTCAAGAGAAATTGTCCAACAAATTTTATGATCCATTTTATCCTGTTGCCCATGTAAAAATGAAAACAATTGAGAATAAAAGAACATTTTTTGAAAAAAAAGTACTTTTTCATTTTTACGGATCAATTTGTGAAGCATCTGGGGATTCAAAGTGCTCACTATGCATCTAGATAAGTTCCTTGGGGGTCTAGTTTCCAAAATGGGGTCACTTGTGGGGGAGCTCCAAAGTTTAGGCACACAGGGGCTCTCCAAACGCGACATGGTGTCCGCTAACCATTGGATTCAATTTTTCATACAAAAAGTCAAATGGCGCTCCTTCCCTTCTGAGCCCTGCCGTGCGCCCAAACAATGGTTCCCCCCAAACATATGGGATTTCAGCATACTCAGGACAAATTATTAGACAACAACTTTGGGGTCCACTGTTTCCTTTTACCCTTGGGAAAATAAAAAAAATTGTTGCTAAAAGATCATTTTGTGACTAAAAAGTTAAATGTTCATTTTTTCCTTCCATGTTGCTTCTACTGATGTGAAACACCTGAAGGGTTAATAAACTTCTTGAATGTGGTTTTGAGCACATTGAGGGCTGCAGTTTTTAGAATGGTGTCACTTTTGGGTATTTTCTGCCATATAGACCCCTCAAACTGACTTCAAATGTGAGATGGTCCCTAAAAAAAAATGGTTCTGTAAATTTTGTTCTAAAAATTAGAAATCGCTGGTCAAATTTAACCTTTATAACTTCCTAACAAAAAAAAAAATTGTTTCCAAAATTGTGCTGATGTAAAGTAGACATGTGAGAAATGTTATTTATTAACATTTTGTGTCACATATCTCTCTGGTTTAACAGAATAAAAATAAAAAATTTGAAAAAAGTGAAATTTTCTAAATCTTCGCCACATTTTCAATTTTTTCACAATTAAACGCAAAAATTATCAACCTAAATTTACCAGTAACATGAATCCCAATATGTCACGGAAAAAATTCTCAAAATCGCTAGGATCCGTTGAAGCGTTCCAGAGTTATTATCTCATAAATGGACACTGGTCAGAATTGCAAAAAATGGCCAGGTCATTAAGGTCAAAATAGGCTGGGTTATGAAGGGGTTAATAACAGGAGGCGTGCATTGCCCAACTGTAAAAACACACCAAGTCCTGTGCTGCTTGTGGGGTAACAATGGACACAGCATGTGGGGGGAGCATATGATTACAGATCTGCCAGCAAGTGTGTCTTGGAGACAGCGTCCTAGAACACAGTTTTATTAGGTTAATCATCTGTCCTAGTTAATATTACTCAACTGCCTGCACCTGTGTGCCAGTCTCAGAGCCTGATTGTTTGGTTTTGATGTTTGCAGAACTTTTCTGATACTGACCCCATAAAATGAGTGAAATTGCAACATTTCCTACATCTACTATCATTTTACACTTCTCACCCACTTATTTTCACAAAATCTCTGCATTGCTTTGACTGTAAGGCTTTTTACAATTGGTGTCCATTCTGTTCTTAAAATAGGTACAACCAATACTGTGATATATTGGGCCTGAAACCCACAGACGACATTAAGAAAGTTCCAAAAGATTGTTAGTAACGTCAATGCTCAGTAGAAAATGTCTTAACATACACTAAAAGCAAAACCGACAACTACTTGCTGTTTCCAGTGACAAGTAGAAGTAGATGAAAGTCTTCACAATGCAGTTGTTTGATAACTGATGCTCAGTTTTCTCATCCCATCGACTGATAAATCCATTGGGGAAAGCAGCGCTACATCCTGAGCTTAGATACTTATTACCCGGTGAGGGGGATTATCTAAGCTGTGGGTCAAGGTGAGAAGCACGGACAGGAGGTTATGATGCAGCAGAGCTGAACTTGCTGGGCAACATGGGAAACGTGAAGATCCAGTAGAGCTGGATATGCAGGATGGCAGGTGGATCTGTGGAAGATGTGGAGCGCCCCCAGACACAGGGCCACGGGGTACTCGATCCGGGGTTGTCACGGTGGCTAGACCCGGTCAATGACCCTGCTAAGGGGCATCCAATGAAAGGTGATGGTGCGTGGTGCAAGGTGCGAGGAATAATGAGGACACAGGGTTGTAGTCTCTTTACTGAAGGCTTCGGGGTCTGCAGTCCACAGCACTGCTAACGGGGCTGGCTGAGACCGGCCGGTCCAAAGGCACATCCAGAGTTCCCTTTGCAGGTGGGAATCGGTGTCTACCTTCTAGCGCCTGTGTGTTGTAGTCCTTCCCTGCTGAGCACCACGGGATAGTCCTCACAACTGTCGAATCTGTTCCTTCTCTCTCTCTCCGTCCCCCAGGTTATATGGCTAGGACGCACCTTTATGACAGGTAGGCCTGGAGTTATTCTGGGACCCTAGCGACGCCCCTCTCCCACGATTGCCTCCTATGTCCGTTTAGGTGATTTATGGTAGACAGCCAACCTGTAATCAACTGTCCTGCCGCTGTTTGAAGTAATGCGTGGAGTCTGTTACTTCCTCGGTGCTCCGGCCACCGGCTTGCGCCTCAGAAGGATGTTGCCAATCTCGGGGCACGACTCCTTCTGGTTCTATCTCCTTCATACTATGATCCCACTTCTCACTTCTCCACAATATCCTTCTCTTCGCATCCTTCCTTGGGATACCGCCGCAAGGTAGTGCAGGCGCGGTCCCGTAACAATCTGTCCTTTCTGCTAGGTACCTGCCAGGTTCCCAGTTCTGACAGGTCCTCCCTGGAGCTCTCCCAGGCTGCGTTCTGACCTAACTTCCTATCCAACCCCCAGTTTTACCAGTGTGAGGAGTGGCCTAGTACATAGTGCCTTTTGCTCCCCCTGGTGGCCGGAGTGTGAAGTGTAGTGTGTGACTGTGATGCCTGGTCAGGTGAACTCCTTTAGTGCAATCAGACATAACATCACTCCCCATAGTGGCAGAGCGACATTACTGCAACGACCAGAACTCTGGGGCGCTGCAGATGCAGCAGAGCCAAATGTGTGGACAACACACGCACGGCCACCTTAGCTGTAAGCGCGCAATAGCTACAGGAACAAGAGAGCTGTGCACTAATTCACACTGATTTCAAGGATGCAAATCATTTATTTACTGTGCAGGCAATGATAGCTTAGGCGCAGGAACGATTCTTCCTCCATTCTGCACCCAGTGATTTAATGATAAAGACCCAGCAGAAACATGTTGCATATGTCCTTGCACCTTTAATGTTTGGCCACACATTTGCCACATTCCTGTACAATAAATAAACTATTAGCATCCTTGAAATAAGAGGATGCGGTTATTAACTATCCTACCTAGTCACAGATTTCAAACCTCGCTTTACCAGCACCTCCACAAACCTAATGTCTGTGTGACAATTTCCTCTACCAACAAAGTTGTGAAGGCATTCAGCAGAAGTGAGGGTATGGACCAGGAATCATCAGGAATAGCAGAGGTGAGGGTATGGACAAGGACTCATCAGGAATAGCAGGAAGCATCAGGAATACCAGAGGTGAGGGTATGAACCAGGAATCATCATGAATAGCAGGAAACATCAGGAATAGCAGAAATTAAGGTACGGACCAGGAATCATCAGGAATAGCAGGTAGCATCAGGAATAGCAGAAATGAGGGTACGGACCAGGAGACATCGGGAATAGCAGGAAACAAGAGGAATACCAGAGGTTAGGGTACGAACCAGGAATCATCATGAATGGCAGGAAACATCAGGAATAGCAGAAATAAGGGTACGGACCAGGAATCATCAGGAATGGCAGGAAGCATCAGGAATAGCAGAAATGAGGGTACAGACCAGGAGACATCGGGAATAGCAGGAAACATGAGGAATACCAGAGGTTAGGGTACGAACCAGGAATCATCATGAATGGCAGGAAACATCAGGAATAGCAGAAATAAGGGTACGGACCAGGAATCATCATGAATGGCAGGAAACATCAGGAATAGCAGAAATAAGGGTACGGACCAGGAATCATCAGGAATGGCAGGAAGCATCAGGAATAGCAGAGGTGAGGGTACAGACCAGGACTCTTCAGGAATAGCAGGAAGCAGCAGGAATATTAGAGATGATGATACGGACCAGAAATCATCATGAATAGCAGGAAGCAGCAGGGATGAGGGGACGGACCAGGAATCATCAGGAATAGCAGGAAGCATCAGGAATAGCAGAGGTGAGGGTACAGACCAGGAAGCATCAGGAATAGCAGGAAGCATCAGGGGTAGCAGAGGTGAGGGTTCAGATTAGGAATCATCATGAATAGCAGGAAGCATCAGGGATGAAGGGACGGACCAGGAATCATCAGGAATAGCAGGAAGCATCAGGAATAGCAGAAAAGAGGGTGCGAACCAGGAATCATCAGGAATATCAGGAAGCATCGGGAACAGCAGAGGTGAGGGTACAGACCAGGAATGATCAGGAAAAGCAGGAAGCATCAGGAGTAGCAGAAATGAGGGTACGGACCAGAAATCATCATGAATAGCAGGAAGCAGCAGGGATGAGGGGACGGACCAGGAATCATCAGGAATAGCAGGAAGCATCAGGATTAGCAGAAATGAGGGTGCGAACCAGGAATCATCAGGAATATCAGGAAGCATCGGGAACAGCAGAGGTGAGGGTACAGACCAGGAATGACCAGGAAAAGCTGGAAGCATCAGGAGTAGCAGAAATGAGGGTACGGACCAGAAATCATCAGGAAAAGCAGGAAACATCAGGAATAGCAGAGAGTAGGGTTCGAACCAGGAATCATAATGAATAGCAGGAAGCATCAGGAATAGCAGAAAAGAGGGTACAGACCAGGAATCATCAGGAATAACAGGAAACATCAGGAATAGCAAAGGTGAGGGTACAGACCAGAAATCATCAGGAAAAGCAGGAAACATCAGGAATAGCAGAGGTTAGGGTGCGACCCAGGAATCATAATGAATAGCAAGAAGCGTTAGGAATAGGGTTGAGTGAAACGGGTCGGCCATTTTCAGAAGTCGCCGACTTTTGGCAAAGTCGGGTTTCATGAAACCCGACCCGACCCCTGTGTGGGGTCGGCCATGAAGTCGGCGATCTTCTGAATCTGGAATCGGAATTCCGATACCGATTCCCGATATGTTTAAGATATCGGGAATTGGTATCGGAATTCAGATTTAAGTGTAAAATAAAGAATAAAAATAAAAAATATTGCTATACTCACCCTCGGACGCGTCCTGGTTGTAACCGGGAGCCTTCCTTCCTAAGAATCAGCACTTGAAGGACCTTTCGATGACATCACGGCTTCTGATTGGTCGCGTGACGCCCATGTGACTGCTCACGCGACCAATCAGAAGCCGTGACGTCATCGAAAGGTCCTTCAAGCGCTGATTTTTAGGAAGGAAGGCTGCGGGTTACAACCAGGGCGCGTCCGAGGGTGAGTATTTTCCTAATAGGTATATACTCACCCTCGGACGTGCCCTGGTTGTAACCCGCAGCCTTCCTTCCTAAGAATCAGCGCTTGAAGGACCTTTCAATGACGTCACGGCTTCTGATTGGTCGCGTGACGCCCATGTGACCGCTCACGCGACCGATCACAAGCCGCGACGTCATCGAAAGGTCCTACAAGCGCTGATTCTTAGGAAGGAAGGCTCCCGGTTACAACCAGGGCACGTCCGAGGGTGAGTATAGCAATATTTTTTATTTTTATTCTTTATTTTACACATTAATATGGATCGTAGGGCCTGAACGAGAGTTTCCTCTCCTTCAGACCCTGGGAACCATTAGAAACCCAATGCACTGCATTGGGTTTCGTGTTTCGGCCGACCCCGACCCCGACTTTTCTATAGGATCGGCCGATTTCACTCGACCCGACTTTTGAAAAAGTCGGGTTTTGTGAAATCCGACCAGATCCTATAAAAACAAAAGTCGCTCAACCCTAGTCAGGAATAGCAGAAATGAGAGTACAGACCAGGAAGCATCAGCAGGAAGCATCAGGAATAGCAGAGGTGAGGGTACGAACCAGGAATCATCAGGAATAGTAGGTAGCATCAGGAATAGCAGAAATGAGGGTATGGACCAGGAGACATCGGGAATAGCAGGAAACATGAGGAATACCAGAGGTTAGGGTACGAACCAGGAATCATCATGAATGGCAGGAAACATCAGGAATAGCAGAAATAAGGGTACGGACCAGGAATCATCAGGAATGGCAGGAAGCATCAGGAATAGCAGAAATAAGGGTACGGACCAGGAATCATCAGGAATGGCAGGAAGCATCAGGAATAACAGAGGTGAGGGTACAGACCAGGACTCTTCAGGAATAGCAGGAAGCAGCAGGCATATTAGAGATGATGATACGGACCAGGAATCATCATGAATAGCAGGAAGCAGCAGGGATGAGGGGACGGACCAGGAATCATCAGGAATAGCAGGAAGCATCAGGAATAACAGAGGTGAGGGTACAGACCAGGAATCATCAGGAATAGCAGGAAGCATCAGGAATAACAGAGGTGAGGGTACAGACCAGGAAGCATCAGGAATAGCAGGAAGCAGCAGGAATATTAGAGATGATGATACGGACCAGGAATCATCATGAATAGCAGGAAGCAGCAGGGATGAGGGGACGGACCAGGAATCATCAGGAATAGCAGGAAGCATCAGGGATAGCAGAGGTGAGGGTACAGATTAGGAATCATCATGAATAGCAGGAAGCATCGGGAACAGCAGAGGTGAGGGTACAGACCAGGACTCATCAGGAATAACAGGAAACATCAGGAATAGCAAAGGTGAGGGTACAGACCAGAAATCATCAGGAAAAGCAGGAAACATCCGGAATAGCAGAGGTTAGGGTGCGACCCAGGAATCATAATGAATAGCAAGAAGCGTCAGGAATAGCAGAAATGAGAGTACAGACCAGGAAGCATCAGGAATAGCAGGAAGCATCAGGAATAGCAGAGGTGAGGGTACGAACCAGGAATCATCAGGAATAGCAGGAAGCATCAGGAATAGCAGAGGTGAAGGTACAGACCAGAATTCATCAGTAAAAGCAGGAAACATCAGGAATAGCAGTGGTTAGGGTGCGAACCAGCAATCATAATGAATAGCAGGAAGCATCAGGAATAGCAGAAATGAGGGTACAGACCAGGAATCATCAGGAATAGCAGGAAACAAAAGGAATAGCAGAAATGAGGGTACAGACCAGGAATCATCATGAATAGCAGGAAGCATCAGGAATAGCAGAGATGAGGGGACGGACAAGGAATCATCAGGAATAGCAGGAAGCATAAGGAATAGCAGAGGTGAGGGTACAGACCAGGACTCATCAGGAAGCAGCAGGAATATTAGAGATGATGATACGGACCAGGAATCATCAGGAATAGCAGGAAGCATCAGGAACAGCAGAGGTGACAGTACAGACCAGGAATCATCAGGAAAAGCAGGAAGCATCAGGAATAGCAGAAATGAGGGTACAGACCAGAAATCATCAGGAAAAGCAGGAAACATCAGGAATAGCAGAGGTTATAATAATAATAATCTTTATTTTTATATAGTGCTAACATATTCTGCAGCGCTTTACAGTTTTTGCACACATTATCATCACTGTCCCCGATGGGGCTCACAAACTAAATTCTCTATCAGTATGTCTTTGGAATGTGGGAGGAAACCGGAGAACCCGGAGGAAACCCATGCAAACACGGAGAGAACATACAAAATCTTTGCAGATGTTGTCCTGGGTGGGATTAGAACCCAGGACCCCAGCGCTGCAAGGCTGCAGTGCTAACCACTGAGCCACCGTGCTGCCAAGGGTGCGAACCAGGAATCATAATGAATAGCAGGAAGCATCAGGAATAGCAGAAATGAGGGTACAGACCAGGAATCATCATGAATAGCAGGAAACATCAAGGATAGCAGAAATAAAGGTACGGACCAGGAATAGCAGGAAGCATCAGGAATAGCAGAGATGAGGGGACGGACAAGGAATCATCAGGAATATCAGGAAGCATAAGGAATAGCAGAGGTGAGGGAACGGACCAGGACTCATCAGGAATAGCAGGAAGCATCAGGAAAAGCAGAGGTGAGGGTACAGACCAGGAATCATCAGGAAAAGCAGGAAGCATCAGGAATAGCAGAAATAAAGGTATGGACCAGGAATGATCAGGAATAGCAGAGGTGAGGGTACAGACCAGGACTCATCAGGAATAGCAGGTAGCATCAAGAATAGCAGAAATGAGGGTACGGACCAGGAGACATTGGGAATAGCAGGAAACATGAGGAATATTAGAGATGATGATACGGACCAGGAATCATCATGAATAGCAGGAAGCATCAGGAATAGCAGGGATGAGGGGACGGACCATCAAGAATATCAGGAATAATCAATGAATAGCAGGAAGCATCAGGAATAGCAGGGATTAGGAGACGGACCAGGAATCATCAAAAATAGCAGGAAGCACCAGGGATAGCAGAGGTGAGGGTACAGATTAGGAATCATCATGAATAGCAGGAAGCAGCAAGAATATTAGAGATGATGATACGGACCAGGAATCATCAAGAATAGCAAGAAGCACCAAGGATAGCAGAGGTGAGGGTACAGATTAAGAATCATCATGAATAGCAGGAAGCATCAGGAATAGCAGAAATGAGCGTATGAACCAGGAATCATCAGGAATAGCAGGAAGCATCAGGAACAGCAGAGGTGAGGGTACAGACCAGGAATCATCAGGAAAAGCAGGAAGCATCAGGAATAGCAGAAATGAGGGTACGGACCAAAAATCATCAGGAAAAGCAGGAAACATCAGGAATAGCAGAAATAAAGGTACGGACCAGGAATGATCAGGAATAGCAGAGGTGAGGGTACAGACCAGGACTCATCAGGAATAGCAGGTAGCATCAAGAATAGCAGAAATGAGGGTACGGACCAGGAGACATTGGGAATACCAGGAAACATGAGGAATATCAGAGGTTAGGGTACGAACCAGAAATCATCAAGAATGGCAGGAAGCATCAAGAATAGCAGAAATAAGGGTACGGACCAGTAATCATCAGGAATGGCAGGAAGCATCAGGAATAGCAGATGTGAGGGTACAGACCAGGAATCATCATGAATAGCAGAAAGCATCAGGAATAGCAGAGATGAGAAGACGGACAAGGAATCATCAGGAATAGTAGTAACCATCAGGAATAGCAGAGGTGAGGGTACAGACAAAGACTCATCAGGAATAGCAGGAAGCAGCACGAATAGCAGATGTGAGGGTACAGACCAGGAATCATCATGAATAGCAGAAAGCATCAGGAATAGCAGAGATGAGAAGACGGACAAGGAATCATCAGGAATAGTAGTAACCATCAGGAATAGCAGAGGTGAGGGTACAGACCAGGACTCATCAGGAAGCAGCAGGAATATTAGAGATGATGATACGGACCAGGAATCATCATGAATAGCAGGAAGCACCAGGGATAGCAGAGGTGAGGGTACAGATTAGGAATCATCATGAATAGCAGGAAGCATCAGGAATAGCAGAAATGAGGGTACGAACCAGGAATCATCAGGAATAGCAGGAAGCATCAGGAACAGCAGAGGTGAGGGTACAGACCAGGAATCATCAGGAAAAGCAGGAAGCATCAGGAATAGCAGAAATGAGGGTACAGACCAGAAATCATCGGGAAAAGCAGGAAACATCAGGAATAGCAGAGGTTAGGGTGCGAACCAGGAATCATAATGAATAGCAGGAAGCATCAGGAATAGCAGAAATGAGGGTACAGACCAGGAATCATCATGAATAGCAGGAAACATAAGGAATAGCAGAAATAAAGGTACGGACCAGGAATCATCAGGAATAGCAGAGGTGAGGGTACAGACCAGGACTCATCAGGAATAGCAGGTAGCATCAAGAATAGCAGAAATGAGGGTACGGACCAGGAGACATTGGGAATAGCAGGAAACATGAGGAATACCAGAGGTTAGTGTACGAACCAGAAATCATCATGAATGGCAGGAAGCATCAAGAATAGCAGAAATAAGGGTACGGACCAGGAATCATCAGGAATGGCAGGAAGCATCAGGAATAGCAGAGATGAGAAGACGGACAAGGAATCATCAGGAATAGTAGAAACCATCATGAATAGCAGAGGTGAGGGTACAGACCAGGACTCATCAGGAATAGCAGGAAGCAGCAGGAATATTAGAGATGATGATATGGACCAGGAATCATCATGAATAGCAGGAAGCATCAGGAATAGCAGGGATTAGGAGACGGACCAGGAATCATCAAAAATAGCAGGAAGCACCAGGGATAGCAGAGGTGAGGGTACAGATTAGGAATCATCATGAATAGCAGGAAGCAGCAAGAATATTAGAGATGATGATACGGACCAGGAATCATCATGAATAGCAGGAAACATCAGGGATAGCAGATGTGAGGGTACAGATTAGGAATCATCAGGAATAGCAGGAAGCATCAGGAATAGCAGAGATGAGGGGACGGACAAGGAATCATCAGGAATAGCAGGAAGCATCAGGGATAGCAGAGGTGAGGGTATCGGACCAGAAATCATCGGGAATAGGAGGAAGCAACAGGAATAGCAGAAATAATGGTACGGATCAGGAATCATCAGGAATAGCAGGAAACATCAGGAATAGCAGAGGTGAAGGTACAGACCAGGACTCATCAGGAATAGCAGGTAGCATCAGGTATAGCAGAAATGAGGGTACGGACCAGGAGTCATCGGGAATAGCAGGAATCATCAGGAATATCAGAGGTGAGGGTACGAACCAGGAATCATCATGAATAGCAGGAAGCATCAGGAATAGCAGAGGTGAGGGTACAGACTAGGACTCATCAGTAATAGCAGGAAGCATCAGGAATATTAGAGATGATGATACGGACCAGGAATCATCATGAATATCAGGAAGCATCAGGAATAGCAGTGATGAGGGGATGGACCAGGAATCATCAGGAATAGCAGGAAGCATCAGGGATAGCAGAGTTGAGGGTACAGACCAGGAATCATCATGAATAGCAGGAAGCATCAGGAATAGCAGAAATGAGGGTATGAACCAGGAATCATCAGGAATAGCAGGAAGCATCAGGAACAGCAGAGGTGAGGGTACGGACCAGGAATCATCAGGAAAAGCAGGAAGCATCAGGAATAGCAGAAATGAGGGTACGGACCAGAAATCATCAGGAAAAGCAGGAAACATCAGGAATAGCAGAGGTTAGGGTGCGAACCAGGAATCATAATGAATAGCAGGAAGCATCAGGAATAGCAGAAATGAGGGTACAGACCAGGAATCAGGAATAATTGGAAACATCAGGAATAGCAGAGGTGACGGTACGGACCAGAAATCATCAGGAAAAGCAGGAAACATCAGGAATAGCAGAGGTTAGGGTGCGAACCAGGAATCATAATGAATAGCAGGAAGCATCAAGAATAGCAGAAATTAGGGTATGGACCAGGAAGCATCAGGAATAGCAGAGGTGAGGGTACGGACCAGGAATCATCAGTGACAAGCGGGAAGTGACACTAGACCCATGGAAAGTTCATAGAAGTAGAGTGCACAACTACCTGAATACTGATCAGGCTTCGGTGACACCAGACAGACATGCCGGCTACTGTAGCACCTTGCGAGGACTAGCACAAAGCGAGCCATCCATAGGGGAACAAGGCAGAAGCCAGCGCTGGACCTGGGACAAGTGAGTAGCAATATTGATGTTTAACTGGGTCATTTAAGATGTGCAATGGAACAGAATCGGTGACCATACTGAGAACAATAGAAGTGGAAATCAATTGTACAGAGAAAGATAAGAACCTCTGTAACATATCTTGTCAGAGTAATATACTTCTTTTTCCAGATATGAGCACTCATTTTCCTCCCACTCCTGTTTTCCTAAGTGTAGGGAAACTGGATTCACAGCTACACTGCTAGGTTCTGTTGTGTAATGTCCTCCATGCTGCTGCTGCTTCTGAGCACATGCTACATAGTGGCAGAACAAAAATTCACAATGATACGCTCAAAAATTATTATCAATGTCCTTCCCCTCAGGGGGACTTGTACCATAACGGCTACTGTCTCACGAAAGGTCTAATCAACTAACGATAAAATGACTATGACCATGGTACTAATTTAAAACACCAGTTTATTAGAAAATTATTCTTATAAAAACAACATTAATCTACTGCAAGGAGGGTACTGGACCAAACACATGAGGGACAATAAATGCCATAGGCTAAACCCTAAACAATGGGCCGATGTAACATGAAGATATAGAATCAGTCTCAATAAAGCACATCATATGTATGCATAACAGCCTTAATAAATAGTGGATGCAGAGAAAGACCACCTATGTAATAAATACTTTTCAATACCTATATTCAGTATAGGTATTAGTAACCCGATGTTTACCCTGGTTACCATCCTAAAAGTAAAAAAAACAAACACTACATACTTACCTACAGCCGTCTGTCCTCCAGCGCTGTGCTCTGCACTCCTCTTGTACTGTCTGTGTGAGCACAGCGGCCGGAAAGCAGAGCGGTGACGTCACCGCTCTGCTTTCCGGCTGACCGACGCTCACAGCCAGTACAGGAGGAGTGCAGAGCACAGCGCTGGAGGACAGACGGCTGTAGGTAAGTATGTACTGTTTGTTTTTTTTACTTTTAGGATGGTAACCAGGGTAAACATCGGCCCTGTGCTTAGTTACCCGATGTTTACCCTGGTTACCAGTGAAGACATCCCTGAATCGGTGTCACACACGCCGATTCAGCGATGTCTGCGGGGAGTCCAGCGACCAAATAAAGTTCTGGACTTTCTTCCCCGACCAGCGACAGCACAGCAGGGGCCTGATCGTTGCTGCCTGTCACACTGAATGATATCGCTAGCGAGGACGCTGCAACGTCACGGATCGCTAGCGATATCGTCTAGTGTGACGGTACCTTTAGTCTTCTGTCCTTACTGGAATTCAAATTATCTCTCTTGGTGCCGACTTCTTGTATTTTATCAAAACAAGCAAAGCTTAAGTGTAAAGTGTAAAGTATGGGAGAGGTAGAGGATAGCGCCTGAGCCTCTGATAAAGCAGGAGGCATATGTGAGACTAATGGCTCTTGGAGACCATGGGATAATCTTACTGATGCTCATTCCCAATTACTGGCCCATGTAATACACATATCTACGATCACCTGACAATCATTTTGATCAGATGTTTTATGCCGGCATGAAAATAGCAGTTATTGGCAGAACATCGCACTCCTTCACTTTCTTCCTTTGATTTCCAACCTACTAACTTTCTTTAACCCCTTCACCCCAAAGCCTGTTTTCAACTTGCTGACCGGGCCATTTTTTTCAATTCTGACCACTGTCAATTTATGAGGTCATAACTCAGAAACGCTTCAACGGATCCAGGTGATTCTGAGAATGTTTTCTCGTGACATATTGTACTTTATGATAGTGGTAAAATTTCTTTGATATGACTTGCGTTTATTATCTGTAAAAAAAAAAACTGAAATTTGGTAAAAATGTTGAAAATTCGCAATTTTCAAAATTTTAGTTTTTATGCCCTTAAATTAGAGAGTCAAATCACACAACATAATTAATACAAAAAACATTTCCCACATGTCTGCTTTACATCAGCACAATTTTGGAAACATAGTTTTTTCTTGTTAGGAAGTTTATGAGGGTTAAAAGTTGACCAGCAATTTCTCATTTTTACAACAAAATTTGCAGAACCATTTTTTTTTAGGGACCACCTCACATTTGAAGTGAGGGGCCTATATGACAAAAAATGCCCAAATGTGGCACCATTCTAAAAACTGAACCCCTTAAGGTACTCAAAACCACACTCAAGAAGTTTATTAACCCTTCAGGTGCTTCACAGGAATTTTTGGAATGTTTAAAAAAAATGAACATTTAACTTTTTTTCACAAAAAATTTACTTCAGCTCCAATTTGTTTTATTTTACCAAGGGTAACAGGAAAAATTGGACCCCAAAAGTTGTTGTGCAATTTGTCCGAAGTACGCTGATACCCAATATGTGGGGGTAAACCACTGTTTGGGCGCATAGCAGAAGTGAAGGAGCGCCGTTTGACTTTTCAATGCAAAATTGGCTGGAATTGAGACAGGACGCCATGTTGTGTTTGGACAGCCCCTGATGTGCCTAAACAGTGGAAAACCTCCACAATTGACACCATTTTGGAAAGTAGACCCCCTAAGGAACTTATCTGGATGTGTCGTGATCACTTTGAGTCCCCAAGTGCTTCACAGAAGTTTATAATGTAGAGCTGTAAAAATAAAAAATATTGTTTTCAGAAAAATGATATGTTTGCTCCAAATTTTTTATTTTCCCAAGGGTAACAGGAGAAATTGGACCCCAAAGGTTGTTGTGCAATTTGTTCTGAGTACACTGATACCCCATATGTAGGGGTAAACCACTGTTTGGGTGCACGGCTTAGCTCGGAAGGGAAGGAGCACTCTATTACTTTTTCAACGCATAATTGGCTGGAATTGAGATCGGACACCAATTCGCATTTGGAGAGCCCTTGATGTGCCTAAACAGTCAAAACCTCTCAATTCTAACTGAAACCCTAACCCCAACACACCCCTAACCCTGATCCCAATCCTAACCATAACCCTAATCACACCCCTAACCCAAACACACCTCTAACCCTAATCGCAACCCTAACCACACCCCTACCCCAACACACCACTAGCCCCTACACACCTATAACCCTAATCCCAATCCTAACTGTAACCCTAACCACACCCCTAACCCTGACACACCTCTAACCCTAATCCTAACCCTAATCGCAACCTTAGCCCCAACCATAAACGTAATCCAAACCCTAACCACAACTCTAGCCCCAACCCTAACTCTAACTTTAGCCCCAACCATGACCCTAACTTTAGCCCCAACCCTAACCCTAACTTTAGCTTCAACCCTAACCCTAGCCATAAAGGGAAAATGGAAATAAATACATTTTTTTATTTTATTATTTTTCCCTAACTAAGGCTACTTTTACACTTACCGGGTTATTTGTGGCCCGTTATTGCGGGCTTTTATTGCGGGCCATATTGCCGCAATTTTCACGGTCTGCCACAATAACGGACTGCAAAAAACTTGCAGATCACCGTTTTTCGGGTTCTCAATACTATAGCAAAAGTATTGGGGGGAAAAAATGGCGTTTCGCAAAACTGGAAGTCACCGTGCACCACAAAAACAATCTTTTGTTGTTTTTGTGGCCCCATTGATTTACAATGGGGGCTGTGTCTGTAAGCTGTGAATAAGATCGAGCAGGCTCTATCTTTTTTCACGGCCATAAATACGTCCTTCACGGATATACGGCGCATGGCGCACCGTGAAATTATTGTGGCACGTTTTTGCGGCCCCATAGAAATCTATTGGGGCTGCAAAAAAAGGCAGCAAAATCAAGGCAAGTGTAAAAGAAGCCTAAGGAGGGAATAAAGAGGTGTTTGATTTACTATTTATAGCGGGTTTTTATAACAGATTTTTATGTTTGGCAGCTGTCACACACTAAAAGACGCTTTTTATTGGAAAAAAAATTGTTTTTGCACCATCATGTTTTGAAAGCTATAATTCATCCATATTTTGGCCCACAGAATCATGTGAGGTCTTGTTTTTTGTGGGACGAGTTGTTGTTTTTATTGGTACCATTTTCAGGCACATGACATTTTTTGATCGCTTTTTATTCTGATTTTTGGGAGGCAAAATGAAGAAAAACCAGCAATTCAGGGATTGCTTTTTTTATACCGTTAAGCGTGTGATAAAATTGATAAGGCAGCTTTATTCTTCAGGTCAGTATGACTACAGCGATACCTCACTTTTTTTTTTCATGATTGGCGCTTTTATACAACAAAAGCTATTTTATTGAAAAAATAATTATTTTTGCATCGCTTTATTCTGAGAGCTATAACTTTTTTTATTTTTCTGCTGATGGAGCTGTATGGCAGCTTGCTTTTTGGGGGACAAGATGACGTTTTCATTTACATCCGTCTTTTTGATCGTGTTTTATTGCCCTTTTTGTTCACCGGTATGATGATAAAGCATTTTTATGCCTAGTTTTTTTTTTACAGTGCTCACTGAAGGGGTTAACTAGTTGGACAGTGTAACGGGGTCTACTGGGCTGTAGTACCTCTTTCAGCACCCCCCCCCCCCCCCCCGTGTTTCAGGAGGTCCACTCTGCTTTTGCTAGATTCTGAATGAAGAACGCTGGCAGGAATTTCTTGATTACATGAGAGCATATAAAAGCTGACTGCTTCTCCACGTATTTCCAGTCTAAAGACCCACTTTATTCACAGGACACAGAATATATAACACAGATACACAGGGCAGGCCAATAGAAAAAGCAGGCCAGACATACATTACAATAGCCGCAGGGGGCCGGAGCCTGCTGATATTTACTGTGGGAATTACAAAGGTGCTGGGGGTTCTGTAACACGGCTCCCCTTTTCAGCGATGGCGGAAGGCTTCCTCACACTCTGGGGTCCAGGTTACCTGGCGGGGTTGGTTCTTACGGGTCTGATCAGTGAGGGGCTTGGCCACGCTGCTGTAATTGGGAACGAATTTCCTGCAATACCCATGCGTGGGGTGAGCCATTTGGCTATGGCCTCAATTTTGTCTGGTTCTGGTCTCTGTTTCCCACTTCCCACCCAATGCCCTAAATACTGAACCTCTGCTTTGCCCACGTGACACTTGTTTGGGTTCAGGGTGATTCCGGCCTTGTGGATCCTGTCTAATACTGTCTCTAGGTGATTTAGATGCTCTTCCCATGTCGCGCTGTAGATGGCGATGTCATCCAGGTAGGCACACGCATAGTCCTGGAGACCATCCAGAAGCCGGTCAGCCAGCCTCTGGAAGGTCGCCGGGGCAGTCTTCATCCCGAATGGCATAACTCGAAACTGGAATAAGCCAAATGGGGTGACAAATGCCGACTTGGGAATAGCATCAGGACTAAGGAGAATCTGCCAGTAGCCTTTGCATAGATCGATGGTGGTCAAATACTTTGCCCCTGCCAGCCGGTCTAACAAGTCATCCACACGCGGCATGGGATACGCATCCATCACTGTTTTCTCATTGAGCTTACGATAGTCTACACAAAACCGTGTAGTCTCATCCTTCTTGGGCACTAACACTACGGGGGATGCCCAGGGACTATCTGACTCTTCAATGACCCCTAAACGCAACATCTCTTGTATCTCTTGTTGCATCCCTTCTCGTACAGACTCAGGGACGCGGAAGGGGGGTTGTCGCAGGGGGGTCTGATTCTGGGTCTCAACCTTGTGTTGTGCCAGGTGAGTGTACCCGGGTTTCCCCGAAAACATCCTCTGTCGCTGCCTCAACAACTCCTCCGCCTGCTGTCTCTCCCGGGGACCTAAGTCTTCACCCCAGTGTACCTGGTCCCATGTTTTAGACTGAGTCCTCTCCCCTAAGACATCAGGCAAGGGAAGTCCGGCTAAATCCTCTGCTTCAGGTGCACAGATGGCCACTAGCTCTTCAGGGAGCTCCCGATAGGGCTTCAGCATATTCACGTGGAACATGCGGATAACCCTGGGGTCGTCACAATCGGCGACATTATAGGTGGTTTCGGCTATTTTCGCCACTACCTGGTAGGGCCCCTGCCATGCAGCTTGGAACTTGTTCTGCCTAGTGGGCTCTAACACCAGGACCTTCTGCCCTATTTCCAAGGTGCACTCTCTGGCCCTCCGATCGTACCATACGCACTGGCGCCGCTGGGCCACCTACATGTTCCCACATACAGCCTGGGTCAACTCCTGTAGGCGGTCCCGGAATTCCAGCACATAGGGTACAATAGGTACCCTTTCTATGATGCCCTCCCCTTCCCAGTGTTCTAGCACTAAGTCTAGGGGTCCCCTTACCCGTCTCCCATATACCAGTTCAAATGGGGAGAACCACGTGGATTCTTGGGGCACCTCTCGATAGGCAAACAGGAGGTGAAGCAAGAATTTCTCCCAGTCCCTGTAGGTCCTGGTAAAAGTCCCAATGAGTTGTTTTAACGTCCCGTTAAAGCGTTCACACAACCCATTGGTTTGCGGGTTTTACGGGGCGCTTCTAATGGACTTTACGCCGCACAGCTTCCACAGTTGGTTGGTCACCTCTGCTGTAAACTGGGTACCCTGGTCTGAGATAATCTCCAGGGGAAATCCAACCCGTGAGAATACCTGGAGCAGGGCAGCCGCCACCGTCTCTGCCAGTATGTTAGGTAACGCAACTGCCTCTGGATACCATGTGGCATAATCTACCACTGTCAATATATACCTTTTCCCTGACGGACTGGGTTTGGCTAACGGCCCTATCAGATCGACCGCTACTCGGCTAAATGGTTCCTCCACAATGGGGAGGGGGTGTAATTTGGCCTTGCATCGATCTCTCCCCTTGCCAATGCGCTGGCAACTGTCACAGGTCTGGCAGTATTGACGAACATCATAGGTTACCCCCGGCCAAAAAAAGTTTTGTGTCAGATGATGCCTGGTGCGACTGATGCCGAAGTGCCCGGCCAAGGGTATGTCTTGAGAGATTTGCAGTAACTCCTGCCTATACAGTTAGGGCCAGAAATATTTGGACAGTGACACAATTTTCGCGAGTTGGGCTCTGCATGCCACCACATTGGATTTGAAATGAAACCTCTACAACAGAATTCAAGTGCAGATTGTAACGTTTAATTTGAAGGGTTGAACAAAAATTTCTGATAGAAAATGTAGGAATTGTACACATTTCTTTACAAACACTCCACATTTTAGGAGGTCAAAAGTAATTGGACAAATAAACATAACCCAAACAAAATATTTTGATTTTCAATATTTTGTTGCAAATCCTTTGGAGGCAATCACTGCCTTAAGTCTGGAACCCATGGACATCACCAAACGCTGGGTTTCCTCCTTCTTAATGCTTTGCCAGGCCTTTACAGCCGCAGCCTTCAGGTCTTGCTTGTTTGTGGGTCTTTCCGTCTTAAGTCTGGATTTCAGCAAGTGAAATGCATGCTCAATTGGGTTTAGATCTGGAGATTGACTTGGCCATTGCAGAATGTTCCACTTTTTGGCACTCATGAACTCCTGGGTAGCTTTGGCTGTATGCTTGGGGTCATTGTCCATCTGTACTATGAAGCGCCGTCCAATCAACTTTGCAGCATTTGGCTGAATCTGGGCTGAAAGTATATCCTGGTACACTTCAGAATTCATCCAGCTACTCTTGTCTGCTCTTATGTCATCAATAAACACAAGTGACCCAGTGCCATTGAAAGCCATGCATGCCCATGCCATCACGTTGCCTCCACCATGTTTTACAGAGGATGTGGTGTGCCTTGGATCATGTGCCGTTCACTTTCTTCTCCAAACTTTTTTCTTCTCATCATTCTGGTACAGGTTGATCTTTGTCTCATCTGTCCAAAGAATACTTTTCCAGAACTGAGCTGGCTTCTTGAGGTGTTTTTCTGCAAATTTAACTCTGGCCTGTCTATTTTTGGTATTGATGAATGGTTTGCATCTAGATGTGAACCCTTTGTACAGTATTTACTGTCATGGAGTCTTCTCTTTACTGTTGACTTAGAGACAGATACACCTACTTCACTGAGAGTGTTCTGGACTTCAGTTGATGTTGTGAACGGGTTCTTCTTCACCAAATTAAGTATGCGGCGATCATCCACCACTGTTGTCATCCGTGGACGCCCAGGCCTTTTTGAGTTCCCAAGCTCACCAGTCAATTCCTTTTTTCTCAGAATGTACCCAACTGTTGATTTTGCTACTCCAAGCATGTCTGCTATCTCTCTGATGGATTTTTTCTTTTTTTTCAGCCTCAGGATGTTCTGCTTCACCTCAATTGAGAGTTCCTTTGACCGCATGTTGTCTGTTCACAGCAACAGCTTCCAAATGCAAAACCACACACCTGGAATCCACCCCTGACCTTTTAACTACTTCATTGATTACAGGTTAACGAGGGAGACGCCTTCAGAGTTAATTGCAGCCCTTAGAGTCCATTGTCCAATTACTTTTGGTCCCTTGAAAAAGAGGACGCTATGCATTACAGAGCTATGATTCCTAAACCCTTTCTCCGATTTGGATGTGGAAACTATCATATTGCAGCTGGGAGTGTGCACTTTCAGCCCATATTATATATATAATTGTATTTCTGAACATGTTTTTGTAAACAGCTAAAATAACAAAACTTGTGTCACTGTCCAAATATTTCTGGCCCTAACTGTACTTCTTGGGAACTACCAGCTGTCGTTTTATAGTGGAGCTTGTCCCTGTGTGGTGCTGTTCTGTGATCTGGTAGAGGAGTCCCTGCTTCCATATAAACTGTTCCCCTTCCAGTACCCCTCTCCCCTCCTGTGCCTTCCCACGATATCCCTTCAATGAAGGATCCTCAAGTAACTCCCTCTTAAATTCATCTGGGGTGGCCCAAGAAATGTGTCTGGCTATGGGAATACATGTAGGGCTGGGATGTCTTACCTGGGCCTCCTCTGAGTGTGATTCTGCCTCCGCAGCTCGAGCTTGTCTCCGGGTGGTCACAGGATATGTCTCAGCCAGAGGGGCAACCGAGAAGGCAGACAACATGGGCCCCAAGTCATTTCCCAGCAAAACGTCTGCAGGCAAATCCTTTATCAAGCCGACCTCAACAAGGCCATCCCCAACTCCCCAGTTCAGGTGAATCCTGGCAGTGGGCAGTCGATGTATGGCTCCCCCTGCTACACGGACTGCCACTGTCCGGTCCATCTTCTCTTGGTCCCGGACGAGATGAGGCTCCACAAGGGTCAAAGTTGCTCCGGAATCTCTTAATCCTGCATGCGTTTCCCATTAACCCACACGACCTGTCGATGCTGTTGTCGATTATCTGCCCGGCCTGCCTGCACGGGGTCTACTTCATGCAGCACTTCCTCCATGTCTTCCACCCCTTGGTTAGTTGTAGCCCCCAATGCCGGGTCAGCTTCACCTTGGTAGCAGTGTACAGCGGCCCGGCGGAAGGTAGCTGTTCCCGCCTTTGGCCACTGGGTATGCTGAGTCCGGTTGGGAGATTGTCTTTGCAGGTGGCCCAGCTGACGGCAGGTGTGGCATCGCGCCCTAGGGGAACTGTGGTAGGCCGGGTTTCTAGCTGGTCCCCCTACAATCTTCGGTGGTTTGGGGCCCTCCAGGTCCATGGGCGGACCCTTAGTGACCATCTTTGATCCGGACAACTGAGGCCTCCTGGCGTCATGATGTTCATCGGCCAGACGAGCGGCTTCCTCAAGAGTCATTGGCCGCCTGTCCCGAAGCCATTCCTGTGTCTCGGGGTTTAGTCCATTAAAGAATCGTTCTAACAAGAAGAGCTGGAGGACGTCCTCCTTAGTGGTTGCTTGGCTCCCTTGTACCCACTGTAGCAGTGACCGCCGTAATTTACAGGCCCATTCAGCGTGGGTATCGGTTACTCGTTTTATAAGTCGGCGGAACTTTTGGTGGTATGCCTCTGGTGTCAGCGCATACCGGGCCAAGATCACTTCTTTTATCCGCTCATAGTCCATACAGTCCTCATCAGGTACCGTGCGATAGGCGTCCGCTGCCCGGCCTGTCAGCTTGCTGGCCAGAATCTGAACCCGTTCCTCCGGCTTCACTTGATGAAGGGCACACTGCCGCTCAAAGTCCTGCAGAAAGCCATCAATGTCTTCCTCTGCCTCCCCCAACTGTCGGAAGGCATTATACTGGATCTTTTTGTGGCTTACTGTTGAAGGTACCTGGGCGGAGGCCAGAGCTCCCCTTGCTCGCTGACTCTCCTCTCTCCGCTCTGCCATCTCCATCTTGGTTACCTCTATCCTGGTCTGCTCGGCCATCTCTTCCTTCAGATCAGTACGCACATCAGCCATCACCTCTCGTATGATCTCTACTGCAGGGTTTGGGCCATAGAACGGCAGTCTGTTCTTTACCTCCCTCTGGAATTCAGTCTCCTCCACGTTCACATTGGGGGGCGCTGCACTGTCGGGTTCCATGATGGCTGCTATCAAATCCGCTTTTGTTTTGTTGCTGGCGATTAACCCTCAAGCTTCCACCAGATCTTTTAATGTAGTCCTCTTTAACTTCTGGTAGTTGTCTTCCATTCATTCCTTTCCTCCTGTAGAAGGGGTATCACATCCCGCTGTCTGCCACCAGTGTAACGAGGTCTACTGGGCTGCAGTACCTCTTTCAGCACCCCCCCCCGTGTTTCAGGAGGTCCACTCTGCTTTTGCTAGATTCTGAATGAAGGCCGCTGGCAGGAATTTCTTGATTACATGAGAGCATATAAAAGCTGACTGCTTCTCCACGTATTTCCAGTCTAAAGACCCACTTCATTCACAGGACACAGAATATATAACACAGATACACAGGGCAGGCCAATAGAAAAAGCAGGCCAGACATACATTACAATAGCCGCAGGAGGCCGGAGCCTGCTGATATTTACTGTGGGAATTACAAAGGTGCTGGGGGTTCTGTAACAGACAGTTTTATAGAGCAGGTCATTACGGATGTGGTGATACCAAATATGTGTATTTGTGTTGTTTTTTTATTTACATAAATAAATGGATTTATTGGAAAAATATTTATTTTTATTTTTTTTCCTTACTTTATAACATTGTCCCAGGTTGGGATATCACAATATCATATCACATCGCTGATATGACACTTTGCAAGGCACTGTGTCAGATCAGCGATCTGACAGGCAGTGTAGGAGGCTTGCCGGAGCCGGTACTCAGCAGGCGCTCGCAAGCCACCTCACTGAAGGACCCGGAAGGACCCCGCTGCCATCTTGGAGCCGGGGGTCTCCATGGAGACCGCCGGAACAATGCTTGTTCCGATGGAAGAGTGCAGGGAGCCTCCTCCCTGCGCGACTGTTCTCTAAGTCGATGTCACTACTGACAGCGGCATCAGAGGGGTTAAATGCCCACGATTGGTGCTAGCACCGATCGTGGGCATTGCTGCGGGGTGTCAGCTATCACATACAGCTGACACCTGCACGCGATCACCGTGACGCTCACCGTGAGACCACGGTGATTGTGCTGCTGTACAAGTACTGCGGCTGGCAGAAATGCAGTTCCCGCAGCGCAGTACTAGTACGGCTCATGTCGGGAAGGGGTTAATATTTCTACTTCATATTCTCTGTCTTTCCTTTATTCTTTTTTTTTGTGTAATTCATCTCCTATCAGAATTTCCTTCTTTCTATCCTTCTTCTTGTTTCTATTACTTTTCATGTACTTTGTGCTTCCTCCCACTCTTCATTCTTTTCATTCTTTACCTATTTTTCCTTTTTTAACTTTTTCTTGCCCTCCTTTATGTTCATTTTCGATAATTACTTGTTTACTTTCCCCTTTTTTGTCCATTTTTTCTCTTTTACTTCTGCCTACGTTTACTTGGCTTGTCCTTTTCATTTGCTGCTTATTAGGCCGGGGTCACACTACAGCGTAATACGGACGAGTGCTAAGCGATAAAAAAAATCACATAGCACTCGGACCAATGTTAATCTATGGGGCAGCTCCCATCATCCGTTTTTTTTCTCTTCCGTATTATACTTGCGAGTGAAATCGCAGCATGCTGCGATTGTCCGCGTATCTCAGCCGAGAATCGCCAATGCAAGTCTATGGGTGCGAGAAAAAAATCACACAGCACACGGACCATCAGTGTGACTTGCGTGAGATTCTCAGGCATTGGGCAGGTGACTTCCCAAGCTCAGCCATTATTTGCTCATTTTGCAAGTATGTGAGAAAATCTCACCACACGGATGACATACGGATGACACACGGATACTTTTTGAGAAAAAAATGCATCCTGGCATTGCACACGGATGACATACGGATCACCATACGGAGAACATTTGTGCGATTCTCGGTAGACAAAATCGGACAGATTTTTTTATACATTGTGTGTGACTCCAGCCTTAGAATCATAGAATGGTAGAGTTGGAAGGGACCTCCTGGGTCATCTGGTCCAACCCCCTGCTCAAAGCAGGATTCACTAAATCATCTCAGACAGATGTCTGTCCAGCCTCTGTTGAAAACTTCTATTGAAGGAGAACTCACCACCTCTCGTGGCAGCCTGTTCCACTCATTGATCATTGATCTTCTCATTGCTCTTCTCCGCTTCATATTTTTGATTTTCATCTTTTTGTCTCATCTTCCATGTTTTCTTTCTTTCCTTTTTCCACCTCCTTTTCTGGTTGTTCCCGAGTTTGGCCCCCACCCCCCTCCCCCGGCTCAATACACACAAAGGTTACCAAAAATGGTTTTCCTGTTTTGTAGAACTTAAACTGGGCCTAATGGTGTCACCCCCACATGCCAAACCTGTGACTTAATACCACCACACCATGACCAGACCACATAGTGACCGAATAATACTACATACAAGGGACAAATACCACGACACCATTTCCAGACCATATATTACCACCACATAGTGACTGAATACTACAATACTGATCAGTAATAAAAAAAAAACACAATACTATCACCATAAGTGCCAGTATTCACAGGAGATCTGTACTTAGTATGCAGTGTCTGTGTAGAGGTAATACAGAGATCACTGGTGGTATTATACACAGGAACTCTGTATATAATGTATAGATAATACAGTGATCACTGGTGACATTGTACACAGGACCGCTGTATACAGTATACAGTGTATAGTGTCAGTGTATAGGTAACACTGACTCACCAGTGACGTCTCTAGGTGAAGTCCTTCATCTTTCATCCAGCACAGACCGCCATCATTCCTTCCAGCCAGGACTCGTTTCTGCAGGAAATAACACAGTTATCTCGAGCTCCGCTTGCAGAACACATTACTTAATTTTTCACAACTTCTACATTACACCACATGAAGAAAAAAAGGTGATATAGTGTCACTCTGCACAGTAACAGGACCGCCCCCCCATTTAAAACAGTATACTCAAAAAATAAAATAAATACATCACTGCAGTAATAATATCCCTTAATTAGCCCCTATGGTAATACTATACCCAACCATGGCCCCGTTTATCTCATTCCTGGCTCCAGCCATATGTTCTCGCATCCTGCCCTCATGAGTAGGGTTGAGCGAAACGGATCGTTCATTTTCAAAAGTCCCCGACTTTTGGCAAATTCGGGTTTCATGAAACCCGACCCGACCCCTGTGTGGGGTCGGCCATGCGGTGCGCGACTTTCGCGCCAAAGTCGCGTTTCAATGATGCTAAAAGCGCCATTTCTCAGCCAATGAAGGTGGACGCAGAGTGTGGGCAGCGTGATGACATAGGTCCTGGTCCCCACCATCTTAGAGAAGGGCATTGCAGTGATTGGCTTGCTGTCTGCGGCGTCACAGGGGCTATAAAGAGGCTTTCCCGCCGACCGCCATGTTACTGCTGCTGATCTGAGCTTAGGGAGAGGTTGCTGCCGCTTCGTCAGAAGCAGGGATAGCGTTAGGCAGGGTCCATTAACCACCAAACCGCTTGTGCTGTAGCGATTTCCACTGTCCAACACCACCTTTTGTTTGCAGGGACAGTGGAAGCTACATTTGTTTTTCCTCAGCGCTGTAGCTCATTGGGCTGCCCTAGAAGGCTCCCTGATAGCTGCATTGCTGTGTGTACGCCGCTGTGCAAACCAACTGCTTTTTTCAAAGCACAAATCCTGTTGTTCCTTCCTTTCTGCACAGCTATCTTGTTTGTTTGTCCACACTTTTTATTTAATTTGTGCATCAGTCCACTCCTTATTGCTGCCTGCCATACCTGGCTGAGATTACTGCAGGGAGATAGTAATTGTAGGACAGTCCCTTGTTTTTTTTTTTTTGTTTTTTTTTTAATTCTCCCTAAAAAAATAAGTTGTGGGAGATTAAGATTGGCATTTCTGCTAGAGTGCCATCCCTGTGTGTGCCATCTCTCTCACATAGTGGGCCATAGAAAGCCTTTTTATTTTTCTGTTTTTTTTTTTTGGGGGGGGGGTTTATAAATTCTCCCTGAAAAAAAAACAGTGGGAGATTAATATTGGCCTTTGGGCTTGTGTGCCAGTCCTGAGTGTGCCATCTCTCTCTCAAATAGTGGGCCATAG
The DNA here is from genome assembly GCF_032444005.1 of Ranitomeya imitator. Lineage (NCBI taxonomy): Eukaryota > Metazoa > Chordata > Amphibia > Anura > Dendrobatidae > Ranitomeya > Ranitomeya imitator. The sequence goes on along the minus strand of NC_091282.1, from coordinate 784,517,928 downwards.
AAAGCCTATTTATTTTATTTTTTTTAAAATTCGTTTTCTAAATTCTCCCTGAAAAAATAAAAAAAAACAGTGGGAGATTAATATTGGCCTTTCAGCTTGTGTGCCAGTCCTGACTCCTGGGTGTGCCATCTCTCTCTCTCTCAAATAGTGGGCCATAGAAAGCCAATTTTTTTATTTTATTTGGTTTCTAAATTCTCCCTGGAAAAATAAAAAAAATCAGTGGGAGATTAATATTGGCCTTTCAGCTTGTGTGCCAGTCCTGACTCCTGGGTGTGCCATCTCTCTCTCTCAAATAGTGGGCCATAGAAAGCCTATTTTTTTTATTTTATTTGGTTTCTAAATTCTCCATGAAAAAAAAAATAAAAAATCAGTGGGAGATTAATATTGGCCTTTCAGCTTGTGTGCCAGTCCTGACTCCTGGGTGTGCCATCTCTCTCTCTCTCAAATAGTGGGCCATAGAAAGCCTATTTTTTGTTTTTTTTTATTTGGTTTCTAAATTCTCCCTGAAAAAATCAATTTTTTTTATTTGGTTTCTAAATTCTCCCTGAAAAAATAAAAAAAAATCAGTGGGAGATTAATATTGGCCTTTCTGCTTGTGTGCCAGTCTTGACTCCTGGGTGTGCCATCTCTCTCTCTCAAATAGTGGGCCATCGAAAGCCTATTTTTTTTTTTATTTGGTTTCTAAATTCTCACTGAAAAAAATCTATTTTTTTTATTTGGTTTCTAAATTCTCCCTGAAAAACAATCATTTTTTTAAATTTGGTTTCTAAATTCTCCCTGAAAAAATAAAAAAAAATCAGTGGGAGATTAATATTGGCCTTTCTGCTTGTGTGCCAGTCCTGACTCCTGGGTGTGCCATCTCTCTCTCTCAAATAGTGGGCCATAGAAAGCCTTTTTTTTATTTTTTTATTTGGTTTCTAAATTCTCCCTGAAAAAATCAATTATTTTTATTTGGTTTCTAAATTCTCCCTGAAAAAATAAAAATTTTTTGTTTGGTTTCTAAATTCTCCCTGAAAAAATAAAAAGAAAGTGGGAGATTAATATTGACATTTGTGCTTGAGTGACAGTCCTGCGTGTGTGGCATCTCTCTCATTTGGTGCCACCGAAAACAGAGTGTGTAACATTGTGCCTGATTTTCCTTGCGGTCTCACCCACCTGTAAAGGGATATCTAAATCATACTGAAGTTATAGCTCACCGTGTAAGTTGTTTGACAGCAACAAATACCGTTACTTTGGTTACGTTTTTAAAACAATGAGGAAGTCTGGTGGAAGAGGTTGTGGCCGTGGGCGTTCATTGTCAGCTGGTAATGATGGTAGTGGTAGTGGAGCATCAGGTGGTCATGGGAAAAAAAATATTGCACCTAAGTCTGGAGCTGTGGAGCCAGGTTCGTCATCTGGCTACAGAATGCCTCGAACGCTCCCTTTTCTGGGAGTAGGAAAACCGCTTTTTAAGCCGGAGCAGCAAGAGCAAGTTTTGGCTTACCTTGCTGACTCAGCCTCTAGCTCCTTTGCCTCCTCTTTTGAAACTGGTAAATGTAAAAGCAGTGCGTCGTTAGTGGATGTTCACGGTCAGGGACAAGTCGCTTCCTTGTCCTCTTCAGCAAAAACAACAACAGAGAAGGATGCAGCAGGCGACACAACGGGTTACTCCATGGAGCTCTTTACACATACCGTCCCTGGCTTAGAAAGTGAAACAGTTAACATGCCATGCCCATTACAAGTTGAATCTGACATGGAGTGCACTGATGCACCGCCACAGCCAGACTACTATGCTGGTCCTTTGACTCAGACCACAACATTGCCATCGCAGGGTACTGATCCAGAATCAGACCCTGATGAGACTATGTTGCCCCGTCACGAACGCTATGCCACCGACTTACACGGTGACACAGACGAAGTTGCGCACGAGCTAGAAGAGGAGGTTATAGATGACCCAGTTGTTGACCCCGATTGGCAGCAATTGGGGGAACAGGGTGCAGGCGGCAGTAGTTCTGAAGCGGAGGAGGAGGGGTCGCAGCAGGCATCAACATCGCAACAGGTTCCATCTGCCGGGCCCGTATCTGGCCCAAAACGCGTGGCAAAGCCAAAACCTGTTGGAGGACAGCGTGGCCATTCGGTTAAAGCTCAGTCTGCAATGCCTGAAAAGGTATCCGATGTTAGAAAGAGTGCAGTCTGGCATTTTTTTAAACAACATCAAATTGATCAGCGCAAAGTCATCTGTCAAAAATGTTCAACTACCTTAAAGGGACTCTGTCACCTGAATTTGGCGGGACTGGTTTTGGGTCATATGGGCGGAGTTTTGGGGTGTTTGATTCACCCTTTCCTTACCCGCTGGCTGCATGCTGGCTGCAATATTGGATTGAAGTTCATTCTTTGTCCTCCATAGTACACGCCTGCGCAAAGCAATCTTGCCTTGTGCAGGCATGTACTACAGAGGACAGAGAATGAACTTCAATCCAATATTGCAGCCAGCATGCAGCCAGCGGGTAAGGAAAGGGTGAATCAAACACCCCAAAACTCCGCCCATATGACCCAAAACCAGTCCCGCCAAATTCAGGTGACAGGTTCCCTTTAAGCAGAGGTCAGAATCTGAAAAGTCTAAATACCAGTTGCATGTATAGACATTTAACCACCATGCATTTGCAAGCCTGGACTAACTACCAAACATCCTTTAAGGTTGTAGCACCCTCGGTCAATGAAGCTAGTCAGCAACGCTACATCCCTTCCGTCACTGTAAGGCCACCATTTTCTGCACCACCTGCAGTATCTGTGCAGGTTTCGTTGCCAGGCCAAAGCAATCAGGGTCAGGAAATCACCAGTTTCGTAGTTGGAAACACTGCATGTAGGGCACTGGCAAGAATACCGTCTCCAACCGTCTCTCAGTCTGCCATGTCCACCGGCACCCCAGCTAGTTCCACGATCTCCAGCTCTCCAGTCCAGCTCACCCTACATGAGACTCTCGTTAGAAAAAGGAAGTACTTAGCCTCGCATCAGCGTACACAGGATTTGAACGCCCACATAGCTAGACTAATCTCGTTAGAGATGATGCCCTACCGGTTAGTTGAAAGCGAAGCTTTCAAAGCCCTGATGGACTACGCTGTACCACGCTACGAGCTACCCAGTCGACACTTGTTTTCGAGAAAAGCCATCCCAGCCCTCCACCAGCATGTTAAAGAGCGCATCGTCCATGCACTCAGGCAATCTGTGAGTACAAAGGTGCACCTGACAACAGATGCATGGACCAGTAGGCATGGCCAGGGACGTTACGTGTCCATCACGGCACACTGGGTGAATGTGGTGGATGCAGGGTCCACAGGGGACAGCAATTTTGGGACAGTTCTGCCTAGCCCACGGTCTAGGAAATAGTTGGCTGTAGCCGTTCGCACCCCCTCCTCCTTGTCCTCCTGCAGAAGCAAGAGCTCGTCCACAGACCGCAGTCGCACAACCACTCCATCCGCAGCTGCCACTGTTGCACACCAGATGTCCCATTATGGGGCAGCTACTGGCAAGCGTCAGCAGGCTGTATTGGCTATGAAGTGTTTGGGCGACAACAGACACACCGCGGAAGTTCTGTCCGAGTTCTTGCAGAAAGAAACGCAGTCGTGGCTGGGCACTGTAGATCTTGAGGCAGGCAAGGTAGTGAGTGATAACGGAAGGAATTTCATGGCTGCCATATCCCTTTCCCAACTGAAACACATTCCTTGCCTGGCTCACACCTTATACCTGGTGGTGCAGTGCTTCCTGAAAAGTTATCCGGGGTTATCCGACCTCCTCCTCAAAGTGTGCGGACTTTGCTCGCATATCCGCCATTCGCCCGTACACTCCAGCCGTATGCAGACCTATCAGCGGTCTTTGAACCTTCCCCAGCATCGCCTAATCATCGATGTTGCAACAAGGTGGAACTCAACACTGCACATGCTTCAGAGACTGTGCGAACAGAGGCGTGCTGTTAGGTTTTTGTGGGAGGATACACATACACGGGCAGCCAGTAGGATGGCAGACATGGAGTTGTCAGGTGTGCAGTGGTCGAAGTTACAAGACATGTGTCAAGTCCTTCAGTGTTTTGAGGAATGCACACGGCTGGTTAGTGCAGACAATGCCATAATAAGCATGAGCATCCCCCTAATGCGTCTGCTGATGCAAAGTTTGACGCACATAAAGGAGCAGGCGTCTGCAGCAAAGGAAGAGGAAAGCCTTGATGACAGTCAGCCATTTTCTGGTCAGGGCAGTGTACAGGACGAGGTAGCGGGTGAACAGGAGGAGGAGGAGGACGAGGAGGATGATGGGGATGAGTATTTTTTTAATGAGGAAGCTTCTGCGGGGCCAATAGCAACTGGTGGCGTTGCAAGGTCGGGTTCAGGTTTTTTTAGGGAGACAAGTGACGTAGATTTGCCTGAAACTGCCCCTCAACCCAGCACGACCGCAGATTTGACAACTGGAACTTTGGCCCACATGGCGGATTATGCCTTACGTATCCTCAAAAGGGACCCACGCATTAGTAAAATGATGACTGATGACGATTACTGGTTGGCCTGCCTCCTTCATCCTCGCTATAAAGGCAAATTGCAAAATATTATGCCACATGAGAACCTGGAACAAATATTAGCAACCAAACAATCAACTCTTGTTGACCGTTTGATTCAGGCATTCCCAGCACACAGCGACGGTGAGCGTTATCACATGACCTGCAGGGGGCAGCAGGCCAGAGGTGTTACAGGTGCACAAATCAGAAGTGGCATTGGACAGAGGGGTTTTCTGACCAGGTTGTGGAGTGATTTTGCTATGACCGCAGACAGGACAGGTACTGCAGCATCAATTCAAAGTGACAGGAGACAACATTTGTCCAGTATGGTTACTAACTATTTTTCATCCCTTATTGATGTTCTCCCTCAACCGTCATTCCCATTTGATTACTGGGCATCCAAATTAGACACCTGGCCAAAATTGGCAGAATATGCATTGCAGGAGCTTGCTTGCCCAGCAGCTAGTGTCCTATCAGAAAGAGTATTCAGTGCTACAGGTTCAATATTAACCGAAAAAAGGACTCGTCTGGCTACCCAAAATGTTGATGATCTAACCTTCATTAAAATGAACCACAACTGGATTTCGAATTCTTTTGCCCCACCTTTCCCGGCTGGCACCTAGCTTTCCTATGAAAAGGTCTTGCTTGTGGACTGCTCTGACTGACTTTTCCAATCTCGTAATTTGCAGCAGCTGTTTGTCCAGCATATGACATGTTTACACCTCCCAAAATGGCCAAACTCCCCCCACGGGGCCGTCGTCTCGCCACTTGGCGCAAGCACCCGTGAGAGTGCCGTTTGTCTGAAGAGGTGGGTGTGCACGCTTTTGGTCGATGGCACTGTCACTGGGTCCCTCATAGTACAATAAAGTGTCTACGGCGGTGGTGGTGCGCACCCAACGTCAGACACACCGTTGTAACATGAGGGGCCCTGGGCCTGTGCCGCCGGCCACAGGAGAGTTCCCCCCCAGCTCAAACAGTGTTCTACCACTTGCAAAATTATCTCTCACAGCTCCACCAATGTTTAGTCTATGCGCTGACATCCTTCAATGCCTGGCACTGACAATACCAATGTGTTGACATATATGATGCTACTTAAAATAGTCAGGGGCAGTGTCCTATATTTACACCAGTAAACACTTTGCGCCAAATTACTAGGTCTGAAACTCAGCAGAGGGAGCCCACCCCGGAACCTAAGTATGCCACCCTTTTGTCTTTTGGTTTTGTTGTATTGCGAGACATTAACATCTATTTAATTTTGGTGAGTACTAACTGTCAGACACTCATTACAATCGGCCTCCGCTGACAACACCAATGCTGCCTGTGTACCCCTGCAAGATAATTCCAAGTGTCTACAGCCTACTTTTGTTATGTTAGGCCTACTAAGCCTGTCTGTGGTCCATTATAGAAATTGTCCTTCACTGACCACACCACTGCTGCCCGTGTACCCCTGGAACCTTTTTTTAAAGTGCCTACAGCCTACTTTTGTTATGTTAGGCCTACTAAGCTTGTCTGCGGTCTCTCCTTCCACTAGTCCTCCACTTTCCACACCACTGCTGCCCGTGTACCCCTGTAACCTATTTTAAAGTGCCTACAGCCTACTTTTGTTATGTTAGGCCTACTAAGCCTGTCTGCGGTCCCTCCTTCCACTAGTCCTCCACTGACCAGACCACTGCTGCCCGTGTACCTCTGGAACCTTTTTTAAAGTGCCTACAGCCAACTTTTGTTATGTTAGGCCTACTAAGCCTGTCTGCGGTCCCTCCTTCCAATAGTCCTCCACTGACCACACCACTGCTGCCCGTGTACCCCTGGAACCTATTTTAAAGTGCCTACAGCCTACTTTTGTTATGTTAGGCCTACTAAGCCTGTCTGCGGTCCCTCCTTCCAATAGTCCTCCACTGACCACACCACTGCTGCCCGTGTACCCCTGGAAGAGCATCCTTTTTTTAATTGTTGGCGTACTAAGTCTGTCTGCGGTCCATAATTGAAATTGTCCTCCACTGACCAGAGCAATGCTGCATGTGTACCCCTGTAACCTTTTTTAAACTGCATTGAGCCAAATTTTTTGTTTAAGGCCTACTACCTGTGTCTTTCTGCGCCACTCAATACAGCTGTCCTCCTCTGAAAAAAGCTGAGCGTCAATAGTATGGTTTTCAGCCTATAGGAATTTGAAAACTGCATTGGGGCTACTACTTCGGTAGGGCCTACTAACGGTGTCTGCCGCTCCAAGGTATTCTCCAGGTTGCCTCTCCATTGCTTCAATCTTCATGCTCGTCTTAAGTAGTTGTTGAAACAACGCTACATTGGGCCTACAAGTTGGGTCTGGGTCGTAGAGACGGTGTCTGCCGCTCCAAGGTGTTCTCCAGGTTGCCTCTCCATTGCTTCAATCTTCATGCTCGTCTTAAGTAGTTGTTGAAACAACACTACATTAGGCCTACAAGTTGGGTCTGGGTCGTAGAGACGGTGTCTGCCGCTCCAAGGTGTTCTCCAGGTTGCCACATAATCGAAGCTGCATAGAGCCTATTTTGTTATTTTACGCCTATTAAGTCTTTCTGCAGTCCCTCCTTCCAATTGTCATCCACTGAGCACACCAATACAGACCGTGTACCCATGTAACCTTTTTTAAACCTGCGTCGAGCCAACTTTGTGGTGTAAGGCCTACTTGTAGTGTCTGGCTGCGCCACTCAATACAGCTGTCCTCTTTACAAAAAATGACCTACAATTATCTGGTTTTCAGCCTATCGGAATTTTAAAACTGCAGTGGGCCTACTAGTTGGGTTGGGGCCTTCTATCGGTGTCTGCCGCTCCTTGCTGTTCTCCTCCAGTGAACAAAGCTGTGCCGCCTGTTTACTACTGTTGCCAATTTTGAACTGCATTTAGACTACTTATTGATTTGGGCCTACTCTCTGTGTCAGCCTCTCATTCCAGTTGTCCTCCACTGAACAAAGCAATGCCCCCTGGTTAGTCCTGTTACCAATTTTGAACTGCATTTAGCCCACTTTATTCTTTGGGCCCATATCTGTTTCCCCCTCATCCTGCCCATTGCCCAGCCAGTGATAGATGAGTCTGCTGGTACATTGACCCATAACGCAACATTCCCCGTGCACGCTACACTGCAAGATTGTGACCCTGCTGAAAGTCAGGTTCCCCATACCACCTTACATGGGGACAAAGAGGAAGGTGCAGATGAAGGTGCAGGTTCCTTCATAAGGTGGGGGGAGGAATACTCGTTGGCGACGTTACTGGCACAGGGCCCCTCATAGTATGCAAAAGTGTCGCTGCCGGTGGGATGCTCCCTGTTGTGAATTCTGTGGTCGAGCTCCCTTCTGTGGTCACAAGTGGTACTGCGGCTTCTGAGTTTCCTTCCTCAGGTGATGAGGTTAAGTCGTTAGGTGCTGCTCTATTTAACTCCACCTAGTGCTTTGATCCTGGCCTCCAGTCAATGTTCTAGTATTGGTCTTGCTTCCTCCTGGATCGTTCCTGTGGCCTGTCTGCTCAGCATATGCTAAGTTCTGCTTTTGTTACTTTTTGTTGCTATATTTTCTGTCCAGCTTGCTTTATTGGTTTATCTTGCTTGCTGGAAGCTCTGAGACGCAGAGGGAGCACCTTCGTACCGTTAGTCGGTGCGGAGGGTCTTTTTGCCCCTCTGCGTGGTTGTTTGTAGGTTTTTGTGTTGACCGCAAAGCTATCTTTCCTATCCTCGGTCTATTCAGTAAGTCGGGCCTCACTTTGCTAAATCTATTTCATCTCTGTGTTTGTGTTTTCATCTTACTCACAGTCATTATATGTGGGGGGCTGCCTTTTCCTTTGGGGAATTTCTCTGAGGCAAGGTAGGCTTATTTTTCTGTCTTCACGCCTAGCTAGTTTCTCAGGCTGTGCCGAGTTGCATAGGGAGCGTTAGGCGCAATCCACGGCTACCTCTAGTGTGGTGTGATAGGATTAGGGATTGCGGTCAGCAGAGTTCCCACGTCTCAGAGCTCGTCCTATGTTTTTTGGTTATTGTCAGGTCACTTTGTGTGCTTAGAACTTCAAGGTCCATTGTGGTTCTGAATTACCTATTCATAACAGTACTGGAGGCCCAAAGTACTATGCTTCTCAATGGAGGGAAAAAAGAAGTTCTGAGACCATTTTTTTCTCTTTGCACTGTGTTTTGCCTTTTTTTTCCCCTAGACATTTGGGTGGTTCAGGACACAGGTGTAGTGATGGACCTTAAAGATCTGTCTTCATGTGTGGATCATCTCACTGCAAGAGTACAAAATATTCAAGACTTTGTGGCTCAGAATTCTATGTTAGAACCAAGAATTCCTATTCCTGATTTGTTTTCTGGAGATAGAGCTAAATTTCTGAGTTTCAAAAATAATTGCAAACTGTTTCTGGCGTTGAAACCTCGTTCCTCTGGTGACCCAGTTCAACAAGTTAAGATTATTATTTCTTTATTACGTGGCGACCCTCAAGACTGGGCATTTTCCCTTGCGCCAGGAGATCCTGCATTATGTAATATTGATGCGTTTTTTCTGGCGCTCGGATTACTGTACGATGAACCTAATTCAGTGGATCAGGCAGAGAAAAATTTGCTGGCTCTGTGTCAGGGTCAGGATGAGATAGAGATTTATTGTCAGAAGTTTAGAAAGTGGTCCGTGCTCATTCAATGGAATGAATGTGCGCTGGCAGCTATTTTCAGAAACGGTCTCTCTGAAGTCCTCAAGGATGTCATGGTGGGATTTCCTATGCCTGCTGGTCTGAATGAGTCTATGTCTTTGGCCATTCAGATCGGTCGACGTTTGCGTGAGCGTAAATCTGTGCACCATTTGGCGGTATTATCTGAGCATAAACCTGAGCCTATGCAGTGCGATAGGACTTTGACCAGAGCTGAAAGGCAGGAACACAGACGTCAGAATGGGCTGTGTTTCTACTGTGGTGATACCACTCATGCTATCTCCGATTGTCCTAAGCGCACTAAGCGGTTCGCTAAGTCTGCCACCATTGGTACGGTACAGTCTAAATTTCTTTTGTCCGTTACTTTGATCTGCTCTTTGTCTTCCTATTCTGTCATGGCATTTGTGGATTCAGGCGCTGCCCTGAATTTGATGGACTTGGAGTTTGCTAGGCGCTGTGGGTTTGTCTTGGAGCCCTTGCAGTGTCTTATTCCATTGAGAGGAATTGATGCTACGCCTTTGGCCAAGAATAAGCCTCAGTATTGGACCCAGCTGACCATGTGCATGGCTCCTGCGCACCAGGAGGTTATTCGCTTTCTGGTGTTGCATAATCTGCATGATGTGGTCGTGTTGGGGTTGCCATGGCTACAAGTCCATAACCCAGTATTAGATTGGAAATCAATGTCTGTGTCCAGCTGGGGTTGTCAGGGGGTACATGGTGATGTTCCATTTCTGTCTATCTCATCATCCACCCCTTCTGAGGTCCCAGAGTTCTTGTCTGATTACCGGGATGTATTCGATGAGCCCAAGTCCAATGCCTTACCTCCGCATAGGGATTGTGATTGTGCTATCGAGTTGATTCCTGGTAGTAAGTTTCCTAAGGGTCGACTGTTTAATTTATCTGTATCTGAGCACGCCGCTATGCAGAGTTACGTAAAAGAATCTTTGGAGAAGGGTCATATTCGCCCGTCGTCATCGCCATTGGGAGCAGGGTTCTTTTTTGTGGCCAAGAAGGATGGTTCGCTGAGACCTTGTATTGATTACCGCCTTCTAAATAAAATCACGGTCAAATTTCAGTACCCCTTGCCGCTGTTATCTGATTTGTTTGCTCGGATTAAGGGGGCTAGTTGGTTCACCAAGATAGATCTTCATGGTGCATATAATCTTGTGCGTATTAAACGGGGCGATGAATGGAAAACTGCATTTAATACGCCTGAGGGCCATTTTGAGTACCTAGTTATGCCATTCGGACTTGCCAATGCTCCATCAGTATTTCAGTCCTTTATGCATGACATCTTCCGAGAGTACCTGGATAAATTCCTGATTGTATACTTGGATGATATTTTGGTCTTCTCGGATGATTGGGAGTCTCATGTGAAGCAGGTCAGAATGGTGTTCCAGGTCCTGCGTGCTAATTCTTTGTTTGTGAAGGGATCAAAGTGTCTCTTTGGTGTTCAGAAGGTTTCATTTTTGGGGTTCATTTTTTCCCCTTCTACTATCGAGATGGACCCTGTTAAGGTCCAGGCCATTTATGATTGGACTCAGCCGACATCTCTGAAGAGTCTGCAAAAGTTCCTTGGCTTTGCTAATTTTTATCGTCGCTTCATCTGTAATTTGTCTAGTATTGCTAAACCATTGACCGATTTGACCAAGAAGGGTGCTGATGTGGTCAATTGGTCTTCTGCTGCTGTGGAAGCTTTTCAGGAGTTGAAGCGTCGTTTTTCTTCTGCCCCTGTGTTGTGTCAACCAGATGTTTCGCTTCCGTTCCAGGTCGAGGTTGATGCTTCTGAAATTGGAGCGGGGGCTGTTTTGTCGCAAAGAGGTTCTGATTGCTCGGTGATGAAGCCATGCGCCTTCTTTTCCAGGAAGTTTTCGCCTGCTGAGCGAAATTATGATGTTGGCAATCGAGAGTAGCTGGCCATGAAGTGGGCATTCGAGGAGTGGCGTCATTGGCTTGAAGGAGCTAAGCATCGCGTGGTGGTCTTGACTGATCACAAGAACTTGACTTATCTCGAGTCTGCCAAACGGTTGAATCCTAGACAGGCTCTTTGGTCGCTGCCAGTTTTGACTTTGTGGTTTCGTACCTTCCGGGCTCTAAAAATGTGAAGGTGGATGTCCTGTCTAGGAGTTTTGTGCCCGACTCTCCGGGTTTGCCTGAGCCGGCGGGTATTCTCAAAGAGGGAGTAATTGTGTCTGCCATCTCCCCTGATTTGCGGCGAGTGCTGCAAAAATTTCAGGCTAATAAACCTGATCGTTGCCCAGCGGAGAAACTGTTTGTCCCTGATAGGTGGACGAATAAAGTTATCTCTGAGGTTCATTGTTCGGTGTTGGCTGGTTATCCTGGAATCTTTGGTACCAGAGATTTGGTGGCTAGATCCTTTTGGTGGCCGTCTCTGTCGCAGGATGTGCGTTCTTTTGTGCAGTCCTGTGGGATTTGTGCTCGGGCTAAGCCCTGCTGTTCTCGTGCCAGTGGGTTGCTTTTGTCCTTGCCGGTCCCGAAGAGGCCTTGGACACATATCTCTATGGATTTTATTTCGGATCTCCCCGTCTCTCAAAAAATGTCGGTCATTTGGGTAGTTTGTGATCGCTTTTCTAAGATGATCCATTTGGTACCCTTGTCTAAATTACCTTCATCCTCTGATTTGGTGCCATTGTTCTTCCAGCATGTGGTTCGTTTACATGGCATTCCAGAGAACATCGTTTCTGACAGAGGTTCCCAGTTTGTTTCGAGGTTTTGGCGAGCCTTCTGTGCTAGGATGGGCATTGATTTGTCTTTTTCCTCGGCTTTCCATCCTCAGACAAATGGCCAAACTGAACGAACCAATCAGACCTTGGAAACATATCTGAGATGTTTTGTTTCTGCTGATCAGGATGATTGGGTGTCCTTTTTGCCGTTGGCTGAGTTCGCCCTTAATAATCGGGCCAGCTCGGCTACCTTGGTTTCGCCGTTTTTCTGCAATTCTGGGTTCCATCCTCGTTTCTCTTCAGGGCAGGTTGAGTCTTCGGACTGTCCTGGTGTGGATACTGTGGTGGACAGGTTGCAGCGGATTTGGACTCATGTCGTGGACAATTTGACCTTGTCCCAGGAGAAGGCTCAATGTTTCGCTAACCGCAGGCGCTGTGTGGGTCCCCGACTTCGTGTTGGGGATTTGGTGTGGTTGTCATCTCGTTATATTCCTATGAAGGTTTCCTCTCCTAAGTTTAAGCCTCGTTTCATTGGTCCGTATAGGATTTCTGAGGTTCTTAATCCTGTGTCTTTTCGTTTGACCCTTCCAGATTCTTTCTCCATCCATAACGTATTCCATAGGTCATTGTTGCGGAGATACGTGGCACCTATGGTTCCATCTGTTGATCCTCCTGCCCCGGTTTTGGTGGAGGGGGAGTTGGAGTATATAGTGGAGAAGATTTTGGATTCTCGTGTTTCGAGACGGAAACTCCAGTATCTGGTTAAGTGGAAGGGTTATGGTCAGGAAGATAATTCCTGGGTCTTTGCCTCTGATGTCCATGCTGCCGATCTTGTTCGTGCCTTTCATATGGCGCATCCTGGTCGGCCTGGGGGCTCTGGTGAGGGTTCGGTGACCCCTCCTCAAGGGGGGGGTACTGTTGTGAATTCTGTGGTCGAGCTCCCTTCTGTGGTCACAAGTGGTACTGTGGCTTCTGAGTTTCCTTCCTCAGGTGATGAGGTTAAGTCGTTAGGTGCTGCTCTATTTAACTCCACCTAGTGCTTTGATCCTGGCCTCCAGTCAATGTTCTAGTATTGGTCTTGCTTCCTCCTGGATCGTTCCTGTGGCCTGTCTGCTCAGCATATGCTAAGTTCTGCTTGTGTTACTTTTGGTTGCTATATTTTCTGTCCAGCTTGCTTTATTGGTTTTTCTTGCTTGCTGGAAGCTCTGAGACGCAGAGGGAGCACCTCCGTACCGTTAGTCGGTGCGGAGGGTCTTTTTGCCCCTCTGCGTGGTTGTTTGTAGGTTTTTGTGTTGACCGCAAAGCTATCTTTCCTATCCTCGGTCTATTCAGTAAGTCGGGCCTCACTTTGCTAAATCTATTTCATCTCTGTGTTTGTGTTTTCATCTTACTCACAGTCATTATATGTGGGGGGCTGCCTTTTCCTTTGGGGAATTTCTCTGAGGCAAGGTAGGCTTATTTTTCTGTCTTCACGCCTAGCTAGTTTCTCAGGCTGTGCCGAGTTGCATAGGGAGCGTTAGGCGCAATCCACGGCTACCTCTAGTGTGGTGTGATAGGATTAGGGATTGCGGTCAGCAGAGTTCCCACGTCTCAGAGCTCGTCCTATGTTTTTTGGTTATTGTCAGGTCACTTTGTGTGCTCTGAACTTCAAGGTCCATTGTGGTTCTGAATTACCTATTCATAACAGTACTGGAGGCCCAAAGTACTATGCTTCTCAATGGAGGGAAAAAAGAAGTTCTGAGACCATTTTTTTCTCTTTGCACTGTGTTTTGCCTTTTTTTTCCCCTAGACATTTGGGTGGTTCAGGACACAGGTGTAGTGATGGACCTTAAAGTGACTCTGTCACCTGAATTTGGCGGGACTGGTTTTGGGTCATATGGGCGGAGTTTTCGGGTGTTTGATTCACCCTTTCCTTACCCGCTGGCTGCATGCTGGCTGCAATATTGGATTGAAGTTCATTCTCTGTCCTCCATAGTACACACCTGCACAAAGCAATCTTGTCTTGTGCAGGCGTGTACTATGGAGGACAGAGAATGAACTTCAATCCAATATTGCAGCCAGCATGCAGCCAGCGGGTAAGGAAAGGGTGAATCAAACACCTGAAAACTCCGCCCATATGACCCAAAACCAGTCCCGCCAAATTCAGGTGACAGGTTCCCTTTAAAGATCTGTCTTCATGTGTGGATCATCTCACTGCAAGAGTACAAAATATTCAAGACTTTGTGGCTCAGAATTTTATGTTAGAACCAAGAATTCCTATTCCTGATTTGTTTTCTGGAGATAGAGCTAAATTTCTGAGTTTCAAAAATAATTGCAAACTGTTTCTGGCGTTGAAACCTCGTTCCTCTGGTGACCCAGTTCAACAAGTTAAGATCATTATTTCTTTATTACGTGGCGACCCTCAAGACTGGGCATTTTCCCTTGTGCCAGGAGATCCTGCATTATGTAATATTGATGCATTTTTTCTGGCGCTCGGATTACTGTACGATGAACCTAATTCAGTGGATCAGGCAGAGAAAAATTTGCTGGCTCTGTGTCAGGGTCAGGATGAGATAGAGATTTATTGTCAGAAGTTTAGAAAGTGGTCCGTGCTCACTCAATGGAATGAATGTGCGCTGGCAGCTATTTTCAGAAACGGTCTCTCTGAAGTCCTCAAGGATGTCATGGTGGGATTTCCTATGCCTGCTGGTCTGAATGAGTCTATGTCTTTGGCCATTCAGATCGGTCGACGTTTGCGTGAGCGTAAATCTGTGCACCATTTGGCGGTATAATCTGAGCATAAACCTGAGCCTATGCAGTGCGATAGGACTTTGACCAGAGCTGAAAGGCAGGAACACAGACGTCAGAATGGGCTGTGTTTCTACTGTGGTGATACCACTCATGCTATCTCCGATTGTCCTAAGCGCACTAAGCGGTTCGCTAAGTCTGCCACCATTGGTACGGTACAGTCTAAATTTCTTTTGTCCGTTACTTTGATCTGCTCTTTGTCTTCCTATTCTGTCATGGCATTTGTGGATTCAGGCGCTGCCCTGAATTTGATGGACTTGGAGTTTGCTAGGCGCTGTGGGTTTGTCTTGGAGCCCTTGCAGTGTCTTATTCCATTGAGAGGAATTGATGCTACGCCTTTGGCCAAGAATAAGCCTCAGTATTGGACCCAGCTGACCATGTGCATGGCTCCTGCGCACCAGGAGGTTATTCGTTTTCGGGTGTTGCATAATCTGCATGATGTGGTCGTGTTGGGGTTGCCATGGCTACAAGTCCATAACCCAGTATTAGATTGGAAATCAATGTCTGTGTCCAGCTGGGGTTGTCAGGGGGTACATGGTGATGTTCCATTTCTGTCTATCTCATCATCCACCCCTTCTGAGGTCCCAGAGTTCTTGTCTGATTACCGGGATGTATTCGATGAGCCCAAGTCCAATGCCCTACCTCCGCATAGGGATTGTGATTGTGCTATCGAGTTGATTCCTGGTAGTAAGTTTCCTAAGGGTCGACTGTTTAATTTATCTGTACCTGAGCACGCCGCTATGCAGAGTTACGTAAAAGAATCTTTGGAGAAGGGTCATATTCGCCCGTCGTCATCGCCATTGGGAGCAGGGTTCTTTTTTGTGGCCAAGAAGGATGGTTCGCTGAGACCTTGTATTGATTACCGCCTTCTAAATAAAATCACGGTCAAATTTCAGTACCCCTTGCCGCTGTTATCTGATTTGTTTGCTCGGATTAAGGGGGCTAGTTGGTTCACCAAGATAGATCTTCGTGGTGCATATAATCTTGTGCGTATTAAACGGGGCGATGAATGGAAAACTGCATTTAATACGCCCGAGGGCCATTTTGAGTACCTAGTTATGCCATTCGGACTTGCCAATGCTCCATCAGTATTTCAGTCCTTTATGCATGACATCTTCCGAGAGTACCTGGATAAATTCCTGATTGTATACTTGGATGATATTTTGGTCTTCTCGGATGATTGGGAGTCTCATGTGAAGCAGGTCAGAATGGTGTTCCAGGTCCTGCGTGCTAATTCTTTGTTTGTGAAGGGATCAAAGTGTCTCTTTGGTGTTCAGACGGTTTCATTTTTGGGGTTCATTTTTTCCCCTTCTACTATCGAGATGGACCCTGTTAAGGTCCAGGCCATTTATGATTGGACTCAGCCGACATCTCTGAAGAGTCTGCAAAAGTTCCTTGGCTTTGCTAATTTTTATCGTCGCTTCATCTGTAATTTCTCTAGTATTGCTAAACCATTGACCGATTTGACCAAGAAGGGTGCTGATGTGGTCAATTGGTCTTCTGCTGCTGTGGAAGTTTTTCAGGAGCTGAAGCGTCGTTTTTCTTCTGCCCCTGTGTTGTGTCAACCAGATGTTTCGCTTCCGTTCCAGGTCGAGGTTGATGCTTCTGAAATTGGAGCGGGGGCTGTTTTGTCGCAAAGAGGTTCTGATTGCTCGGTGATGAAGCCATGCGCCTTCTTTTCCAGGAAGTTTTCGCCTGCTGAGCGAAATTATGATGTTGGCAATCGAGAGTTGCTGGCCATGAAGTGGGCATTCGAGGAGTGGCGTCATTGGCTTGAAGGAGCTAAGCATCGCGTGGTGGTCTTGACTGATCACAAGAACTTGACTTATCTCGAGTCTGCCAAACGGTTGAATCTTAGACAGGCTCATTGGTCGCTGTTTTTCTCCCGTTTTGACTTTGTGGTTTCGTACCTTCCGGGCTCTAAAAATGTGAAGGCGGATGCCCTGTCTAGGAGTTTTGTGCCCGACTCTCCGGGTTTGCCTGAGCCGGCGGGTATTCTCAAAGAGGGAGTAATTGTGTCTGCCATCTCCCCTGATTTGCGGCGAGTGCTGCAAAAATTTCAGGCTAATAAACCTGATCGTTGCCCAGCGGAGAAACTGTTTGTCCCTGATAGGTGGACGAATAAAGTTATCTCTGAGGTTCATTGTTCGGTGTTGGCTGGTTATCCTGGAATCTTTGGTACCAGAGATTTGGTGGCTAGATCCTTTTGGTGGCCGTCTCTGTCGCGGGATGTGCGTTCTTTTGTGCAGTCCTGTGGGATTTGTGCTCGGGCTAAGCCCTGCTGTTCTCGTGCCAGTGGGTTGCTTTTGCCCTTGCCGGTCCCGAAGAGGCCTTGGACACATATCTCTATGGATTTTATTTCGGATCTCCCCGTCTCTCAAAAAATGTCGGTCATTTGGGTAGTTTGTGATCGCTTTTCTAAGATGATCCATTTGGTACCCTTGTCTAAATTACCTTCATCCTCTGATTTGGTGCCATTGTTCTTCCAGCATGTGGTTCGTTTACATGGCATTCCAGAGAACATCGTTTCTGACAGAGGTTCCCAGTTTGTTTCGAGGTTTTGGCGAGCCTTCTGAGCTAGGATGGGCATTGATTTGTCTTTTTCCTCGGCTTTCCATCCTCAGACAAATGGCCAAACTGAACGAACCAATCAGACCTTGGAAACATATCTGAGATGTTTTGTTTCTGCTGATCAGGATGATTGGGTGTCCTTTTTGCCGTTGGCTGAGTTCGCCCTTAATAATCGGGCCAGCTCGGCTACCTTGGTTTCGCCATTTTTCTGCAATTCTGGGTTCCATCCTCGTTTCTCTTCAGGGCAGGTTGAGTCTTCGGACTGTCCTGGTGTGGATACTGTGGTGGACAGGTTGCAGCGGATTTGGACTCATGTCGTGGACAATTTGACCTTGTCCCAGGAGAAGGCTCAATGTTTCGCTAACCGCAGGCGCTGTGTGGGTCCCCGACTTCGTGTTGGGGATTTGGTGTGGTTGTCATCTCGTTATATTCCTATGAAGGTTTCCTCTCCTAAGTTTAAGCCTCGTTTCATTGGTCCGTATAGGATTTCTGAGGTTCTTAATCCTGTGTCTTTTCGTTTGACCCTTCCAGATTCTTTCTCCATCCATAACATATTCCATAGGTCATTGTTGCGGAGATACGTGGCACCTATGGTTCCATCTGTTGATCCTCCTGCCCCGGTTTTGGTGGAGGGGGAGTTGGAGTATATAGTGGAGAAGATTTTGGATTCTCGTGTTTCGAGACGGAAACTCCAGTATCTGGTTAAGTGGAAGGGTTATGGTCAGGAAGATAATTCCTGGGTCTTTGTCTCTGATGTCCATGCTGCCGATCTTGTTCGTGCCTTTCATATGGCGCATCCTGGTCGGCCTGGGGGCTCTGGTGAGGGTTCGGTGACCCCTCCTCAAGGGGGGGTACTGTTGTGAATTCTGTGGTCGAGCTCCCTTCTGTGGTCACAAGTGGTACTGTGGCTTCTGAGTTTCCTTCCTCAGGTGATGAGGTTAAGTCGTTAGGTGCTGCTCTATTTAACTCCACCTAGTGCTTTGATCCTGGCCTCCAGTCAATGTTCTAGTATTGGTCTTGCTTCCTCCTGGATCGTTCCTGTGGCCTGTCTGCTCAGCATATGCTAAGTTCTGCTTGTGTTACTCTTTGTTGCTATATTTTCTGTCCAGCTTGCTTTATTGGTTTTTCTTGCTTGCTGGAAGCTCTGAGACGCAGAGGGAGCACCTCCGTACCGTTAGTCGGTGCGGAGGGTCTTTTTGCCACTCTGCGTGGTTGTTTGTAGGTTTTTGTGTTGACCGCAAAGCTATCTTTCCTATCCTCGGTCTATTCAGTAAGTCGGGCCTCACTTTGCTAAATCTATTTCATCTCTGTGTTTGTGTTTTCATCTTACTCACAGTCATTATATGTGGGGGGTTGCCTTTTCCTTTGGGGAATTTCTCTGAGGCAAGGTAGGCTTATTTTTCTGTCTTCACGCCTAGCTAGTTTCTCAGGCTTTGCTGAGTTGCATAGGGAGCGTTAGGCGCAATCCACGGCTACCTCTAGTGTGGTGTGATAGGATTAGGGATTGCGGTCAGCAGAGTTCCCACGTCTCAGAGATCGTCCTATGTTTTTTGGTTATTGTCAGGTCACTTTGTGTGCTCTGAACTTCAAGGTCCATTGTGGTTATGAATTACCTATTCATAACAGCTCCCCCGCCGTGCAAACACACCGCCGGACTTTGATGGGCCCTGTGCCAGTGCCAATGCCAACGAGTGGGCCCCTCCTGCTTTCTCAGGATCACACCACTTGCAAAGTTGAAATACTTACCTCTCCCTGCTCCACTGCCGTGACGTGGTCCAGATTTCCTGGGCCCACTAATTACTTGAACCAGCCCTACCCCCCACAACTTTAGCCAAATGACCCCCAATTTCCAATGCCTTACTATTATTATAAGGTATATTTAGATTGACAAGCTTCAGTAACAAGAATGTATGTTTTTTTGCCATTAAAATGGGCACTGTAGGTGTTTTCCTGGCCTCCACTCACTGCCGACTATGCTCCCCCATTGACTTGCATTGGGTTTCGTGTTTCGGTCGATCCCCGACTTTTCGCGATAATCGGCCGATTCCACTCGACTCGACTTTTGAGATAGTCGGGTTTCGCGAAACCCGACTCGACTCTAAAAAAGTCAAGGTCGCTGAACCCTACCTTGAATAGGTGTATATGTTTGCAGTTTTGCCTTCTGCAATCTGGCAGGCCTTTGTCAGCGCTATCAGTTCTGCTTCCTGAGCTGACAGACTAGGCGGAAGACTTCTGGACCACAGTATGTCTTGATTGCTGGTCACTGCACATCCCATGTGGAATCTTCCTTCATCATCTGCAAATCTGGAGCCCTGCGGAAGGTATCATGCAGATTTTGATCAGAATTTTGATCTGAGGGTCCATATCTGTATCCCCCTTGGGAGTGGGAGTAGAGTGGACTGGTTGAGGAGCAGAGAGCTCTGGAGGCGAAGATGCCGGGCGGTGGAGAGATGTTTTGGCTGGGATTGGTTGAGGATTTCTGAAATGTCATGCGGAGCCAGGATTTCCAATCTGCAATCCAAGAATGATGTCAACAGTCTTGTCGAGGAGGGCCGTTGCTGCAAATACTGCAGAAAATGGTGGTTATACAAGGCAGTTAACTACTCAACAGGTCAGGTGTCACAACTTATGAGTTTTTGGACACCTGACCTGTTCAGTAGAGGCCTGCACTGTATTTCCACCATTTTCTCTTCATACTGCCACACTAGGCATATACAAAAAGAGATTATGGAGATATATGTTATATTTTTGGGGCCATCTCATATCTGTATACTAAAGACACATATAGCTGCAGTCTTGTATTTTTAACTACTGGAGATATGTTGTGGCCCAAAAAATAAGTGTGTGGCGAAGTTTCTTGGCGCACGGTGTGTGTTGCCGGCGGCGATAGACACAATAAACCAAACATAATTGTGGCAAATCAAACTTGTTTTATTTTGTTAACAAAGTATAAAACTTATTTTTTTTGTACCGCGCCGGCTTGGGGTTGAGTGATGTAAACGGGGGGTGTGAAGAACTGAGGCCTGGCTAACCGTGGAGGACGCAGAGGTGGCAGGAGAAGGGGCAATGAAACTAGAAGGGTTGGAAGTTCGGGGATGGGGCTTGACACATGAGAGGCTTGAGACGCACTGGAAGGGTGAGACAAAACTGACAATACAGACACATCAGTAGGTGAAGGGGGAGGAATACTAAGAGTTTTTTGTTTTGTTTTTTTCTGAGTTTTTTGGGGGTTTTGCCTGGTAGGGGGACGTCTTGGTGGGCTCATATGCTGTAGCGTGGTGGCGGGAGAACCATCAGGGTCCGGCTGCACTGTCTCACAGTCCATTGCGCTTGTCGAGCGCTCGGCCATGCCAGAGTCCTGCTGCGTCGTGGTCAGGGGAACATAAAGCCCTGCCAGGGTCCTGCTGCATCATGGTGGGGGCGGTCCTGAAAGCCATGGCAGGGTCCTGCTGCATCGTGGTGGGGGCGGTCCTGAAAGCCACGCCCAGGGTCCTGCTGCATCGTGGTGGGGGCGGTCCTGAAAACCATGGCAGGGTCCTGTTGCATCGTGGTGGGGCCGGTCCTGAAAGCCATGCCAGGGTCCTGTTGCATCGTGGTGGGGGCGGTCCTGAAAGCCATGGCAGGGTCCTGCTGCATCGTGGTGGGGCCGGTCCGAAAAGCCACGCCAGGGTCCTGCTGCATCGTGGTGTCAGTGGAGGACGTCCAAGCCGGAGCAGCGGTGGTGACGGTGGTGGCAGTGGGATGTCCAACTGCACTTGTCATGGTGTTGCCACTGTAGTGGAGTCCGCCTGTGGAAGGAATTGAGGTGGCCGTGCATTGGTATGCAGCAGAGGTCGGCATGGAGGATAATCGTGACAGTGACGGCACAGTTGGATATGCCGCCACTGTCTGCTGTAAACAACGACTCTGCTGCATAGCCTGCACAAAAGCAGCATTGCAGGCCTGCATCACACTGAGCTGGAGATCAGGGCTAAGGTATTCCGACATGCCCTACTCAATTTGGTTGAAAAAATGATGAGCTGGCCTCTGGAGGTCGGCTTTCACTTGATCAAGGCTTTTGGTGACTTCCTGGATACGGCAATTCAAGAGGTTATGAGAAACATCCATTCGGTCACCTAAAGCCTTGATTGCTTTGTGTAAAACCGAGCTCAAGTGCAAGAACTCGGGCATGAGTGACCTGTCCGAAGCCCTCTGTCGCTGCCGGGATGAGCCCAAAAAAAGGGTGCAGTGGAAGAGGACTGCAAAAGGGGAAGACCTGATGGGCCAGCTCCCTGGTCTCCAGTTAGTGTGGAAGGCCCACCTGCTGCTGCGCTGCTGGATGGCTGGGACGGGTCCGTGGCTGCCGGATGAAGGACCGCTCCAGAACCTGGGCCGACAGTCGTGCTGTGTGTGCTGTGAAAAAAGGAAACAGAAAATTAATACCAAAAAATAACCAGACGCTAAATCCTTTGTAATTTTAAAATACAGATTATGTCAATACAATACAACCGAAAGCATGTGAGAAAAATTTACGTTCTCTGGACAAGGACCGGTCTTAAAAATGACAGCACGCGATGATATTTGTACAGTCTGATCCTTGCTCCAGAACCACTGGCAGCACGACTCTCTTAGCGCAGGTCCTTGTTGAAGCGGTCCTTCATGGAACGCCAACGTGTTTTTACTTCGTCCACTGTTAAAAAAAAAAACATTATGGTCAGGAAATGGAATTTTTGGCGTGCAAAGACAACTGAGTGTGATGAGAGAAACTCCGGAGAGTTTCTTTCATCACACACAGTCAAGAGAGCACGGTAAAGGTCTCTGCTGCTTCACACTGCAGTAAAATACTTACCAAATGCACTACAGACCCGTGGCGTGGCATTGTCCCAACCATCCCACAACGTTTGGGCCACCTCATTCCATAAACGGCGGAGCGTGCTGTTCATCGAATGCAGTGGATCCCGGCTGTCCCACAACGGAACTCGCTCCTGGACCAGGGTTATTAGGAGGTCGTTGTCGATAAGGTCATTGTCCCGTCGTGAAACCTAAAAATTAAAGACAATCATTAAAATTTGCTCAATCACATAAAGAAAAGAAAGAGAACAGATGGGGAGAAATGGCAGGAATACGAAAGTAAACATACAAAAAGATTACAGAAGAAAAATTTAAAGAAATACGAGTGTAAAGAAAGGAAGATTCAAGAATATTACAATGAGGACAGTCAGCCTTGTATACATACCCGCTGCCGTCTTCCCACCGGACCTTGACTCCGCTGCTCCTGCCCGGTCTGTGCCTCAGTAGAAGTGCTCTAAAAAAAGGAAAAATCAAATTGTCACATGTATCGATGTGACAGTGAATACTTACCAGTCTGACGAGGCAAATACTCACCTCACTGACATGCTCCACTTCCGACTGACGTGGCTCAAACTCCTCACCAGATGAAGACTCCGAAGAAGACATTCTGAGGCATGCAGAAATAAAGAAATGGAAGAAATTAGGACATGTAGAGCCAAAAAATAGAAAATAAAGGCATTGGTTAGGATATACTCACATTGATCTGGGTCTTGTCCTCCAAAATGCGGCCAGCCAGTGTCTTTTCTTCTTGAGAGTCTGATGAGAAGTGTCCTGAAACTTTCCCCAACCTCCCTTTTATCACCTTTATGGTAGGGGGTGTCTTATCAGTGTCTAGACATGGTTATCTTAATTGAAACGCATGCGTTCAAAAACGCATGCAAACGCATGTACGTAAAAACGCATGCGTTTCCATAGACACCAATGTATTTTTTGACGCAAATGAAACGCAAACGAACGCATGTGTTTCCATGCGTCAAAAAAACGCCTCTGAAAATTACTACATGTTGCATTTCGGCGACGGAACGCATGCAGCAAAAAAACGCATGCGTCGTTAAACGCATGCGTTTTTTATGTTAAACATAGGGGGGGAAAAGCATGCGTTTTTTTGCGGTACAAGCGCTGCAGATCAAAACGCAAGTGTGAAACCAGCCTTATTATACTGTTTTTTAACTGAATGATAGAATAGTTCAGAAAACATAGATGAGGCAGTTTCACTGTGGGAGAGCAAGAAGCAGAAATCCCAGTGTGATGTGTATTTATAATGCCTTAGATATCAGAAGCAACTCTGTATCTTTGTAATTCACTGAGAAGTCTTACATAGCACCAGTATCGGCCAACTTGCTCCCAGATTTCCCAGAGTCAGCAGGAGCTTCAGAAAATATTATAACTGAGATGCAACCGACTAATCCCCGAGCTGTGACTCTGCTTTCTAAACATTATTAGAAATATTTGAACATATCATCACTGAGCACAATCCAGCTTTCCCAGGATCAGCAATAGCCTCAGAATTAATCACCAATGAGCCACATCCCAGTTTTCTCAGCATCAGTACTAGAAATTTTCACCCCTTTGCTTTCTTAGCGTTGGTAGCAGTTTCAAAAAGTATCAGTACTTAGATGAAACCCAGTTTTTCCAATATGTTACAGAAATATTAAATATCCTTGAGGTCCCTCATATCCCCCCTCCCTCTTTTTTGCTTTCCTGTACCATTTGTCATGAGACAGGAGCTAGCACTCAAACCTGCCTTTATGTAAAATGCAGTGTACAAAGAGATGTGAAGCAGCTTAGTTGAAATGCAAGGAGTGCTCTTTATGACCATGACTGAAGAGGATGTGTATGGTCCATAGACTAAAGGTACCTTCACACTGAACAATTTAACAACGATATCGCTAGCGATCCGTGACGTTGCAGCGTCCTGGCTAGCGATATCGTTGTGTTTGACACGCAGCAGCGATCTGGATCCTGCTGTGACATCGTTGGTCGGAGCAGAAAGGCCAGAACTTTATTTCGTCGCTGGATCTCCCGCAGACATCGCTGAATCGGCATGTGTGACGCTGATTCAGCGATGTCTTCACTAGGGTTGAGCGAAACGGGTCGTTCATTTTCAAAAGTCGCCGACTTTTGGCAAAGTCGGGTTTCATGAAACCCGATCCGACCCCTGTGCGGGGTCGGCCATGCGGTACGCGACTTTCGCGCCAAAGTCGCGTTTCAATGACGCGAAAAGCCCCATTTCTCAGCCAATGAAGGTAAACGCAGAGTGTGGGCAGCGTGATGACATAGGTCCTGGTCCCCACCATCTTAGAGAAGGGCATTGCAGTGATTGGCTTGCTGTCTGCGGCGTCACAGGGGCTATAAAGGGGAGTTCCCGCCGACCGCCATGTTACTGCTGCTGATCTGAGCTTAGGGAGAGGTTGCTGCCGCTTCGTCAGAAGCAGGGATAGCGTTAGGCAGGGTCCATTAACCACCAAACCGTTTGTGCTGTAGCGATTTCCACTGCCCAACACCACCTTCGGTGTGCAGGGACAGTGGAAGCTACATTTTTTTTTTTTCCCTCAGCGCTGTAGCTCATTGGGCTGCCCTAGAAGGCTCCCTGATAGCTGCATTGCTGTGTGTACGCCGCTGTGCAAACCAACTGCTTTTTTCAAAGCACAAATCCTCTTGTTCCTTCCTTTCTGCACAGCTATCTTTTTTGTTTGTCCACACTTTTTATTTAATTTGTGCATCAGTCCACTCCTTATTGCTGTCTGCCATACCTGGCTGAGATTACTGCAGGGAGATAGTAATTGAAGGACACTCCCTGTTTTTTTTTTTTTTGTTGGAGATTAAGATTGACATTTCTGCTAGAGTGCCATCCCTGTCTGTGTCATCTCTCACTCAGTGGGCCATAGAAAGCCTATTTATTTTTTTGCTTGATTTGGGTTATAAAATCTACCTGAAAAAATCACTACATCAATCAGTGGGAGAAAAATATTGGCCTCAGGGCTTGTGTGCCACTCCTGACTCCTGTGTGGATCATCACTCACTCAGTGGGCCATAGAAAGCTCTTTTTTTTTTTTGCTTGATTTTGGTTCTAAAATCTACCTGAAAAAATCACTACATCAATCAGTGGGAGAAAAATATTGGCCTCAGGGCTTGTGTGCCACTCCTGACTCCTGTGTGCATCATCACTCACTCAGTGGGCCATAGAAAGCTCATTTTTTTTTTTTTTTCTTTATTTGGGTTCTAAATTCTACCTGAAAAAATCAATAAATCAATCAGTGGGAGATTAATATTGGCCTTTGGGCTTGTGTGCCAGTCCTAAGCGTGCCATCTCTCTCTCTCAGATAGTGGGCCATAGAAAGCCTATTTATTTTTATTTTTTTTTATTGGGTTTATAAATTTTCCCTGGAAAAAAAAAAAAAAGTGGGAGATTAATATTGGCCTCTGGGCTTGTGTGCCAGTCCTGAGCGTGCCATCTCTCTCACAAATAGTGGGCCATAGAAAGCCTATTTATTTTTTTTTTTTTGGTTTTATAAATTCTCCCTTAAAAAAAAAAGGGAGATTAATATTGGCCTTTGGGCTTGTGTGCCAGTCCTAAGCGTGCCATCTCTCTCTGTCTCTCAGATAGTGGGCCATAGAAAGCCTATTTATTATTTTTTTTATTGGGTTTATAAATTTTCCCTGGAACAAAAAAAAAAAAGTGGGAGATAAATATTGGCCTCTGGGCTTGTGTGCCACTCCTGACTCCTGTGTGCGTCATCTCTCACTCAGTGGGCCATAGAAAGCCTTTTTTTGTTTTATTTGTTTTCTAAATTCTCCCTGAAAAAATCATTTTATTTTATTTGGTTTCTAAATTCTTCCTGAAAAAATCATTTTATTCTATTTTTTTTTTTCCTAAAGTCTCCCTAAAAAAAAAACAAAAAAAAACAAATCAGTGGGAGATTAATATTGCCCTTTCTGCTTGTGTGCCAGTCTTGACTCCTGGGTGTGCCATCTCTCTCTCTCTCTCCAATTGTGGGCCATAGAAAGCCTATTATTTTTTTAGCTTGATTTGGGTTCCAAAATCTACCTGAAAAAATCACTACATCAATCAGTGGGAGATAAATATTGGCCTCTGGGCTTGTGTGCCACTCCTGACTCCTGTGTGCGTCATCTCTCACTCAGTGGGCCATAGAAAGCCTTTTTTTGTTTTATTTGTTTTCTAAATTCTCCCTGAAAAAATCATTTTATTTTATTTGGTTTCTAAATTCTTCCTGAAAAAATCATTTTATTCTATTTTTTTTTTCCTAAAGTCTCCCTGAAAAAACAAAAAAAAAAAACAAATCAGTGGGAGATTAATATTGCCCTTTCTGCTTGTGTGCCAGTCTTGACTCCTGGGTGTGCCATCTCTCTCTCTCTCTCCAATTGTGGGCCATAGAAAGCCTATTATTTTTTTTAGCTTGATTTGGGTTCCAAAATCTACCTGAAAAAATCACTACATCAATCAGTGGGAGATAAATATTGGCCTCTGGGCTTGTGTGCCACTCCTGACTCCTGTGTGCGTCATCTCTCACTCAGTGGGCCATAGAAAGCCTTTTTTTGTTTTATTTGTTTTCTAAATTCTCCCTGAAAAAATCATTTTATTTTCTTTGGTTTCTAAATTCTTCCTGAAAAAATAATTTTATTCTATTTTTTTTTTCCTAAAGTCTCCCTGAAAAAAAAACAAAAAAAAAACAAATCAGTGGGAGATTAATATTGCCCTTTCTGCTTGTGTGCCAGTCTTGACTCCTGGGTGTGCCATCTCTCTCTCTCTCTCTCCAATTGTGGGCCATAGAAAGCCTATTATTTTTTTAGCTTGATTTGGGTTCCAAAATGTACCTGAAAAAATCACTACATCAATCAGTGGGAGATAAATATTGGCCTCTGGGCTTGTGTGCCACTCCTGACTCCTGTGTGCGTCATCTCTCACTCAGTGGGCCATAGAAAGCCTTTTTTTGTTTTATTTGTTTTCTAAATTCTCCCTGAAAAAATCATTTTATTTTATTTGGTTTCTAAATTCTTCCTGAAAAAATCATTTTATTCTATTTTTTTTTTCCTAAAGTCTCCCTGAAAAAAAACAAACAAAAACAAATCAGTGGGAGATTAATATTGCCCTTTCTGCTTGTGTGCCAGTCTTGACTCCTGGGTGTGCCATCTCTCTCTCTCTCTCCAATTGTGGGCCATAGAAAGCCTATTATTTTTTTTAGCTTGATTTGGGTTCCAAAATCTACCTGAAAAAATCACTACATCAATCAGTGGGAGATAAATATTGGCCTCTGGGCTTGTGTGCCACTCCTGACTCCTGTGTGCGTCATCTCTCACTCAGTGGGCCATAGAAAGCCTTTTTTTGTTTTATTTGTTTTCTAAATTCTCCCTGAAAAAATCATTTTATTTTATTTGGTTTCTAAATTCTTCCTGAAAAAATCATTTTATTCTATTATTTTTTTTTCCTAAAGTCTCCCTTAAAAAAAAAAAAATCAAATCAGTGGGAGATTATTATTTACATTTGTGCTTCAGTGACAGTCCTGCGTGTGTGGCATCTCTCTCATTTGTTGCCACCAACAACAGAGTGTGTAACATTGTGCCTGATTTTCGTTGTGGTTTCACTCACCTGTAAAGGGGTAGCTAAATCATACTGAAGTTATAGCTCACCGTGTAATTTGCGTGACAGCAACAAATACCGTTAGTTTGTTTACGTTTTTAAAACAATGAGGAAGTATGGTGGAAGAGGTCGTGGCCGGGGGCGTTCATTGTCAGCTGGTAATGAGGGTAGTGGTAGTGGTGGAGCATCAGCTGGTCGTGGGAAAAAAAATATTGCACCTAAGTCTGGAGCTGTGGAGCCAGGTTCGTCGTCTGGCTACACAAGGCCTCGAACGCTCCCTTTTCTGGGAGTAGGAAAACCGCTTTTAAAGCCGGAGCAGCAAGAGCAAGTTTTGGCTTATCTTGCTGACTCAGCCTCTAGCTCTTTTGCCTCCTCTCGTGAAACTGGTAAATGTCAAAGCAGCGCGTCGTTAGTGGATGTTCACGGTCAGGGACAAGTCGCTTCCTTGTCCTCTTCAGCAAAAACAACAACAGAGAAGAATGCAGCAGGCGACACAACGGGTTACTCCATGGAGCTCTTTACACATACCGTCCCTGGCTTAGAAAGTGAAGCAGTTAACAGTCCATGCCCATTACAAGTTGAATCTGACATGGAGTGCACTGATGCACAGCCACAGCCAGACTACTATGCTGGTCCTTTGACTCAGACCACAACATTGCCCTCGCAGGGTGCTGATCAAGAATCAGACCCTGATGAGACTATGTTGCCCCATCACGAACGCTATACCACCAACCGACACGGTGACACAGACGAAGTTGCACACGAGCTACAAGAAGAGGTAATAGATGACCCAGTTCTTGACCCCGATTGGCAGCCATTGGGGGAACAGGGTGCAGGCGGCAGCAGTTCTGAAGCGGAGGAGGAGGGGCCGCAGCAGGCATCAACATCGCAACAGGTTCCATCTGCCGGGCCCGTATCTTGCCCAAAACGCGTGGCAAAGCCAAAACCTGTTGGAGGACAGCGTGGCCATCCGGTTAAAGCTCAGTCTGCAATGCCTGAAAAGGTATCCGATGCTAGAAAGAGTGCAGTCTGGCATTTTTTTAAACAACATCCAATTGATCAGCGCAAAGTCATCTGTCAAAAATGTTCAACTACCTTAAGCAGAGGACAGAATCTGAAAAGTCTCAATACAAGTTGCATGCATAGACATTTAACCACCATGCATTTGCAAGCCTGGACTAACTACCAAACGTCCCTTAAGGTTGTAGCACCCTCGGCCAATGAAGCTAGTCAGCAACGCAACATCCCTTCCGGCAGTGTAGGGCCACCATTTTCCGCACCACCTGCAGTATCTGTGCAGGTTTCTTTGCCAGGCCAAAGCAGTCAGGGTCAGGGAATCACCAGTTTCGTAGTAGGAAACACTGCATCTAGGGCACCGGTGGCAACAATACCATCTCCCACCGTCTCTCAGTCTGCCATGTCCACCGGCACCCCCGCTAGTTCCACGATCTCCAGCTCTCCAGTCCAGCTCACCCTACATGAGACTATGGTTAGAAAAAGGAAGTACTTAGCCTCGCATCCGCGTACACAGGGTTTGAACGCACACATAGCTAGACTAATCTCGTTAGAGATGATGCCCTACCGGTTAGTTGAAAGCGAAGCTTTCAAAGCCCTGATGGACTACGCTGTACCACGCTACGAGCTACCCAGTCGACACTTTTTTTCCAGAAAAGCCATCCCAGCCCTCCACCAGCATGTTAAAGAGCGCATCGTCCATGCACTCAGGCAATCTGTGAGCACAAAGGTGCACCTGACAACAGATGCATGGACCAGTAGGCATGGCCAGGGACGTTACGTGTCCATCACGGCACACTGGGTAAATGTGGTGGATGCAGGGTCCACAGGGGACAGCAAGTTTGGGACAGTTCTGCCTAGCCCACGGTCTAGGAAACAATTGGCTGTAGCCGTTCGCACCCCCTCCTCCTCCTCTTCGTCCTCCTGCAGAAGCGAGAGCTCGTCCACAGACCGCAGTCGCACAACCACTCCATCCACAGCTGCCACTGTTGCACACCAGGTCTCCCATTATCGGGCAGCTACTGGCAAACGTCAGCAGGCTGTATTGGCTATGAAGTGTTTGGGCGACAACAGACACACAGCGGAAGTTCTGTCCGAGTCCTTGCAGAAAGAAACGCAGTCGTGGCTGGGCACTGTAGATCTTGAGGCAGGCAAGGTAGTGAGTGATAACGGAAGGAATTTCATGGCTGCCATCTCCCTTTCCCAACTGAAACACATTCCTTGCCTGGCTCACACCTTAAACCTGGTGGTGCAGTGCTTCCTGAAAAGTTATCCGGGGTTATCCGACCTGCTCCTCAAAGTGCGTGGACTTTGCTCACATATCCGCCGTTCGCCCGTACACTCCAGCCGTATGCAGACCTATCAGCGTTCTTTGAACCTTCCCCAGCATCGCCTAATCATAGATGTTGCAACAAGGTGGAACTCAACACTGCACATGCTTCAGAGACTGTGTGAACAGAGGCGGGCTGTTATGTTTTTGTGGGAGGATACACATACACGGGCAGGCAGTAGGATGGCAGACATGGAGTTGTCAGGTGTGCAGTGGTCGAAGATTCAAGACATGTGTCAAGTCCTTCAGTGTTTTGAGGAATGCACACGGCTGGTTAGTGCAGACAACGCCATAATAAGCATGAGCATCCCCCTAATGCGTCTGCTGATGCAAAGTTTGACGCACATAAAGGATCAGGCGTCTGCAGCTGAGGAAGAGGAAAGCCTTGATGACAGTCAGCCATTGTCTGGCCAGGGCAGTGTACAGGACGAGGTAGCGGGCGAAGAGGAGGACGAGGACGAGGAGGATGATGGGGATGATTATATTTTTAATGAGGAAGCTTTTCCGGGGCCACTGGAAATTGGTGGCGCGGCAAGGCCGGGTTCTGTTTTTTTGAGGGACACAAGTGACGTGGATTTGCCTGAAACTGCCCCTCAACCAAGCACAACCGCAGATTTGAGAACTGGAACTTTGGCCCACATGGCGGATTATGCCTTACGTATCCTCAAAAGGGACACACGCATAACTAAAATGATGAATGATGACGATTACTGGTTGGCCTGCCTCCTTGATCCTCGCTATAAAGGCAAATTGCAAAATATAATGCCACATGAGAACTTGGAACTAATATTAGCAACCAAACAATCAACTCTTGTTGACCGTTTGCTTCTGGCATTCCCTGCACACAGCGCCCGTGATCGTTCTCACACGAGCTGCAGGGGCCAGCAGACCAGAGGAGTTAGAGGGGCAGAAATCAGAAGTGGCGTTGGCCAGAGGGGTTTTCTGACCAGGTTGTGGAGTGATTTTGCTATGACCGCAGACAGGACAGGTACTGCAGCATCAATTCAAAGTGACAGGAGACAACATTTGTCCAGTATGGTTACAAACTATTTTTCATCCCTTATCGATGTTCTCCCTCAACCGTCATTCCCATTTGATTACTGGGCATCAAAATTAGACACCTGGCCAGAATTGGCAGAATATGCATTGCAGGAGCTTGCTTGCCCGGCAGCTAGTGTCCTATCAGAAAGAGTATTCAGTGCTGCAGGTTCAATACTAACAGAAAAAAGGACTCGTCTGGCTACCAAAAATGTAGATGATCTAACCTTCATTAAAATGAACCACAACTGGATTTCGAAATCTTTTGCCCCACCTTGCCCGGCTGACACCTAGCTTTCCTATGAAAAGGTCTTGCCTGTGGACTATTCTGAATGCCTTTTCCAATCTCGTAATTTTCTGCACCTGATTGTCCAGCATACGACATGTTTACACCTCACTAAATGGCCAAACTCCCCACACGGGGCCGTGGTATCGACACGACACTTGGCGACAGCACCCGTGAGAGTGCAGTTTGTCTGAAGAGGTGGGTGAGCCCGCTTTTGGTCGACGGCACTGC
Source organism: Ranitomeya imitator (assembly GCF_032444005.1). Lineage (NCBI taxonomy): Eukaryota > Metazoa > Chordata > Amphibia > Anura > Dendrobatidae > Ranitomeya > Ranitomeya imitator. The sequence goes on along the minus strand of NC_091282.1, from coordinate 784,486,383 downwards.
CACTGGGTCCCTCCTAGTACAATAAAGTGTCTCTGGCGGTGGTGGTGCGCACCCAACGTCAGACACATCGTTGTAATATGAGGGGCCCTGGGCCTGTACCGCCGGCCACAAGACAGTTTCCCCCCACCCCAGCTCAAACAGTGCTCTACCACTTGCAAAATTATCTCACAGCTCCACCAATGTTTAGTCTATGCGCTGACATCCTTCAATGCCTGCCACTGACAATACCATTGTATTGACATTTTTGTTATGTTAGGCCTTCGATGCCTGTCTGTGGTCACTCCTTCCACTAGGCCTCCACTGACCACACCACTGCTGCCCGTGTACCCCTGTAACCAATTTAAAATTGCCTACAGCCATGTGTTATTATTTTAGGCCTTCGATGCCTGTCTGCGGTGACTCCTTCCACTAGGCCTCCACTGACCACACCACTGCTGCCCGTGTACCCCTGTAACCAATTTAAAATTGCCTACAGCCATGTGTTATTATTTTAGGCCTTCGATGCCTGTCTGCGGTGACTCCTTCCACTAGGCCTCCACTGACCACACCACTGCTGCCCGTGTACCCCTGGAACCAATTTAAAATTGCCTACAGCCATGTGTTATTATTTTAGGCCTTCGATGCCTGTCTGCGGTCACTCCTTCCACTAGGCCTCCACTGACCACACCACTGCTGCCCGTGTACCCCTGGAACCAATTTAAAATTGCCTACAGCCATGTGTTATTATTTTAGGCCTTCGATGCCTGTCTGCGGTCACTCCTTCCACTAGGCCTCCACTGACCACACCACTGCTGCCCGTGTACCCCTGGAACCAATTTAAAATTGCCTACAGCCATGTGTTATTATTTTAGGCCTTCGATGCCTGTCTGCGGTCACTCCTTCCACTAGGCCTCCAGTGACCACACCACTGCTGCCCGTGTACCCCTGGAACCAATTTAAAATTGCCTACAGCCATGTGTTATTATTTTAGGCCTTCGATGCCTGTCTGCGGTCACTCCTTCCACTAGGCCTCCACTGACCACACCACTGCTGCCCGTGTACCCCTGGAACCAATTTAAAATTGCCTACAGCCATGTGTTATTATTTTAGGCCTTCGATGCCTGTCTGCGGTCACTCCTTCCACTAGGCCTCCACTGACCACACCACTGCTGCCCGTGTACCCCTGGAACCAACATCAGAAAATATAAAAATAAGTATTTTGCTTATAAAAAAGAAAATACTGGAGAGATATCAAATGCAGACATTTTAACATTAAAAACAAACACATACAACAAAAATCTGGTACAGTACTAGAAATGGCCACCAGCTACAATAACTTTCTCCTGCAAGTAGTTAACTGAAAGGTTTTTTCAATTTTAAACACAGATATGGCATCCACCGAGTGTTGTCCTGTCGCGTCTTCTTTATATTATTGCCAAGAAGATGCAAAACAATGAAAATAATAAAATCATTATTTACCAAAAAAATAGAGTAAGTCAAAACCACATTGCAAATAAACATTCATTACAAATAAAGAAGCAGGGCGCGTCCGAGGGTGAGTATATACCTAATAAGAATATAATCACCCTCGGACGCGCCCTGCTTCTTTCCGACAGCCTTCCTTCCTAAGAATCAGCCCTTCCGTGGTGTAGAGAGAGGGTTTGTTACACTCCAAGGTGTTCCCCAGGTTGCCTTTCCTGAGCTTCGATCTTCCGGCTCTCATTTAGTAGTTGTTGGAAACTACGCTGCATTGGGCCTACAAATTGGGTATGGGGTGTAGAGAGATGGTGTGTTCCACTCCAAGGTGTTCCCCAGGTTGCCTTTCCTGAGCTTCGATCTTCCGGCTCTCGTTTAGTAGTTGTTGGAAACTACGCTGCATTAGGCCTACAAATTGGGTATGGGGTGTAGAGAGATGGTGTGTTCCACTGTAGAGAGATGGTGTGTTCCACTCCAAGGTGTTCCCCAGGTTTCCTCGCCAATGCTTCGATCATCATGCTCTCGTTTAGTAGTTGTTGGAAACTACGCTGCATTAGGCCTACAAATTGGGTATGGGGTGTAGAGAGATGGTGTGTTCCACTCCAAGGTGTTCCCCAGGTTTCCTCTCCATTGCTTCGATCTTCATGCTCTCGTTTAGTAGTTGTTGGAAACTACGCTGCATTAGGCCTACAAATTGGGTATGGGGTGTAGAGAGATGGTGTGTTACACTCCAAGGTGTTCCCCAGGTTTCCTCTCCATTGCTTCGATCTTCCGGCTCTCGTTTAGTAGTTGTTGGAAACTACGCTGCATTAGGCCTACAAATTGGGTATGGGGTGTAGAGAGATGGTGTGTTACACTCCAAGGTGTTCCCCAGGTTTCCTCTCCATTGCTTCAATCTTCCGGCTCTCGTTTAGTAGTTGTTGGAAACTACGCTGCATTAGGCCTACAAATTGGGTATGGGGTGTAGAGAGATGGTGTGTTCCACTCCAAGGTGTTCCCCAGGTTGCCTTTCCTGAGCTTCGATCTTCCGGCTCTCGTTTAGTAGTTGTTGGAAACTACGCTGCATTAGGCCTACAAATTGGGTATGGGGTGTAGAGAGATGGTGTGTTCCACTGTAGAGAGATGGTGTGTTCCACTCCAAGGTGTTCCCCAGGTTTCCTCGCCAATGCTTCGATCATCATGCTCTCGTTTAGTAGTTGTTGGAAACTACGCTGCATTAGGCCTACAAATTGGGTATGGGGTGTAGAGAGATGGTGTGTTCCACTCCAAGGTGTTCCCCAGGTTTCCTCACCATTGCTTCGATCTTCATGCTCTCGTTTAGTAGTTGTTGGAAACTACGCTGCATTAGGCCTACAAATTAGGTATGGGGTGTAGAGAGATGGTGTGTTACACTCCAAGGTGTTCCCCAGGTTTCCTCTCCATTGCTTCGATCTTCCGGCTCTCGTTTAGTAGTTGTTGGAAACTACGCTGCATTAGGCCTACAAATTGGGTATGGGGTGTAGAGAGATGGTGTGTTACACTCCAAGGTGTTCCCCAGGTTTCCTCTCCATTGCTTCGATCTTCCGGCTCTCGTTTAGTAGTTGTTGGAATCTACGCTGCATTAGGCCTACAAATTGGGTATGGGGTGTAGAGAGATGGTGTGTTACACTCCAAGGTGTTCCCCAGGTTTCCTCTCCATTGCTTCGATCTTCCGGCTCTCGTTTAGTAGTTGTTGGAAACTACGCTGCATTGGGCCTACAAATTGGGTATGGGGTGTAGAGAGATGGTGTGTTCCACTCCAAGGTGTTCTCCAGGTTGCCTTTCCTGAGCTTCGATCTTCCGGCTCTCGTTTAGTAGTTGTTGGAAACTACGCTGCATTAGGCCTACAAATTGGGTATGGGGTGTAGAGAGATGGTGTGTTCCACTGTAGAGAGATGGTGTGTTCCACTCCAAGGTGTTCCCCAGGTTTCCTCGCCAATGCTTCGATCATCATGCTCTCGTTTAGTAGTTGTTGGAAACTACGCTGCATTAGGCCTACAAATTGGGTATGGGGTGTAGAGAGATGGTGTGTTCCACTCCAAGGTGTTCCCCAGGTTTCCTCGCCAATGCTTCGATCATCATGCTCTCGTTTAGTAGTTGTTGGAAACTACGCTGCATTAGACCTACAAATTGGGTATGGGGTGTAGAGAGATGGTGTGTTCCACTCCAAGGTGTTCTCCAGGTTGCCTTTCCTGAACTTCTATCTTCAGGCTCTCATTAAATTGTGGTTAAACGGAACAACTGCATTTGGCGTACTAGTTGGTTTGGGGCCTACTATCGGTGTCTGCCGCTCCTTGCTGTTCTCCTGGTTTCCTGTCCTGAAATTCCGTTTTCAGGCGCTCGTTAAGTAGTTGTTAACGTTAGACTGCATTTGGCCTACTAGTTGGGTTGGGGCCTACTATCGGTGTCTGCCACTCCTTGCTGTTCTCCTCCACTGAACAAAGCTGTGCCGCCTGTTTACTACTGTTGCCAATTTTGAACTGCATTTCGACTACTTACTGATTTGGGCCTACTCTCTGTGTCAGCCTCTCATTCCAGTTGTCCTCCACTGCAATGCCCCCTGATTAGTCCTGTGTTACCAATTTTGAACTGCATTTAGCCCACTTTATTCTTTGGGCCTATATCTGTGTTTCCTCCTCATCCTGCCCATTGCCCAGCCAGTGATAGATGAGTCTGCTGGTACATTGACCCAAAACGCAACATTTCCCGTGCACGCTACACTGCAAGATTGTGACCCTGCTGAAAGTCAGGTCCCCCTTCCCGCATACCATACCACCTTACACGGGGACAAACAGGAAGGTGCAGATGAAAGTGCAGGTTCCTTCATCAGGTGGGGGGAGGAATACTAGTTGGCGACGTCACTGGCACAGGGCCTCTCATGGTACGCAAAAGTGTTGCTGCCGGTGGGAGGCGCCCCCGCCGTGCAAACACACCGCTGTACTTTGAGGGGCCCTGTGCCAGTGCCAATGCCAACGAGTGGGCCCCCCCTGCTTGCTCAGGTTCACAGCACTTGCAAAGTTGAAATACTTACCTCTCCCTGCTCCACTGCCGTGACGTGGTCCAGATTTCCTGGGCCCACTAATTACTTGAACCAGCCCTACCCACCACAACTTTAGCCAAATGACCCCCAATTTCAAATGCCTTCCAATTATTATAAGGTAAATTATGCTTGACAAGCTTAATTAAGAAGAATGGATGGTTTTGACATTAAAATGGGCACTCTAGGTGTTTTCCTGGCCCCCACTCACTGCCGACTATGCTGCCCCATTGACTTGCATTGGGTTTCGTGTTTCGGTCGATCCCGACTTTACGTCATAATCGGCCGATTTCACTCGACCCGACTTTTGAGATAGTCGGGTTTCGCGAAACCCGGCTCGACTCTAAAAAGGTCAAGGTCGCTCAACTCTAGTCTTCACTGGTAACCAGGGTAAACATCGGGTTACTAAGCGCAGGGCCGTGCTTAGTAACCCGATATTTACCCTGGTTACCAGTGTAAATGTAAAAAAAACCAAACAGTACATACTTACATTCCGGTGTCTGTCCTCCGGCGTTCTGCTTCCCTGCACTGTCAGCGCCGGCTGGCCGTAAAGCAGAGCACAGCGGTGACGTCACTGCTCTGCTTTACGGCCTGCGCTTACAGTAAAGGGAAGCAGAACGCCGGGGGACGTGACAGACACCAGAATGTAAGTATGTAGTGTTTTTTTTTTACATTTACACTGGTAACCAGGGTAAACATCGGGTTATCAAGCGCAGGGCCACGCTTAGTAACCCGATGTTTACCCTGGTTACCAGGGGACTTCGGCATCATTGGTCGCTGGAGAGCTGTCTGTGTGACAGCTCTCCAGCGACCACACAGCGACGCTGCAGTGATCGGCATCGTTGTCTTGATCACTGTATTCCACACGGTATTCACGGTGGAAAATGAAATGCTAGGTGAAATCCCAAGAAACAATGAAAACCCTATATTAAGGGTCACCAATCTAACCCAAGAAGAGGTGCGAAAGCGGCTAAATAAGATTAAAATAGATAAATCTCCGGGTCCGGATGGCATACACCCACGAGTACTAAGAGAACTAAGTAATGTAATAGATAAACCATTATTTCTTATTTTTAGGGACTCTATAGCGACAGGGTCTGTTCCGCAGGATTGGCGCATAGCAAATGTGGTGCCAATATTCAAAAAGGGCTCTAAAAGTGGACCTGGAAATTATAGGCCAGTAAGTCTAACCTCTATTGTTGGTAAAATATTTGAAGGGTTTCTGAGGGATGTTATTCTGGATTATCTCAATGAGAATAACTGTTTAACTCCATATCAGCATGGGTTTATGAGAAATCGCTCCTGTCAAACCAATCTAATCAGTTTTTATGAAGAGGTAAGCTATAGGCTGGACAACGGTGAGTCATTGGACGTGGTATATCTCGATTTTTCCAAAGCGTTTGATACCGTGCCGCACAAGAGGTTGGTACACAAAATGAGAATGCTTGGTCTGGGGGAAAATGTGTGTAAATGGGTTAGTAACTGGCTTAGTGATAGAAAGCAGAGGGTGGTTATAAATGGTATAGTCTCTAACTGGGTCGCTGTGACCAGTGGGGTACCGCAGGGGTCGGTATTGGGACCTGTTCTCTTCAACATATTCATTAATGATCTGGTAGAAGGTTTACACAGTAAAATATCGATATTTGCAGATGATACAAAACTATGTAAAGCAGTTAATACAAGAGAAGATAGTATTTTGCTACAGATGGATCTGGATAAGTTGGAAACTTGGGCTGAAAGGTGGCAGATGAGGTTTAACAATGATAAATGTAAGGTTATACACATGGGAAGAAGGAATCAATGTCACCATTACACACTGAATGGGAAACCACTGGGTAAATCTGACAGGGAGAAGGACTTGGGGATCCTAGTTAATGATAAACTTACCTGGAGCAGCCAGTGCCAGGCAGCAGCTGCCAAGGCAAACAGGATCATGGGGTGCATTAAAAGAGGTCTGGATACACATGATGAGAGCATTATACTGCCTCTGTACAAATCCCTAGTTAGACCGCACATGGAGTACTGTGTCCAGTTTTGGGCACCGGTGCTCAGGAAGGATATAATGGAACTAGAGAGAGTACAAAGGAGGGCAACAAAATTAATAAAGGGGATGGGAGAACTACAATACCCAGATAGATTAGCGAAATTAGGATTATTTAGTCTAGAAAAAAGACGACTGAGGGGCGATCTAATAACCATGTATAAGTATATAAGGGGACAATACAAATATCTCGCTGAGGATCTGTTTATACCAAGGAAGGTGACGGGCACAAGGGGGCATTCTTTGCGTCTGGAGGAGAGAAGGTTTTTCCACCAACATAGAAGAGGATTCTTTACTGTTAGGGCAGTGAGAATCTGGAATTGCTTGCCTGAGGAGGTGGTGATGGCGAACTCAGTCGAGGGGTTCAAGAGAGGCCTGGATGTCTTCCTGGAGCAGAACAATATTGTATCATACAATTATTAGGTTCTGTAGAAGGACGTAGATCTGGGGATTTATTATGATGGAATATAGGCTGAACTGGATGGACAAATGTCTTTTTTTGGCCTTACTAACTATGTTACTATGTTACTATGTTACTGCAGCGTCGCTAAATGTGACGGTACCTTAAGAGACAGGAAAAGGCTATTAGGTTTTGAGTGGATCAAAGGTCTCACACCTTTTACAAATAGCTATGGTCACTGCAGTTATAATAAGCAGCGTAGACTGTACATCTTCAGGAGATAATGTAGAATATTGGAATTTCTATTCATCCGATATTAAGGAGACATCCATTGTCGGCATCAGGGTTAACAAAGGAAACATATATATTTTCTTATAATTATAACCCCCAACTAAAGGCCTCAAATCCATAGGGGCCATATAACCTTCAACAGCTAGGCCATGTTTGGTCTCTAAGCGTAGATAAAATCCTGATACAAAAGATGACATCAGTCTCAAACTTCTGCAATCGTCCTATTAGGAGTTATTGCATAAGTTGGGATTTCCTAAAATCATGAAGGGCTGAGACCAGACTATAACCCAACCCATGTGAGGTCATCACAGGGGGTGTGTGGGTGGGACTCAGGGTTTGATAAAAGTTCAATCTCAGTTATGATCTGTGTTCGTGCAGAGAGATATATATTGTGTATACAGGGACCCTGTTTATTGACTGCCAAATCGAAGCACTCCCCTAAACTGAATCATCTCTGCGATCGGTGTAGTAATTTCTCCTGTTAATCTCTTATTTTCTGTAACTGTTTATGCTGTATTGTTTTGTCCCCCTTGTAAAATCTCCTGTGTATCTTTTATAAACACTGCCTTCCTTTGGATTAAATATAAAATTTAATAGTTCTGTTCCTTCTGCTCTGTAGAATACGCCTCAAAGTCATTAGTTACTGTAACAGTGTCCAATCGACCGAGAAGGATTGGTTGTGGCGGTGAGTAGTCTGGGGTTACCGTGGAGTTGGCATTGACCGTAACAGGGTATATACACATATTTCATGTGTTGGAATCCGGAGGTGTATACACCATACGCTCACCAATAATTTTCCGATAACCGGCCTAGTGGTGCAAACAGGCTGAGTCCTTCTCGTCAGCCAATCGTGTAATTCTCTGGATGAAAGGGGCAGCAGAGAGCAGTTCAATCCAAACATCACATCGGGTGGAACTCATGACCATCCCGGCCTGTGATATTAGGAATTTGTGGGATTATGAAAGTCCTGACAAATTAAATCCCCTGACAATTAGCAATAGTTTCAGAAAGTGATAAACACAGTTTATTTAAGGGGTTAAGAAGACGTATTGGCATTCAATTCCACAAAGCTTCTAAGATGTTAATTCACTGATACATGAAGACCAAACTGGATTTATTCCTAATGAGTCTGTTGATATTAGAAGGCTTGTAAATCTTTTAAGACATTTTATTTTTATTTAAATGCACATAAGTTTGTTGTTAAAAGTTTTCAAACTGACACAGATTTTGGTTTTCACATTTTGCAGCCTCAGTGTTTTTGCTCTTTTAGTCGGAGGTTTCTATGGTTACTGATGGACAATCTACTATATAATTGTCTAAGGGGTACTGCCGTCTGTCCTTCTGTCTGTCTGTCTCTCTGTCACGGATATTCATTGGTCGTGGCCTCTGTCTATCATGGAAATCCAAGTCGCTGATTGGTCGCCGCAAAACAGCCACGACCAATCAGCGACGGGCACAGTCCGGAAGAAAATGGCCGCTCTATACTCCCCGCAGTCAGTGTCCCCGGCGCCCGCTCCATACTCCCCTCCTGTCACCGCTAACACAGGGTTAATGCCGGCGGTAACGGACCGCGTTGCCGTGGGTAACGCATTCCATTACCGCCGCTATTAACCCTGTGTGTCCCCAACCTTTTACTATTGATGCTGCCTATGCGGCATCAATAGTAAAAAAAAGTTATGTTAAAAATAGTAAAAAAACAAAAAACCTGCTATACTCACCCTTCGTTGTCCGCTGAGCCACTCGGGCCTGCCGCCATCTTCCTTTCCCAGTGATGCTTTGCGAAATTACCCACAAGACCTAGCGGTCTCGCGAGACCGCTAAGTGATATGGGTAATTTCGCAAAGCATCCTGGGAAGGCAAGATGGCGGCAGCCGCGCGCCCATCTGCACAGGATCCCAGGAGGCGAAGAGATGGGATGCAGAGGAACAGCGACGAGAATGGTGAGTATGTTAAACTACAAGGGGCCCTCGGATCGTTAGGTGAGTATGTTTATTTTTTATTTTTTTAACCTGTGACATACGTGGCTCAGTAATATACTACGTCACTGGGCAATATACTACGTGGCTCTGTGCTGTATACTACGTCGCTGTGCAATATACTATGTGGCTCTGTGCTGTATACTACGTGGCTGGGCAATATACTACCTCGCTGTGCAATATACTACGTGGCTCTGTGCTGTATACTACGTCGCTGTGCAATATACTACGTGGCTCTGTGCTGTATACTACGTGGCTGGGCAATATACTACATCGCTGTGCAATATACTACGTGGCTCTGTGCTGTATACTACATCGCTGTGCAATATACTACGTGGCTCTGTGCTGCATACTATGTGGCTGGGCAATATACTACGTCGCTGTGCAATACACTACGGGGCTCTGTGCTGTATACTATGTGGCTGGGCAATATACTACATGGCTCTGTGCTGTATACTACGTGGTTGGGCAATATACTACGTGGCTGGGCAATATGCTACGTCACTGTGCAATATACTACGTGGCTCTGTGCTGTATACTACGTGGCTGGGCAATATACTACGTGGCTGGCCAATATACTACGTCGCTGTGCATTATACTACGTGGCTGGGCAATATACTACATAAATGGGCAATATACTACGTAACTGGCAATATACTACGTAACTGGGCAATATACTACGTGGCTGGGCAATATACTACGTCGCCGGGCAATATACTACGTCGATGGGCAATATACTACGTGGCTGGACAATATACTACGTGGACATGCATATTCTAGAATACCCGATGCGTTAGAATCGGGCCACCATCTAGTTATAAATATTTCATAAGTTTTTACACTTTTATTGGCAATTCCATGAAGTTTCTATGATGCCTCATTGTTCTCAACGCGGCCCCTTATTCCCCAGACTTCTGCCCCTTATTCTCCAGACTTCTGCCCTTCCTCGAGGAGCTGGATTTCGGCTTCTGGGCAGATCCTGACTGATGGCTGCCCATTCTTGTCTCATCAGAGCTCGGAGTTATCACAATTTCTGGGGTTTTGTTTGAGGCTTTGAGGATTGACCACAGGTTCTCACTGGAATGAGATCTGGGGAGTTTCTGGCTGTGGATACAAAATCTCACTTAATTCTCACTTTTGCCTTGTGACCTGGTCTCCATCATAGGGCAAAAAGCATCATCACCACATTGGTCTGGATGATGGGAGAAGTTGTTCTTGGAGTGGGTTTAGATCCTGTTCTTTTTCACTTCCATATTCTTAGGCAAAATTGAGAATAGTCCTCTCCATGGATGAGAAAGTCCTCCACACATGAGTGGTTTCAGGAGGCTTTGGTATCAGCAGACACAGGACTCATGGCAGCGTCACCATCTCTTCTCCGCACAATCATTCTTCTCCATGTCGCAAACAGTCTGAAGCAGCTTCATCAGAGAAGATAACTACAGTAAGTACAGGAACAGGACTTCAGAGGACAGGAAAGCTGTTTCCTCTAATGAAGCCCTTTTGAACTAGTGGGACATTTGAAAGTCACTAAACAGACTTGGTGATTTGCTGTTACCTAGTGCCCAAATTCTTCCCGGAATTCCATCTCTGAGAGCTGGAACCTCAATAGCTCGTGCCTGCCATCCCGCATCTACCTGACGACTGCTTATAAATGATATATTATATGATACTTTCCTCTTCTTTTTGGAGGTTTCCTTCAGCCCTGTCTATTTTAGCATTAACTTATATCTTTTAATTGTTTATTAATAAAATTGATTTTTAAATTTATACCTTGAGTTGGAATCTCTTCTGGTCTTGTGGGTATCAGCCACAATGGACAATTTTGATGTATATTGATTGAAGTGTCTAACAATAATTGAAACCTTTTGGACATATAGGAATCATATGATATTGGTTATTTGAACTTATCAAAATATCCAAAATGTGAAATGACGGCCTATGATCTTCTGGATATTTATTGATTATTTTGCTCTGAGATTCTAGAAGATAAAGCTGCAAGTTGTGACCATTTCTTCACTATTTGTCCCTCGCTCTGTTGTATTTGTTAAAGAACAGCCTTTTTCCATTCATCTCACATTTCAAGCTTGTTAAAGGCTTAAAACCGGCATTTATCATTGTGAGAACGCTGTAAAGACATTGTGCAATTTATCAAAAAGTAAAAAAAAAGTAAAAATTTTTGGCTCATTTGCACATCTTTTTTTGTTCCTCTCTTCCAGTGCAATTAGTTTGGGAGGGTTAGAAAAAAAACTAAAATCTGTAATCTCTGTTCTGCTAATTTTGTAAGGATAACAACCTCTATGATCTGATCTTCCAGCTTCCGTTTCCAGGACTTCTCTCGTGCTGCACCAGATCTCTGGAATGCACTACCCCAGACAACCTGGTTAAACCTCACTGTCCACAGTTTTGAGTGTATGCTAACAATCAATCTCTTGAGACTAGTCTATCACCAACCACCTCACCTCGCTAATATAACTCTTCCCTGTTCTCCCTCCTAACTTACCTCAGACTCTTGTCCTGCTACCTGTTCCCGCGCCCTCTCTGCACTCAAGAGCATGTTGTATCTGTGATCGCATAGATTCTGACTGATGACTGATTCATGCCGTTATCTATCATACTGATGGCCGGACAGTACAATACTCGCACTCTTTACCTTTTGCCTCCCCTATTTCCTTATAGATTGTAAGCTCTTGTAATCAAGTCCTCACTCCTCTTGTTTAAATTGATGAATTATGTGTTACTCTGTAATATCGGATATTGTCTGCACACATTTCCTGTGAAAGTAAAGTGCTGTGGAATATGTTGATGATATAAAATACATTTGTAATATTGTTAAATGAGATCAATATGGACCGAAAATAGAGACATACTTGACACCTGGCAGCTGTTCTTTTTTTTGCGGCATTGGCTGGAGATGGAGGCAAAATATTACATTAATAAAAAGTGACAATAATAATGAAAAGTAACATTTAATTGAAGGAAAGTTTTGTTGACAATCATTTCAGAAGAATTTTGCTTTGAAGATAATATTGTCCTCCCTAATGATGACTGTAAGAAAAGGACGATTAAATAAAATACGAGGATGAGGACGCATTGTGGGGATTGCCCGAAGTGTTGCAGAGTTGACTGAATCTGTCTCATTTTCATCCAAACTGAATATGTCTTTACGAACAGCCTACGGAGGTTGAGAAAAAGGATCTACTTACATTACATAAACTTAAGAGACATAGATAGATATTAGATAGATAATAGATAGTAAATAATAGACAGAAGATTGATAGATAGATAGATAGATAGATAGATAGATAGATAGATAGATAGATAATAGATGGATAGATAGATAGATAGATAGATAGATAGATAGATAGGTAAATAGATAATAGATAGATAGATAGATAGATAGATAGATAGATAGATAGATAGATAGATAGATAGATAGAGGCGCTTCTGACAAAATTAGAATATCATCAAAAAGTACATTTATTTCAGTTCTTCAATACAAAAAGTGAAACTCATATATTATATAGAGTCATCATTACAAACAGAACAGAGTGATCCATTTCAAATGTTTATTTCTGTAAGGTTGATGGTTATGGCTTACAGCCAGGGTCGGACTGGTCTGGCGAGGTATCGGGAAATCCACGGTGGGCCCTTGCAGTGGGCCAGACAGATGGCTGTGTGTGGGAAGAAGAAGAGGAGAAGAAAAAAAAACAGTCTGTGGTTCTTAGGTGCACGGGCTCTTTAAAAGCGCAGGTAGAGTAGGTGCATGGCATGCGCACACTGCGTTCATGACCTGAACCGCAGCGTCGCACGTCCCGATCAATACTTTCAAGTGTGTGCCCGTCCTCACCAGGGTATGACATCAGTGTCATGCGCTGCATGCAATGGGCGCACACATTCACCACTGGCCTCTGCTAGGTCAGCGTCCATTTTATTATGTGGGTGCCGAGCCTTCAGAGGAGGAGGATGCCACCTGGCGCTGGGAGCTCCGGAAGATAAAAGGATTTTTGTTTTCCTCTCTCTCTCTCTCTCTCTGTGCATGAAGCCAGTACAAGGGGTCAGGATGGATATATGGGGGGAACGATAGATATATAAATATGAGGGGCCAGGATGGATACATGGGGGGCAGGACAAAGGACCAAGGTGGATTCATATGGGGGGCCAGGATGGATACATACGGGGGTCAGGATGGATATATGGTGGAGCCAGGATGGATATATGGGGAGGCCAGGATGGATATATGGAGAGGGGGGGCAGGAGAAAGGACCAGGATGGATACATATGAGGGGCCCAGATGGATATATGAGGGGGACAAGATGGATAAATGGGGGCAGGACAAAGGAAAAGGATGCATATATATGGGGGACCAGGATGGATACATGGGGGCAGGACAAAAAACCAGGATGTATACATATGGGGGATCCAGGATGGAAACATATGGGAGATCCAGGATGGATACATATGGGGGATCAAGGATGGATACATACGGGGGGCAAGGATGGATATAAGAGGGGCCAGGGCAAAGAACCAGGATGCATATACCGTATATACTCAAGTATAAGCCGACCCGAGTATAAGCCGACCCCCCTAATTTTGCAACAAAAAAACTGGGGAAACTTATTGACTCGAGTATAAGCCTAGGGTGGGAAATGCAGCAGCTACCGGTTAATGTCAAAAAATAAATATAGATACCAATAAAAGTAAAATTAATTGAGACATCAGTAGGTTAAGTGTTTTGGAATATCCATATTGAATCAGGAGCCTCATATAATGCTCCATACAGTTCATGATGGGCCCTATAAGATGCTCCATATTAAAATATACCCCATATAATGCTGCACAAAGGTTAATAATGGCCCCATAAGATGCTCCATAGACACATTTGCCCCATACAATGCTGCATAAAGGTTGATGGCCCCATAAGATGCTCCACACATTATGGCCCCAGAAGATGCTCCACACATTAGGGGCCCCATGAGATGCTCCATACATTATGGTCCCATACATTGTGGCCCCATGAGATGCTCCACACATTAGGGGCCCCATGAGATGCTCCACACGTTATGGCCCCATGAGATGCTCCATACATTATGGCCCCATGAGATGCTCCACACATTATGACCCCATAAGATGCTCCACACATTATGGCCCCATAAGATGCTCCACACATTATGGCCCCATACATTGTGGCCCCATGAGATGCTCCTCACATTAGGGGCCCCATGAGATGCTCCACACATTATGCCCCATACCTTGCGGCCCCATAAGATGCTCCACACATTATGCCCCATACGATGCTTCATACATTGTGGCCCAATGAGATGCTCCACACATTATGCCCCATACCTTGTGGCCCCATAAGATGCTCCACACATTAGGGGCCCCATGAGATGCTCCACACATTATGCCCCATACGATGCTCCATACATTGTGGCCCCATGAGATGCTCCACACATTATGCCCCATAAGATGCTCCTCATATATGCCCCATAAGATGCTCCATACATTTGCCCCATTTGCTGTTGCTGCGATTAAAATAAAAAAAATCACATACTTACCTCTCTTCGCTCAGGCCCCCGGCACTTGTGATAGTCACCTTCCACGTTCCATCGCTGTGCGCTGCTCTGTCTTCCATCCTCGGCACTGACTGTTCAGGCAGAGGGCGGCGTGCACACTAATCACGTCATCGCGCCCTCTGACCTGAACAGTCACAGCCAGAGGACGGAAGACAGAACAGCGCGCAGCGATGGAACGTGGAAGGTGACTATCGCGTAATGCTCCCCCTCCCCTGATATACTCACCTGCTCCCGGCGCGGTCCCTGGCAGCGTCTCACTGTCAGATGATCTCCAGGAGCCTGGCGGCATCTGCCTGTGTTCAGCGGTCACGTACCGCTCATTAGAGTAATGAATATGCGTGCATATTCATTACTTTAATGAGCGGTACCACGTGACCCCTGAACACAGGAAGCGCTGCCCGGAGACCATGGGACCATGTATACCTTTTTCGTTACTTTGCATTGGGGGTCACTATATAAAAACTGGTGATATTCTATGATGGGGTATTTGTATGGATAATGATGTGCCATCTCCCCAGTCTTTACACCAGATAAAAACGGTCATTAATTCGCTATAGGGTGAAACTGTTCACTTTTTTTTTTTTTTTTTTTTTTCCTTTCACACACCATTTTGAGCGGTCATTGCTAATAATAGATGCATATATAAAGAGCATATGTGGTCTGATCTGCCAAATGACCAGGTGATGTGAAATTTGATATTTTTCCGCACTGCCAGCTGATATCGGACCTTTATGTTCCCATGATAGACTTATTCATAGGGATTTTGGGATATTGAGGTCTGAGGCAGTTCGATTTATTTGTGATATTGGCATTTCTTCTTTTGAAATGTGACGTACTGTGAGTCCTTTATGTGTTTTGATTATTTGGGTCTACCATTTTTTAACGAGTTTATTAAAAGTTAATTTTTAATCTAGAATCACATCCTGCTTTTTATACTATATTATTGATTGGTGGTCACAGCTTTTTCAGACATGCAGGGACAGAGCCAGGAGCAGGTAAGTATATCACAGCCACCGCTCCCCCTCACCCGCTGACCCCACACCGACACTGACTCGAGTATAAGCCGAGAGGGTCACTTTCAGCCCAAAAGAGTGGGCTGAAAATCTCGGCTTATACTCGAGTATATGCGGTATATGGAGGATCCTGGATGAATACTTATGGGGGGCCAGAATGGATATATGGGGGGCCAGGATGCATATATGGGGAGCCAGGATGGATATATGGGGGGACAGGTTGGATATATATGGGGAGCCAGGAAGGATATACAGTTGCTTCTCACAAAATTAGAATATCATCAAAAAGGTAATTTATTTCAGTTATTCAATACAAAATGTGAAACTCACATTAAATAGAGTCACTACAAAGAGAGCGATCTATTTCAAGTTTTTATTTCTGTTAATGTTGATGATTATGGCTTACAACCAATGAAGACCCAAAAGTCATTATCTCAGTAAATTAGAATACTTTATAACACCAGCTTGAGAAATGATTTTAAAATCCGAAATGTTGGCCTACTGAAATGTTCATTAATTGCACTCAATGCTTCATTAGGGCTCCTTTTGCATCAATTACTACATCAATGCGATGTGGCATAGAGGTGATCAGACTGTGGCACTGCTGAGGTGTTATGGAAGCCCAGGTGGCTTTGATAGCAGCCTTCAGCTTATCTGCATTGTTGGGTTTGGTGTCTCTCCTCTTCTTCTTGACAATATCCCATAGATTCTCTATGTCTATGGGGTTAAGGACAGGCGAGTTTGCTGGCCAATCAGCACAGTGATACTGTTGTTTGTAAACCAGGTATTGGTACTTTTGGCAGTGTGGACAGGTGCCAAGTCCTGCTGGAGAATGAAATGTCCATCTCTAAAAAACTTGTCAGCAGAGGGAAGCCTGAAGTGCACCACTGAGCAACAGTCCAGTTCTTTTACTCCTTGGCACAGGTAAGACGCTTCTGGCGTTGCCTATCGGTCATGAGTGACTTGACAAAAGGAATGTGACACTTGTAGCCCATGTCGTGGATACGTTACGTCTGTGTGTGGAACCTCTTGCAGTAATGACTCCAGCAGCCGTCCACTCCTTGTGAATCTCCCCCAAATTTTTGAATGGCCTTTTTGTAACAGTCTCTTCAATGCTGCGGTTATCCCTGTTGCTTGTGCACCTTTTTCTACCATACTTTTTCACTCAACTTTCCATTAACCATTTCGCGCCACAGCCTATTTTTGCCTTTGTGTCCGGGCCAGTTTTTACAATTCTGACGACTGTCACTTTATGTGATTATAAGAACTCTGGAATGCTTCAACATATCCCACTGATTCTGAGACTGTTTTCTCGTGACATATTGTACTTCATGATATTAGTAAAATTTGTTCAATATGACTTTCGTTTATTTCTGAAAATATAGGAAATTTGGCGAAACTTTTGAAAATTTCACAATTTACAAATTTTTTGTCATTATGCCCTTAAACCAGAGAGTTATTTCACACAAAATAGTTAATAAATAACATTTCCCACATGTCTACTTTACATCAGCACAATTTTTGAAACAATGTTTTTTTGTTACGAAGTTATAAGGGTTAAAAGTTGATAATCAATTTCTCATTTTTCCACAAAATTTACACAATTTTTTTTAAGGACCACATCACATTTAAAGTGACTTTGAGGGGTCTATATGAGAGAAAATACCCAAAAGTGACACCATTCTAAAAACTGCACCCCTCAAGGTGCTCAAAACCACATTCAATAAGTTTATTAACCCTTCAGGTACTTCACAAGAATTAATGGAATGTGGAAGGAAGAAATGAACATTTAACTTTTTCCCACAAAAATGTTACTTTGGCGCCATATTTTCGATTTTGACAAGGGTAATAGGAGAAATTACAACAAATTTTATAGTGCATTTTCTTCTGAGAACACTGATAACACATATGTGGAGGTAAACTATGGCTTAGAAGGGAAGGAGCGCAATTTGACATTTCAAATACAAAATTGGCTTGAATCAATAGCCGACCCCATGTCGCATATGGAGAGCCCCTGATGTGCCCTAGAAACCCCCCCACAAATGACCACATTTTGGAAACTAGACCCCTCAAGGACTTTATCTAGCTGTGTGGTGAGCACCTTGAAACCTCGGGGGCTTCACAGAATTTTATGATGTTGAGCTGTGAAAATTAAAACACACATTTTTTTCCACAAAAATATTATTCTAGCCTAATTTTTTTTTATTTTCTCAAGGGTAGCAAGAAAAAATGGTACCCTAAATTTGTTGTGCAATTTTTCCCGAGTATGCCGATACCACATATGTGGAGGAAACTATTTTTTGGGTGCATGGCAGGGCTTGGAAGGGAAGGAGCGTTATTTGACTTTTGGAATACAAAATTGGCTTGAATCAATAGCTGATGCCATGTCACGTTTGGAGAGCCCCTGAGGTGCTTAAACAGTAGAAACCCCCATAAATGTTGCCATTTTGGAAACTAGACCCCTCAAGGATTTTATCTAGATGTGTGGTGAGCACTTTGAACCCTCAGGGGCTTCATAGAATTTTATAATGTTGATACGTGAAAATTTAAAAAAAAACACATTTTCCCAACAATAATGTTGTTTCAGCCCAATTTCTTTAGGTTACACAATGGTAACAGGAGAAAAGGGATACCAAAATTTATTGTGCAATTTTTCCAAAGTATGCAGGTACCCCATATTTGTTGAAAAGCGACTGCTTGGGCTCATGGTAGGCTGGAAAGAGAATGAGTGATATTTTGGCTGCAATAGGTTGCGGATACCATGTCACATTTGAAGTGCCCCTGACATGCAAAACAGCAGGTGATCCAATTTTGTAAACGACACCTACTAAAGGAAGTCATCTAGGGGAGTAGCGAGTATGTTTAACCCTCATGCGATTCACAAACTTGGATAAAATTGGGCTGAGTAAATGAAATACAGCTCTAGCAAAAATTAAGAGCTCACTGCAAAATGTTCATAAGCACATTACCCATGATCACTTTCCTCAAAAGAGAAGTGGGCTACACTTTGCAAGATATATAAGCATGCTGATCCCGTAGCAAATAAATTACGTATGGATCCAAAAGTGTTATATGAATAAAGATTAAAAAGTTTATTTTATTTGAACAATATTAAAATACACACAAACAATTCTTAAAAAAAAAGGTGCCTCAAACCGTAGAACACATGCACATAGGTAGATTGAGCTGAAGTAGTGTGCATCAACACACAAGAACACATGTAAGAGCAACCATATATATCCTGTATCCATCTATACGCAGATTGGTAGATATCGTATGCTAACTATGCAAATGGTGGAAAAGGCACAACAGAGAAATTAATTACTGCATTGATACCATTCTGCTTATCAACCATGGATCAGTACGGTAATGCATTAGCGATAACGTGACCTGCAGTTTTGCATACAGCTAGTAAATCACTATAGAGCCATATGTTTATAACATGGTATAAAGTAACTGCCCTGTGCCTAATACATATTACGTGTGTCTGCGCTGTCTCCTGGGAGTCGAGCGTGCCACTGGGCATCACATGTGTGGAGACAGCACAGACACAGGTAATATGTATTAGGCACATACTTTATACCATGTTATAAACATATGGCTCTATAGTGATTTACTAGCTGTATGCAAAACTGCAGGTCACGTTATTGCTAATGCATTACCGTACTGATCCATGGTTGATAAGCAGAGCGGTATCAATGCAGTAATTAATTTCTCTGTTGTGCCTTTTCCACCATTTGCATAGTTAGCATACGATATCTACCAATCTGCGTATAGATGGATACAGGATATATATGGTTGCTCTTACATGTGTTCTTGTGTATTGATGCACACTACTTCAGCTCAATCTACCTATGTGCATGTGTTCTATAGTTTGAGGCACCTTGTTTTTTTAAGAATTGGTTGTGTGTAGGGTTGAGCGAAACGGGTCGGCAATTTTCAGAAGTCGCCGACTTTTAGCAAAGTCGGGTTTCATGAAACCCGACCCGACCCCTGTGTGGGGTCGGCCATGAAGTCGGCGATCTTCTGAATCTGGAATCGGAATTCCGATACCGATTCCCGATATGTTTAAGATATCGGGAATTGGTATCGGAATTCAGATTTAAGTGTAAAATAAAGAATTAAAATAAAAAATATCGCCATACTTACCCTCTGACGCGCCCTTGTACTAACCGGGAACCTTCCTTCCTTCGAATCAGCCTTCCAGGACCTTGCGGTGACGTCGCGGTGACGTCGCGGCTTGTGATTGGTCGCGCGGCCGCCCATGTGACCGCTCGCGCGACCAATCACAAGCCGCGACGTCACCGCGACGTCACCGAAGGTCCTGGAAGGGCTGAT
This sequence comes from Ranitomeya imitator, assembly GCF_032444005.1. Classification (NCBI taxonomy): domain Eukaryota; kingdom Metazoa; phylum Chordata; class Amphibia; order Anura; family Dendrobatidae; genus Ranitomeya; species Ranitomeya imitator. Next base: position 784,466,241 of record NC_091282.1, on the reverse strand, counting down.
TCTTAGGAAGGAAGGCTGCCGGAAAGAAGCAGGGCGCGTCCGAGGGTGAGTATATACCTAATAGGAATGGCGATATTTTTTATTTTAATTCTTTATTTTACACTTAAATATGGATCCCAGGGCCAGAAGGAGAGTTTCCGCTCCTTCAGACCCTAGGAACCATTGGAAACCCAATGCACTGCATTGGGTTTCGAGTTTCGGCCGACCCCGACCCCGACTTTTTTATAGGATCGGCCGATTTCACTCGACCCAACTTTTGAAAAAGTCGGGTTTCATGAAACCCGACCCGATCCTATAAAAGTAAAGGTCGCTCAACCCTAGTTGTGTGTATTTTAATATTGTTCAAATAAAATAAACTTTTTATCTTTATTCATATAACACTTTTGGATCCATGCGTAACTTACTGTATTTGCTACGGGATCAGTATGCTTAGAAAAATCTGACAAACTGAACATTTTATCTTTATAGGTATATTTTTGAGTAAAATGTAAATTGTTCTTTTAGTCTATAAACTTCTGACAACATGTCTCCGAATTTCCAAGAAATAAATTTTGGTTTTTTTTCTGAAAAAAAAACAGTGCTTTCAGACCTCAAATAATGCAAAGAAAATAAGTTCATAATCATTTAGAAACAACAATACTAATGTTTTAACTCAGGAAGAGTTCAGAAATAGGGTTGAGCGACCTTGACCATTTTAGAGTCGAGTCGGGTTTCGCGAAACCCGGCTATCTCAAAAGTCGAGTCGAGTGGAATCGGCCGATTATCGCGAAAAGTCGGGGATCGACCGAAACACGAAACCCAATGCAAGTCAATGGGGGAGCATAGTCGGTAGTGAGTAGAGGCCAGGAAAACATGTACAGAGCCCATTTTAATGGCAAAAACATCCATTCTTGTTACTGAAGCTTGTCAATCTTAATTTAGCTTATAATAATTGTAAGGCATTTGAAATTGGGGGTCATTTGGCTAAAGTTGTGGGGGGTAGGGCTGGTTCAAGTAATTAGTGGGCCCAGTAAATCTGGACCACGTCACGGCAGTGGAGCAGGGAGAGATAAGTATTTCAACTTTGCAAGTGCTGTGATCCTGAATAAGCAGGGGGGACCCCCTCGTTGGCATTGGCATTGGCACAGGGCCCCTCAAAGTACAGCGGTGTGTTTGCACGGCGGGGGCGCCTCCCACCGGCAGCAACACTTTTGCGTACTATGAGGGGCCCTGTGCCAGTGACGTCGCCAACGAGTATTCCTCCCCCCACCTGATGAAGGAACCTGCACCTTCATCTGCACCTTCCTTTTTGTCCCCGTGTAAGGTGGTATGGTATGCGGGAAGGGGGACCTGACTTTCAGCAGGGTCACAATCTTGCAGTGTAGCGTGCACGGGGAATGTTGCGTTATGGGTCAATGTACCAGCAGACTCATCTATCACTGGCTGGGCAATGGGCAGGATGAGGAGGAAACACAGATATAGGCCCAAAGAATAAAGTGGGCTAAATGCAGTTCAAAATTGGTAACAGGACTAACCAGGGGGCATTGTTTTGTTCAGTGGAGGACAACTGGAATGAGAGGCTGACACAGAGAGTAGGCCCACATCTGTAAGTAGTCTAAATGCAGTTCAAAATTGGCAAGAGTAGTAAACAGGAGGCACAGCTTTGTTCACTGTAGGAGAACAGCAAGGAGCGGCAGACACAGATAGAAGGCCCCAACCCAACTAGTAGGCCCACTGCAGCTTTAAAATTCCGATAGGCTGAAAACCAGATAATTGTAGGTCATTTTTTGTAAAGAGGACAGCTGTATTGAGTTGCGCAGCCAGACACTACAAGTAGGCCTTAAACCACAAAGTTGGCTCGACGCTGGTTTAAAAAAGGTTACATGGGTACACGTTCTGCATTGTTGTGCTCAGTGGAGGACAATTGGAAGGAGGGACCTCAGAAAGATTTTGTAGGCGTAAAATTACAAAATAGGCTCTATGCAGCTTCGATTATGTGGCAACCTGGAGAACACCTTGGAGCGGCAGACACCGTCTCTACGACCCAGACCCAACTTGTAGGCCTAATGTTGTGTTGTTTCAACAACTACTTAAGACGAGCATGAAGATTGAAGCAATGGAGAGGAAACCTGGAGAACACCTTGGAGTGGAAGACACCGTCTCTACAACCCAGACCCAACTTGTAGGCCTAATGCAGTGTTGTTTTCAACAACTACTAAACAAGAGCTTTAAGATTGAAGCAATGGAGAGGCAACCTGGGGAACACCTTGGAGTGGAACACACCGTCTCTACACCCCTGACCCAACTTGTAGGCCGAATGCAGTGTTGTTTTCAACAACTACTTAAGAAGAGCCAGAAGATCGAAGCAATGGAGAGGCAACCTGGGGAACACCTTGGAGTGGAACACACCGTCTCTACACCCCAGACCCAACTTGTAGGCCGAATGCAGTGTTGTTTTCAACAACTACTAAACAAGAGCTTTAAGATTGAAGCAATGGAGAGGCAACCTGGGGAACACCTTGGAGTGTAACACACCGTCTCTACACCCCATACCCAACTAGTAGGCCGAATGCAGTGTTGTTTTCAACAACTACTAAACAAGAGCCAGAAGATTGAAGCAATGGAGAGGCATCCTGGGGAACACCTTGGAGCGGAAGACACCATCTCTACACCCCAGACCCAACTTGCAGGCCGAATGCAGTGTTGTTTTCAACAACTACTAAACGAGACCTTTAAGATTCAAGCAATGGAGATGAAACCTGGAGAACACTTTGGAGCGGAAGACACCGTCTCTACAACCCAGACCCAACTTGTAGGCCTAATGCAGTGTTGTTTTCAACAACTACTAAACAAGAGCTTTAAGATTGAAGCAATGGAGAGGCAACCTGGGGAACACCTTGGAGTGGAACACACCGTCTCTACACCACAGACCCAACTTGTAGGCCGAATGCAGTGTTGTTTTGAACAACTACTAAACGAGAGCCAGAAGATTGAAGCAATGGAGAGGCAACCTGGAGAACACCTTGGAGCGGAAGACACCGCCTCTACAACCCAGACCCAACTTGTAGGCCTAATGCAGTGTTGTTTTCAACAACTACTAAACAAGAGCTTTAAGATTGAAGCAATGGAGAGGCAACCTGGGGAACACCTTGGAGTGGAACACACCATCTCTACACCACAGACCCAACTTGTAGGCCGAATGCAGTGTTGTTTTCAACAACTACTAAACGAGAGCCAGAAGATTGAAGCAATGGAGAGGCAACCTGGGGAGCACCTTGGAGTGGAACACACCGTCTCTACACCCCAGACCCAACTTGCAGGCCGAATGCAGTGTTGTTTTCAACAACTACTAAACAAGAGCTTTAAGATTGAAGCAATGGAGAGGCAACCTGGGGAACACCTTGGAGTGTAACACACCGTCTCTACACCCCATAACCAACTAGTAGGCCTAATGCAATGTTGTTTTCAACAACTACTAAATGAGAGCCAGAAGATCGAAGCAATGGAGAGGCAACCTGGGGAACACCTTGGAGCGGAAGACACCGTCTCTACACCCCAGACCCAACTTGCAGGCCGAATGCAGTGTTGTTTTCAACAACTACTAAACGAGAGCTTTAAGATTCAAGCAATGGAGAGGAAACCTGGAGAACACCTTGGAGCAGAAGACACCGTCTCTACAACCCAGACCCAACTTGGAGGCCTAATGCAGTGTTGTTTTCAACAACTACTAAACGAGAGCTTTAAGATTGAAGCAATGGAGAGGAAACCTGGAGAACACCTTGGAGCGGAAGACACCGTCTCTACAACCCAGACCCAACTTGTAGGCCTAATGCAGTGTTGTTTTCAACAACTACTAAACGAGAGCTTTAAGATTGAAGCAATGGAGAGGAAACCTGGAGAACACCTTGGAGCGGAAGACACCGTCTCTACAACCCAGACCCAACTTGTAGGCCTAATGCAGTGTTGTTTTCAACAACTACTAAACGAGAGCTTTAAGATTGAAGCAATGGAGAGGAAACCTGGAGAACACCTTGGAGCGGAAGACACCGTCTCTACAACCCAGACCCAACTTGTAGGCCTAATGCAGTGTTGTTTTCAACAACTACTAAACGAGAGCTAGAAGCTCGAAGCTATGGAGAGGAAACCTGGGGAACACCTTGGAGCGGCAGACACCGTTAGTAGGCCCTACCGAAGTAGTAGTAGTAGCCCCAATGCAGTTTTCAAATTCCTATAGGCTGAAAACCAGACTATTGACGCTCAGCTTTTTTAAAAGGGGGACAGCTGTATTGAGTGGCGCAGACAGACACAGGTAGTAGGCCTTAAACACAACATTTGGCTCAATGCAGTTTAAAAAAGGTTACAGGGGTACACAGGCAGCATTGGTCTGTTCAGTGGAGGACAATTTTAATTATGGACCACAAACAGAGTTTGTATGCCTACTATTAAAAAAAGGATGCTCTATGCAATTTAAAATACGTTCCAGGGGTACACGGGCAGCAGTAGACAGGTCACTGGAGGACTAGTGGAAGGAGGGACCTCAGACAGGCGTAGTAGGCCTAACATAACAAAATGTGGCTGTAGGCACTTTAAAATTGGTTCCAGGGGTACACGGGCAGCAGTGGTCTGGTCAGTGGAGGACTAGTGGAAGGAGGGACCGCAGACAGGCGTAGTAGGCCTAACATAACAAAATTTGGCTGTAGGCACTTTAAAATTGGTTCCAGGGGTACACGGGCAGCAGTGGTCTGGTCAGTGGAGGACTAGTGGAAGGAGGGACCGCAGACAGGCGTAGTAGGCCTAACATAACAAAATTTGGCTGTAGGCACTTTAAAATTGGTTCCAGGGGTACACGGGCAGCAGTGGTCTGGTCAGTGGAGGACTAGTGGAAGGAGGGACCGCAGACAGGCGTAGTAGGCCAAACATAACAAAAGGTGGCTGTAGGCACTTTTAAATTGTTTCCAGGGGTACACGGGCAGCAGTGGTCTGGTCAGTGGAGGACTAGTGGAAGGAGGGACCGCAGACAGGCGTAGTAGGCCTAACATAACAAAATTTGGCTGTAGGCACTTTTAAATTGGTTCCAGGGGTACACGGGCAGTAGTAGACAGGACACTGGAGGACTAGTGGAAGGAGGGACCGCAGACTGGCGTAGTAGGCCTAACATAACAAAATTTGGCTGTAGGCACTTTAAAATTGGTTCCAGGGGTGCACGGGCAGCAGTGGTCTGGTCAGTGGAGGACTAGTGGAAGGAGGGACCGCAGACAGGCGTAGTAGGCCTAACATAACAAAATTTGGCTGTAGGCACTTTTAAATAGGTTCCAGGGGTACACGGGCAGCAGTGGTCTGGTCAGTGGAGGACTAGTGGAAGGAGGGACCGCAGACAGGCGTAGTAGGCCTAACATAACAAAATTCGGCTGTAGGCACTTGCAATTGTCTTGCAGGGGTACACAGGCAGCATTGGTGTTGTCAGCTGAGGCCGATTGTAATGAGTGTCTGCCAGTTAGTACTCCAAAAAAATAAATAGATGTTAATGTCTCGCATTACAACAAAACCAAAACACAAAAGGGTGGAATACTTAGGTACAGGGGTGGGCTACTCTACTGAGTTTTAGACCTAGTAATTTGGCGCTAATTATTTACTGGTGTGAATATAGGACACTGCCCCTGACTATGTTAAGTACCATCATACATGTCAACACAATGGTATTGTCAGTGCCAGGCATTGAATGATGTCAGCGCAGAGACTAAACATTGGTGGAACTGTGAGAGATAATTGTGCAAGTGGTAGAGCAATGTTTGAGCTGGGGGAAGGACTCTCTTGTGGCCGGCGGTACAGGCCCAGGGCCCCTCATGTTACAACAGTGTGTTTGACGTTGGGTGCGCACCACCACCGCCAGAGACACTTTATTGTACTATGAGGGACCCAGTGGCAGTGCCGTCGACCAAAAGCGGGCACACCCACCTCTTCAGACAAACGGCACTCTCATGGGTGTTTGCACCAAGTGGCGAGACCACGGCCCCTTGGGGGGAGTTTGGCATTTTAGGGAGGTGTAAACATGTCGTATGCTGGACAATCAGCTGCTGCAAATTACGCGATTGGAAAAGTCAGTCAGAGTAGTCCACAAGCAAGACCTTTTCATAGGAAAGCTAGGTGTCAGCCGGGCAAGGTGGGGCAAAAGAATTCGAAATCCAGTTGTGGTTCATTTTAATGAAGGTTAGATCATCCACATTTTGAGTAGCCAGACGAGTCCTTTTTTCGGTTAATATTGAACCTGCAGCACTGAATACTCTTTCTGATAGGACACTAGCTGCAGGGCAAGAAAGCTCCTGCAATGCATATTCTGCCAATTCTGGCCAGGTGTCTAGTTTGGATGCCCAGTAATCAAATGGGAATGACAGTTGAGGGAGAACATCGATAAGGGATGAAAAATAGTTAGTAACCATACTAGACAAATGTTGTCTCCTGTCACTTTGAATTGATGCTGCAGTACCTGTCCTGTCTGCGGTCATAGCAAAATCACACCACAACCTGGTCAGAAAACCCCTCTGTCCAACGCCACTTCTGATTTCTGCACCTCTAACACCTCTTGTGTGTTGCCCCCTGCAGCTCGTGCGCTGTGTGATGGGAATGCCTGAAGCAAACGGTCAATAAGAGTTGATTGTTTCGTTGCTAATATTAGTTCCAAGTTCTCATGTGGCATAATATTTTGCAATTTGCCTTCATAGCGAGGATCAAGGATGCAGGCCAACCAGTAATCGTCATCGTTCATCATTTTAGTAATGCGTGTGTCCCTTTTGAGGATACGTAAGGCATAATCCGCCATGTGGGCCAAAGTTCCAGTTGTCACATCTGCGGTTGTGCTGGGTTGAGGGGCTGTTTCAGGCAAATCTATGTCACTTGTGTCCCTCAAAAAACCAGAACCTGGCCTTGCCACGCCACCAATTTCCAGTGGCCCCGGAAAAGCTTCCTCATTAAAAAAATACTCATCCCCATCATCCTCCTCGTCCTCCTCCTCCTGTTCGCCTGCTACCTCGTCCTGTACACTGCCCTGACCAGACAATGGCTGATTGTCATCAAGGCTTTCCTCTTCCTCTGCTGCAGACGCCTGCTCCTTTATGTGCGTCAAACTTTGCATCAGCAGACGCATTAGGGGGATGCTCATTCTTATTATGGCGTTGTCTGCACTAACCAGCCGTGTGCATTCCTCAAAACACTGAACGACTTGACACATGTCTTGTATCTTCGACCACTGCACACCTGACAACTCCATGTCTGCCATCCTACTGCCTGCCCGTGTATGTGTATCCTCCCACAAATACATAACAGCACGCCTCTGTTCGCACAGTCTCTGAAGCATGTGCAGTGTTGAGTTCCACCTTGTTGCAACTTCGATGATTAGGCGATGCTGGGGAAGGTTCAAAGACCGCTGATAGGTCTGCATACGGCTGGAGTGTACAGGCGAACGGCGGATATGCGAGCAAAGTCCGCGCACTTTGAGGAGCAGGTCGGATAACCCTGGATAACTTTTCAGGAAGCACTGCACCGCCAGGTTTAAGGTGTGAGCCAGGCAAGGAATGTGTTTCAGTTGGGAAAGGGAGATGGCAGCCATGAAATTCCTTCCGTTATCACTCACTACCTTGCCTGCCTCAAGATCTACAGTGCCCAGCCACGACTGCGTTTCTTTCTGCAAGAACTCGGACAAAACTTCCGCGGTGTGTCTGTTGTCGCCCAAACACTTCATAGCCAATACAGCCTGCTGACGCTTGCCAGTAGCTGCCCCATAATGAGACAACTGGTGTGCAACAGTAGCAGCTGTGGATGGAGTGGTTGGGCGACTGCGGTCTGTGGACGAGCTCTTGCTTCTGCAGGAGGACGAGGAGGAGGAGGGGGTGCGAACGGCTACAGCCAACTGTTTCCTAGACTGTGGGCTAGGCAGAACTGTCCCAAAATTGCTGTCCCTGTGGACCCTGCATCCACCACATTCACCCAGTGTGTCGTGATGGACACGTAACGTCCCTGGCCATGCCTACTGGTCCATGCATCTGTTGTCAGGTGCACCTTTGTACTCACAAATTGCCTGAGTGCATGGACGATGCGCTCTTTAACATGCTGGTGGAGGGCTGGGATGGCTTTTCTCGAAAAGAAGTGTCGACTGGGTAGCTCGTAGCGTGGTACAGCGTAGTCCATCAGGGCTTTGAAAGCTTTGCTTTCAACTAACCGGTAGGGCATCATCTCTAACGAGATTAGTCTAGCTATGTGGGCGTTCAAACCCTGTGTACGCGGATGCGAGGCTAAGTACTTCCTTTTTCTAACCAGAGTCTCATGTAGGGTGAGCTGGACTGGAGAGCTGGAGATCGTGGAACTAGCGGGGGTGCCGGTGGACATGGCAGACTGAGAGACGGTTGGAGACGGTATTGTTGCCGCCGGTGCCCTAGATGCAGTGTTTTCTACTATGAAACTGGTGATTCCCTGACCCTGACTTCTTTGGCCTGGCAAAGAAACCTGCACAGATACTGCAGGTGGTGCGGAAAATGGTGGCCTTACAGTGACGGAAGGGATGTAGCATTGCTGACTAGCTTCATTGGCCGAGGGTGCTACAACCTTAAGGGACGTTTGGTAGTTAGTCCAGGCTTGCAAATGCATGGTGGTTAAATGTCTATGCATGCAACTTGTATTTAGACTTTTCAGATTCTGACCTCTGCTTAAGGTAGTTGAACATTTTTGACAGATGATTTTGCGCTGATCAATTGGATGTTGTTTAAAAAAATGCCAGACTGCACTCTTTCTAGCATCAGATCCCTTTTCAGGCATTGCAGACTGAGCTTTAACCAGATGGCCACGCTGTCCTCCAACAGATTTTGGCTTTGCCACGCATTTTGGGCCAGATACGAGCCCGGCAGATGGAACCTGTTGCGATGTTGATGCCTGCTGCGGCCCCTCCTCCTCCGCTTCAGAACTACTGCCGCCTGCACCCTGTTCCCCCAATGGCTGCCAATCGGGGTCAACAACTGGGTCATCTATAACCTTCTCTTCTAGCTCGTGTGCAACTTCGACTGTGTCACTGTGTAAGTCGGTGGTATACTATTCGTGACGGGGCACCATAGTCTCATCAGGGTCTGATTCTGGCTCAGTACCCTGCGAGGGCAATGTTGTGGTCTGAGTCAAAGGACCAGCATAGTAGTCTGGATGTGGCTGTGCATCAGTGCACTCCATGTCAGATTCAACTTGTAATGGGCATGGCCTGTTAACTGTTTCACTTTCTAAGCCAGGGACGGTATGTGTAAAGAGCTCCATGGAGTAACCCGTTGTGTCGCCTGCTGCAGCCTTCTCTGTTGCTGTTTTTGCTGAAGAGGACAAGGAAGCGACTTGTCCCTGACCGTGAACATCCACTAACGACGCGCTGCTTTTACATTTAGCAGTTTCAGAAGAGGAGGCAAAAGAGCTAGAGGCTGAGTCAGCAAGGTAAGCCAAAACTTGCTCTTGCTGCTCCGGCTTTAAAAGCGGTTTTCCTACTCCCAGAAAAGGGAGCGTTCGAGGCCTTGTGTAGCCAGACGACGAACCTGGCTCCACAGCTCGAGACTTAGGTGCTATATTGTTTTTCCCACGACCACCCGATGCTCCACTACCACTACCATCATTACCAGCTGGCAATGAATGCCCACGGCCACGACCTCTTCCACCAGACTTCCTCATTGTTTTAAAAACGTCACCAAACTAATGGTATTTGTTACTGTCAAATAACTTACAAGGTGAACTCTAACTTCTGTATGATTTAGATATCCCTTAATAGGTGGGTGAGACCGCAAGGAAAATCAGGCACGATGTTACACACTCTGTTTTCTGTGGCACCAAATGAGAGAGATGCCACACACGCAGGACTGTCACTCAAGCACAAAGGCCAATATCAATCTCCCACTGTTTTTTTTTTTTCAGGGATAAGTTAGAAACCAAATTTAAAAAATAAAAAAAAAACACTGGGCTTTCTATGGCCCACTATTTAAGAGAGATGGCACACTCAGGACTGGCACACAAGCAGAAAGGCCAATATTAATCTCCCACGGTTTTTTTTATTTTTCCAGGGAGAATTTAGAAACCAAATTTAAAAAAAATTAAAACTAGGCTTTCTATGGCCCACTGTTTAAGAGAGATGGCACACTCAGGACTGGCACACAAGCAGAAAGGCCAATATTAATCTCCCACGTTTTTTTTTATTTTTCCAGGGAGAATTTAGAAACCAAATTTTAAAAAAATAAAAACTAGGCTTTCTATGGCCCACTATTTAAGAGAGATGGCACACTCAGGACTGGCACACAAGCAGAAAGGCCAATATTAATCTCCTACGGGTTTTTTTATTTTTCCAGGGAGAATTTAGAAACCAAATTTAAAAAAAAAACACTAGGCTTTCTATGGCCCACTATTTAAGAGAGATGGCGCACTCAGGACTGGCACACAAGCAGAAAGGCCAATATTAATCTCCCACTGTTTTTTTTTCAGGGAGAATTTAGATACCAAATTAAAAAAAAAACACTAGGCTTTCTATGGCCCACTATTAAAAGGAGATGGCACACTCAGGACTGGCACACAAGCAGAAAGGCCAATATTAATCTCCCACTGTTTTTTTTTTTCAGGGAGAATTTAGATACCAAATTAAATAAAAAACACTAGGCTTTCTATGGCCCACTATTTAAGAGAGATGGCACACTCAGGACTGGCACACAAGCAGAAAGGCCAATATTAATCTCCCACTTTTTTTTTATTTTTTCAGGGAGAATTTAGATACCAAATTAAAAAAAAACACTAGGCTTTCTATGGCCCACTATTTAAGAGAGATGGCACACTCAGGACTGGCACACAAGCAGAAAGGCCAATATTAATCTCCCACTGTTTTTTTTATTTGTTCAGGGAGAATTTAGATACCAAATTTAAAAAAAAAACACTAGGCTTTCTATGGCCCACTATTTAAGAGAGATGGCACACTCAGGACTGGCACACAAGCAGAAAGGCCAATATTAATCTCCCACTGTTTTTTTTTTTTTCAGGGAGAATTTAGATACCAAATTTAAAAAAAAACACTAGGCTTTCTATGGCCCACTATTTAAGAGAGATGGCACAATCAGGACTGGCACACAAGCAGAAAGGCCAATATTAATCTCCCACTGTTTTTTTTTTTTTTTCAGGGAGAATTTAGATACCAAATTTAAAAAAAAAACACTGGGCTTTCTATGGCCCACTATTTAAGAGAGATGGCACACTCAGGACTGGCACACAAGCAGAAAGGCCAATATTAATCTCCAACTTTTTTTTTATTTTTCCAGGGAGAATTTAGAAACCAAATTTAAAAAAAATAAAAACTAGGCTTTCTATGGCCCACTATTTAAGAGAGATGGCACACTCAGGACTGGCACACAAGCAGAAAGGCCAATATTAATCTCCCACGGTTTTTTTTATTTTTCCAGGGAGAATTTAGAAACCAAATTTAAAAAAAATAAAAACTAGGCTTTCTATGGCCCACTATTTAAGAGAGATGGCACACTCAGGACTGGCACACAAGCAGAAAGGCCAATATTAATCTCCAACTTTTTTTTTATTTTTCCAGGGAGAATTTAGAAACCAAATTTAAAAAAAATAAAAACTAGGCTTTCTATGGCCCACTATTTAAGAGAGATGGCACACTCAGGACTGGCACACAAGCAGAAAGGCCAATATTAATCTCCCACGGTTTTTTTTATTTTTCCAGGGAGAATTTAGAAACCAAATTTAAAAAAAATAAAAACTAGGCTTTCTATGGCCCACTATTTAAGAGAGATGGCACACTCAGGACTGGCACACAAGCAGAAAGGCCAATATTAATCTCCTACGGTTTTTTTTATTTTTCCAGGGAGAATTTAGAAACCAAATTTAAAAAAAAACACTAGGCTTTCTATGGCCCACTATTTAAGAGAGATGGCGCACTCAGGACTGGCACACAAGCAGAAAGGCCAATATTAATCTCCCACTGTTTTTTTTTCAGGGAGAATTTAGATACCAAATTAAAAAAAAAAAAACTAGGCTTTCTATGGCCCACTATTTAAGGGAGATGGCACACTCAGGACTGGCACACAAGCAGAAAGGCCAATATTAATCTCCCACTGTTTTTTTTTTCAGGGAGAATTTAGATACCAAATTTAAAAAAAAAACACTAGGCTTTCTATGGCCCACTATTTAAGAGAGATTGCACAATCAGGACTGGCACACAAGCAGAAAGGCCAATATTAATCTCCAACTGTTTTTTTTATTTTTCCAGGGAGAATTTAGAAACCAAATTTAAAAAAAATAAAAACTAGGCTTTCTATGGCCCACTATTTAAGAGAGATGGCACACTCAGGACTGGCACACAAGCAGAAAGGCCAATATTAATCTCCTACGGTTTTTTTTATTTTTCCAGGGAGAATTTAGAAACCAAATTTAAAAAAAAAAAAATTAGGCTTTCTATGGCCCACTATTTAAGAGAGATGGCACACTCAGGACTGGCACACAAGCAGAAAGGCCAATATTAATCTCCCACTGTTTTTTTTTTCAGGGAGAATTTAGATACCAAATTAAAAAAAAATAAAAACTAGGCTTCCTATGGCCCACTATTTAAGAGAGATGGCACACTCAGGACTGGCACACAAGCAGAAAGGCCAATATTAATCTCCTACGGTTTTTTTTATTTTTCCAGGGAGAATTTAGAAACCAAATTTTAAAAAAATAAAAACTAGGCTTTCTATGGCCCACTATTTAAGAGAGATGGCACACTCAGGACTGGCACACAAGCAGAAAGGCCAATATTAATCTCCCACTGTTTTTCTTTTTTCAGGGAGAATTTAGATACCAAATTTAAAAAAAAAAAAAAACTAGGCTTCCTATGGCCCACTATTTAAGAGAGATGGCACACTCAGGACTGGCACACAAGCAGAAAGGCCAATATTAATCTCCTACGGTTTTTTTTATTTTTCCAGGGAGAATTTAGAAACCAAATTTAAAAAAAAAAAAGACTAGGCTTTCTATGGCCCACTGTTTAAGAGAGATGGCACACTCAGGACTGGCACACAAGCAGAAAGGCCAATATTAATCTCCCTTTTTTTTTTTCAGGGAGAATTTAGATACCAAATTAAAAAAAAAAACACTAGGCTTTCTATGGCCCACTATTTAAGAGAGATGGCACACTCAGGACTGGCACACAAGCAGAAAGGCCAATATTAATCTCCCACGGTTTTTTTTATTTTTTCAGGGAGAATTTAGATACCAAATTAAAAAAAAAACACTAGGCTTTCTATGGCCCACTATTTAAGAGAGATGGCACACTCAGGACTGGCACACAAGCAGAAAGGCCAATATTAATCTCCCACTGTTTTTTTTATTTTTTCAGGGAGAAGTTAGAAACCAAATTTAAAAAAAAAAACACTAGGCTTTCTATGGCCCACTATTTAAGAGAGATGGCGCACTCAGGACTGGCACACAAGCAGAAAGGCCAATATTAATCTCCCACTGTTTTTTTTTTTCAGGGAGAATTTAGATACCAAATTTAAAAAAAATAAAAACTAGGCTTTCTATGGCCCACTATTTAAGAGAGATGGCACACTCAGGACTGGCACACAAGCAGAAAGGCCAATATTAATCTCCCACTGTTTTTTTTTTTCAGGGAGAATTTAGATACCAAATAAAAAAAAAACCACTAGGCTTTCTATGGCCCACTATTTAAGAGAGATGGCACACTCAGGACTGGCACACAAGCAGAAAGGCCAATATTAATCTCCCACTGTTTTTTTTATTTTTTCAGGGAGAATTTAGATACCAAATTAAAAAAAAACACTAGGCTTTCTATGGCCCACTATTTAAGAGAGATGGCACACTCAGGACTGGCACACAAGCAGAAAGGCCAATATTAATCTCCCACGGTTTTTTTTATTTTTCCAGGGAGAATTTAGAACTCAAATTTAAAAAAAACACTAGGCTTTCTATGGCCCACTATTTAAGAGAGATGGCACACTCAGGACAGCGGCGTACACACAGCAATGCAGCTATCAGGGAGCCTTCTAGGGCAGCCCAATGAGCTACAGCGCTGAGGAAAAAAAATGTAGCTTCCACTGTCCCTGCAAACAAAAGGTGGTGTTGGACAGTGGAAATCGCTACAGCACAAGCGGTTTGGTGGTTAATGGACCCTGCCTAACGCTATCCCTGCTTCTGACGAAGCGGCAGCAACCTCTCCCTAAGCTCAGATCAGCAGCAGTAAGATGGCAGTCGGCGGGAACGCCTCTTTATAGCCCCTGTGACGCCGCAGACAGCAAGCCAATCACTGCAATGCCCTTCTCTAAGATGGTGGGGACCAGGACCTATGTCATCACTCTGCCCACACTCTGCGTCCACCTTCATTGGCTGAGAAATTGCGCTTTTAGCGTCATTGAAACGCGACTTTGGCGCGAAAGTCGCATACCGCATGGCCGACCCCACACAGGGGTCGGGTCGGGTTTTGTGAAACCCGACTGTGCCAAAAGTCTGCGACTTTTGAAAATGAACGATCCGTTTCGCTCAACCCTATTCAGAAATCAATAGTTTGTGGAATAACCATGATTTTTAATCACAGCTTTCATGCGTCTTAGCATGCTTTCCACCAGTCTTTCACACTGGTTCTGGTGCAAAAATGTAAGCATTTCTTCTTTGTTTGATGGCTTGTGACTATCCATCATCCTCTTGATTACATTCCAGAGGTTTTCAATGGGGTTCAGGTCTGGAGAATCGGCTGCCCATGACAGGGTTTTGATGTGGTGGTCTCTTAACTTTTGCCAGAGCTGTATTACTATTTTTTCCACTGAAATGTCGCTTTGACCCCATGTTTGCAATTTTCAAAAAGGGTAATAGGAGAAATTGCATAACAAATTATACTGCTCGTTTTCTCCTGAGTACATCAGTACCCCATAAGTGGTCAAAAACTACTTTTGAGACACAGTGCAAAGCTTAAAAAGGGAATGAGAGCCATATTAGAATGCAAATTTTGCTGCACTGGTTTGAGGGAGCCATGTCACATTGGCAGAGCACCTGAGGTGCCAGAACAGCAGAAACCCCCGGCTTTACAAACTACACCACTCAATGAGTTCATCTAGGGGTGCCGTGATCATATTGACCCCACAAGTGTGTCACAGAATTTTATACCATTGGGCAGTGAAGAAAAAATAATTAAATTTTTACCGCAAAAAAATTGTTTCAGACCCAGATTTTACATTTACACACTAGGAAATGGGTAAAAATGGTGCCACAATGTGTCACACAATTGCTGGTGAACTTGGCAATACCCCATATGTGGCTGTACTGTACTGCTTAGTAACACAGCGAGACTCGGGAGGGACGAAGCGCTATTTGACTATTGGAGAACAAATTATTATAGAATGGTTTCTGGACTCCATATAGAGAGCCACAAAATGCCAGAAAAGCAAAATTCCCTTTCAAGTGACCCCAGTTCGGAAATTACACCCCTTTGGGAAATTATCTACAGGTGTAGTGATGACGGAGTCAAAAAATACCGAAAAAAATACAAAATTTTATTAAAGAGACAAATCATGTACAAATGATTACAAGCAATGGGTTTCTTATTTGTAAATCAGTGATAAAATCCATAGATGTAATAACCAGCCAAAGAAAAGGTCAGGAAATATATAAAGGAAATTTCAACCAGAGATAATAAAACTGCAGATATTGAATTTACCATGTGATGGATACATGTGCCTGAAAATATATGTAACAAGTATAAAGTGCACGAGTTCCATTCAAGTCACAGTACCTTCAACATTTTGGTCACTGCATAACCCTGTGTGCCTATCATTCCTGCATTAACAAAACATCAGCACAATGGAAAATAGTTACCCATAAGCATTGAAAAGTCCCGCCTGGACCTCGGCCTTGGGATCCTCCGGGTTCTTCGGCAGAAGAAGCAGAAAGTTCAGTAGGCAAGGCCGCAGTAGAAGCACATAGTCCAGTGGACACAGCCACAGGCACTGGCTGGTCCTTAGCAGGCACCACAAGGATGGGACTAAGCGGTGCCTCCGCGGTGGTGAGCAGAGCCAAGGTACGTACTCTATCCTGGTCACTACCCAGTGTGGAAGTCTCTCTGGGCTGAGGGTAGAATGTGTCGGCAGACTGGCTAGCTGGGAGTATAGGTGCAGCTAGTGGGCGTGGGTCAGTAGAGAGGGAGTTAACAGTCTCTCTCTGCTCACAAGCTCGCTCCCCGCCAAGTGTCCTGTATTCTCGCTCAAACTGCTATTTATGTCGGACCCGCCCCCATCAGTCAGGTGCCCTGAACTGCTCTGGTCCACAATCTCTTCTTCCTAAAACACTGGTGACAGCTGACGGTTCCGGCCCAGACATGCAGGAGAGACCGTTAGCTTGGCTCTCCACCCTTCACTCCCCTGCTCTTTTTCCTCGCCATTCCACGAGCGAGACTCTTCGAGAAGTGTGTATCCGTCTTCTCTTTTTCTGTGAAAATTGTTGCCAGATGAAATTCTCTTGGTAATGGCGATTGGGGGGCTTGCGAGCTGTTGTTTGCTTGGAGCATCTCAGATCAGGAAAAGTAGTGGAACTTTCTTCTGGGGCCGAATCTGGCTGTGTGGGAAGAGCCATGGGGAGCATGCATCCTCTGGATCTAACCTCTCGGAGCTTAATCATTCACCCCCTTCTTCACACTCTACCGGCGTATGGACCATCTCAGGAGACAATCTCGGGCTCCTCTTCTACTCAAACAGGGTTCTTAGACAAGCAGGGTCGGAGCATATTCCAATGAAGAATTCGAGTGGGGCACCTTCTTTTTCTTCAGGTTGGACTTTGTAGACAGGTCCCTCTGGACTAACTCTTCTCTTCACCCGATACGGGTCTTTCTCCCAACGATTTTCCAGCTTGTCTCAATGGAGCTTCTCTCATACTAAGACACAGTCTCCAGCTCGAAACTCTGTTGCTCCAGACGAGGTGCTCTCTGCATGTTCTAGCTCCTGTAACCTGGTCTGGACCAACTGGTGTAAGGTCTAAAGGTGGTGTCGATGTTCTCGAACCCAGGAGGACACCCCCATCCGTGGGTAGTCCTCTTCTGGGTTCAACACCAACTCGGTGATTCCTTTTCCTTCTCAGCCGAACAGAAGAGGGTAAGGTGTATATCCCGTGGTTCAGTGTATTCGATTATTATATACCCACACCAATTTAGAAATGTACTCTGGCCACCGGGCCTTCCAATCTTTCTCTAGAGTTCTTAACATCTGAATCAGTGTACGGTTGAATCGTTCACATGCACCATTACCTTGAGGGTGGTATGGTGTGGTGCGGGATTTGTCAATCCGGTACAGACGGTGCAATTCATCCATTACTTTTCCCAAGAAACAAGCTCCCTGATCGGAGTGAATTCTCTTCGGACACCCATAGGGTTGGATGAAGTTCTTTCATATTGCGTACGCAACGGACTTTTGCAGTCTGATCCCTTGTCGAAGTCACCATGGCAAATTTTGCAAAATGATCCACCATAACCAGGCAATGTTCATAGCCCTGATGGGTCGGGCCAATGGTTAGATAGTCTATTGTCAAGAGTTCCAGAGGAGCAGAGGTTATAAGGGACTGAATGGGAGCCTTCTGTTCTGGCGGCTTCTGGCACTTCCTACAGGCCTCGTCCACTTTCGCCTTCAACTGAGGAAGGAAGATGAACCATTGTAGCCATTGGAAGATCTTTTCTGAACCAAAGTTGGCTCCTTGCTCGTGTGCAGCTACAGCAATTTCAGATAATGACGCTGTTGGAACGAAGACTTGCCAGGTCACATTCGGCTCAGTCCGCAGTTGCGCTCTCCGATACAGTAAGCTGTTTTTCATCTGTAGTTGTTCCCACTGTCATAGGATCCACAACACCTCCATGGACAAGGTACCCCCTTTCTGATGAGCTTGGAAGTCTCTGAGAAGCCACACATCGTCTTAACAAAGCCAGTTCACCATCTTCCTGAAGCTGAATCCACTCATCTCGAGTTTGTCCCAGTTTGTTGTCTTGGACTGAGGTATGTATCTGTCCCTGCGTTGCCACTACCGTCCTGGTGGACCTTCAGAATCTAGGGACCTCAACCCCCTCCAGGGGGACACAAGCACGAACAGGCAGGGACAGCACTGTTTGTCCTGGTTGAAGAACAATTTTGATGGAGGCCGGAACAATTACTTTTCCGAACACTCCTCCCTCACAGTTAGACTCCTGTACTTGTGCCACTTGGAAATTTCTTCTCTGTGGTGTGTGTGGGTCCCATCGTTTCAGAGTCTCGTTAGAGGGGTCTCTGAGGAGAAGGCTTCCAAACTCATTCAGCACATTCATCCCCAAGGTGACAACTGGTCCATAATTCATCTTTCCCTGTGTCAGTACCACACCTTTCCATCCCAGGTCTTTCCACAGATAGACACTTGCATCCATAACACCCCTGCGGCCGGGATGGGTAGTTGATTGGCTGCCATTAACTTTATCTCAGAGCCCCATTTGGGCTGGTTTGCCTGGGGAAAATGTTGCCGTTAATAAGCTTCTGGCATTGTTGTCACCTGCGAGCCCAGGCATCGCACTGCAGATCCGTCCATTTCTGCCCATATCAGGGGGCATGTTGACCCTAAACTTGTAGGACTTCCTCTACTCTGCCTCACCTGTTCTGGCTCCGGACGGCATCCCCCGGCTCGGAGCCCTCTAGTTTAACAAGCGGCGAGATGTCACTCTTCCACGCCGAGTGCAGTCCCGTGCAATGTGTCCGCTCTCTCTGCAGTTGTAACAAGTGATGAGCCTTGGCCGGCGAAATATTCTGGAGTCACGGCGGGGCTCCGGGCCTTCCTTGTCCTCTGGAGGGTTATGAGTAGCCTCCGTCTTTCTCTCGATGTCAGCCAGTTCTACTTTCACATTCAGAAGTTCTCTCCTCTGTTCTTCCCCCCATTGGGGTTCAGCAATAGCATTTACAGAGACCCCCACGCTCTTGACCTTTCCCACCGGGACTGTCACCCCCCTGCTCCTGTTCACGCATGCGTGCCTCACTCCCTACTTCAGGAAAAGTCATTTGGGGGTTCACCCGTACATGTTCTTGCAGGGCTTGTTTTGTCAGCACGTCTCGCAAACCTGTCACTAGGAGGTCTCGTAACATTATGTCTGTGGGTCCCACTCCCCTGCGGTCTTTCCTAATAATTGCAGTGTGTAGCTCTTGCAATGCATTCATATACTGGGTCACAGTCTCCCCCTCCTTCTGCATCCTACTAAAAAGGCGTGTTCTCAGTTTCCCTACACCTGGGTCCCCGTGAGTCTCCTCCAAGATCTGCAGCACCTTATTAAAGGCATCCCGGTCTTGTGGGGTCTGTAACATTACTGAATCCCTGGCTTCCCCGTCCGGGGCTATAATGGCCACCTCAGCCTCCAGTGCAGGGGTCATGGGGTGCTTTCTCATGATGCCTCTAAGGTGCTCAGTCCAGCTCCAAAGTATAGTGTTGCTCCCCGTGAACTTGGGCAAACTACTCAGCATGGCCCCCAAGGAAAGGCTAGTCCTGTGGCTACCCCCAACTGCTTGGTCTGCCGCCTGCATGCTATTGGACTGCATCCTGTCGACTACGCCAAGTGTAGGATGCTAGCAGGTGCGTAGGATGCAGTGACACACAGGAGACAGAGCAAGGGTTAACAGGTTCTTTATATGTAGGAACAGTAATGGTAGAAGCAGGGGGGTAAATGATGTGATTGGAGCATGGGGGAAAAGTAAAATGCAATAGAATATAACGGATTAACTTATCAGTCTCTGTGGGGTGGAGGAAGGTGACTTTAAGGTACATACTCTATCCTGGTTACTACCCGGTGTGGAAGACTCTCTGGGCTGAGGGTAGGATGTGTTGGCAGACTGGCTAGCTGGGGGTATAGGTGCAGCTAGTGGGCGTGGGTCCGTGGAGAGGGAGTTAACAGTCTCTCTCTGCTCACAAGCTCGCTCCCCGCCAAGTGTCCTGTATTCTCGCTCAAACTGCTATTTATTTTGGACCCGCCCCCATCAGTCACTTGTCCTGAACTGCTAAGGTCCACAATCTATTCCCCCTGAAACACTGGTGACAGCCCCGACGGTTCCGGCACAGACACGCAGGAGAGACCGTTAGCTTTGCTCTCCACCCTACATATCCATCACATGGTAACAGTTAATACATGGTAACAGTTAATACAGCTCAAGCATAGGAATCTATGCAAATCTAACTACGTTGGCTATGGAGCTTAAGGTATTTTTTTTTTTAGGTACAGGAACAATGAAAGAGGATCTGGAATTATGACTCATCCAATCTGCTTTTTTAAAGTGATATTCTGCAGAAGTATTTTTACATTAATATACCTTTGTATATACAAAATGTGTTTGTGTATTTTTGATTTCTCTTTCCTACCACTTTCTAAGTTCACAAATACATATATATACCTACTCTCACATTGATCCAAGGTTGTGCAACTAATTTCATATTTACTTGAGCGATAGGGTCCCAATGGACCTTGTCCTATACTTTATATGGATGCACCTTATGTGAATATCTATATATAAGTTTAACTCTTAATATAGTTCAATAAGCAGATGTGATCTATAGCCTTAAGTATGCATATTATGTATTGAACAATGCCTGTATATATTGAGTACCAGTTTCGTAATGCCTCTAGGTTACGCTATCCGGCTCAATTCATGTTTCTCTATTGATGTTACCAGCGGGTGCGCACGTGATCATTGCATGCGCAAATATTCCACACTGATTCCATCTTTGCAAATGGTGATATTGCATGGAAACACTATGCTTTGGTTGGTAGAGAGCTGTCATGCACAGTAGGCGCCAGTGGACGCCGAGTATGTTGCCATATTAAATACTAGGATGGGGTGAGTCATTATGCTGAATAATCCACGTATGTGAAATGAGAGATAATTAACTGTTCCTGCTGTATTTTAGACACTGTATGCACTGTTAATTGTACTATATGCACTTATCTGTACTCTGTGTGGAAGTTTTATTGCATACTGACACTAATGTTTGAATATCATGTTATGTTATGGATGATGTTCCTTAATTATTGTATATCTTAAACATCAATTATGTAAATATATACACCTATAAAAAGGTGGACACTGTCAGTCGTTTTTTGCTTGAAAAAGGGTCACATCTCTGAGCAAAAACGTCACCATTTTGGACTATTAAATAGCACCCTTTTTCACCTTGAACTGGTGTGCTGCTTCCATTTTTTTATCCTCTATATTGAGGTTTGGTGGTTGCCTTGGAGGCACTGCACCCAGGTACACTTTCTGCCTGTTGCTGCTTTTCGCTCCTTTTTCTACAGATAATAGATAGATAGATAGATAGATAGATAGATAGATAGATAGATAGATAGATACATAGATAGATACATAGATAGATAAGCACTGTGGCGCAGTGGATAGCATTGCAGCGCTGGGGTCCTGGGTTCAAATCCCACCCAGGACAACATCTGCAAAGAGTTTGTATGTTCTCTCTGTGTTTGCGTGGGTTTCCTCCGGGCACTCCGGTTTCCTCCCACATTCCAAAGACATACTGATAAGGGAATTTAGATTGTGAGCCCCATTGGGGACAGCGTAGATAATGTGTGCAAACTGTAAAGCGCTGCGGAATATGTAAGCGCTATATAAAGATTTATTTATATTTAAATCAGAAAAAAGGGAACAGCACAATAAATTCAGGCACATGCCAGGCCCCCAGGCAAACAGTCCAATTTAAACAGATGAAAAATGGAGGCAGCACTCCAAACATTCCAGGTGAAAAAAGTAAAAAACTTTATTCAGCTGCACACTTCCTGAGCAACGTTTCGGCTCCTCCTGAGCCTTTGTCAAGCTTGACAAAGGCTCAGGAGGAGCCGATACGTTGCCTAGGATACGTGGGGCTGAATAAAGTTTTTTACTTTTTTCACCTGGAATGTTTGCAGTGCTGTCTTAATTTTTCATCTAGATAGATAGATAGATAATAGATTGATAGATAATAGATTGATAGATAATAGATAGATAATAGATTAATAGATAGATAATAGAATGATAATAGATAGATAGATAGATAGATAGATAGATAGATAGATAGATAATAGATTGATAGATAGATAGATAGATAGATAGATAAATAGATAGATAGATAGATAGATAGATAGATAGATAGATAGATAGATAATACACGCGTGGTCAAAATTGTTGGTACCCCTCGTTTAATGACAGAAAAACTCACAATGGTCACAGAAATAACTTGAATCTGACAAAAGTAATAATAAATTAAAAATCTATGAAAATTAACAAATGAAAGTCAGAGATTGCTTTTCAACCATGCTTCCACAGAATTTAAAAAAAATATAAAACTCATGAAATAGGCCTGGACAGAAATGATGGTACCCCTGAAAATAATGTGGCAAAAGGGACATGTTAAATCGTGGTGTGTCCAGTAACTAGCATCACAGGTGTCTACAATCTTGGAATCAGTGAGTGGGCCTGTATATAGGACTACAGATACTCACTGTGCTGTTTGGTGACATGGTGTATATCACACTCAACATGGACCAGAGGAAGCGAAGGAAAGAGTTGTCTCAGGAGATTAGAAAGAAAATTACAGACCAACATGTTACAGGTAAAAGTTATACGACCATCTCCAAGCAGCTTGATGTTCCTATGACTACAGTTGCACATATTATTCAGAAATTTAAGATCCATTGGACTGTAGCCAACCAGCCTGGACGTGGCCGCAGGAGGAAAATTGATGACAAATCAAAGAGATGGATAAAACGAATGGCAGCAAAAGAGCTGAGAAAAACTTCTAAACAGATTAAATGTGAACTTCAAGCTCAAGGAACATCAGTGTCAGATCACACCATCCGTTGTTGTCTGGGCCAAAGTGGACTTCATGGGAGACGACCAAGGAGGACACCATTGTTGAAAAAAATCATAAAAAAGCTAGACTGGAATTTACCAAACTTCATGTTGACAAGCCCATAAAGTTTCTGGGAGAATGTCCTATGGACAGATGAGACAAAAATGGAACTTTTTGGCAATGCACATCAGCTCTATGTTCACAGATGGAAAAATGAAGCATATCAAGGAAAGAACACTGTCCCTACTGTGAAACATGGAGGAGGCTCTGTTATGTTCTGGGGCTGCTTTGCTGCATCTGGCACAGGATGTATAAAATCTGTGCAGGGTACAATGAAATCTCAAGACTATCAAGGGATTCTAGAGAGAAATGTGCTGCCCAGTGTCAGAAAGCTTGGTTTCAGTCACAGGTCATGGGTCTTGCAACAGGATAATGACCCAAAACACACAGCTAAAAACACCCAAGAATGGCTAAGAGGAAAACATTGGACTATTCAGAAGTGGCCACCTATGAGCCCTGACCTAAATCCTATTGCGCATCTTTGAAAAGAGCTGAAACATGCCGTCTGGAAAAGGCAACCTTCAAGCACGAGACAACTGGAGCAGTTTGCTCTTGAGGAGTGGGCCAAAATATCTGTCAAGAGGTGCAAAAGTCGTTTGATTGCAGTGATTGCCTCAAAAGGTTGTGCAACAAAATATTAAGTTAAGGGTACCATCATTTCTGTCCAAGCCTATTTTATGAGTTTTATTCTTTTAAAAATGTATTTTCATAGTCTTTAAATTATTATTACTTTTGTCAGATTCAATTTATTTCTGTGACCATTGTGGGTTTTTCTGTCACTAAACAAGGTGTACCAACAATTTTGCCACGTTTGTAGATAGATAGATAATAGACATATAGATAGATAATAGACAAAAGATAGATGATAGATAATAGAGAGATAGATAGATAGATAGATAGATAGATAGATAGATAGATAGATAGATAGATAGATAGATAGATAGATAGATAGATAGAGATAAAAAATATAAAAAGGAAGGCAGCACTCCATAGATGTCATGGTGAAATAAAGTGGATTTTATTCAGACCCACATTGCATTGTGTGACGTTTCGGCTCACACTGAGCCTCTCTCAAGATAGATAGATAGATAGATAGATAGATAATAGATAGATGATATACAGATATAAAATAGATAGATAGATAGATAGATAGATATAGATAGATAGATAGATAAATAGAGACATAAATAAATATAATAGATCGATAGATCTTACCCTTGAAACCTTTACGTTGGCTTCTCCGGTGATACCAGATATATCAGAGATGTCGGGGAAAAGGTCTGCCAAGACTTTGAGGCTTACGTCTTTAATGTTGATGGTCGCGGAGACACTGAATTTTGGGAGGGATAAATCCATGTAGCTGTGTGCAGAGAAGAGGAACATAATTTTAGAAGATATATCCTGTGCAGATGCTTTATGGAGCCCAAACCTCCAAACATGGACCCTTCTGTAATAATACAATCACCCCTGTCCTCTCTGATACGTGTCCTTACGCTTTCCGAATCTCTCTCCTTATACATAGATGTTGTCCACAATGGTGCTCTTACATTGGGGGAGGGTGTGAGAGGGGCACTGATTAGGTTTATAAGTGTAGATAATGAGGGCTATACACAAAGTGTCATCTATGTTGTGTGTAGTCCTGTCCTTCCACACAATGTC
Source organism: Ranitomeya imitator (assembly GCF_032444005.1). Lineage (NCBI taxonomy): Eukaryota > Metazoa > Chordata > Amphibia > Anura > Dendrobatidae > Ranitomeya > Ranitomeya imitator. The sequence goes on along the minus strand of NC_091282.1, from coordinate 784,441,671 downwards.
GAGAGGAGAAGCTTTCTTTTCTTCATACTATGGAGGATGTCACAACCTCATCACTACCTCACTATAGAGCTGTCCCCAAATTACTCCAAAATGGAGCAGAAGACAAAGGGTTGTGATTGTGAGAGATAAATATACAAAAGTGACAGAAGGGGAGAGGGAAGAGAAGGAAGAGGCCATGTACACATTTATACACTAAGTGGGTGAATAAAATAAATCCTCCGTAGCCCCCATAATGGCTGACTACGATTACAACTTCTTCTCGTTTATAAAAAGCTTTGTCAGATCATTGGATTCTCTATTAAAAAGGTATAAAATACACATATAGATAGACCGAGGAAGGGACCTGTCCTTCCCAAAATGCATAGCACGAAAACACTAAACCTCTGGATATTTAAGGACGCCATTGTCTCCATGGTTTCTGAGCAGAACTGACAAGAGACAGCTTTTCACTACTCGTAAAATCAGATTTCAATTTCTAGATATAGATACTTGTAGGATCAGGGCCGGCGTCAGCACCCGGCGCACCCGGGCAAGTGCCGGGGCCCTGGCAAGACGGGGGGCCCACTCACGCTGTCTGGGATACAGCGCACACACACTGGTGTAAGGGGCCCAGGAGCTGGAGGAGCCCGAGGTCAGAATTTTCAAAAACCAGAGCGGTGTGTGGAGGGAGCAGGAGTCATTGTGACAGACAGCTGGGAGAGGCAGCCAGTGCTGAGCAACAGGAGGGCGGGACTTTCCAGCATCCAATCACGGCTGAGCGCAGGCTTAGTGCAGTTACAGTAGTCTCCCGTCACACAGTCACGAGTGAGTCACGGAGCAGCGCAGCCCCCAGAGGCCATGGATGTCTGTGGAAAAATTATCTGCAGCACGCTGCGAGTGGCTCTGGAATTTGGATCACACGGACCCATTGAAATCTATGGATGTGTGTGAAACATCAGGCTGCACTCAGCTGTCATTTGAGTGCAATCCGACATCCACGGCCTCAGACAGTGGAGAAGATGGAGAAATTAAGTTCCCTGTCTTCTCAATGTGCTCCGATTATCTCATGAAAGAGAATTAGATGACACTCAGATGAGAGTTTGAGCCTAGTGACAGTAGCATAATTGAGCTGATTCTCTCAAATGAGAGAATCATCACTCGTGGGACCCCAGTCTTACACTTTTTTCAGCTGGACAATTCTTTTATATACCTTAATTATTCCTAATATTCCCGAAAACTTATAATATAAGTATCCTTCTTCCCAAACCCACTGACCTAAGCAGGGCCGCCATCAGGGCATTACTGCCCTTACTGGATGGGGCTGATGAGCTGAGTGGGCCACAGTGGGCCCCCTCTCTTCTGCTCAGCAGGCCCCAGCTTAAGGCTTCTGCCAGCTCAGCAACTGATCGTGTGTCCTCAGAGGCAGTCAAAATTTGTTCCTGTGTGGGCAACACGGCAACAATTAACATCCGCCAGCAAATCACAGGCCGGCATGACATCACTGTCATACGCCGGAATGAAGGTCCGTGCCTCAGATACATTGGGTGCATTATACTGCTATGGGGCTGAATTATACTACTATATATGACTATATATAGTAGTATATATACTTGCGAGAGCCTCGCATCACTTCACCCTGCACAGCCGCCCGTTCTTTGGACAGGAGTGTGCAGCTGCATAGAAATACGGACGTTTCAGATGGTGCAATGCAAGGCTCGCGCATCGCTCTCATATAATTGGCATATAAGGGGTAGACTTATATAAAGCTCCTCTGCTGTATGGTATTGTAGAATTTACAATAGATATCACTCATGTGAGAAGTGAAATCTGGCATTGGACTATACCTATATTTCTCTGCTGTATCTGTGCATCATGAATCGTGGTATGTGTTAAAGAGGGGGCACACTGAGACTCTTTGACCCAGGGCCCTCAAAAACCTGGAGCCGGCCCTGTGGATGTAGATATAGACTTGTAGGATCACTACTTCCAACAGGTGGCGCTATAGAGTTCAAGTCCTCTTTTTCTCTGAAGAGGCAATTTGCATATAAATAGATATAGATAGACAGACAAGTACATAGATCTACAGATAGGCAGTAGGTCACTGGGCCCCTGGTTTAAATCTGAATAAAGACCTTGTCAGTATTAAGGTTGTATGTTTTCCCCATATTTGAGAAGGTTTTGTCCTTGTTCACATTGATCGATCCTTACCGCATGTCCATTGATTTCGTCCACTTCTGAATTGTTTCTTTGCTAAGATTATTTTCTATTTCAGATAACTTCTCTTCTTCTGGCAGTATGAATAAGACCTTGGCATCTGATTTATAGGGTATGGAGACCACAGCAGCCTCATCGGTGAAGGCCACATTGTATATCCCTGTTGTTCTCAGGAATGGCATTTTCACAGTTGTGCTCTTATCAATGTAAAAATCTCTGTATTCTGTCTTTATATCAAACAGATTATCCAGTTTTGCTGCAAAGAAATAAAGATAAAAAGAAAACTTAACCTATATTCTGACCCAGTATAATATCGGATACTGATACCTGAAAGGGAGTATAATAAAGCTTGCCCCATTGATATGAGCAGGTGCCATGCCCAACACCCAAGTGATATGTGACGCCCCAGGGTCCTGGTCGTCACAGTGGCGTTGCTTTCCCCTTAGGGAGAGTGATGTCACGCTTGGAAGCGAAGAAGGATATCTTTCACCAGGTAATCACTACATATAACACCTTCATACTCCAGGCCAGAAGGGGGAGCTCTGAACCCGGATTAAAGGGAGCTGCCCTTATATATTCTGGCTGGAGGGGAAGTTAGAGGGCAGTTAGTGCCTGACAGCAGTCTGAAGCAGTCTGAGGCAGAGGGACGTGTTTGAAGCCGTGCAGCCTGAGGTGCTGCAGCTCCAGGATTGAGAGAATTAAGAAAGAACGAACAGCTTGTAGGAAGAGTGCAGGAGAGAGAAAGCGCAGGAGAATAACACCAGTGGAGCAGAGCTGTGAAGTGGCTACCTCCCTGGCTAATGCAAATTCCGGTAGCCGGAAGACCGTAGCCGTGCTGAACTCTAAAGTGGCATTGCTGAAACCAGCAGGACAGCTGGATTGTACATCACTTGCCCACATTGATACCCAGGAGACACAGTGATATTTATAGGGCCCGGGTCGTGATAGAGACCCTGTAAAAAGGCCCAGTTCACCTGTCATATGGGTTGTGTCCTAACCTTTATGGGGGACAGAGAGGGACTGTGAGGACCTTATTGGAAGCCACAGGCAGTAAGGGACCACATCACCACCACGCTTTGAGGAAGGCTTTGATCTCCACCTGGTAAAGGGGACTCTGGTTTCGCTTCCAAGCCGACTGGACTCTGCCTGCCCTGTGATCCGGTGCTCTGGAATGCGGTTTCCTGAAGCTTCAGTAAACCAGGTAAAGAGACTGCAAACCTGTGTCCTCGTTCTTCACTGCAGCATTCATCATCTTCCATCAACACACCAGGAGCCATGGGGATTTACTTCACCTGTGGGAAGTTATACCATCTAGCTGCCATACCATCACCCCAGAGGACCCCTTTAAGCAATGTCAGTCCCTACTGACTGAATACCACAGGTGGTGTCACGAACATGAACTTTATTCATAAGACCCCTAAAAGATTTTTCCTTTATTGGGCGCCCAGGGCCACGGACCAGGTCGCAGCCACCGTGACATGCCCTTTAAGTACTGGACCTAGTACCGAGACCCCACGGCCCTGGCGGGTGATTCAGATATGCTTTACCAGTTACTGTTCCACATGTGACTTGGATACGACAATAACGAGGGTCTTCGCTTCTCATTCGTCCATTCATCTATGGCAATAGCCTGACAATAAGCTGCGCACCCCCACACCCAGTCCACGCGTCCACACCACTCTTCTTGCTGTCACCACTCGCCATGTTGATTGGCCAGCGAGATGCCCGCACTGGGTCACAAACTAACAAACACGCAATCCATCTTCCCCAAGGTACTCTTCTTGCACTCTGTCATAAACATGGCAACACACTTTCCCTCTTCATGATTGTGGGTACGTTTAGAGCAACAAAGGACACATTTATGAAAATATACAGAAAAAAAGAAGAGAGCTTAGAAAAATGACAAAAAAAAGGAAAACGATAAAAAGACACAAATAAAGTAAAAACAGTATAAAACAAAAAGGGATAGATAAATTTAAAAAAAGCCCTTATAGATTACACGTGGGAGTGATTCTTAGCAGAGGAATCAAGCAGAAATTAGGACTTATCTCCAGTGCACATTCTCTCTCCGGGATCTCACAATTATTTTTTCATAGTATTTTATGTTGAAGGTTGATGCAAATCCATCAAATTTAACCTATAGGCTACCATGGTGATCCAAAGGAAGCAAAATCCCTATGAGGCACAAGCTAATAGCTCCATATGGGGGGATTAGTGGAATAATATGTCCAACATATTCCCGAGATACTTTCCCATCCTAGACTCAAGAAACGTGACTGTGATATATCCAGTACTTGGGATGAAATTACCGTATATACTCGAGTATAAGCCGACCAGAGTATAAGCCGAGACCCCCCAAAAAACAAAAAACTTGGAAAACTTAATGACTCGAGTATAAGCCTAGGGTGGGAAATGCAGCAGCTACTGGTAAATTTCAAAACTAAAAATAGATACCAATAAAAGTAAAATTAATTGAGACATCAGTAGGTTAAGTGTTTTTGAATATCCATATTTAATCAAGAGCCCTATATAATGCTCTATACAGTTCATGATGGGCCCCATAAGATGCTCCATACAAAAAAACGCCCTATATAATGTTCCATAAACGGGGACAGGTGAATATCGCATGGCTCACCCTCCCCTGTCATACTCGCCCTCCTGGTGCAGTTTGCATGTCCCTGCTTCTCCGATGGTCTCTGGTGCGCCGGCCACTTGTTCGTGTGTTCAGCAGTCACATGGTACGGCTCACTATTGAATATGTGCTCCACGCCTATGGGAGTGGAGACACGTCCATGTTCATTACTTTAATGAGCGGTACCACGTGACCGCTGAACACAGGAAGAGCTGTGGGCGCCGGAGACCATCTAAGAAGCAGGGACGTGCAGAGACTGCACCGGGAGGAGGTAAGTATGATGTGACAGCCGCCACTCCCCTCCCCCGCCGACCCCCTGGGACAATGACTTGAGTACAAGCCAAGAGGGGCACTTTCAGCCTAAAAAATGGGTTGAAAATCTTGGCTTATATAGTATATAAGGTACATTTCTGTGGTTTCCAGTGGTCAAAAATCCTGGTGCTTGTCCTTACAGAAGCAATTATGTCTCCCGGTCACAGATACAGTATATTTGTGCATGGGGTTGATATCAGATATAGATATGGCAAGGAAATGTTCCATTGACATGTAGTGCACCAGGATCTAGAGACAAGCAGCTGCCCCAGGGGCAATTATCTTCACCTTTGATGTACCACTTATTTGCTAACGAGGAAGCGCCCAGTGTCCGTTTGCTCTTCCATAAACCGTCAGCTACTTAGCTATTAATTTATCTACACACAGAGGAGGACGTGTCTATAATTTTCAGTTTTGATGTTTCTCATCCATAACAGGTGCTAAGAAGAGGTCTTGTTTCAGCGTTTTATGCTATGGTCACACAAAGTATTTTTGGTGGGTTTTTGGAGCAAAAACTGAGGGGAACGGTGGTGTCTGTGCAGGACAGCGGCCATTTCTAAAGCGCATGCTCTGACAGGAGGAGAAGCGATGCTGCTTACCATCCTTGCGATGCTGCTCAGGAGGTGAGCCTATATCCTGAGACAATAAGGGGACGTGCGGTGTGTGCTCTGGAAGATTGGGCCCTGCACTCCCCTATTAGACAGACACTTACCCTGCCAGTGCCATTACTTTGGAGGGCTTAGCATCCTCTTCTATGCTGCTGCCCTGTGGGGGCTGTGGGCCCGCTCTGATGCACAGAGCCCTGGTGAAGACTTAAAGCTGCTACATTTATAATTCTCAGCACCCCTTCTGTTCAGAGCCACTTTAGGATATAAACTTTGCTTTTAACCCTGCTGTGTCTGTGACTGGAACGTGGATTCTTCATACATACAATTGTAATCATCTTGCTGTGCCTTGTTGCTGTTAGCCATGCATCACTCCAAAGGAACAGGAGCTGCTGACAAACTAAAAAAGTATGCCAGGGATGATCCCCCTGATAGTGTACGAACTCTTAGAAATAACCCCTCACAGGCCCAGCGTAAAAACCGCCTCTCTGATAGTAATGAGGAGGGTGAACAGGAGCAATTAATGCAGGCTATATCCCTAACCAGATCATCTCTTACTGAAAAAATAGAAGATGTGCACACTGAGTTGGGACGTCTGCGGCATGATGTGCAGGCCATGAGAGGGCGCATTTCAGAGGTGGAAACAAGAGTGTTCCATATAGAGGATACTATCACTCCCATGGAGGATAAACTGACGAAAGTGGCTGGCTCTATAAACGCCTGGAAACAAAAGGCAGACGACTTGGAGAACAGACTATGCTGAAATAACATCCAAATTATTGGTCTGCTGGAACGCTCAGAGGGTCAGCAACCTGAGCAATTTTTAGAAGGCTGGCTCAGGGTCTCTCTGGGGGATGAATTTTCTTCAACATTCTTGGTGGAGAGGGCCCACAGGGTCCCTACAAGACCTCTTCCCCCTGGAACTCCACCTCAACCTTTTCTGGCACATCTCCTTAAATGTAGGGATAGAGATGCCATTCTTCGTTTGGCACAGCAAAAAGGCCCTATCAAATTCAAAAATGCTACAATTTCGATTTTTCTGGACTTTTCAATGGAGTTCCAAAAATAGCGGGCACGGTTCATGGAAATCAAGAAGCAACTTAGAGACAAAAATGTCATCTCCTCCATGATTTATCCAGCTCGACTCCGAATTATCCATGAAGGTTCTTCAATATTCTTTACACACCCAGCGGAAGTACCTGAATGGTTACGGTCCCATCAGGTGTCTACTGCAAAAGAATCCTAATGTACTCGTAATCCAACAAATTTTTCTTGTCTAATAGCTATACAAACGGAGCTCTCTCTATGGGCGCCCAGTTCATCAACAATACCGGACGCTGAATTCAGTGAGGGAATCCCCTTTTCTATTTGATTATGGGAGCACAGGACTTCACTCCTATACTGTTTGGTTTTTGCTCTGTTTTGTCCTTTATATTAGTTTTGTCTGTTATATGTGTTAAGTCGCCGCCAACAGCATTCTTGTATTTTGTATTCTTTACTCGTCAATCCTATTTTGAACTGGGAAATCAAGCAAGTACATTTTTGGCTTTCTTGGTGCATCACCATAATACTTCTAACACAATACTGAAGATTCGTGCACCGGATGGCTCATTAGTATCCTCGACTGGTGAAATACTCTATTGTTTTCATGATTACTATAAGTCGTTATATTAATCTAGAAGCGGCCTTGATATTTTGGAATGTTTAGATTATCTATCAGATGTAACATTTCCCACATTAAGTTCAGCCCAGCGGGCCTTTATGGATGCTGAGTTTACCTTCGAGGAGATAAAGTATGCTATGGCGGACATGGCCTCTGAGAAGGCCCCTGGACCAGATGGATATCCCATTGAACTATATAGGAAATATCGAGATATACTAGCACCACTCCTATTAAAGGTGTTTCGGGGTGTTTGGGAGGGAGGATTTATGCCTGAAACATTTTATGAGGCAAACATTATTATGCTTAGGAAAGAGGGGAAGGACCCTTTAGAATGTGGATCTTATCATCCCATATCACTGGTCAATGTAGATCATAAAATTTTCACTAAAATCTTGGCCACCAGACAGAACTCGATCATATTAGATCTTATACACCCAGACCAAACATGCCTGGTAAAAGTACTTCTATTAATATTAGGCGGGTTCAGCCAGTGATTCAAAATAGCTCTCTGGTACCAGATAATAACTGGGCACTAGCATCGCTAGACACGGCCAAAGCTTTTGACTCCCTTGAGTGGCCCTTTTTGTCTGCATGTTTGCAAAAATATGGTTTTGGGGATAAATTCTTAAAATGGATTGGTATAGTGTATATGAAACCTAAGGCACTTATAATTGTAAATAATTCCATTTCTGAGCCCTTTTCATTACACAGGGGAACTCGCACTGGCAATACGCATAAGGTCTTCTTTTGATATTAGGGGAATAGATATAGCAGGTCATGTAGACACCATTGGTCTATATGCTGATGACGTGATATTTATGGATAGAAGGAAATATTACCACAAATAATGGTCACTATAGATAAATTTAGTAAATTCTGGGGGCTATATATAAATTGGAATAAATCTACTCTATTACCTCTTTCTCATACCCCAATGTCCCATCTTGAAACTCTCTCGTTGCTACCTATAGTCTCTGATTTCAAATATCTAGGCATCCACATGTCTCAACATAGTAAATTTGATTTACAACTTAATATCTGTCCATTACTAGATTTGGTTAAATCTAATTTCGTAACTTGGAATAAACTCCCGCTCTTTGTTGCTGGTCGTATTAATCTAATTAAAATGACATTGCTCCCCAAACTCAGCTACTGCCTTCAACACAGAGCTGTGCCAATACCTAAATCCTTTTTTGCGAATCTAAACTCCCAAATTACGTCCTTAATATGGGGAAAAGCGAGGCCCAAACTTAAACTGTCTGCTCTACAAAGACCAAGGCGAGGGGAGGGGCTCTACCAGATTTTTACTTATATTATTTGGCCGGACAGGCTAAGGCAATAAATAAATGGATGCCCAGTAATTCACTCCCTAATTCTGAGAGCCATCTGCTTCACTCTCCTCGGGTTGATTGCTGTCCTTGAAATATTTTATAAATAATAGGTATAATATTTTGTCTTGAATAAGGTACGCACTTTTTCATATATCCAATAATGCATATAATTATCTGTACTTTATGCTGTACTCGATAATAATAAATGCAAATGTGCGTATTGTATGGTTTATTCTGAAATTAATAAACAAATTTAAAAAAAAAAAACTGAGGTGAAACTTGCGTTTTTTAAGGAGGAGTTGGGGAGTTTCTACTCAGATTCTGTTCCAAAAACTTGTCAAAAAACCATTGCACTTAGAAAAACTTCTACAAGAGAGTTCTTAAGACGCAAGTGAGGAACAATGGAGGCAGAATTGACATCTGCATATACGGTCATCTATGGGCCTGATTTATTAATACATTTACATATTTTATTGTCTATTTTTTTAAATTTTTAAGATTTTCTTGTTTTTAAATTCTTTTAATTTGCATTTTTTTATATCTACTAAATGCTTCTGCCTGTTTGTTTTTTTTTTGCTGCATTATTCAGTAGAATCATCAACTGCAGCTTTTTAAAGAGTTGTACAATTTTTTCATAAACTTAGTCGCATGTGGAACTGTTGGCAATAAAAAGTCACAAAATAGGTTAAAGTCAAAATGAAAGTATTTTTGATTTTCTGCACATTGAAGACTTTGGTAAAAATTATCAATGAAAAACAGAAAGCAAAAAAGTAAAATAACTTGGGGAAAAAAACGCAGGTGATGAATCTTGCTCTAAGTTTTTACCTCTGGAATAAATGCAGTCGATGAGGACAGAAATCACATCCTGGTTTACACGATGCAGCAGCTCGGCCGTCTTCCCATTTTCAGCAAAAACTAATGGAAAAAGTAGAGCTGTTTCCAAAAATAGAAAGACCCTCATATTTCTGAAAGAGGAGCAAAATGTCAGTGTTAGTCAGGTTAAGCAGAATCCAGTATCCTACAACAATCCCATCCCAGTATTGAAGAATAATAGTACATGCAGGAGTCATTTGCTTTGGCTACCAAAACTCCTCGATGCATCAGTTTTGCTGCCCAATGTTGAATGACCCCATTAGGAAGTGACCCGTGAAGTATTAGATTGTCCGTCCCTCCATTCCGGGGCACTGATATTTCATTTCTATCTCTTGTTTGTATCTAGAATAATGGATTTTACATAGATATCAGATACAGCTCTGGCAAAAATTAAGAGACCACTGCAGGATGACATCAAGTGACCTACAATAGGCAGCTGGGGTGAAGTGCACAGCAAGAACAGTTGGTAACAGGCTCCTGGAGCAGGCCTCAAGTCATGTAAAGCTAGAAAAAAGCCTTTCATCAATGAGAAGCAAAGGAGGGCCAGGCTGAAGTTGCCAAAGACCATAAGGATTGGAATGAGAAAATAACATTTAACCATGCCAAAGGAGTTGATAAGAAAAGTCTTGAGTGAGGAAAAGAAGGGCTTAATTCTGGCTTTACTAGCAGAGGGACACAGTGAGCGTCATGTTGCATCCATCCTTAAAGTTTCTAAGATGGCAGTCCATTATAACAAGGTCAAGCAGCAGACATTGGGGACAACAAAGCTACAGACCGGTAGAGGGTGAAAACAACTCTCCAGTGACCGGGATGACCGTCATCTTTTTCTAATGTCACTCAGCAACCGCAGGATGACATCAAGTGACCTACATAAGGAATGGCAAATGGCAACTGGGGTGAAGTGCTTGGCAAGAACAGTTCATAACAGGCTCCTAGAGGCAGGACTCAATTCATGTAAAGCTAGAAAAAAGCCTTTCATGAATGAGAAGCAAAGGAGAGCCAGGCTGAAGTTTGCCAAAGACCATAAGGATTGGACCACAGAGGACTGGAGTAAGGTAAACTTCTCTGATGAGTCTAATTTTCAGCTTTGCCCAACACCTGGTCGTCTAATGGTTAGACGTAGACCTGGAGAGCCATACAAGCCACAGTGTCTTGCACCCACTGTAAAATTTGGTGGAGGATCAGTGATGATCTGGGGATGCTTCAGCAAGGCTGGAATTTGGCAGGTTAAACTTTGCGAAGGACGTACAGTATAAATCAAGCCGCATACAAGATTAGCCTTGAAAAATACTTGCTTCCTTCTACTCAGACAATGTTCTCCAACTCTGAGGACTGGTTTTTCTAGCAGTACAATGCCCCATGCCACACAGCTAGGTCAATCAATGTGTGGATGAAGGACCACCACATCAAATTCCTGTCATGGCCAGCCCAATCTCCAGACCTGAACCCCACTGAAAACCACTGGAATTAAATCAAGAGGAAGATGCTTAGTCACAAGCCATCAAACAAGGAAGAACTACTTACATTTTTATGCCAGGAGTGGCATAAGGTCACACAAAAGCAGTGTGAAAGACTGGTGGAAAGCATGCCAGGATGCATAAAAGCTGTGATTAAAAATCATGGTTATTCCACCAAATATTGATTTAACTCTTTCTGAGTTAAAACATTAGTATTATTGTTTCTACATGAATAACAACTTGTTTTCTTTGCATTATTTGAGGTCTGAAAACACTGTTTTTTTTTTTATTATTTCTCATTTGCTGCAAATAAATACAAAATGTTTAGCTTCTCCAAAAATATACCTATAAAGAGAAAAAAGGAACAGAAAATTTTGCAGATGTCTCTTAATTTTTGCCAGAGCTGTATATTTGTCCACATACAAGTCCCATCCCCATCCTCTGCAATAATAACGGGGACATTTTCCTGCAGCCAGAAAGAAAAGATTAAAACCTGTTTGTTTGGGGGTCTATATGTAGGGAAAACTTTAAATAAAAATAAATTCTCAACATCACTAAATAAAAGAAAAAAGAACAGTCCTGTCTGTAATTATGTATCCCTGATTTATGTGTTTTTATGTCAGTTTAGATGTTTACCCCTCAGACATTGTGGGGGCTTCATATCCACTGACAGGACCTCTATCAATGATAGGACAATAAAAGTTTCCTATTTCTTATCTTTGAGCTACTCCAATATTTCCTGCCATAACCTTTTCCTACACTTTCCATAATGATTAGAGATGGGTGGACCCATGGACGTTCAGGTCCGGCCGAACAGTTAAAAAAAGTTTGGGTTCAGGTACAAGAACAGTACACCGGACACCATTCACTTGAATAGGGGGCCCGAACATCCAGTGTTTGCCACACTGTCGTGTGTATGACAGCAAGCACAGCTTCTGATCGGTGGTAATATCACTACCGCCGGTCAGACAGCCGCAGTTCCCACGCTGTCAAATGACAGCATGAGAGCACAGCAAGTCGATGGGCTGAGGATTGGAATGAGGAGATAAAGAGAGAGGTGGAGATGGAGAGTCATCATCATGATGGAGACAGGGAAGTGTTGGTTGTATGTGGCTTGGCACATATGGCCAACTTTATGTACCACAGCCTTTCCTTTGACCCTCACGTTACATTCATCTTGGCCATAAAAGAGAACTAGTTGTTCACCCCTCTAGACCCACACTACAAGGATAACTTTGCATCTCTTCTTCCTGAGATCTTCTAAAATGGTGCTATACCAGATGAACATTGTGAAAAATATGTTGAAAAAATTCCCATCAGACAACGCTAGCTGCAGGGTGCAAGCTTCCTTGCCCAAACAAGTAGGAAAGGCCAGGGAGACACACAGCAGAGGCACGGGTTACATTGTCAAAGGCCTGGGCCAATTTTATGACACAAACCCAGCGCCCAGGGCTAGATGACCAGGTATTTTTGACAAGGAGGGAAAAGTTAGTCAAATGGTCAAGCAATATCTGGCATACCAAACCAGCTTATTCCCTACTTCCTCTGCGACTTTCAGCTATTGGGTCTCAAAGCTGGACACCTGGAATGAGCTATACCTCTATGCCTTGGAGGTGTGGTGCTGATCTGCTGATAGAACAGGCGTAACAGTTGGTCATAACAGACAGGCATTTTCACCATTTAACAGAGAATGCAGACAGACTCATGCTCATGAAAATGAACAAAGCCTGAATTAGCCCACACTTTTCCACACCACCAGATAATATCAGCAGCACATAAGGTGCTTTTCATATTCAATATTTTAATGATGCCCACCAGTTGCTGCCTTTAAAGGATGATCCTCCTGAATTTCTGTCTAGATTTGCATTTTCTGCAAAGCATTTATGACTGTATAAGTACATGAACTACACTTTCATAATATTTTAGTACAAATCATTTTTATGGATTCAACGACTCATCCATACAGTTTACCACGGTTATTGTTGCACTACAGTGGTATGTAAAACGTACAAAAAGTGTAGAAAAATATTTCAGGATTAGGTTACTCCTCCATAGAGTATTACGTGCTTTCTGTCACAGTTTGGTGGTGTATACCAGTAGAGAAAAAAAAGTTTTTACATTTTTCTTATCTGCTCACATTTCTTACCCATACACTCTTCCGTGTTCTTGGGTACATTTTCTTGGCATATAACCCTCAAACAAACTTGTTTAAAAATTTATTGGTATTATATTGCTTATCCATAGGGTATTATATCTTCTTGTGTACATTTCATTGGTATATAATCCTCAAAAAACATGTTATAAAATTTAGGCTGTGTATACAAGTTGGTGACTGTGCCTTTTTGTCGAGTTTTTTTCTGTGCAAATTTGTGACAAAACCTGAATCAAAACCTAATGCCAGCAAAGTGAATGAGAAACCTGACGTGTCATGTACGCGTTGAGTATTTCTGACTTGCGCATTTGGTGCAGAAAATAATCTGCAATGTGTCAATTCTATGTGTGCTTTTGCCTTGCGTTTTTCACCATTTACTTCATTAAAATCAATCAAAAACACATCAAAAATGTGGAAAAAATGCACCAAAAATGTATGTTTGGTAGCTGCATTTTTTCGGGCAAGAGGTGCAGAAATGGTGCAGAAATTTTCCTCCATGCACATCCCCTGTGATGCAGTGACCCCTGTTACAGCTAGGGGGCGCTGCATGTGCTTCTCAGGATATGCATGGAGGCATATCTGTGGTTATAATGGTTGAACTAGCCACACACACCTTCCACCTATGGGAGTGGTTACAAGTATATAATGTGACCATGTGGTCACATGGGAGAGAATGGATGGACCTGAGCGGTCTGTGTGCCAGGTCCTGGAGGGCCTCTGGGTTGGGAGGTCCTGGGAGTAGGACTAGATCCCTGAATAGCACATGGGGGAGGCCTTGGACCTGGGGGCCTGTGTGTTGGACAGTCCCAGGTGGGGATGGACGTCCTGAATAGCACACAGAGAGAACCTGTGTGCAGAGTCCGTGATGGCACTGTGTTTGAGGGAGCTACAGCCTGTCTGAGGATCTGGACAGTTAGGTGGCCTGGTGAGCAAGGCATTGTCTGGGACAGTGATCCTAGCTCGGCAGATTCCCTGAGAGAGAGCGTACTGACAGGAGTCAGCGTGTGGAGGAGCTCCTGGAAGGTAACCTAGGGTGTGGGGTACTGTGTGGTCACCCATGGTAACTGGACGGAGTAAGGTCCAGCATGATTAGAGACTGCAACCTAATGCCGTATGTTGGTACCTGTTGGGTACCATGGACATTAATGAACTGTTCGGCGTGCACGATAACTGGACACAGAGGTTCGGCGTGTTTAGTGACCACGTTTCAAAGCCGTATACTATGATGTGAAGACTGATGTAAAGAAGACTGTTTGCTTGTTGGTCATATTTCTGTGGCTTATGACTCCATAATAAACCACAAGGACTGTTAAAGTGAAAACCCGTGCCTGACTACATTAATCCCGTGCTAAGCAAGTGTTCCCCAACACAGATTGTGAGCGCTATCTCACACCCCTCATTGGTATTATATTGCTCATCCATAGACTATGCCATGGTCCGGAGTACATTACCTTGGTATACAGCCCTCAGACGTGCATAGTCTTTATGAGACTAGGAGACTAATCAGGGTTGGACAGGGACAAAAAAGCAGCCCTGCCACACAAACCCCACCAGCCCATATACTCAAACACTCCCCATCCCCGATCAGTGAATTTTGCTTTACTTTGTCGTGCCCCTCAACAATCCTCTTAAAGTCGTCATTTGAAGAGCAACATGTGAATGGCGTCGCAGTGCACATGATCGACCACAGATCTATTTACATGGTGCTCTTTAGAGTTCCAGTTCTCGGGATCATGGGGGTCCCAGCGGTTGGACCCCAGCGATTGGAAAGTTCTTGGGATAGGGGATTACTTGGGATAATCCATTTAAATGGGTTTTCCAATATATTTTTTTATTTTCCCATAGGAATACTGGAAATAATAAACCAGTATTGACCTTCCCAAAGACCAATGTCGACTCTCTAAGAACAAAAAGGACAGGAGAAGTGGTACTGTGCAGTGTATATATACAGGACAGGAGAAGTGGTACTGTGCAGTATATATATACAGGACAGGAGGAGTGGTACTGTGCAGTGTATATATACAGGACAGGAGGAGTGGTACTGTGCAGTGTATATATACAGGACAGGAGAAGTGGTACTGTGCAGTGTACATAAACAGGACAGGAGGAGTGGTACTGTGCAGTGTATATATACAGGACAGGAGGAGTGGTACTGTGCAGTGTATATATACAGGACAGGAGAAGTGGTACTGTGCAGTGTATATATACAGGACAGGAGAAGTGGTACTGTGCAGTGTATATATACAGGACAGGAGAAGTGGTACTGTGCAGTGTATATATACAGGACAGGAGGAGTGGTACTGTGCAGTGTATATATACAGGACAGGAGAAGTGGTACTGTGCAGTGTATATATACAGGACAGGAGAAGTGGTACTGTGCAGTGTATATATACAGGACAGGAGAAGTGGTACTGTGCAGTGTATATATACAGGACAGGAGGAGTGGTACTGTGCAGTGTATATATACACATGACAGAAGAAGTGGTACTGTGCAGTGTATATATACAGGACAGGAGAAGTGGTACTGTGCAGTGTATATATACAGGACAGGAGAAGTGGTACTGTGCAGTGTATATATACAGGACAGGAGGAGTGGTACTGTGCAGTGTATATATACAGGACAGGAGAAGTGGTACTGTGCAGTGTACATAAACAGGACAGGAGGAGTGGTACTGTGCAGTGTATATATACAGGACAGGAGGAGTGGTACTGTGCAGTGTATATATACAGGACAGGAGAAGTGGTACTGTGCAGTGTATATATACAGGACAGGAGGAGTGGTACTGTGCAGTGTATATATACAGGACAGGAGGAGTGGTACTGTGCAGTGTATATATACAGGACAGAAGAAGTGGTACTGTGCAGTGTATATATACAGGACAGGAGAAGTGGTACTGTGCAGTGTATATATACAGGACAGGAGGAGTGGTACTGTGCAGTGTATATATACACATGACAGAAGAAGTGGTACTGTGCAGTGTATATATACAGGACAGGAGAAGTGGTACTGTGCAGTGTATATATACAGGACAGGAGAAGTGGTACTGTGCAGTGTATATATACAGGACAGGAGGAGTGGTACTGTATAGTGTATATATACAGGACATGAGAAGTGGTACTGTGCAGTGTATATATACAGGACAGGAGAAGTGGTACTGTGCAGAGTATATATACAGGACAGGAGAAGTGGTACTGTGCAGTGTATATATACAGGACTGGAGGAGTGGTACTGTGCAGTGTATATATACAGGAGGAGTGGTACTGTGCAGTGTATATATACAGGACAGGAGGAGTGGTACTGTGCAGTGTATATATACACAGGGCAGGAGGAGTGCTAATATGCAGTGTATATATACAGGACAGGAGGAGGGGTACTGTGCATTGTATATATATATGCAGGACAGGAGGAATGGTACTGTGCAGTGTATATATACAGGACAGGAGGAGCGGTACTGTGCAGTGTATATATACAGGACAGGAGGAGCGGTACTGTGCAGTATATATACAGGACAGGAGGAGCGGTACTGTGCAGTGTATATATACAGGACAGGAGAAGTGGTACTGTGCAGTGTATATATACAGGACAGGAGAAGTGGTACTGTGCAGTGTATATATACAGGACAGGAGAAGTGGTACTGTGCAGTGTATATATACAGGACAGGAGAAGTGGTACTGTGCAGTGTATATATACAGGACAGGAGGAGTGGTACTGTGCAGTGTATATATACAGGACAGGAGAAGTGGTACTGTGCAGTGTATATATACAGGACAGGAGAAGTGGTACTGTGCAGTGTATATATACAGGACAGGAGAAGTGGTACTGTGCAGTGTATATATACAGGACAGGAGGAGTGGTACTGTGCAGTGTATATATACAGGACAGGAGAAGTGGTACTGTGCAGTGTATATATACAGGACAGGAGAAGTGGTACTGTGCAGTGTATATATACAGGACAGGAGAAGTGGTACTGTGCAGTGTATATATACAGGACAGGAGGAGTGGTACTGTGCAGTGTATATATACAGGACAGGAGAAGTGGTACTGTGCAGTGTATATATACAGGACAGGAGAAGTGGTACTGTGCAGTGTATATATACAGGACAGAAGAAGTGGTACTGTGCAGTGTATATATACAGGACAGGAGAAGTGGTACTGTGCAGTGTATATATACAGGACATGAGGAGTGGTACTGTGCAGTGTATATATACACATGACAGAAGAAGTGGTACTGTGCAGTGTATATATACAGGACAGGAGAAGTGGTACTGTGCAGTGTATATATACAGGACAGGAGAAGTGGTACTGTGCAGTGTATATATACAGGACAGGAGGAGTGGTACTGTATAGTGTATATATACAGGACATGAGAAGTGGTACTGTGCAGTGTATATATACAGGACAGGAGAAGTGGTACTGTGCAGAGTATATATACAGGACAGGAGAAGTGGTACTGTGCAGTGTATATATACAGGACTGGAGGAGTGGTACTGTGCAGTGTATATATACAGGAGGAGTGGTACTGTGCAGTGTATATATACAGGACAGGAGGAGTGGTACTGTGCAGTGTATATATACACAGGGCAGGAGGAGTGCTAATATGCAGTGTATATATACAGGACAGGAGGAGTGGTACTGTGCATTGTATATATATATGCAGGACAGGAGGAATGGTACTGTGCAGTGTATATATACAGGACAGGAGAAGTGGTACTGTGCAGTGTATATATACAGGACAGGAGGTGTGGTACTGTGCAGTGTATATATACAGGACAGGAGGAGTGGTACTGTGCAGTGTATATATACAGGACAGGAGGAGTGGTACTGTGCAGTGTATATATACAGGACAGGAGGAGCGGTACTGTGCAGTGTATATATACAGGACAGGAGGAGCGGTACTGTGCAGTATATATACAGGACAGGAGGAGCGGTACTGTGCAGTGTATATATACAGGACAGGAGAAGTGGTACTGTGCAGTGTATATATACAGGACAGGAGAAGTGGTACTGTGCAGTGTATATATACAGGACAGGAGGAGTGATACTGTGTAGTGTATATATACAGGACATGAGAAGTGGTACTGTGCAGTGTATATATACAGGACAGGAGAAGTGGTACTGTGCAGAGTATATATACAGGACAGGAGAAGTGGTACTGTGCAGTGTATATATACAGGAAAGGAGAAGTGGTACTGTGCAGAGTATATATACAGGACAGGAGAAGTGGTACTGTGCAGTGTATATATACAGGAGAGGAGAAGTGGTACTGTGCAGTGTATATATACAGGACTGGAGGAGTGGTACTGTGCAGTGTATATATACAGGAGGAGTGGTACTGTGCAGTGTATATATACAGGACAGGAGGAGTGGTATTGTGCAGTGTATATATACACAGGGCAGGAGGAGTGCTAATATGCAGTGTATATATACAGGACAGGAGGAGGGGTACTGTGCATTGTATATATATGCAGGACAGGAGGAATGGTACTGTGCAGTGTATATATACAGGACAGGAGGAGTGGTATTGTGCAGTGTATATATACAGGACAGGAGGAGTGGTACTGTGCAGTGTATATATACAGGACAGGAGAAGTGGTACTGTGCAGTGTATATATACAGGACAGGAGGAGTGGTACTGTGCAGTGTATATATACAGGACAGGAGATGTGGTACTGTGCAGTGTATATATACAGGACAGGAGGAGTGGTACTGTGCAGTGTATATATACAGGACAGGAGGAGTGGTACTGTGCAGTGTATATATATACAGGGCAGGAGGAGTGGTACTGTGCAGTATATATACAGGAGGAGTGGTACTGTGCAGTGTATATATACAGAACAGGATGAGTGGTACTGTGCAGTGTATATATACAGTAAAGGAGGAGTGGTACTGTGCAGTGTATATATACAGGACAGGAGGAGTGGTACTGTGCAGTATATATACAGGAGGAGTGGTACTGTGCAGTGTATATATACAGGACAGGAGGAGTGGTACTGTGCAGTGTATGTATACAGGACAGGAGGAGTGGTACTGTGCAGTGTATATATACAGGACAGGAGGAGTGGTACTGTGCAGTGTATATATACAGGACAGGAGGAGTGGTACTGTGCAGTGTATATATACAGGACAGGAGGAGTGGTACTGTGCAGTATATATACAGGAGGAGTGGTACTGTGCAGTGTATATATACAGGACAGGAGGAGTGGTACTGTGCAGTGTATGTATACAGGACAGGAGGAGTGGTACTGTGCAGTGTATATATACAGGACAGGAGGAGTGGTACTGTGCAGTGTATATATACAGGACAGGAGGAGTGGTACTGTGCAGTGTATATATACAGGACAGGAGGAGTGGTACTGTGCAGTATATATACAGGAGGAGTGGTACTGTGCAGTGTATATATACAGGACAGGAGGAGTGGTACTGTGCAGTGTATATATACAGGACAGGAGGAGTGGTACTGTGCAGTGTATATATACAGGACAGGAGAAGTGGTACTGTGCAGTGTATATATACAGGACAGGAGGAGTGGTACTGTGCAGTGTATATATACAGGACAGGTGGAGTGGTACTGTGCAGTGTATATATACAGAAAAGGAAGAGTGGTACTGTGCAGTGTATATATACAGGACAGGAGGAGTGGTACTGTGCAGTATATATACAGGAGGAGTGGTACTGTGCAGTGTATATATACAGGACAGGAGGAGTGGTACTGTGCAGTGTATATATACAGGACAGGAGGAATGGTACTGTGCAGTGTATATATACAGGACAGGAGGAGTGGTACTGTGCAGTGTATATATGCAGGACAGGAGAAGTGGTACTGTGCAGTGTATATATACAGGACAGGAGGAGTGGTACTGTGCAGTGTATATATACAGGACAGGCGGAGTGGTACTGTGCAGTGTATATATACAGGACAGGCGGAGTGGTACTGTGCAGTGTATATATACAGGACAGGAGGAGTGGTACTGTGCAGTGTATATATACAGGACAGGAGGAGTGGTACTGTGCAGTGTATATATACAGGACAGGAGGAGTGGTACTGTGCAGTGTATATATACAGGACAGGAGAAGTGGTACTGTGCAGTGTATATATACAGGACAGGAGGAGTGGTACTGTGCAGTGTATATATACAGGACAGGCGGAGTGGTACTGTGCAGTGTATATATACAGGACAGGCGGAGTGGTACTGTGCAGTGTATATATACAGGACAGGAGGAGTGGTACTGTGCAGTGTATATATACAGGACAGGAGGAGTGGTACTGTGCAGTGTATATATACAGGACAGGAGGAGTGGTACTGTGCAGTGTATATATACAGGACAGGAGGAGTGGTACTGTGCAGTGTATATATACAGGACAGGAGAAGTGGTACTGTGCAGTGTATATATACAGGACAGGAGGAGTGGTACTGTGCAGTGTATATATACAGGACAGGTGGAGTGGTACTGTGCAGTGTATATATACAGAACAGGAACAGTGGTACTGTGCAGTGTATATATACAGGACAGGAGGAGTGGTACTGTGCAGTATATATACAGGAGGAGTGGTACTGTGCAGTGTATATATACAGGACAGGAGGAGTGGTACTGTGCAGTGTATATATACAGGACAGGAGGAGTGGTACTGTGCAGTGTATATATACAGGACAGGAGGAATGGTACTGTGCAGTGTATATATACAGGACAGGAGGAGTGGTACTGTGCAGTGTATATATGCAGGACAGGAGAAGTGGTACTGTGCAGTGTATATATACAGGACAGGAGGAGTGGTACTGTGCAGTGTATATATACAGGACAGGCGGAGTGGTACTGTGCAGTGTATATATACAGGACAGGCGGAGTGGTACTGTGCAGTGTATATATACAGGACAGGAGGAGTGGTACTGTGCAGTGTATATATACAAAACAGGAGGAGTGGTACTGTGCAGTGTATATACACAGGACAGGAGGAGTGGTACTGTGCAGTGTATATATACAGGACAGGAGGAGTGGTACTGTGCAGTGTATATATACAGGACAGGAGAAGTGGTACTGTGCAGTGTATATATACAGGACAGGAGGAGTGGTACTGTGCAGTGTATATATACAGGACAGGCGGAGTGGTACTGTGCAGTGTATATATACAGGACAGACGGAGTGGTACTGTGCAGTGTATATATACAGGACAGGAGGAGTGGTACTGTGCAGTGTATATACAGTGGGGCAAAAAAGTATTTAGTCAGTCAGCAATAGTGCAAGTTCCACCACTTAAAAAGATGAGAGGCGTCTGTAATTTACATCATAGGTAGACCTCAACTATGGGAGACAAACTGAGAAAAAAAAATCCAGAAAATCACATTGTCTGTTTTTTTATCATTTTATTTGCATATTATCGTGGAAAATAAGTATTTGGTCAGAAACAAAATTTCATCTCAATACTTTGTAATATATCCTTTGTTGGCAATGACAGAGGTCAAACGTTTTCTGTAAGTCTTCACAAGGTTGCCACACACTGTTGTTGGTATGTTGGCCCATTCCTCCATGCAGATCTCCTGTAGAGCAGTGATGTTTTTGGCTTTTCGCTTGGCAACACGGACTTTAAACTCCCTCCAAAGGTTTTCTATAGGGTTGAGATCTGCAGACTGGCTAGGCCACTCCAGGACCTTGAAATGCTTCTTAGGAAGCCACTCCTTCGTTGCCCTGGCGGTGTGCTTTGGATCATTGTCATGTTGAAAGACCCAGCCACGTTTCATCTTCAATGCTGATGGAAGGAGGTTTGCACTCAAAATCTCACGATACATGGCCCCATTCATTCTTTCATGTACCCGGGTCAGTCATCCTGGCCCCTTTGCAGAGAAACAGCCCCAAAGCATGATGTTTCCACCACCATGCTTTACAGTAGGTATGGTGTTTGATGGATGCAACTCAGTATTCTTTTTCCTCCAAACACGACAAGTTGTGTTTCTACCAAACAGTTCCAGTTTGGTTTCATCAGACCATAGGACATGCTCCCAAAACTCCTCTGGATCATCCAAATGCTCTCTAGCAAACTTCAGACGGGCCCGGACATGTACTGGCTTAAGCAGTGGGACACGTCTGGCACTGCAGGATCTGAGTCCATGGTGGCGTAGTGTGTTACTTATGGTAGGCCTTGTTACATTGGTCCCAGCTCTCTGCAGTTCATTCACTAGGTCCCCCCGCGTGGTTCTGGGATTTTTGCTCACCGTTCTTGTGATCATTCTGACCCCACGGGGTGGGATTTTGCGTGGAGCCCCAGATCGAGGGAGA
Organism: Ranitomeya imitator; assembly: GCF_032444005.1. Taxonomy (NCBI): domain Eukaryota; kingdom Metazoa; phylum Chordata; class Amphibia; order Anura; family Dendrobatidae; genus Ranitomeya; species Ranitomeya imitator. The sequence continues at coordinate 784,419,182 of NC_091282.1, read as the reverse complement.
TTATCAGTGGTCTTGTATGTCTTCCATTTTCCAATTATTGCTCCCACTGTTGATTTCTTCACTCCAAGCTGGTTGGCTATTGCAGATTCAGTCTTCCCAGCCTGGTGCAGGGCTACAATTTTGTTTCTGGTGTCCTTTAACAGCTCTTTGGTCTTCACCATAGTGGAGTTTGGAGTCAGACTGTTTGAGGGTGTGCACAGGTGTCTTTTTATACTGATAACAAGTTTAAACAGGTGCCATTACTACAGGTAATGAGTGGAGGAAAGAGGAGACTCTTAAAGAAGAAGTTACAGGTCTGTGAGAGCCAGAAATCTTGATTGTTTGTTTCTGACCAAATACTTATTTTCCACCATAATATGCAAATAAAATGATAAAAAAACAGACAATGTGATTTTCTGGATTTTTTTTTCTCAGTTTGTCTCCCATAGTTGAGGTCTACCTATGATGTAAATTACAGACGCCTCTCATCTTTTTAAGTGGTGGAACATGCACTATTGCTGACTGACTAAATACTTTTTTGCCCCACTGTATACAGGACAGGAGGAGCGGTACTGTGCAGTGTATATATACAGGACAGGAGGAGTGGTACTGTGCAGTGTATATATACAGGACAGGAGGAGTGGTTCTGTGCAGTGTATATATACAGGACAGGAGGAGTGGTACTGTGCAGTTTATATATACAGGACAGGAGGAGTGGTACTGTGCAGTGTATATATACAGGACAGGAGGAGTGGTACTGTGCAGTGTATATATACAGGACAGGAGGAGCGGTACTGTGCTGTGTATATATACAGGACAGGAGGAGTGGTACTGTGCAGTGTATATATACAGGACAGGAGGAGTGGTTCTGTGCAGTGTATATATATACAGGACAGGAGGAGTGGTACTGTGCAGTGTATATATACAGGACAGGAGGAGCGGTACTGTGCAGTGTATATATACAGAATAAGGCCACATTCTCACGTTCAGTATATAATTAGCATTTCACATCAGTCTTTATAAGCCAAAACCAGGAGTGGGTGATAATACAGAATTGGTGACGTGTTTCTATTATACTTTTCCTCTGATTGTTCCACTCCTGGTTTTGGCTTACAAAAACTGATTAAAATACTGACCAAATACTGACTGTGTGAACGTGGGCTTAATACAGGAATGCAGAAAGTGGGTTATTGTTCGATCTCAATTTTCAACATTGTTTTGTTGAAAATTGAGATCGAACAATAACCCAATTTCTGCATTCCTGTATTAAGCCCACATTCACACAGTCAGTATTTGGTCAGTATTTTAAAAGAAGAAAGAAAAAGAAAAAGAATAATAAACACACCTTGCCAATCTATCTGAGCCTCATATGTATGGTGCGATTTGATCTTATTAGCATCATACTCATTGAACAATATTTGTGTCACTACATCAAAGTACTACTATATTAAAAATTGATGTGCTGTACATTTAGTTTCTCTGTTTATAAACAAAGATGTTGTAGCTTATCAGTCATTATAGGAATATACTGTAGTGCTGTGGTTTCGTTCCTTTGTAACATGCTTGAAAATGATAGATTTATGACTCTGGTGTTTTATATTAACACAAGATGAAAAATGAATTATAATCATGCTAGAACCCCGCTGTACATTTATTATTTTTTGTTTATATATGTATATATTTTTTCTTTAACCCCTTTCTGACATATGACGTACTATCCCGTCGAGGTGGGTTGGGCCCGTATGACCACCGACAGGATAGTACGTCATACGCGATCGGCCGCGCTCACGGGGGGAGCGCGGCCGATCGCGGCCTAGTGTCAGCTGCCTATCGCAGTTGACATCCGGCACTATCTGCCAGGAGTGGTCACGGACCGCCCCCGGCACATTAACCACCGGCACACCGTGATCAAACATGATCGCGGTGTGCCGGCAGTATAAGGAAGCATCGCGCAGGGAGGGGGCTGCCTGCGGGCTTCCCTGACACCCCCGCAGCAACGCGATGTGATCGCGTTGCTGCAAGGGTCTCTTACCTTCCTTCCTCGCTGCAGACCCGGATCCAAAATGGCCGCGGCATCCGGGTCCTGCAGGGAGGGAGTTGGCTTACCAAGTGCCTGCTCAGAGCAGGCGCTTAGTAAGCCTGCAGTGCAATCTGTCAGATCACCGATCTGTGTTGTCCCCTCCTGGGACAAAGTTAAAAAGTTAAAAAAAAATTTCCTCGTGTAAAAAAATAAAATAAAATTCCTAAATAAAGAAAAAAATATATTATTCCCATAAATACATTTCTTTTTCTAAATAAAAAAAAAAAACAATAAAAGTATACATATTTAGTATCGCCGCGTCCGTAACGACCCCACCTATAAAACTGCCCCACTAGTTAACCAGTTAACCCCTTCAGTAAACACCGTAAGAAGAAAAAAAAAAGAGGCAAAAAACAACGCTTTATTATCATACCGCCAAGCAAAAAGTGGAATAACACGCGATCAAAAAGACAGATATAAATAACCATGGTACCGCTGAAAACAACATCTTGTGTTGCAAAAAACGAGCTGCCATACAGCATCATCAGCAAAAAAATAAAAAAGTTATAGTCCTCAGTATAAAGCGATGCAAAAATAATTATTTTTTCCATAAAATAGTTTTTATCGCATAAAAGCGCCAAAACATAAAAAAAAGATATATATGAGATATCGCTGTAATCGTACTGACCCGAAGAATATAACTGCTTTATCAATTTTACCAAACGCAGAACGGTATAAACGCCTCCCCCAAAAGAAATTCATGAATAGCTGGTTTTTGATCATTCTGCCTCACAAAAATCGGAATAAAAAGCGATCAAAAAATGTCACGTGCCCGAAAATGTTACCAATAAAAACGTCAACTCGTCCCGCAAAAAAAAAACCTCACATGACTATGTGAACTCACATATGGAAAAATTATAGCTCTCAAAATGTGGTAACGCAAAAAATATGTTTTGCAATAAAAAGCGTCTTTCAGTGTGTGACGGCTGCCAATCATAAAAATCCGCTAAATAACCCGCTATAAAAGTAAATCAAAACACCCCTTCATCACCCCCTTAGTTAGGGAAAAATTAAAAAAAATGTATTTATTTCCATTTTCCCATTAGGGTTAGGGCTAGGGTTGGTTCTAGGGTTAAGGCTACAGTTAGGGTTGGGGCTAAAGTTAGGGTTAGGGTTTGGATTACATTTATGGTTGGGAATAGGGTTGGGATTAGGGTTAGGGGTGTGTCTGGGTTAGAGGTGTGGTTAGGGTTACCGTTGGAATTAGGGTTAGGGGTGTGTTTGGATTAGGGTTTCAGTTATAATTGAGGGGTTTCCACTGTTTAGGCACATCAGGGGCTCTCCAAACGCGACATGGCGTCCGATCTCAATTCCAGCCAATTCTGCGTTGAAAAAGTAAAACAGTGCTCCTTCCCTTCCGAGCTCTCCCGTGTGCCCAAACAGGGGTTTACCCCAACATATGGGGTATCAGCGTACTCAGGACAAATTGGACAACTTTTAGGGTCCAATTTCTCCTGTTACCCTTGGGAAAATACAAAACTGGGGGCTAAAAGATAATTTTTTTGGGGAAAAAAAAGATTTTTAATTTTCACGGCTCTGCGTTATAAACTGTAGTGAAACACTTGGGGGTTCAAAGTTCTCACAACACATCTAGTTAAGTTCCATGGGGGGTCTAGTTTCCAATATGGGGTCACTTGTGGGGGGTTCCTACTGTTTAGGTACATCAGGGGCTCTGCAAATGCAACGTGATGCCTGTAGACCAATCCATCTAAGTCTGCATTCCAAATGGCACTCATTCCCTTCCGAGCCCTCCCATGCACCCAAACGGTGGTCCCCCCCCCACATATGGGGTATCAGCGTACTCAGGACAAATTGAACAACAACTTTTGGGGTCCAGTTTCTCCTGTTACCCTCGGGAAAATACAGAACTGGGGGCTAAAAAATCATTTTTGTGGGAAAAAATTTTTGTTTTATTTTTACGGTTCTGCATTATAAACTTCTGTGAAGCACTTGGTGGGTGAAAGTGCTCACCACACATCTAGATAAGTTCCTTAGGGGGTCTACTTTCCAAAATGGTGTCACTTGTGGGGGGTTTCAATGTTTAGGCACATCATGGGCTCTCCAAACGCAACATGGCGTCTCATCTCAATTCCTGTCAATTTTGCATTGAAAAGTCAAACGGCGCTCCTTCCCTTCCGAGCTCTCCCATGCGCCCAAACAGTGGTTTACCCCCACATATGGGGTATCAGCGTACTCAGTAAAAATTGTATAACAACTTTTGGGGTCCAATTTCTTCTCTTACCCTTGGGAAAATAAAAAATTGGGGGCGAAAAGATAATTCTTGTGAAAAAATATGATTTTTTATTTTTACGGTTCTGCATTATAAACTTCTGTGAAGCACTTGGTGGGTCAAAGTGCTCACCACACCACTAGATAAGTTCCTTAGGGGGTCTAATTTCCAAAATGGTGTCACTTGTGGGGGGTTTCAATGTTTAGGCACATCAGTGGCTCTCCAAACGCAACATGGCGTCCCATCTCAATTCCTGTCAATTTTGCATTGAAAAGTCAAACGGCGCTCCTTCCCTTCCGAGCTCTCCCATGCGCCCAAACAGTGGTTTACCCCCACATATGGGGTATCAGCGTACTCAGTAAAAATTGTATAACAACTTTTGGGGTCCAATTTCTTCTCTTACCCTTGGGAAAATAAAAAATTGGGGGCGAAAAGATAATTCTTGTGAAAAAATATGATTTTTTATTTTTACGGTTCTGCATTATAAACTTCTGTGAAGCACTTGGTGGGTCAAAGTGCTCACCACACCACTAGATAAGTTCCTTAGGGGGTCTAATTTCCAAAATGGTGTCACTTGTGGGGGGTTTCAATGTTTAGGCACATCAGTGGCTCTCCAAACGCAACATGGCGTCCCATCTCAATTCCTGTCAATTTTGCATTGAAAAGTCAAATGGCGCTCCTTCGCTTCCGAGCTCTGTCATGCGCCCAAACAGTGGTTTTCCCCCACATATGGGGTATCGGCGTACTCAGGACAAATTGTACAACAACTTTTGGGGTCCATTTTATCCTGTTACCCTTGGTAAAATAAAACAAATTGGAGCTGAAGTAAATTTTTTCTGAAAAAAAGTTAAATGTTCATTTTTATTTAAACATTCCAAAAATTCCTGTGAAGCACCTGAAGGGTTAATAAACTTCTTGAATGTGGTTTTGAGCACCTTGAGGGGTACACTTTTTAGATTGGTGTCACACGTGGGTATTTTCTATCATATAGACCCCTCAAAATGACTTCAAATGAGATGTGGTCCCTAAAAAAAAATGGTGTTGTAAAAATGAGAAATTGCTGGTCAAATTTTAACCCTTATAACTCCCTAACAAAAAAAAATTTTGGTTCCAAAATTGTGCTGATGAAAAGTAGACATGAGGGAAATGTTACTTATTAAGTATTTTGTGTGACATATCTCTGTGATTTAATTGCATAAAAATTAAAAGTTGGAAAATTGCAAAATTTTCAAAATATTCGCCAAATTTCCGTTTTTTTCACAAATAAACGCAGGTAATATCAAAGAAATTTTACCACTATCATGAAGTACAATATGTCACGAGAAAACAGTGTCAGAATCACCGGGATCCGTTGAAGCGTTCCAGAGTTATAACCTCATAAAGGGACCAGGGATAATTGGCCTGGTCATTAACGTGCAAACCACCCTTGGGGGTAAAGGGGTAAAAAGCGCTGTGACTTGGTTTCGTTCCTTTGTAACATGCTGTTTACTTGGATCTTTTTGCCTTTACCCAAGAGAGTGGGACAAGTCATGGATGTGATTAACAAGGCTATACACCTGTTTTATCATTACCAATTGTTGTTTAAATGCATATTTTTCAAGGCCTTCTTTATCTATATCTATACACTGCACTTTATGTGATGAATAATTCCTGTATCACTGCCTGCACTGTATGCATGTTAATTATAACGTAAATACATGCTCTTACAATGATGATTAATGCAAATTATTATAATTATGTATACTCTTTATACACCTGGCACTTTTACATGTTCACTGCCTAAGAAAGGTTCCTGTTGGGACCGAAACATCGCTTTCTGGGCTGATTAAATAATCTCTTTTTCACTACAAACGGTGTGCTGCCTCCATCTTTTCATGTTCACATTGGGAGTGCTGATTTGTTTTTTTTTTTCCTCTATTTGTATGGATGTGGCAACATCCAGACTTATCTTGCACTCCCCCCATTGACCTTGCAGGTGGCGGTGATCTACTCTACCTGCCCATAAATTGTAGGTTTAGCCCGGAGTGACATGTTTGTCCAGAGTTGTAGGCTGGTGGCCCAAGAGTGGCATGTACAGTAGAGTAGGACCCATCAGGGGGAGATCACCTTGCCGTGGTTGATGGGCACACATGAATTGGCCAATTTATACGCTAAGAATCTCCATCTTTAACTGCAAGTTTAATGAAAAAAAATTTTTGGAAAATTTTTTTATGAAAAAATATTTTTGAGAAATGTATATTTGTCTGTGTTTTCACATGGCCGATTCATGTACATGTGCTGCTGTGATCTTTTTTATCTATGTGTTGCAGTTTGCAGCTTGCACATGTTCACATTGGGAGTGCTGATTTGTTTTTTTCCTATATATATATATATATATATATATATATATATATAATTAGATCGTGGCCCGATTCTAACATATCGGGTATTCTAGAATATGTAGGTAGTATATAGCACAGGCTACGTACTATATTGCAGAGTGACGTAGTATATAACAACCGACGTAGTATATAACATAACTACGTAGTATATAACAGAGCTACGTAGTATGTGTAACACAGCGTACGTAGTATATAGCAGAGCTACGTAGTATATAACACAGCCACGTAGTATATAACATAGCCACGTAGTGTATTGCACAGGTATGTAGTGTATTGGTCAGCCACGTAGTATATAGCAGAGCCACGTAGTATATAACATAGCCATGTAGTATATTGTAGAGCCACATAGTATATTGTACAGCCACGTAGTATATAACACAGTCACGTAGTGTATTGCACAGCTACGTAGTATATTGGTCAGCGATGTAGTATATAGCAGAGCCACGTGGTATATAACATAGCCACGTATTTTATTGTAGAGGCGCGTAGTATATTGCATAGCTACGTAGTATATTGCACAGCCACATAGTATATAACAGAGCCATGTAGTATATTGCACAGTCGACATATATAACAGAATTGACACAGCCACATAGTATATTGCACAGCTACATAGTATATAACACAGAGCACGTAGTATATTGCACAGCCACATAGTATATTGGACAGTCACGTTGTATATTGCACAGTCACGTTGTATATTGCCCAGCTACATAGTATATACAGAGAAGTAGTATATAACAGAGCCCACGCAGTATGTAACACAGCCCACGTAGTATATAGCAATGTGGACACTATATGCATGGTTAAAAAAGACTTAAAATAAAAAATAAACATATACTCACCTTCCGAAGGCCCCTTGAAGTCCTGGCAGCTTCCGGTCCCAGGGCTGGTATGAGTGCAGGACCTGTGATGACATCGCGGTCACATGACCGTGACGTCATGGCAGGTCCTTCTCGTATAGCATCCTTGGCACCGGAACCTGCCACTTGCACTGCCGAGGACAGCGCGTGACTTCGGAAGGTGAGAATAACCTTTTTTTTTAATTATTATTTGTAACATTAGATCTTTTTACTATTGATGCAGCATAGAGGTTTGTTTTCAATGGGGTTCAGGGCTGGAGATTGGGCTGCTCATGACAGGGATTTGATGTGGTGGTCCTTCATCCACACATTGATTGACCTAGCTGTGTGGCATGGGGCATTGTCCTGCCTGAAAAACCAGTCCTCAGAGTTGGGGAACAGTGCCTGGGCCAGGATAACCTTGCTATATGGCTTGATTGCGAATCCTTCGCCCAATTTCAGCCTTGCAGAAGCATCCCCAGATCATCACTGATCTTCCACCAAATTTCACAGTGGGTGCAAGACACTGTGACATATACGCAGGGGCGGATTATCAGAGGGTCAATATGGGCGGTAGCCCAGGGCCCAGTGGTGTGGGGGGGGGCCCTGGGCTACCGCACAGATTGACCCTCTGCTTATCGTCTGTGACTGCCCGCCGGCATTTATGTGCCCCTGGACCCGGTGGGCAGAGAGAGGGGGTCCGCATCGGGCCCCTTCTCATCTGCTCATCGGGCCCCTTCCAGCGCTGCGGCGGTTTCCTATTGACGTGCGGGTGCACGCCCGCACGTCAATAGTTAACAACAGCTGCCAGCCAATTGGAGGCTGGCAGCTGAAGTCGGCCGCAGGCGCACACGTCGCCGGCGTCTGACGTCATTGTCAGTCGCCGGCGAGTGTGCGCTGCTGGAGGGAGCTCGCCGCTGGAGCACACAGGTCAGGTGACGAGACTCTGTTTGTTTTTTGTTTTTTTGTTTTGTTTTTTTGATAACGGTGGACACACTGGGGGCAATGCTGGAGGACACACTGGGGGCAATGCTGGAGGACACACTGGGGCAATGCTGGAGACACTGGGGCAATGCTGGAGTGGAGACACTGGGGCAATGCTGGAGGACACTGGAGCAATGTTGGAGACACTGCGACAGATTGCTGGAGACACTGGGGCAATGCTGGAGGACACTGGGGCAGATTGCTGGAGACACTGGGGCAATGCTGGAGACACTGGGGCAATGCTGGAGACACTGGGGCAGATTGCTGGAGACACTGGGGCAATGCTGGAGACACTGGGGCAATGCTGGATACACTGGGGCAGATTGCTGGACACACTGGGGGCAATATGCTGGAGACACTGTCTGGGGGCAATGCTGGACACACTGGTGCAGATGATTGCTGGAGACACTGGGGCAATGCTGGAGACACTGGGGCAATGCTGGAGACACTGGGGCAATGCTGGAGACACTGGGGCAGATTGCTGGAGTGTTATGAACTGGTAATTTAGAACCACAATGGACCTGGTGGTTAAGAGCACTGAAAATGACCTGATAGTTACTAATAACATAGGACGAGCTCTGAGATGTGGGAACTCTGCTGACCGCAATCCCTAATCCTATCACACCACACTAGAGGTAGCCGTGGAGCGCTCCTGACCAGACCTAGGCGCCTCGGGCACAGCCTGAGAAACTAGCTAGCCTAAAGATAGAAAAATAAGCCTACCTTGCCTCAGAGAAATTCCCCAAAGGAAAAGGCAGCCCCCCACATATAATGACTGTGAGTAAAGGTGAAAATACAAACACAGAGATTAAATAGATTTTAGCAAAGTGAGGCCTGACTTACTGAATAGACCGAGGATAGGAAAGATAGCTTTGCGGTCAGCACAAAAACCTACAAACAACCACGCAGAGGGCGCAAAAAGACCCTCCGCACCGACTAACGGTACGGAGGTGCTCCCTCTGCGTCCCAGAGCTTCCAGCAAGCAAAAACAAACCAATATAGCAAGCTGGACAGAAAAAATAGCAAACAAAAGTAACACAAGCAGAACTTAGCTTATGCAGGGCAGACAGGCCACAAGAACGATCCAGGAGAGAGCAAGACCAATACTGGAACATTGACTGGAGGCCAGGAACAAAGAACTAGGTGGAGTTAAATAGAACAGCACCTAACGACTTAACCTCGTCACCTGAGGAAGGAAACTCAGAAGCCGCAGCCCCACTCACATCCACCAAAGGAAGCTCATGGACAGAACCAGCCGAAGTACCACTCATGACCACAGGAGGAAGCCTGACCACAGAATTCACAACACTGGAGACACTGGGGCAATGCTGGAGGACACTGGGGCAGATTGCTGGAGACACTGGGGCAATGCTGGAGACACTGGGGCAATGCTGGAGACACTGGGGAAAATTAGTGGAGACACTGGGGCAATGCTGGATACACTGGGGCAATGCTGGACACACTGGGACAGATTGCTGGACACATTGGGGGCAATGCTGGACATACTGGGGCAGATTGCTGGACACACTGGTGGTAATATGCTGGACACACTGGGGCAGATTGCTGGACACACTGTCTGGGGGCAATGCTGGACACACTGGGGCAGATTGCTGGACACACTGTCTGGGGGCAATGCTGGACACACTGGGGCAATATGCTGGACATACTGGGGCAGATTGCTGGACACACCTGGGGTAATATGCTGGACACACTGGGGCAGATTGCTGGACACACTGGGGCAGATTGCTGGACACACTGGGGGCAATATGCTGGAGACACTGTCTGGGTGCAATGCTGGACACTGTGGCAATATGCTGGACATACTGGGGCAGATTGCTGGAGACACTGGGGGTAATATGCTGGACACACTGGGGCAGATTGCTGGACATACTGGGGCAGGACTGGAGACATGGGCAGAATGTAGACACGGGGCATGATTGGAGACACGGGGCAGAATGAAAGACATGGGGCAGGATTGGATCATGGGGCAGGATGGATACGATGGAGACAGATGGGGCAGGATGTGGAGATCATATGGGGTAGAATGGATACTCATGAGCGCAGGATGCGAGAACATATGGCTGGAGCCAGGAATGAGATAAATGCTGCCAGAATGGGGAATATTATTACCATAGGGGCTAATTAAGGGATATTATTACTGCAGTGATGTATTTATTTTATTTTTTGAGCATACTGTGTTAAATGGGGGGTGCGGTCCTGTTACTGTACAGAGTGACACTATATCGCCTTTTTTTCTTCTTATGGTGTAATGTAGAAGTTGTGAAAAATTAAGTAATGTGTTCTGCAAGCGGAGCTCGAGATAACTGTGTTATTTCCTGCAGAAACAAGTCCTGTCTGGAAGAAATGATGGCGGTCTGTGCTGGATGAAAGATGAAGGACTTCACTTAGAGACGTCACTGGTGAGTCAGTGTTGTCTATACACTGACACTATACACTGTATACTATATACAGCGGTCCTGTGTACAATGTCACCAGTGATCACTGTATTACCTATGCATTATATACAGAGCTTCTGTGTATAATACCACCAGTGATCTCTGTATTACCTCTACACAGACACTGCATACTAAGTACAAATCTCCTGTGAATACTGGCACTTATGGTGATAGTATTGTGGGGTCTTTTTTATTACTGATCAGTATTGTAGTATTCAGTCACTATGTGGTGGTAATATGTGGTCTGGAAATGGTGTTGTGGTATTTGTCCCTTGTATGTGCTATTTGGTCACCAAGTGGTGGTAATATGTGGTCTTGACATGGTGCGGTAGTATTTGTTCCTTGTATGTGATATTATTCGATCACTGTGGTTGTAATTTGTGGTCTGGTCATGGAGCGGTGGTATTTGTTCCTTGTATGTGATATTATTGGTCAAAATATACCTAAATTGTATTGCAGATTTTAACAAATATTTAATAGGTTACAGTAGAGTAGGGCTTGGCCATTTTTCTGGAATAATCTGGTTCGGGTATATCATGACCCTGTCACATGACCCCCGTCATATGACCCCCGTCACATGACCCCCGTCACATGACCCCCGTCACATGACCCCCGTCACATGACCGGAGGGGCCCACAGTGTCTGAAAAGCCCGGGGCCCTGGCTACCCTTAATCCACCCCTGCATGTACGCCTCTCCAGGTCTCCATCTAAACATTAGATGACGAGGTGTAGGGCAAAGATGAATATTGGACTCATCAGAGATTACTTTACTCCAGTCCTCTATGGTCCAATCCTTATGGTATTTGGCAAACTTCAGCCTGGCTCTCCTTTTCTTCTCATTGATGAAAGGCTTTTTCTAGCTTTACATGACTTGAGTCCTGCCTCTCGGAACCTGTTACCAACTGTTCTTGCCGTGCACTTCACCCCAGCTGCCATTTGCCATTCCTTTTGAAGGTCACTTGATGTCATCCTGTGGTTGCTCAGTGACATTAGAAAAAGATGATGATCAGCCCGGTCAATGGAGAGTCGTTATCGCCCTCTGCCGGTCTGTAGCTTTGTTGTCCCCAATGTCTGCTGCTTGACCTTGTTGTAATGGACTGCCATCTTAGAAATTTGAAGGATGGAGGCAACGTGACGCTCACTGTTTCCCTCTGCTAGTAAAGCCTGAATTTGGCCCTTCTTTTCCTCACTTAAGACTTTTCTTTTCAACTCTATTGGCATGGTTAAAAGTTATTTTTGTCATTCCTATTACTTTAGGGATATTACTAGCACTTGTTTTGCCATCCAGCTTGTCCTATTACAAGAGGATTGTGAACACCACAGCAGGGTTTTTTTTATACTTTCCCCTGTTAAATAATATTTGGTTCAGGTGATCACCTATTCAGAAGCACATTAAGTAGAATATGGTGTACTCTGGTTGGAATTCAACTGACACTGGAATGGAATGGCTGACAGACATGTAGAGAAGCTGATTTTTATAAAGCTGTGCAGTGGTCTCTTAATTTTTGCCAGAGCTGTATATATACACCCACACCTATATACACAGCAGTATCACCTATATATAATGAGCACACATCAGAAACAGTATCACCTGTATAATGTATATTCGGCGCCCCAGTATCCTGGTCGTCGCAGTGATGTCATTTTCCTTTCAGGGGAAAAGTGATGTCATCTCTGAAGGCAATGAAAGACAACCACATTCAGGTATCACACACATGCAACATGTTCACACTCCAGACCAGAAGGGGGAGCTCTAAGCCTGATTAGGGTGAGCTTCCCTACTTACATCCTGATCTGGAGGGAAAAGGGGTTCAGTTCCTGTCAGGCAATGAGAAGGAGAGGAGCTCTGCTGGCATGACGTGCTGCAACTCCTGGGAAAAGACACTAAAAAGTGAACATACTGCAGAGAGTGTGCAGGAGAGCAGAGCACAGGAGAGAAATACCAGAGGGAGATCAGCCAGGAACAAGCTGCTCCTTTCTGAGGCGCAGAAGCCGGTAGCCAGGAACACTGGGGGAGCAACTGTCTCTAAGCCTTGCTCCAGAGACAAGACAAGGGTTCCCAGGATCCTGGACCCTCATTAAAGGAACATGAGTCTAGATAACATATGGCAGTGCTGGGCAAACTGCGGCCGTGGACAGGCACAGGCAGACTGGAATGAATGCTCCAGCAGTCACAGCTCTCCGAAGCCTGAGGGCCGGGTAAAATGTAGCGTGGAGTCTGAGGAGGGCAAAGAGGAAGCGGAGCAGAGGGTGGAGCAGCTATGGAGCAGCCAGCATAAAGGTACAGATGGATGGGGGGGAGAGGAGGCGGAGCAGAGGGTGGAGCAACCATGGTGCAGCCAGCATAACGGTTCAGAGGGGGCGGGGAGTAGGTGGAGCGGACATGATCCGGCCAGAATAATAGTTCAGATGGGGGGAGAGTAGGTGGTAGAGAGGGCGGAGCGGCCATTGTGCCACCTGCATAAGGGTACAGATGGGGAAGAGGAGGCGGAGCGGAGGGTGGAGCAGCTATGGAGCGGCCAGCAAAAGGGTACAGGTGGGGGGAAAGGAGGTGGAGCGGAGGGCGGAGCAGCCAGCATAAGAGTACAGATGGGGGAGAGGAGGAGCGGAGGGTAGCAGAGTGGAGGGTGGAGCAGCCAGCATAAGGGTACGGATGGGGGAGAGGAGACGGAGCAGAGGGTGGAGTGGCTATGGAGCAGCCAGCATAAGGATACAGATGGGGGGGAGAGGAGGCAGAGCGGAGGGTGGAGCAGCCAGTATAAGAGTACAGATGGGGGGAGAGGAGGCAGAGTGGATGGTGGAGCAGCCAGCATAAGGGTACAGATGGGGGGAGAGGAGGCAGAGTGGAGGGTGGAACAGCCAGCATAAGGGTACAGATGGGGGGAGAGGAGGCAGAGCGGAGGGTGGAGCAGCCAGCATAAGAGAACAGATGGGGGGGAGAGGAGGCAGAGCGGATGGTGGAGCAGCCAGCATAAGGGTACAGATGGGGGAGAGGAGGAGGAGTGGAGGGTAGAGTGGCTATGGAGCAGCCAGCATAAGGGTGCAGATGGGGGGGAGAGGAAGCAGAGCAGAGGGTGGAGTGGCTATGGAGCATCCAGCATAAGGGTACAGATGGGGAGAGGAGGCAGAGTGGAGGGTGGAGCAGCCAGCATAAGGGTACAGATGGGGGAGAGGAGGTGGAGCAGAGGGTGGAGCAGCCAGCATAAGGGTACAGATGGGGGTGAGAGGAGGCAGAGCGGAGGTTGGAGCAGCCAGCTTAAGGGTACAGATGGGGGAGAGGAGGTGGAGCAGAGATGGAGCAGCCAGCATAAGGGTTCAGAGGGGGCAAAGAGGAGGTGGAGCGGCTATGGAGCAGCCAGCATAAGGGTACAGATGAGGGGGAGAGAAGGTGGAGCGGAGGGCGGAGCAGCCATGGAACTGCCAAAATTAGGGTACAGGTGGGGGGGGAGAGGAGGCGGAGTGGAGGCCGGAGCAGCCATGGTGCAGCCTTCATAAGGGTACAGGTGGGGGGAAGGAGAGGAGGCAGAGTGGAGGGCGGAGCAGCCATGGAATGGCGTAAGTTGCGGGTCAGATCTGACTTCAGTCAGATGTGACATAATTTCAAGTGACATATTTTAAGTGTATCATCTGAAATATACCACAATGATAACCCATGGTATATTCTCCTTCATGCTGTCATGCCCTGATCCATCTGCTTTCATTCACAGGTACGTCTGATCTCCTACTCTGGAATAGCCACTGCACCCCTGAATCCCATGTACTCCTCTCCCTCTTTTCTAACTGCTGGTACGTCTGATCTCCTACTCTGGAATAGCCACTGCACCCCTGAATCCATTGTACTCCTCTCCCTCTTTCCTAACTGCTGGTACGTCTGATCTCCTAATCTGGAATAGCCACTGCACCCCTGAATCCCATGTACTCCTCTCCCTCTTTCCTAACTGCTGGTACGTCTGATTTCCTACTCTAGAATAGCCACTGCACCCCTGAATCCCATGTACTTCTCTCCCTCTGTTCTAAGTGGTACGCTGCTTCTTTTTCCCTGACTTTAATTCCTGTATCATTCTGAAAATTTTCCTGACTGCATATTGACATGTCTGTGCTCCTCACACCTAGCCCCATCTTTTGATCTTATCCTGCCTCTGTCTTCATCTTTAGTAGTCAAATGTTGTATTAACTGCAATCTGCTAATTGTCCCCTGCTGTGGACTGTCCTCCACCTCCCTCCTCCCCTCCTCCCCTCCTCCCCTCATTCTCTCACCTGGCTTCATTTCTTGGACATTTGAATGGTACAAGTTGCATGGAGCAGGTCAGATCTGACTTCAGTCAGATGTGACATAATTTGTAGTGACATATTTTAAGTGTATCATCTGAAATGTACCAGAAATCGGCCAGATGGTAAGACTAATCACTGTCTTCTAAGGTTAAGGTGAATCTAATGAAAATGTAGAGTCCCTGTGGGTGGAGATAAGGGGAGGGGAAAAAAATAATAAATTACTGATAGGGGTTTGTTATAAATCTCCAAAAATAATGGAAGCAATGGAGTATATACCCATAAAGCAAATTGGGGAACGGAAATCTGCAGTTCCAGCAAAGGTAATCGGTTTTTGACAACTATGAGAGACAATTACCTTTCACAACTGGTTCAGGACCCAACAAGAAGGGGAGCACTGCTAGACCTAATATTAACCAACAGGCCAGACCACATATCAAATATACAGGTCCTTCTCAAAAAATTAGCATATAGTGTTAAATTTCATTATTTACCATAATGTAATGATTACAATTAAACTTTCATATATTATAGATTCATTATCCACCAACTGAAATTTGTCAGGTCTTTTATTGTTTTAATACTGATGATTTTGGCATACAACTCCTGATAACCCAAAAAACCTGTCTCAATAAATTAGCATATTTCACCCATCCAATCAAATAAAAGTGTTTTTTAATAACAAACAAAAAAAACATCAAATAATAATGTTCAGTTATGCACTCAATACTTGGTCGGGAATCCTTTGGCAGAAATGACTGCTTCAATGCGGCGTGGCATGGAGGCAATCAGCCTGTGACACTGCTGAGATGTTATGGAGGCCCAGGATGCTTCAATAGCGGCCTTAAGCTCATCCAGAGTGTTGGGTCTTGCGTCTCTCAACTTTCTCTTCACAATATCCCACAGATTCTCTATGGGGTTCAGGTCAGGAGAGTTGGCAGGCCAATTGAGCACAGTAATACCATGGTCAGTAAACCATTTACCAGTGGTTTTGGCACTGTGAGCAGGTGCCAGGTCGTGCTGAAAAATGAAATCTTCATCTCCATAAAGCATTTCAGCCGATGGAAGCATGAAGTGCTCCAAAATCTCCTGATAGCTAGCTGCATTGACCCTGCCCTTGATGAAACACAGTGGACCAACACCAGCAGCTGACATGGCACCCCACACCATCACTGACTGTGGGTACTTGACACTGGACTTCAGGCATTTTGGCATTTCCTTCTCCCCAGTCTTCCTCCAGACTCTGGCACCTTGATTTCCGAATGACATGCAAAATTTGCTTTCATCAGAAAAAAGTACTTGGGACCACTTAGCAACAGTCCAGTGCTGCTTCTCTGTAGCTCAAAAGTGGCTTTACCTGTGGAATGCGGCACCTGTAGCCCATTTCCTGCACACGCCTGTGCACGGTAGCTCTGGATATTTCCACACCAGACTCAGTCCACTGCTTCCTCAGGTTCCCCAAGGTCTGGAATCGGTCCTTCTCCACAATCTTCCTCAGGGTCCAGTCTCCTCTTCTCGTTGTACAGCGTTTTCTGCCACATTGTTTCCTTCCAACAGACTTACCATTGAGGTGCCTTGATACAGCACTCTGGGAACAGCCTATTTGTTGAGAAATTTCTTTCTGGGTCTTACCCTCTTGCTTGAGGGTGTCAATGATGGCCTTCTTGACATCTGTCAGGTCGCTAGTCTTACCCATGATGGGGGTTTTGAGTAATGAACCAGGCAGGAGTTTATAAAAGCCTCAGGTATCTTTTGCATGTGTTTAGAGTTAATTAGTTGATTCAGAAGATTAGGGTAATAGGTCATTTAGAGAACCTTTTCTTGATATGCTAATTTATTGAGACAGGTTTTTTGGGTTATCAGGAGTTGTATGCCAAAATCATCAGTATTAAAACAATAAAAGACCTGACAAATTTCAGTTGGTGGATAATGAATCTATAATATATGAAAGTTTAATTGTAATCATTACATTATGGTAAATAATGAAATTTAACACTATATGCTAATTTTTTGAGAAGGACCTGTAAGGGTTGGGGGTCACTTGGGGAATAGTGATCACAAAATAATAAGTTTTCATGTTTCCTTTAATAAGATGTGTAGTAGGGGGGTTACAAGGACACTAAACTTCAGGAGGGCAAATTTCTAACGGATGAGAGATGATCTTAGTGCAATTAACTGGGACGATATCCTGAGACATAAAAATACACAAAGAAAATGGGAGACATTTATTAGCATCCTGGATAGGACCTGTGCACAGTATATACCGTATGGGAATAAACATACTAGAAATAGGTAGAAACCAATATGGCTAAATAGAGCTGTAAGGGGCGCAATAAGTGACAAAAAGAAAGCATTTAGAGAATTAAAGGAAGTAGGTAGTGAGGAGGCATTAAATAAATTCAGAAAATTAAATAAATTCTGTAAAAAGCAAATCAAGGCAGCAAAGAATGAGACAGAGAGACTCATTGCCAGAGAGAGTAATGATAATCCCAAAATATTCTTTAACTACATAAATAGTAAGAAACTAAAAAATGATAGTGTTGGCCCCCTTAAAAATAGTCTGGGTGAAATGGTGGATGAGGATGAGGAAAAGGCCAATATCCTAAATGACTTTTTTCATCAGTATTTACACAAGAAAATCCCATGGCAGACAAAATGACTAGTGATAAAAATTCCCCATTAAATGTCACCTGCTTAACCCAGCAGGAAGTACGGCAGCGTCTAAAAATCACTAAAATTGACAAATCTCCGGGCCCGGATGGGATACACCCCCGAGTACTGCAGGAACTAAGTACAGTCATTGATAGACCATTGTTTTTAATCTTCAAAGACTCCATAATAACAGGGTCTGTACCACAGGACTGGCGTATAGCAAATGTGGTGCCAATATTCAAAAAGGGGACAAAAACTGAACTTGGTAATTATAGGCCAGTAAGCTCAACCTATACTGTGGGTAAAATCCTGGAGGGCATTCTAAGGGATGATATACTGGAGTATCTGAAGAGGAATAACCTCATGACCCAGTATCAGCACGGGTTTACTAGGGACCGTTCATGTCAGACTAATCTGATCAGCTTCTATGAAGGGGTAAGTTCCGGACTGGACCAAGGGAACCCAGTGGATTTAGTGTATATGGACTTATCAAAAGGTTGATACATAAAATGAGAATAATGGGGATAGGGGAAAATATATGGTTAAAGGGAACTTGTCACCTGAATTTGGCGGGACCAGTTTTCGGTTATATGGGCGGGGTTTTCGGGTGTTTGATTCACCCTTTCGTTACCCGCTGGCTGCATGCTGGCCGCAATGTTGGATTGAAGTTCATTCTCTGTCCTCCGTAATACACGCCTGCGCAAGGCGTGTACTACGGAGGACAGAGAATGAACTTCAATCCAATATTGCGGCCAGCATGCAGCCAGCGCGTAACAAAAGGGTGAATCAAACACCCGAAAACCGGTCCCGCCAAATTCAGGTGACAGGTTCCCTTTAAGAGCTGGCTCAGGGGTAGGAAACAAAGGGTGGTTATTAATGGAGCACACTCGGACTGGGTCGCGGTTAGCAGTGCGGTACCACACGGGTCAGTATTGGGCCCTCTTCTTTTTAACATATTTATTAATGACCTTGTAGGGGGCATTCAGAGCAGAATTTCAATATTTGCAGATGACACTAAACTCTGCAGGGTAATCAATACAGAGAAGGACAATTTTATATTACAGGATGATTTATGTAAACTAGAAGCTTGGGCTGATAAATGGCAAATGAGTTTAATGGGGATAAATGTAAGGTCATGCACTTGGGTAGAAGTAATAAGATGAATAACTATGTGCTTAATTCCAAAACTCTGGGCAAAACCGTCAATGAAAAAGACCTGGGTGTATGGGTGGATGACAAACTCATATTCAGTGGCCAGTGTCAGGCAGCTGCTACAAAGGCAAATAAAATAATGGGATGCATTAAAAGAGGCATAGATGCGCATGAGGAGAACATAATTTTACCTCTATACAAGTCACTAGTTCGACCACACTTAGAATACTGTGCACAGTTCTGGTCTCCGGTGTATAAGAAAGACATAGCTGAACTAGAGCGGGTGCAGAGAAGAGCGACCAAGGTTATTAGAGGACTGGGGGGTCTGCAATACCAAGATAGGTTATTACACTTGGGGCTATTTAGTTTGGAAAAACGAAGACTAAGGGGTGATCTTATTTTAATGTATAAATATATGAGGGGACAGTACAAAGACCTTTCTGTTGATCTTTTTAATCATAGACCTGAGACAGGGACAAGGGGGCATCCTCTACGTCTGGAGGAAAGAAGGTTTAAGCATAATAACAGACGCGGGTTCTTTACTGTAAGAGCAGTGAGACTATGGAACTCTCTGCCGTATGATGTGTAATGACTATGAGTGATTCATTACTTAAATTTAAGAGGGGACTGGATACCTTTCTGGAAAAGTATAATGTTACAGGGTATATATACTAGATTCCTTGATAGGGCGTTGATCCAGGGAACTAGTCTGATTGCCTTATGTGGAGTTGGGAAGGAATTTTTTTTTCCCCAAAGTGGAGCTTACTATTTGCCACATGGGTTTCTTTTTGCCTTCCTCTGGATCAACATGTTAGGGCATGTTAGGTTAGGCTATAGGTTGAACTAGATGGACTTAAAGTCTTCCTTCAACTTTAATAACTATGTTACTATATTATGTTACTTGCCTTTCTTTTTCTCCCCTGCTTTTTAACCATGCTCACATTTCCCCCACCGTTTTTTCTCCACTAATCCTCACTCTCCTCCACTAACCCCATACCCTTGCACCCTCAAACCACATAACTATCTCCCCCTCTCTCTTACCCCCCACCTCGTTTCTTTCTCTGCCTATTCTCACTGCTGGCGACACATCCCCCAATCCTGCCCCCCCTCCCCCCCCCCCGCCTCATGCATCACTAATCCTCACCCCTATCCTTCTCACACTATGAGAAACTATCGCAAACCCTCATACTTAAAATCTGTGCCACTGACCCCCACCCCCTGCTTCCTCTCTCTGGGGCACTTTGGAATGCCCGCTCTATATGCAACAAGCTCAACGTGATCCACGATCTCTTTACTTCCCGAAACCTTTCCTTCCTGGCCCTCACTGAGACCTGGCTGACGCCCCTTGACTCGGCCTCGCCTGCAGCACTGAGCTACGGTGGCCTCCAATTTACCCATACTCCTCGTTCTGGCAACAGACATGGTGGAGGAGTGGGTATCTTTCTTTCTAAAAACTGTTCCTTCAACCCTATCCAACCCCCACCCTCCCTTATCCTCCCTTCTTTCGAGGTTCACTCTGTCCATATGTACTCTCCCTCCAATCGCCTTTCATATACCGACCACCGGGCTCAGCCACTGCCTTCATCGACCAATTCTCCACCTGGCTCCTTCACTTTCTCTTTGCTAACATCCCCACCATCATCATGGGTGACTTTAATATCCTTACTGACACCCGCCAGCCAGCAGCCTCCAAGCTACTGGCCCTTACTTCATCCTTTGGACTCACTCAGTGGTCCTCCACAGCCACCCACACAGACGGACATAAGCTAGACCTCATCTTCACCCGCCTCTGTTCCTTATCCAATCTCACAACCTCTCCCTTCCCCTATCTGACCACCATCTACTCACCTTCTCATCCTTGTCCTCTTCACCTGCCCCCCATATCCAGCCATGACCACATCCTCGCAGAAACCTCTCACATCTAGACATTCACAGACTCTCAGACTCTCTCCTACCCCTGTCCTCCATATCTTCACTCCACGACACGGACAGCGCCACCGCGTTCTATAACTCCACCCTCACATCAGCGATAGATTCAGTCGCCCCTCTCATGCATGGCACAGTGCGACGAACCAATAGGCAACCTTGGCATAACTGTTATGATCTGGTGGCCTAGGAGCAGCATGTGACGTACTCTAGAGAAGGTGGTACCTGTACTGACCGCAGACCCTGAACTTAGCATCGCAACTAGAAGTAGCCATGGGATGTACCTAACACTCCCTAGACACCTCGAAACAGCCTAAGGACTAACTTCCCCTAAAGATAGAAATGGGAAAACTATCTTGCCTCAGAGAAAATCCCCAAAGGATAGACAGCCCCCCACAAATATTGACTGTGAGAGGAGAGGGAAATGACATACGCAGACAGAAATCAGGATTAAGCAAAGGAGGCCTTTCTAGCTAAAAAGAAAGAATAGGACAGAGAACTATGTGGTCAGTATTAAAACACTAGAAAATATCCACCACAGAAAATACAAAACTCCACATCTGACTAAAGACATGGAGGGTATATCTGCATCTCCAGAGATACAGCTTGGCTGCAAAAAATCCTAACACAGACAAAGCTGGACAAGACAATACATGAAAATGCACAGAACTATAAGGCCCACAGCATGTGGACAGCAAAAACAAAGCCAGAACTTATCTTTGATGAAAAGAACAGCAAACAGGAGAGACCAGTCAGAGATGTGAATCCTCCAAAAACAATGGACAACTGGCACTGACTAAACGATCAAGCAAGACTAAATAGCCCAGTCCAAATTGCAATTTGTCCAAGTGGACACACCTGATAAATGCTGTGATCCAAAGACAGCAGCACTACCACTCATAACCACCGGAGGGAGCCCAAGAGCAGAATTCACAACAGTACCCCCCCTTGAGGAGGGGTCACCGAACCCTCACCAGAGCCCCCAGGCCGATCAGGATGAGCCAAATGAAAGGCACGAACCAAATCGTCAGCATGAACATCGGAGGCAACAATCCAAGAATTATCCTCCTGGCCATAACCCTTCCTTTTGACAAGATACTGAAGCTTCCGCCTTGAAAAACGAGAATCCAAAATCTTCTCAACCACATACTCCAACTCCAAATCAATCAACACCGGAGCCAGAGGATCAACAGAGGGAACAACGGGCACCACATACTTCCACAACAAAGATCTATGGAAAACATTATGGATGGAAAAAGAGGCTGGAAGGGCCAAACGAAAAGACACTGGATTGATAATCTCAGAAATCCTATAAGGACCAATAAACCGAGGCTTGAACTTAGGGGAAGAAACCTTCATAGGAACATGACGGGAAGACAACCAGACCAAATCCCCAACCCGAAGCCGGGAACCAACACACCGACGACGGTTAGCAAAACGCTGAGCCTCCTCCTGAGACAACACCAAATTGTCCACCATATGAGCCCAAATTTGCCGCAGCCTGTCAACCACAGAATCCACACCAGGACAATCAGAAGGCTCAACCTGCCCTGAAGAAAAACGAGGATGAAAACCAAAATTACAAAAAAAAGGCGAAACCAAGGTAGCAGAACTAGCCCGATTATTAAGGGCAAACTCGGCCAATGGCAAGAAAGCCACCCAATCATCCTGATCAGCAGACACAAAGCATCTCAAATAAGTTTCCAAAGTCTGATTAGTTCGCTCGGTTTGGCCATTTGTCTGAGGATGAAATGCGGAAGAAAAAGACAAATCAATGCCCAGTCTTGCACAAAAGGCCCGCCAAAACCTAGAAACAAACTGGGAACCTCTATCAGACACAATATTCTCAGGAATGCCATGCAAACGAACCACATGCTGAAAAAACAACGGAACCAAATCAGAAGAGGAAGGCAATTTAGGCAAAGGTACCAAATGAACCATCTTAGAAAACCGATCACAAACCACCCAGATATCCGACATCCTCTGGAAAACTGGAAGATCAGAAGTAAAATCCATAGAAATAGACCATCTTAGAGAAGCGATCACAAACCATCCAAATGACCGACATCTTTTGAGAAACAGGGAGATCAGAAATAAAATCCATGGAAATATGCATCCAGGGCCTCTTCGGGATCGCCAAGGGCAAAAGCAACCCACTAGCACGGAAACAACAAGGCTTGGCCCGCGCACAAGTCCCACAGGACTGCACAAAAGAACGCACATCCCGCGACAAAGAAGGCCACCAAAAGGACCTACCAACCAAATCTCTGGTACCAAAAATCCCAGGCTGGCCAGCCAACACAGAACAATGAACCTCAGAAATCACTTTACTAGTCCATCTATCAGGAACAAACAGTTTCCCCACTGGACAGCTGTCAGGTTTATCAGCCTGAAATTCCTGAAGAACCCGTCGTAAATCAGGGGAGATGGCAGCAAGAATCACCCCTTCCTTCAGAATGCCGACCGGCTCAAGGACCCCAGGAGAATCAGGCAAAAAACTCCTAGAGAGGGCATCAGCCTTAACATTCTTAGAACCCGGAAGATACGAGACCACAAAATCAAAACGGGAGAAAAACAGGGACCATCGAGCCTGTCTAGGGTTCAGTCGTTTGGCAGACTCGAGGTAAATCAGATTCTTATGATCGGTCAGGACCACAATACGGTGCTTGGCCCCCTCAAGCCAATGTCACCACTCCTCAAATGCCCACTTCATAGCCAACAACTCCCGATTGCCGACATCATAATTGCATTCCGCAGGCGAAAACTTCTGAGAAAAGAAGGCACACGGTTTCATCAAGGAACCATCAGAATTCCTCTGAGACAAAATGGCCCCTGCCCCAATCTCAGACGCGTCAACCTCAACCTGAAATGGAAGAGAAACATCCGGCTGACGCAACACAGGGGCAGAAGTAAATCGGCGTTTAAGCTCCTGAAAGGCAGAAACAGCCGCGGAGGACCAATTCGTCACATCAGCGCCTTTCTTCGTTAAATCGGTCAGAGGTTTAACCACACTGGAGAAGTTGGCAATGAACCGACGATAAAAATTAGCAAAGCCCAAGAATTTCTGAAGGCGCTTCACAGATGTGGGCTGAATCCAATCATGAATGGCCTGAACCTTAACCGGATCCAATTCTATAGATGAGGGAGAAAAAATGAAGCCCAAAAAAGAAACCTTCTGCACTCCAAAGAGGCACTTAGACCCCTTCACAAATAAAGCATTCTCACGGAGGATCTGAAATACCATCCTGACCTGTTTCACATGAGACTCCCAATCATCGGAAAAAATCAAAATATCATCCAAATATACAATCAGGAATTTATCAAGATAACTCCGGAAGATATCATGCATGAAGGACTGGAACACAGATGGGCCATTAGAGAGTCCGAATGGCATCACAAGGTATTCAAAATGGCCTTCGGGCATATTAAATGCAGTTTTCCATTCGTCACCCTGCTTAATACGAACAAGATTATATGCCCCTCGAAGGTCAATGTTAGTAAACCAACTAGCCCCCTTAATCCTAGCAAACAAATCAGTAAGCAAAGGCATAGGATATTGAAATTTGACCGTGATCTTATTCAAGAGACGATAATCAATACAGGGTCTCAAGGAGCCATCCTTCTTAGCAACAAAAAAAAAACCTGCTCCCAATGGTGAAGAAGATGGCCGAATATGCCCCTTCTCCAAAGACTCCTTAATATAGCTCCGCATGGCGGTATGTTCTGGCACAGACAGGTTGAAAAGTCGGCCCTT